>NC_141694.1:628663691-629286746 GCF_964263255.1 Lissotriton vulgaris | reverse complement strand
GCCCGTCTGCACCTGTCTGCACCCGAGCCGTGCCAAGGGCCACAAGTCCTGTGCAAATCACCAGGCACATCTACTCAAGAGAGCAGCTACTTCGCTTAGATTTGAGAACTTGTATCCCGCATAATGTTACAGGAAATTCACAAGGCACTGTGATTATCAAATGTGACCATTGTAAATGGAGGATACCTCAAGTAAATGCCACTCGCGATGAAGATATGCCGAAAGGAAAGGCGCTTCTAAAATGTATTCTGCTGAATACTAGATCCATCGTGAAGCACAAATTTCAACTTGAATGTTTAATTGAAGTAGAGAAACCAGATCTGGTCTTTCTCACCGAAAGATGGGCGAATGAGAATAGCGATCCCGATTGGCAGCTAACAGTCCCAACAGCATATTTTGTCACTAATCATGATCGAGTAGGATCTAAAGGTGGAGGAATTGCCATAATATATCGGAAGCCTCTTGTGGTTAAAATCAGTTCTGAGACTATAACCGATGCAGAGGCCATATCCTTCTCTGTAAAACTTAACGAAGAAGAGATATTCCCTCGCCTTTTAATTTACAGACCCCCTGGACCTAAAATGGGGTTTCTAAAGGCAATATATACCTTTATGGAATCATGTCTGGATACCCCGCACTTCGCAATCTTGGGGGATCTTAACTTCCATCTGGAAGATACAAATAACCCTGACACCATTTGCCTGCTAGATAAGCTAGCCAGTTTTGATTTTAATCAGATTATTAGTGAACCTACACACATTGCAGGGCATACGTTAGATGGGATATGCACAAATAATTCAAGCACATCCATCAGGAAAATCTGCACATTACCATGGACCGACCACTCAGCGATTCATTTTGCTTTACTACATCTAGCAGCCAAGAGAAGAAGATGTATCCCGTACACCCCAGACAGCAAGTACAGAATTTGGCAGTCAATGAGCGAAACACAAATTATATAGAATGATTTAAATCAAACCATCGATGACTTCCATAGCTGGCTAATCACAGCAGCAGATAAGGTGGCACCGGAAGTGTTTAAAAAATCTATAATAGAAAAAGCTTCTTCATCATGGTACTCATCCAAATTAAAAGCAATAAAGATTAAGTGCAGACAAAAAGAAAGAATCTGGAGATCCCAATACAATCCTGACCATAAGAAAGAGTACTGTGCAGCCCTGGAGGAATATAAAGCCGCAATTACCCAAGCAAAGGCTGCATACTATACAAATAAAATCCAGGATGCTGCAAATTCTTCGAAGGAACTATTGCAGACAGTTAGCGTATGATAGCCTAGAAGAATCAACACGTAATATGAAGGAGCAAACTGTAATTCAATCTGAAGTCAGAGTGGAACATGAAGCTCTGTCATCTTTTTCCTCACTAACAGAAAAGAAGGTAGAGGAACTGGTACTAAGCATCAAATCGGGCTCCTCGTTGGACCCCTGCCCACCATATGGCATCAGAAGCCATAAGTTCCGTGGTATCCCCTTTAATTAATAAAATTCTGTCTGATGGAGTGTTTCCCGCAACATGGACGAAAGCGTGTATACGCCCACTTCTGAAAAAGCCTAAATTGGACCCACAGGTTGAGTCGAACTACAGGCCCATCTCCTGTCTGCCTTTTACAGCGAAGGTGCTGGAAAAGGCATTAAACATTGAGCTGATGTCCTTTTTTGAGAAAAACAACCTACTAGATACCATCCAACATGGTTTCCGACCCAAACATTCCACGGAAACCGCTCTAATTTTGGCGGTAGATGAAATCCGCAGGGTAACAGATGAAGGGGAGAGTGCTGTACTGGTCCTGCTTGACTTAACAGCGGCCTTTGATACGGTTAACCATACTGTACTGAAACAAAGGCTGCAGGATGCTGGCATCAATGGGACAGCACTCTCTCTCCTATCATCTTTTCTGGCAGACAGGAAACAACTGATCTATTGGAATGGTCTTAGATCAGAAGAATTCCTCCTACAGGTTGGAGTCCCCCAGGGATCGGCCCTATCACCAACGTTATTCAACATCTATGTTGCCCCCCTGGCCAGCCTGATAAAGAGCCATGGCTTTAAGTTGGTATCATACGCTGACGATACGCAGCTTATAGTATCGTTAGCTAAGGGTGCAGACTCCAGAGCCTCGGACTTCTGTAATTGCATTTCATCCGCGATGAATTGGATGAATACTAACTTTCTAAAGCTAAATGCAACCAAGACAGAGGTCATCGAATTTGGGTCAAAAGATCAAATCTGGAATCAGCTATGGTGGCGGACCATTGCCGGACCACCTCCAATACCAGTTTCAAAGGCAAGGAACCTGGGAGTATTGGTGGAAAAAAATCTGACCTGGGCATTACAGATCAATCAGGTCACATCAGCCTGTTTCTTCACCCTCAAAGGGCTGAGAAAAAATCCTCCCATATATTCCTTTTGCCTTAAGGAAAACTGTCATCGTGTCAACCATACTCTCCAGAATTGACTATTGTAACACCCTTTACCTTGGACTGGGGGTAGCCCCCCAATTAAATAAACTTCAGGCCATCCAAAACGCTGCAGCTAGAGTACTGCTTGGGCTGCCAAGACACCATCCTACCTCTGCAGCTATAAAAAATCTTCATTGGCTCCCAGTGTGCAGATGGATAGAATTCAAGTCACTCTGTTTAGTCCACAAGGCCCTTTTCGGAGAGGGTGCGAACGAGGTGCAGGATCTCTTCTCGCATTACAGCTGGTCTTGGCCATAAAGGGCGATGGACAGGAGGTAGCAGAAAGATTCCAAAGGGGGATGATTGCTATCGGTGAGTGGATGGCAAGAAATTGCCTGAAGCTCAATTCCGATAAAACGGAAGTGGTCATCTTTGGTAACCTTCAGCCAGCCTGGTCGGCAGCTTGGTGGCCATCGGTTCTTGGTGTCCCTCCTACCCCCACCGCTAAGGTTAGAAACCTAGGAGTGACATTTGATGACAAGCTATGTTTCATGGCCCATGCAAACAAGGTGGCAGCTAACGCCCATTTTAAGCTCAAAGTAATAAAAAAGATCATTCCTTACTTACCAGATTCAGCAGCCAAGACGTTAGTCACCTCCTTGGTCCTGACATCGTTGGACTACTGCAACGGTCTTCTGCTTAATGCACAAAGCAGAGTCACGAAAAAGCTTCAGACTGTGCAGAACGCAGCGGCACGCGTGCTATCCAAAAAACCCAAGTTTACTCCCATCTCGGACACCCTGAAAGATTACCACTGGCTAACCATTCAAAATAGGGCTAAATTCAAAGCATTATGCATAGTTTATAAGACCCTGCAAGATCAAGGACCGCGCTTCCTCAAAAAACTACTAATTCCTTATAACCCGTCTAGAACACTTCGGTCCTCCTCACTGAACCAACTTGTGGTTCAACGAAGTAGAACAGTCTCATGGGGTGATCGCCGCTTTTCTATCGCAGCCCCTAAAATCTGGAACTCCTTACCGAACCACATTAAAATAAGTTCCACGCTCCTCCAGTTCAGAAAGAAACTGAAGACGTGGTTATTCAACCAGTAAACCCAGATACCAATCTGCTGATCAGGGATACACAGCATTGCATACCAGCGCCGAGACGCCTACGGGTATTTGCACGCGCTCTATAAATATCATTAAATAAATAAATAAATAAATTACGTCCCTGCCCGGACTCTAAGATCCTCATCTCTCGGTCTTGTACAAGTTCCAAAGATAAAAAATACACGCTGTGGAGGAAAGCGTTTTTCATTCCTGGCGTCAAAACTCTGGAACACACTTCCACTGCATATCAGAAGCCTGTCCAATAGATATGCATTTAGGAAGGAATTCAAAACCTGGCTCTTTCCTTAAAGCCAACAGAATATAGGCATAGTCGTTGTTCCAATCTAACAAAGAGCCAAGATGCCTCGGCCTTAGTGCGCTTTGCAAGCACAATCAGTCAGTCAGTCAGTCAGTGGGGGAAAGGGCTGATAAGTGTATCGTGCTTTTCCTGCACTACAGTTGTGTAAAGGCCCAGAAGAGTTGTCTCCAGTGAGCCTGTGTGTCTGTAACTTTGCCATCGCGCCCATAGGCGCAGAGGTCCCTCGAGTGAGCTGTCCATCACAGTGGGGGAAAGGGCTGGAAAAGGTTGCATGGCCTAGTGTATGAGGGGCCGAGCTTCTGTGCGAGTTCACATGCCTCTTATTTATAAAGGTCAGAGGCCGATCAGCGCAGCAGATGAGGAGAAAGCAGCCTCCTGGTCACTGGAAGTACAGGGGGATTGCGCTCAAGAAACTCGTGGATGCCTAGACCTCCATCACAGATTACAGCTATTTGGAGTGAAAGCACACCTGCCTAGCATCAACAGTGCTCACTAGATTCTTGGGCTGATTATAATGCGTTACGGAATTCAAGCTTGAACTCAGGCACCTGATTTATATCTGTAAGTGTTTTCTGCTGAGGTTTAATTTTTGTGACAGGAGCCTCGTTGCCTAATTTTAACTATTCTCTGACCCTGCTTCGAGGATCAGAGCAGGGTCAGAGAATAGTTGCAAGTAGGCAACGCGGCGACGGAAGCACTTACAAAGTTACAGCAGGTGCCCAAGTTGAAGTTAATTTCTTTGTAACCATTTATTTTGTAAATGGTTACAAAGAAATTAGCTTCAACTTGGGCACCTGCTGTAACTCTGTAAGTGCTTCCTGAGCAAAATTCGTCCCGCTCACGAATTTTGCGCCCATAATTAGTCTTGGGGTCCATGGGCCCCACGATGTCGATGCCCACCCGCTAGAAAGGGGTTCTCACCCCATGAAAGGGTTGGAGGGGTGCCTTGCACTTCCCTCCGCTCTTGCCACTGGCCTGACAGGTTTTGTAAGATCCACAAAAGGTACCAATGTGCTTTTTCATCTGGATACAGTAGAAGTGGGTGACAAGCCTTTGGAAGCTCTTGTCTTGCCCCAGATGTCCTGCGGGAGGCACGTCATGAGCCACTCCCAATAGGAAGTTCCTGAAGCACTCGGGTACCACCAGCACACGGGTTGCACTGGGCTCAGCAAACTTAGGCTCACTATACAGCAACTCATCTTACCAGTAAATAAGATGATCCTTGAATGCTCCACCTGCTGCCTGGTCTGCAGCCTGTTGCCACACACCAATGAGGGAAGGGCACTCCTTCTGCGCCTTGCAGAATTCATCCCTGGAGGGCCCACCTTCTTGCTGCCAATGGGTCAGCTCAGGCAGGTCTCCCAGTTCGGCCTCCTGTTCCCCTGTAGGCTCCAGGGCATCCCCCTCAGGTTCTGCTTCTTCCTGGACTATGGGAACGTCTGGGGTGGGTTTCCCACGCCCCCTGCCTCTTCCTCTCCTGGAAGGTCTCTGGGCCACTGTTTCAGGCTGCAGCTCTGCTGAATCACCATTACTGGCTGCCTTTAGCACGCGTGGTCACACAGATCCAAGCAGGCAAACCCAACATCTCCAGATGAGTTTGGTGCTCCACATCCTTCCATGGAGAACTCTCCAGGTGATTACCTAGCAGACAGTCTACAGTCAAGGCTTCACTGGCAACAACTTCCAAGAGACCAGAGACCCCCCTCCACTCAAAGGGAACTCGTGCCACTTTGCAGAGGCGCACTGAGCTGTCAGCTGCAACTACTGGGCTGAGTACATTGGAAATTACCTGCTCTTCAGACACCCACAGACATCTCACGGATGCCACGTGGCTCCTGTGTCTCTCAGAGCCTCTATCTCCCTCCCATTGATGATCACCTTCTGCCCATATTTCTTAGTGTTAGGGGGCAGGAAGGTTTTCTGGACCATCTCTTGGTCTCCTAAAGAGACAAGGGTCATGACTGCTAGTCCCTCCTCCCCACTAGAAATTAAATCCCCTCCCAAAGCTACACTTGCTAACCCTGGGGGTGGATCACCAGTAGGTGCTGGGGGTTTCTTGGGGCATTTAAGAGCAAAGTAGGCCACCTCATTGCTGTGATAGCAGGTAGGGGGACCCCTGTTGACCCTGTTGTACTGCCTGACCCTAGTGAGCCCTGGCTATCTAGGTCTGGGGTTTGGGATTCTATTCCCTGGGAACTATTTTGTGGCCCTTGAGAGAACTCCTTTTGGTTACACCTGCCTCCCCCCCACTCTTCTGCTGGGGACCCTGCCCACCTTTGCTGTGGTACCCACAATTCCTCTGTGGACCCTGGTACTGGTCCAGCGGTCCGCCTCCTTAGCAAGCTCAAAGGGGTCTGTCAGCTAGCTGTCTAAAAGATGCTGGCGCAGTTCTGGAACACAAAGACTGCTCAAGTGCTCCCAACTAATTAAATGCAAAAACCCCTTATAATCAGTTACTTTGCTGCCCTTCATCCAACCTTCCAGTGCACGCGAGTACAAATTAACACACTCCATCCAAGTCTCAGACTCTCTCTTCTTAGAGTTCCTAAACTGCAGTCAGTACTGCTCTGGAGTAAGTCCATACCTGAGACATAGGGCCTCCTTCATATTGGGGTAGGTCATGGTGCCTGCTAACTCTAAGGGCTCTAGAGCACTCCTCCCAGAAGCCTCAAAATGTTTCCACAGGCCTGCCCCCCAATGCTGTTCAGGCACACCATTCATTCTCAATGCAATCTTATAGGAAGTAAACCAGGCATAAATATCCTCACTCCTATGGTAGTTCTGGACTATATCCTTGGGAATATATACTTTACCCACTGGCTCTGGCTGTGAGCTTCCACCATTTGAACTGGAATCCACCTGCTTGCCTTGATATCCAATTCTCTCATGCTCACTTCATGAGCCAAAAGCAATTTCTTCTCCTCCAGGGCACGGGCATTTTTGCTCTCCTCTGCCGCCCTTTCTTTTTCTACCTCCAATTGCTTCATTTTCATCCTCATGATTTCAATTTTATGGTCTCTCACTTTTTAATTTTCTTCTATTTCCTCTGGGTTCAGACCCCGGCTGGAGTGGTTGCTGCCAGCCCTTGAATTTGGTATACCCACTGGCAATTCATGGGGCTGAAACCCCTCCCCTCCATCTACATGATTTCCTTCTTGGGCCTCCCACCAGGCCTTCAAGATTCTCTGCAGCTCATCCTTCCTGAAGTTGTTTTTAATGGGGCACTCAAACTTGTGACAGAATTGCTGAAGCTCGGCAACATTGTAGGAATACAAATCTTCAATAACAAACTCCAATTCTGTTACTTCCACAGTGGGTGCCTTCCCATTCAGAGACATGATGCTTTGAAGAGTTACTCACAAATAGAACTGATCCAAAACTCAACCATAGTATGCGGTGGCATAGTGGTCTGCTCTCACTAGTGATGTACACAAGTCACGGTGGGTCTAGTACAAATCCAAGTTCCAATCCCACCGCTGACCAACACTGGTTGAACTGGGGGTCTCTAGTTGGCAGAGGTAGGTACCACTGTCCAAATAGAGACCCTGGCTTCTAGTCAGGGTAAGGAGGAAACACTCTTTAGATAACCCCTGCTCACCCACTTGGTAGCTTGGCATGAGCAGTCAGGCTTATCAAAGGCAATGTGCAAAGTATTTGTACCAACACTCACAGTAACACAGTGAAAATACCACAAACTGACTCCAGAACTGTTTGGAAAAATAAAGGTATTTTAATCAAAACTAGACAAGACCCAAATGACAAAAATCCAACATACACAGTTCAAGAATATGGTTTCAAAAGTGTTCATAAGGTTGTGTTAAAATAATCCACAGTTGTGTCACGTTTTAGTCAACAGTACCTTTAAATGCGACAAAGTTCCAAGTGAAAAGCTGGTGAAAAGCTGGTTACCCAGAAAGCTAAAGTGATTTACCTTAATACATTCTCAGTGCCTGCCAGTCTAAACAAAACTCTTCCATAGATTTTATGATGTTTATTCCCCATCACCTTCTATGGAGACAAAAGGCCTGATTTGGAGTTTGGTGGATGGGTACTCCATCGCAAAAGTGCTAGATACACATCCACTCCGCCTTATTAGAAGTGCCAAACGAGATGAAGCACTTATAGCAAGTCACAATGGACATTGATCACATTTGTGACTCAACGTCAGGCCCTTACATTTTAATGGAGTCTTGTTCATATCCATTGCCATGGTCTTTCATGTCCATTCTCTCAATGCCCTTAATCATTTATAGAGTTTCACTCAAAGCAAGGTTCTATGACCCTTCCTATCCAGTCGTCATTGCTTCTTCATCTTTAATTGAGTTAATTGTCAGACAGAACCTTTGAATATCAAAGAATCTGAGTTTCAGCCAGTCACACTTCTCCCATAGTCTTTTATGGACTCTTAGTTTAGCCTCAATTCAATGTCGTGTACGCTCATGCGTAAAGTATCAATACCCTGCATACTTCTGTTTTATCTCACACATGGGGTGCATCAATGTCCTTTATTAATTTATTTTTTCTCAAACCTTAAAAACTAATGCCGTTAGTACTAGGACCTAAGGATGTTCCTGAACTGACACATATTGTAGTTGAATCAGTTAGAAAAAGCTTCAATATATTTCAAATGTGGGTCTAATAAAGTTACATATTTTGAGTAGGGGGGTGTTCAAAATTCATATAATTAGCTTTTTCTAATCAAACAAAATTTCAGAAACAATACTTTGGTGAAGTAGTGGTGCTAAAAATGCGTACTCTTCTTCATTTTGGGTACAAGGGCACCTTTTGCACAACAAAAATCATGCAAAAAAACACAGGGCCTTATTTACAAGCCCATTGCGCCACTGGTGCGTCACTTTTGTTTGTCGTACCGATGGAGCAGTGGGCTTACCCATATTTAGAAGACCACAAAAAGTCACCCTGCATGACTTTTCATGCCCTTGCAAATATGGCCCCTTTCAAGCATTATTCTGAGTGAAAGGGGCGTCATGGGTGTAGCTGGGGGTGTTCCAACGCAACATCCATGGAATTTGACACTTTCCCAGATTTACAACGTTTTATAAAGCTGGGAATGCGTCAGAATCTTACGCCTTTCCAGGGGAGTCAGAGGAGTGGCATAACGAGAAGAAATACTTTTATTTTGCCTCGTTTTTTCCCTCTTTCTATGCATTCTGCATAGAAAGAGAAAAATAACATCAATGATAAATTTTGTGCAGGAAGGTGTCCCTTCTGTTTTTTTCTGTGTAGAAAGGTGTTCCTTCCTGCACAAAAACAATCATCCCCACCACACAGGCACCCTTTCAGCAAGGGTACCTACACTGTCGCATAGCAGCCAATTGTGCGCTGGCACAGGGGAAAGCACACAGATACGTCGTATTATTGTTGAAAATGACACAGCATGGCACAGCAAATGGTTTACGGCGCCGCACTGTGTCATTTTCTCTTAAATGAGGACCACAATGGTCTCAAACAGCAGTCACTCTCATTACAGTAATTTGCATTGTTCCTGGGTACTTTCGCAACATTTTTACACAAATGGCACATCATTACACAACCTGGCACAATCACGTAATTTCTGTAATTTTGCATAATTACAACGGGGTAATGGATATTTCGCCTGGGCCTAATTCAGAGAAAAGGGAAAAATACACAAAAGTGGTTTTAGATTGGGAATGGAAGATGTCTGCTTCATGACTTAATGCAGAGAAGGAGTGTATGTAGGAAGTTGTTTTTACAGTATATATTCTATGTTTTTGGTTTCCTGTTGATTCAGAAGCCCATACATACAGTATACATCTGTGTTGAAGCAGGAATATTGCAACTTCCTCTTAGTCAACGTGTAACTACGACATTGTATGAAGTGTTTAAAAGCACAAAAATGTGATCCACTGACAAAGTCCTTAGTCCCATCAAATGAGAACATTTTTCAACATGTTAGCGGAAACAAAAGTAAATCTGAGGAACCCTGTATACTTTAAGTTATAAAAACGGTGTCTGCTTTCCATAAAAAAAAAAAAAAAAAAGTAATGTACAGGATTCACGTAAGAAAAAAGTCTAAATTGGGTCACTGATGCACTAGCAGCCTGTGGTTGGTACACATTTTGTTCAGCAAAGGAAGGAGGACACATAGAAGGAAATATGCATGAGATATGGAGGAGTGAAAATGACAGCACGTTGATGTGTTAATCCGCCCTCGTTTCTTGTATATTTTCCCCTCTGTAGCTATCATAATACATCCAGCTTTTATGAGGCGCCGGGCAGGTTCACAGTTCTGAGACCCTCTTGTTCAGAGGTGGGGTTCTGAGCAAAGCTTTCTGCTAAGGTGTGAAGATGACCCCGGCGCAGCTCTCAGTTACCTGCCTCTATCATGGTAATATAGATATAGTGGGAAGGATGAAACGCTCACAGGATGATAGGAGCTGACATCCACTGAGAAGGCATCAGACACCTTCACTTCAGAGGCGGATTTTCTCCTCCTGGGCATCTTTGAAATGCTGAACAAGCTTTTCGTTTGATCCTCGCCAAGAGCAGGAATCAGCCATAGCATGCGAAGAGAGGGAGTAGGAAGAATTCTAAATAGTGAGACTTCGGTTTCAGACACATATCTGCAATGCTGTAGGCTTGTCTCCGCTAATTGGTTTGCAATGCTTTCAAGAATTACTGTCAATTTCAGATGAAATATGGCTGGTCAGTGTGTGAGGCTGTCCCAGCACTGAGTCAAACCCCCCCAAAAATCCTGGTAACCCATATTGGATGTGTGAGGTGCACATCTGGACACGCTGCATTACACTTTAGCTGTCATCATTTTTGAGTATTTCTTGTGGTAGGACTTTTTATTTCATTTTAAACCTCATTAAAAACCTGTTGCTTCTTATATCCAAGTACTAGACCTGTTGCCAGTTTTTTGGGAAAAGTTTATGTCCATCAAACTGAGTGTCAGACAGGGAGTACGCTCCCCTCTTTTCTCTTGTAGACATCTAAACTGGCAAAAAAATACTGCAGAATATGCCAATTCTCCAAAAAGGATCTTCATTGAATCTGCATTTCCTAATCAGGTTCTAACCTTGCTGGACCCAGGACCAAAATATGGTGTTGACGTGCTGGAAAGAATCATTTGAGCATGGGCAAGCATTGCACTGGGCTGCCTAAAAGAGTTTAAATGCAAAACGGGGATGACATTTGAATTAATCGCAGCCAATGGAAATCACTCAGACTGCATCTCAGTCCAGCGATATTTTTCACACCATGCCACATCAGTTTGGACCCAGCCATATGCAAATCAGTGTTCACCCTACTCCAATGGGAACAGCTGAGCCCAAACTGCCAGGCCGGGTCTTTCCTGATTCAGATCCCAAACAATTAATAACCATTTTCACACATACCAGCACTCATCAGTTGCGTGTAATTTGGTTCCAGGGGCAGTGTGCACAGGACCCATCCATCTCACTTAGGATGTGTATAAAAAAAGGGATGGATGGCATGCTTGAATTAGTTGCGGTCACTGGTAATCATCAGCGATGCAACCCAGTCCATGTTTATTTTGCACACAATGCCTTCTCTGTTTGGACCCAGCCATATTCAATTCAGTCTTGTCCAGGTCCTCTCTGAACAGGAACAACAGCAACCCAAGACAGTATTGTCCATATTAGAGCTCATCAGTTGGGGAGGCCATCAATGTCACTTAGCCAGGGGTCACATTTGTGACCCCTGGCTTACCCCTTGGGACCCCGGGCACTGCACTTGACACCCCTGGTCTTACAGATAGCAAAACCAGTGCCAAGGACACAGTAACAGCTCATCCCCATAGAAATCAGATGAGGCTCATATTCTCCTTGTGTTTTGTCAATTTTGAATTACACCAATAGCGAATAATAATATTTTATTTACTATTAGTGTAATTAAGTAATGGAGTACTATTAGCTGGAATATGACCCTCCCTGGCAGCTGAGGTAAGCAAAAAGGCTTTTAAGTGAATGTTGTGTGGATGCATGCAGGTGAGTGTGTGTATGTGAAAGAGAGTGTTTGTATGTGTGATTGTTTATTTGTAAGTGTGTGTATGAGTAAATGTAAACTTCAAATGGTGTGTGATGTCACTTCCGCTACACCTGGCTTTTTGGTGAATTGACGTTCAAGGGACAGACATGGATCCCTTGCTCACTGTGTCATCAGACTCAAGCTGTACCAAGTATGTCGAAACCAGTCTGGAGTTCAGACTGACTGTTCCAAGGAAGAGCGGGCAGGTAATGATATGCATAAGGTGGGCCTTTGTCTAGAGTGGCACGATGGGTAAAAAACAATGGACTGGTATGTGGCCTGGGTGACTGCCACTGGCTGAGAATAGTTGAAGCATTCCATCCATCACATTGCTGTTGCTCAAGGAGTTTCTAGCAGTCCATCTGCACACATTAATGCAGCCCCAAACCGTTGACATCTCAAACAATGAGTGTTAGAAACGAGTAGCGTGGTGCAGAGTGGGCGGGCCAAACCCAGGAGGAAATGTGTAAAGCATCTGCGCAGCAAACACAGGCGACACACAACGCACACTACAAAAAGAGACTCCACACCAGGTTAGGTGAAAAACAGTATGTGTATTGTAGAATAAACACATCAGAACGTAATCACTGTTGCATATACAATGTGCTAACCGTCACTGGGTAGCAATTTACACAGGGACTATTTACAGGGCAGTGCCAATCGGGCCGCTGCCAGAAACATCACAAGGTATAAAGATGAATGTAAAACCAACAGGATTAAATATGCCCTAGACAGTACTTACTAGTAAAATAATGAGGGCAGCAATACTGCTGTGACGTCAGCCACATGAGCTCAGGCAGGAACATGTGGGCATAATTTCACATCAGCATAAAACTTAGCAACAATGCACTAAGCATAAAAGCATTACCATTAACACAGTGGCCTAAACCAAGTGGACCTACGTTTGAAGCTTTGGGCATAAACACATTAGGAAGGCGTCAATGCAGATTAGTCGACATAAATCATTAGCAGGAACATGAAGCCTCATAACATGGCATGAAAGCATTAAACATGCACAGTGGCATCATCATATGCACTAGACGTCCTTGTGGGCATAAACATGAAGCCTAAAATGAACACATCTGGTCAGACATAGGACATGCTATGCAGTACGTCAGCATAAGTCCATGAGGCCTAAGATCAGCACGGCAACTCTGAGGTGAAAAGCATTAGACATGAATACCCATCATCATGGCATGACAATAAGTCCTAAACATTTGCAGGAGGCATCTTTAGTAGTTTAAAAGCATGGGCACACATTAGGTATAGAAGCATGAGGCCTAAACATAACATTGTGCGTAGGGCACAATCGCGTTTGCAGTAGTTATAAACTGAAGACCCTGTTATACAGATCTCTAACAATGTCGGCCTTAGGGAGAAAACATTATTACTAGTGGAAATACCTCCCACAGAGATCCGGTTAGCGTTAGGCATACACGTGGGGACATGGAGGCATCCTCGTTGGGCATAGGCACCACCTTCAGTGTGAAAGCATTAGCATGAAGCCATTAGCATTATGGTGCGACATTGGGTAGAACATTGGCATAATGGGGCCTCCCTGCTAACACCAAACATCCTTGTCCCCTACACTGCAGATTAGTTCCTTTTGTCACTGCACCTAGGGCACCCCTCACCAGGGAAACCCAGATAACCAATACCCCCTACGTGGCAACTGCCCACTGTCTTGCGGGAAACTTGAGTACAATAAAGTCAGTCCTGGGGAAAATGCCCCCCCATTTCCGGGACTCTGAAATTGGCAATGTCCCCTGAAGCCCCACTCTGGGACTCCAAATGGCCCAACGTTGCAGCTGCCCGCGTCTGCAGTGCAGCTGTGCAACAGGTTAAGATCGGGCACCACTACCCATGTAGGAACCCCACCCTGGGGCTTTGAGGCTGAGAAATCCCCACTGCATTGCAGCTTACAGCAGCTGCCAACTGCCAAGGGGTGGCAGCTGGGAAGACCAGCAGCAACTCTATGCCGGCCCTCTTACAAGGAATGCCGGGGGCGGGTTTGAATAAACACCACGTTGTGGGGTGGGCACCCGCTTTACTTTAATAGGCACAAGTGCGCACATACATGCGGGGTAGGCTTCCGCAATATTCAAAGGCAGGCAAAAGCGGCACAAACGTGTGGTAGGCTCCTGCTCTGTTCAAAAAAGCAGTTCTCACCAGCCTCACTGCGCCGCAGGCATCACACGCTCCTCACCCTCTTCTTGGAGGAGTAAGATACAGCGCTCCCTATGCACTGGAAGGCAAAATCCATAGAAATATAGTGCTTTCACAGCCCAGCGCTGCAGAGGACAGACACTCCTCTTCTCCTGGCACTTTAGATGTAGCGCTCACAAGGCACAAGGTCCCACCAGCAGCCTCAGGGACAAAAGATAGCATTCCTCACCTCCTGGGAGTACAGGCCAGCCCACCATATAGCGCTCCCACGGCATTAGGTCCCATGAAGCAGGGTTGTAGCGCTCAAGAGGCGCTAGGCAGGAGATCAACAGCAAGGCACTACTGGGCAAGATCAGCAATCAGTGGGCACTCCTCAGAACAGGGCCTCAATTCTTAGGAACTGTCATCCTCTGTAACGTGGCACTCCTCCTGGTACAGCAGTCTTTACTCCAGCAGCATGGCTCTCACCAGCCCTGTGGACAGCAGAGGGGTTACAGTTGGGCACAGGGGCCAGCACACAGGCCCATGCAGCGGTACCTCCTGGCAGTAAGTCCCCTCACATTCAAGTCCAAGATCATACTGAGCACATGGCATCCCAGCACCACTATTTATACACCCCTCACCCCACCTACCAGACAGTGCCAGAAGCTTCTGGAAGGTTCCCTGGGGAACCGATCCCAACTGGTTTAGGAGGAGGTGTAGAGCCCCCTGGGTGCCAGGCTTCCCTCCAAAAGCTGGGGTTGCTGGAAAAGAAACAACTAGACTAGTAACCCACGTCAGTCAGGTGGCAAAACACAAAGCCATGGCATCCATTTTAAAAGAAGCATTTCTCCACAACAGCACAAATAAATCTGTGCATGCCATTGTGCAGAAGTTTTTTTTCTCACACATGGTCAACAGCTATGGGGAAAAGCGAAAAATGTTAGGGAAAAAGGGCCAAGCCCAACAATGAGCTTCTGAATTGCCAAGGGGCATGAATTGAGCCACCCTTGCTCTAACCTGGAGTTTGAGATGGGAGGGTACCTCCTCTGGGCCCTGAAGGCAGTGGTGTAGCATGCGGGGACACAAGGGCTGTCGCCCCTGGAGCAAAATTCTTAGGCTCACAAAATTGGGGGCACAAATTGCACATTGCGCTGTGCAATACTTGCCTTGCCCCAGGTGCTGGCAACCCACACTTCGCCGCTGCCTGAACAAGATCTTACAATGGTCCTGTTTTTTTCCTACATATCATTTTGGTACACGTTGGAGCACTTTTTGTATTATAGCCTTGGGTTTACAGTTCCTGGCATGGTCAGAGTTGGACTCTCAACCAAGACCAGTTAAAACAGTTGAGTGAGTGGCTTTATGTAGGTAATTGGGTCTGGGTGAAATTTCAGGGCAAATTTACAAGAAGGAAATGCATGCCTCTTTTTAGGAATATGGGAGGAATTATGGTAGCTCTGTGGGTTTTAATGCCCAGCACAGATAATGTTATGAGCACTGTCAGAAGCTGAATATTGTAAGTAACTTAATTGTACCTGTGTTAAGGTAAGTACATTATCTGTGCCCATGATAATGTACATGGAAGCAAGTTCCCCAGGAGGGAAGCCTGTGTGCAGAAAATCTCTGCAGACACCCCATGCCACTCTAACAGGCAAGCGCCACACTTAGGCTTACTTGCAAGAGAACTTGCTTTTTTCTTTCAGGGACTTTTAAAGGCCACACAGTAATTATCTTGCCAGTTCATCTTGGACCCCAAGTTGGGATAACATAGGATTCTTGTCACAAGGATACCACAATTTACAACATGGTATTTGCTTTTACAATCCATTGTTAGCATGTACTGTAAGTCAAGTGTTCCAAAAGAACCAAACAAAGACATATATTTCCACAAATGCAAATGCTTTTTGGTGCTTTTCGTATTTTCTTTTGTCAATGTATTTAACATTGTATGTTAAAGGGTAACAGATGTTTTATTCTTTCAGTGGTGCTAAAAGTAGAATATACACTTTTGGACTAACGTTTCCTTCTGATTATATATGTTGCTGTGTTATACAAAATAGTAAAGATATTGTATATATATTTATGATAATAAACACATCTGGGGGCGTGGTCTAGCCTCGAGTGAATATAGCCTCCTAAGCTCTGATCTCCACTCCGAGTTGGGCCCTGAGCGAGGCAGCAGCCTTCTAGACGTGGCGGGGGGCTTCGAATGTACTCCTCTCCCCTTCCGTAGGCCCTTGGGCAACATGGACTTGCCACAGGCTGATAGGTACAGAGGCATGCCCAGGCGGAGCTACCCTAGTTGATCGGAGTGAGCAGCAGGTCTGGAGCTCCATAGAAAGCAGAGGCCCTTGTGTCAAGGACCAGCCCACCCCTTAGATCTGGAGCCTGAATGCCAGGGGCATGGTAGTCCCAATAGGTGTGATATCAAGATGTAGGTCCTGTGGGCCTGGCCTGCGGCGACATTCCCCCACCCAGGCTACACAGGGTCTGGTGCAGCCCCTTCCGTCCCGTGCTAGTAATGAGGCTCAACCACAGACCATTCTCTTCAGATGGGTGCGCCCGGGACAAGCAGGCCCTTGTGGGCATCGGCAGGGTCAGGAAGCACTGTGTTACTGTCTATCAAAAATCGCTAAGTGAAGAAGTGGCACCAGCCATCACCCCTGGGCAAAACAACCAGCAATGCCCTCACTGCCTCATCGGGATATGCACACCCAGGACCTATGAGATTGATGGAAGACCAGCAGGCGCCCTGCTAAACATCCATTCGGCCTCAGGCAACAACACAGGACAGGCAGACGCTAGGCAGAGCACAGCACGAACAAGAAGGTGAGGAGTGGGACTAACTAGCATTACGGCCAGAAGACTTCCCCCCTCTCTGTTTGAATGCCAGCTACACCAGAATAAGGCAGGTGGAATAGCCTTTTGAGCAAGCTCTAGAGCTCTGCCTAATCCTGCAATCCGCCCCCGCTTGGAGCCCTATCCAGACGGGCGATATCACACCTGCTGTCTCTCCTTGGTTGCCCTGTGCGCTCTCAATCAGGGGCCATTACTGGTGATGCATGGACCCTCGTGCCGGCCTCTGACAACCTCATAATTTAACCTTGGTTGAAATTGCATCCCTTGAACCCTTTTGCTGCAGCCTAAATCAGGACCCTGGTAAGAGCGAAGTGACTCGCACTTCCCCTGCCCACCTTCAGGCCACATACTGCACAAGTGCTGGTGCTCTATGCTGTAAGGCCCCAGCGGGGCATTGGGACCACAGTGATAGGATGACATGCAGAACTAATCGAATGGGGAGAACCTACCCATAAAGCCTCCAGGGGACACAAAGAGACTACAGCTCCCATCTTCTAGTGCAACCTCAGACCCAGCGGCAATCCAGGGCCCAAAGCCACCCTCTGGCCCCCAGCATGGAGATCTGGGGCACCCCTCACTGTAGGATCACAGATCAGCAGGCTGAGTACACCCCCATCCTGCCCTCTGGGTGCTACTCCAGGGCAACCATCTCAGTCTCAAAGAGCTCTGCGTCATCAATGTTGGCCTGTTGGCCCCCTCATTTTCTGGACACCAGGTGCATATGAGAATTAGAGCAGAATATCATACTATGACTGGGGTGAAAGTCCGCTACCAAGTCCACAAGCAAGTCCTCCAGACGGATCCTATTGACTAAAGCACTTGAGCAACCACGCAATATGACCACAAAGGGTTCTTCCCTCCTCAAGCGGTTCATCCAAGCCTCTACCGGCCTCCACACAGGGCAATCGCATGTTGAGGAATTCTCGGCAGTGAGTAGACATCTAGAACAGATGGACACTAACACAGGAGGCAAAGTCGATCGGAGTGGACATCGTGGGATTTCAGTTGAACGTGGAGGAAATGGACTAAAGGTTAGCAGTGGTGGAAACCTTGACACGGTGCAGAACAGGGATCGAGAGCTTCCCTTTCTCTTCAGTAAATTGATCGAACTGGAAGACAGCAGTGGGAGACACAATGTCTGTTTTTGGTTTTCCCGGAAGCAATAGAAGGGTCAAACACCAGAGCATTCCTCAGAGACACTCTACAGGGGCTTGTATTTGTCACCTTTGACCCACCACTAGAGATACAATGCGGCCACCGCAGGGGCTCACCATGCATGGACTCTGATATGGGCCCTCCACCCCTCATTACTTGTTTCTTACGCCACGAACAAACACAGCAACTGCTGTCTGCAGCGTGCACTGAAGGTTCATTCACATATGAAGGGCATGAAGTTCTTAGGGCAGCAGATTTCACCAGGGAGAATATCAGTAGTCAGAAGGTATTCCTTTCCTCACGACCCGTCTTCACCAATTGAACATCAAATATGGGTTCTTTGAGACCACCCGCTTTCGCATCACTAAAGAGGGCACCTCCAAGGACTTCTATGACCCAGAGGACCTGCGCCAGTTCCTGGACAACATGGGACCACAGGATATGGACATCCATTGCATTGCGTCAACTCAAGGGCATCATAACTCTCCTCCTCCTATAACTGACAGCATACTGCAAATCACAAGCGGATCACAGAACCATTGCAGGGATCAGGAGAGGTCAACTTGTACCCAAGAGGACAAGGCCTCAGCCCTTCAAACTGTAGCTGCCTTTATCCACGAGCAACACAGAGACAAATCGTCCTCCTCTTTAAAGCCCACCTCAGAAGAAGAATGAAGGGGAAAATAAATATACGACATACAATCCTGAAAGATGATGCTACATGGGGAAACTGGGCGGCTACCAGACGTTGAACAGTGGGTATTATTTCCCCTGTATTGAAAACTTGTATAGTTGTCCAAGTTGTTTAATGATGACACTGTTGTGGTTCTTTTTACTCTTACAACAATTGAAATTGCTGTTTGATCTCAGTTTGATGTAGTCCAAATATCGCATGATCTATTTCCACCCTTGCACTCTCCCCCTCCCTCCTGGTTTATGAACAATGCTTCAGTGCCATTTCCACTCACCAATTGCCTACTACCAACTACCTACTACTAACTATCACTCACAAATTCTGCCTGCTGCTTATTGAGCCTACCCACCTCCCATTTTCCTTCTCTTATTCTTTACTACGACTGCTAGCCTGGAGTCTCTCTGTCATACTAACTTGAATTCCTTCTTGGAGGCCTTTCCACTCGAACAAGTACAGGGGGGGGGTGGGATAATGGCAGAGGGTGCTCTGAGCCCCCTGCATCTGCGCTACTCAAGGAGCACAGGAGCACATGCCCTCCTGAACACCCCTCCTATATTCCTCCTCCCTGACATACAAATCCAAAACTGGCTTTGTGGCTGTTCCATAGTGTCTGCTTCGAGCACCACTCTGTTGTCACTGGAAGGTCTTTGAGTCCCCCCCTGCTAGCATTGTTCCCCAGCCTGCCACGCACCGCTATATTATAGTCTTGCCTTAGACATTGCTCTGCTCTCCTGATGGGCCACCCCTTCAGAGCAGTGCACAAGCGCGCCTAGACCCGCTGTATAAAACTCAGTGTCTCCAGTGCGGAATAGAAAATAGCTGTATATTTTGAAAACAACAAAGGAACCCAACTAAGTCGCAGAGGTGGGACAGGACATCACACAAGGGTCGC
This sequence comes from Lissotriton vulgaris, assembly GCF_964263255.1. Lineage (NCBI taxonomy): Eukaryota > Metazoa > Chordata > Amphibia > Caudata > Salamandridae > Lissotriton > Lissotriton vulgaris. Next base: position 629,267,110 of record NC_141694.1, on the reverse strand, counting down.
ACAGGCAATGGGCATTCATTGAGGCTACAAGGAGCGGAGGGCACTTTGAAGGGAGGTCGGGTCAAACAGAGAGACTGCATGGGGTTGCAAGCACAGAGACTTGAAGAGGATGAAAAAGGCCATCACGCTGAGGATTAGAAGAGCAGGCAGGGTCCCCCAGAGGGCGGGAAGGTGGCAGATGGGCACACAGAGGGTCAGTAGGGGTGTTCAATTTTATTTTACCATTTTAGATATATACATTTTTTCCTCGATACGCTACTGTGTTTTTAAACTTTTTTTCCTGGAAGCTCCAAATATTCCTTATAATGCAGACTTAATCCACCCCAAAAGCCTTTTAGTTTTGAAATCTTTTGTTATCCTCAATACCTTCACTTCGTCTTCCTTGTCTCTCTTTATTAGTTTCCCTGGCCTCAGGCATGCCCGCCCTAGGTCCCGTCCTGATTGTTCATGTCCTGCGGGAGAGAAGACAATTCTTTGGTAAGTTAAACGCTTCCCTGTAGCCTGTATATACATCTTCCTGTAGTCTCTTCAATACACTACTTTGGCTATTTTGTGTTTTTATAATTTCATTCTACATCTTAATATTGTCTTTTATTCCTATTGTCTTTTCTCTTTAGCTGCTAACTGTTCAAAGACTTGACTTTTTCCTTTTATAATAGACTGGGAAAACTGTATAGGAAGGAGGAAATACATAAGGATGTCCATCATGCCCATTTTTTCTTTACTCCTATAGTTCCACAGGGTCCTACAGTGCTCCTTCTTTGCCCTGTGTAAGCAGGTCCCTGTACACCAATATTTCAGATACCCCAAAAATCAGGAGCCTCCGAAGTATACCTCAGGTGGATATGCTCCAGGTTGATCTTCGGTAAAACATCAATTTAGCAGAGTAACAAAATACATTAATTTTCCTGAGCACTCAAGATGTACAGATCCAATATCCAAATTAAAGTTCTGTTGAATTTATCTGATGCAGTCACAGGTTGGTAATCCAAAATAAATCATCAACGAAAGTCCTTCAAATCACGGATAATATTTTATTTTCCTCTTTTCTGGATTCAAACTCTCCAAATCCCATATACAGAAGTCATTGGATTATTCAGCCAACACGTGTTTCGTCATGCTAATTATCTACACATCGACTTCATCAGGGCTGAAATCACAATACAAATAAACTTCAATGTAATTCATTTAAGATAACATATGAATCTAAAAACTCTAATATTTTGTGGAATCCCGTGATGAGTAGAAGAGAACCCGGCAAGAAAAACCAAGAAAAACATACACCCAATATGTGCACGTCTTCATTAAGCCATCACCAAATAATATGATTACGTTTCAAGCATTCAATCCAAAGAAATTCTAATATATGTAAGCGAAAAAACACTCATCCTTGTATCGAAAAAACATTTGCGGGTTAAAGTACCCCAAATAAAGCCCCACAAGGGATCTGCTATCTCCTATCTTTATATTTTAGATGGTTGGCCCCATCATGAGTGTTACCTCATTTAAGTCTATTAATCGCGTGTTACTCTATTTAATGATTTTTAGGTATATAGAGTTATTATAGACTCTAAGTCACCACCCAAAGCATGAGTCAACTTGGGTGCTTTGAAACAATAATTCAAGAAAATAATTATAAATTTTTACCGTAATCCACATGTATCGATAAATTCACTTTTGAAATATTCATTCACTTTGTACTTCCAAATATGAAGTCAAACGACCCTGCAATTTAAGCAACCCAAAACCTCCAATTAGAAAAGTGTCTTGGAATAATTTATGAACCAACTTATATCACCTTTAATTATCACCTTTAGTTATCCACCAGAAACTTACCCCACTCTCTAAGTATAATCTGAACAGGAGTCCTCACATATCATCCAACGTAATCGAATCACCACACTCACGATCTGTAATAGTGATCGAGTGCAAAAATATATAATTCAGTATCTTTTTTAATACGTAATTAGAACTATTCAGTTTTATCTAATGGTTCTCACATAGGTGAAATCCTCGTACATACCTATACGCCATGGTAATGTGGCGGGGGAGAATTCAGTGCGGGCAGAGGTTTCCTGCGGGCGGGTCACCACCGCCATATGGACGGTGGCGATCCACCCGCAATTATGATGGACCCCTTAATCTCCCCATGCCTAACAAAAATGAATGTTTCCTCATGTAATGCAACTGCTGCTATGTAAAGTGGTCTGATACCCGATACCTTCGGGTTAAGTTTGCGCTATGTAAAACTATGAAAAAAAAACTACCATCTGTAGACTGAGGTAAGAAACCTATTTAATTTCCGCAAAGGCACAGGGCAGCATGCGTTGTCTCAAGGAATGGATGGAGGTGAGGCCGGAAACACACAAAGGGTTGCAGGTAGCACATGGGCACACGAAGAGGCGGCAAGGGCAGGACTCATTGGAGCATAAGGATTGAAGGGGTGGGGGCACACAGATGGGTTAACGGGGTACAGAGGATACAGAGAAACTGCAGCATAAGCAGTGGGCCCACTAAGGTCTAACACGGGTGGGGCATGGAGGTATAAGAGGCTGCTGGAGGGGTGGGAGCACCCATAGGAGCTACATGGGATGGGTACGCAAAGAAGGGAGGTTACTTACTAGACAACTTATCTGAATGTCACTAATTTGATTTCTCACATCAGAATTCAATCCAGTGTCCTGCAGTAAGCCATTTACTCACAATTTTTTTGAGGAGGAGGGAGTGTTTTGAGGATGGTGACTCCAAGAAGATTTTATAACAGGGTTGACTATTTAGTCAGTTGTGCTTGCTATTCACATAACCTTTAAGGTCACCGTAGCTCTAGTCTTTGGGTAATAATCTCTGGTGGCTCAGAAGCAGTGCTGGGAGTCTTGCGCTGGCCTATATCTTCACTCATATCTCTAGTGGATGATGGCAGATGAGGAGTGGGGGAGATGCCTGTCTGCGTTCCAAGAAAACAATACATTTATTAAACAAGGGAAGCACTGTAACACTGCTAACACTTATGGGTCCTAATAGGCTTTGGATGTACTTCTTTCAGTATTTGAACAGTTCGAATCTACACACTTAAACAGTGGTCTTGGAGTGAGTAAAATATAAGTAAGTCCTACGTTTTATGAACGCTTCTTGAGCACTATGCATAATAATTCCTAAAGGCTTGAATTCATTGAAAAGTCTCCCAAAATAATAATAAGTAATTTACCAAACTACCTTCATTCCAAATGTTTACAGGTATGCTAGTACCTTTGTTTAGGTTGCACATACCAAGCAGTATGCTTTTCTTGGTTATTGCCACTTTTGAACCAACTTCATGACACAGTTACTTGTTCTGCCTGCCCTGAGACTTATTCACAGCTGGCTGCTTATTTACTGTTCTGTGCTGATTCTACAATCCACAGCTCAGTGCTCCCACCGCCCAAACCTCTGACAAGAAAGGAGCAGTCACGTGATATTACGAGCCAGCACATGCAATGGGGGTTTGTGTGTTGTGTTCTTGTGGGTTTCCTACTGTTGAGTCCTTGTGAATAATTCCTGTACTCTGGCAACTCAAACAGTTCTACACAGTGTTATCTTCTTGGTGAGCGCAGCTTTTGAGCTGAGTCTCTGGCAGTATCTCCAGTGCCTGCTTTGCGATTTGTTTGCAGCAACCTGCTCATTTACAGCACTGTGCTGGTGCTGTCTATCCTGGAAACTGTGACCAAGAAGCCCTACACACAGTGGATAAATGGTCAACAGTCCACGACACCCAGCTAGAGGTATATTGTTCATAAAACACACAAAAAGTGACGGGAAGCTGCTTGCAATAAGTCTAACCACTGGTATTAGCTCAGGTTAGCATTCCAACACATCATTCTTTTGCTCACCATGACATTCAGCCATATGTAAATCAACCTTGATGCTGCTCCTCATGGGAACAGTCGAGCCCGAACTGCCAGGCCAGTTCATCACTGAACTGGAGCACAAGCAACCTATGACCTGTTTCACCCTGATAAGGGCTCAACAGGATCTGTTGGCAAGATTACTATTCGAAAGTGTTATATATTAAATATATTAATTATTGGTAATATCTTCTACATCTGGTATCTCATTGTGCTCCAAACTCATTGCTAGCTGGATGTCTTCCAGATCTCTGATACTAATGCTTGAACCGTTGGGTGAGATTGTTACCTTCTGATTCTTTGTTGGTTTATTGCAGAAGAATTTAAGTTTCAAATTCCTGGTGAAATTATAGAGATATACTTTAAAATCAAAATGTTCACAACATCTAGTGGGGAAAAAAATAAAAACCTTTATTTAGCTTATATTCACACATCTAGTGGGGAAAAACCTGTTTGAAAAATGTATAATCTAATTGGCTTCTCTTTGTCTTCTGCCTTCTTCTGAAATCTTGTCTTCACACTTGTATTTTGCACCTGTTCACCTTCTAGCTCTTTTCTGAACTCCTCAATGTTTTAATTTTTAGGCCAATATTGTTGACATTTCCTTTTTTTCCTGTTTAGAGTCATATCTACTTCTTTTCAATTCATCTAAAAAGAAGGTGTTCTATCTCTACTGTTTGGGTCTTCTTCTGAGCTAGAACATAATGATGTCCTACTAGAGCTATAAAAACAATGATATATTTTCTTGGGGCAGCACTCTACCATTTATATGAATAATCAAATTTCCTTGCATAGAAATACACAGAACGATGCAAGTAGTCTCTCTCATCTCAAAAACATCTTCCTCTTTTACTTTCTTTCACTTCCTATTCAAAGTTTATGATAAATTCATCCAATATCTTGTTGCACTTTTTAGTACCTTCTTCTAGGTTAATTCAGTAATTGTTAGATCTGGGATCTCTGGTTGGCTAAGGCTTGCGCCAAATCCAGGCAGAGACCACCACTCTAGTTAGGGCAAGGGAGTTACACGCTGAAGATAACCCATGCTCACCCCCTTGGTAGCTTGGCACTAGCAGTCAGGCTTATCCCAGTGGCAATGTGTAAAGCGTTTGCGCAACACACACACACAGCAGCAACACACTAGGCACACCACAAAAGAAACTCCACACAAGGTTATATAAAAAATAGCCTTTGTATTATCATAAACACATAGAATAGTAATCACACATTTACACTGAGCCAACGACACCGGGCAATATCTACAGGGGATTGCATACACCTGACAGGGCCACTGGGACCACTGTCAGAACCATCACAAAGTGAACTTAGCAAATGTAGGATATATCATAAACGTAGAATACAACCAGTAACTACTGGTACCATAATGACCTAAGCATTCTCATATTAGCATTATACACCCTCCTAAGCATAAAACACCTTACGCATTAGGCCTCACCTGCATAAACAAATTATGCCATAACCTCCTGAGCATAAACATCATTTTCGGCATAAACCAGGGTGCATAAACCACATTTGGCACATAATACATAAATCACATTAGGACCTGGTGCCCTAACAACCCATCAGTCCCCCTGGCCAACTGGCCTTCTCAGGGGCTCAAATGCCCTATGTCCCACTAAGTCAGGGTGGCTTCCAATGCAGCAGAAAAAAAACAGCAGGAAGCAAGAATATAATCTAAAACAGTGCAGTCTCCCACCTTAAATGTAGGTATAATCTCACTCAAGTTGTCCTGGCTGCTGACCATTTAAATCGTTGAAGAAAACTCTGAAATTAGGCTATTGTTATGTTGTTATGTTTGTATGAATTTGTAATGTGCACATCTACTCATGAGTGTCCTGGCACGGTGCCTAGTGGGGTGTGGACAGTGAGATTCAAGAGAATAGATGTGTTTTCAGTTTCCTCCTAATCGTGACTGGGTCCTGGATGGTACGCAGGGCAAGAGGAAGGGCATTCGAAGCAACTGCTGCTTTCAATGTAAATGAGTTGCCCCCTATCCTCTGAAACTTAAAACAAGGGACCTGAGCAAAACATAAGGACGAGGATCGCAGGGAGCATGCAGGAACATAGAAGGAGACATGCCTCTGCAGGTACACAACCGTGGAGAGCCCGGTGGGCCAAAGCTAGTAATTTAAATTGAACTCAATCCACCATGGGGAGCCAGTGGAGAGAACGCAGATGTTGACGAACACTGTTCCTAGCCGAAATGCTGTACTTTGAACCACCTGCAACTTCTTCACTAGGTAACCAGGGATACCAGCATAAAGGACATTGGCATAGCCCAGCCGTGACAGAATGAGTGCATCATTTTCCTTTCCGCCTGAGTTGAGAAGGGAAGAATCTTCTGAGAGTTTTGAGCAGTCTGAAAGAGAAGACAGCCAGCTTCTTGATGTGTGTCGAGAAAGAAAGACATTCATCAAAACATAGCCGCAGGTTTTTAGCTGGCTTCCCTGATGAGGTAGATAATGGGAACTCAGAAGGCCAGAGCTGCTCTCTGAAATTAGGGGGGAATTTACCAAATAGCAGGATCTCTGACTTTTCTTCTTTGCACTTAAGCTGCGCCTCCGACAGCCATTTGAAAATAGAAGATAGGCAATGTTGAACCAGCAGTACAGAGTCGGCATCTTTGTCCAAGGTAAAGAGTCAGCGTAAGCCATCACCGTGGCCCCCAGCTACTCTGCCAAATATACCAGAGGAGTGACATAGATATTAAAAAGAAAGGGGCCAAGGGAGGATCCCTGAGGGACTCCCATTGTTACTGGCTGAGGGGAGGAGGAGGACAGTGGTATCCAAATCTGCTGAACCCGCCCCTCCCGGAAGGACGGAGCCAGCCCCACAAGGCACCCGACAGACCATTCTTTGTCAGACGTGAAAGGAGAAGTGAGTGCGTGGCAGTGTCGAACGCCGTCGAGAAGTCGAGCAAAATTAATGCAGCTCTCCCGCCGGCGTCCAAACAATCCTGGATGGCCTCCGCCACCTCAACCATTACTGTTTCTGTACTGTGGAACGGCCGGAACCCTGATTGGCAGGATGCCGGAGCACCTCCCTTTCCACAAAATCTGTGAGCTGTTTCTTAACCACCTTCTCACACACCTTCACCAAAGCAGGAAGGAGTGAGATAGGCTGGTAATTCCCTGGACAGAGGGGGTCCAATTTACGTCTCTTTTAGGAGTGGCAAGATCATGGCCTCCTTCGAAGCCTGTGGTACCACCTCTTTCTGGAGAGACATGTTACTGATTGCATTCACTTCTGTATTTACGACCCCTGCAACTGCTGCCAGTATCCTTGCAGGACAGGGGTCTGAGGGCGACCCAGACTTTAGACCCTTGAGAATTTTGATACATTCCATTGGGTCGACTGGCCTAAATACCGACAAGGAATGAGCTGGACTAGCAGATCGACACTCCAAAGATGCCTCAATTCTGATGTCACTGTGAGTAAATGCCACTTGGATAGCCCAATTCTTATCCCTAAAGCAGCAGGACAGAGTGTTAGGCCAGAGGGGACGTGAAGCTCTGAACAATGGCAAACATTTACATAGAGTTGTTACTGGCTAAATCGATAACGGCCGTGTAAAATTGCCCTTTGGCCAACGTAATGGCTGTGTAGTATAGTTTCTGCTTATCTCTGAGCTTCCCTTTGTCTGCCAGGCAATAACCACTCCTCTGCCATGCCTGCTCAAGGGTCTTACAGTCATGCTTCAAAGATTTAAGGGCTGGATTGAACCAGGGTTTGGATGGAGATTCCTTTGCCAATCTAGTGGGATGTTGTGAGGCCACCATAGCAACTGCATTTGAGACCCAGCTAGAGATCCCAGCCAAGCGTACCTCAAGCTCCCCTACCAGGTCAGGCCTAGAAGCTTTCAAGGCCAGGTTAAGTTCAAATGGGTCAATTTTACCAAATGCTGATTTGTGACATGAATGTGCTAAATACTCAGCATTGCACACTTCCCACGAGAATTGGGTAATAAAAAGGTCTGACCAGGTGACAGGGCAAGGATCCCTTAATAGAATACGGAAGTTGATACAGATAGGGTCAAAAATATGTTGAGCTTGATGAGTAGTAGGCTGACTCAAGCTGAGTCAGGTGTAGAATATCCAGCAAGTCATGCCCATCCTTACTATCCTCTTGATCCAGATGGATATTAAGGTCTCCCAGGACCATATAGCGGACAAATCTACTCGCCCTGGTGATTACAGCGTCTCCCCAGTCTGGTAAAAGGTCCCACTGGGCCAGGGGGCCTATAGATCAAAGAGCCTCCTAGTTTAAAATGGGCTGAGAAGTGAATACTGAAGTCGAGAGCCTCGCATATGCCCCACGGAGTGGCATCACCCCCTACTGAGATCCCACTTGTTTTTATAAATAATAGCAACACTACCCCTCTCCCCTCTGGGTGATCAGCTCTAGAATCTTATAGCCCACTGGTGAGGCAAGAGTTACAATCGGATCTGAAGAGGAACAAAGCCAGGTTTGAGTCAAAAACAGCAAGTCAAGTGAGTTGTCCTCTAGAAGGTTGAACACATCTACATGATAATTCCTGAAAGAACAAGCATTAATCATGCCAGCCCGAATAGTATGGACCCTAGACAGCTGGCCAGGGAAATTGCTGTTGTTATCCAAAGAGCAAGACCCAGGGGCAGCTTAAACCCACAGGATTGACAGGCATGTTTTTGTACCCCAGCCACATCCCAGCTCCCACAATGGCAATGAGGAGTAGAGTCAAGGGCCCATAAAGCGGCCACAGTCTGATATCAGATATCAGAGGACTCACGGGCAGCATGGCTGGCGCTGGCCGCCTCCGGGATGCTGACGAGCGCAGACAGGCCTGACCTAGGCGTACCTTTAGTGTGCCAGCGTCGCATCTGTGCAGCACGCAATGAAATTGCCCGTGAGCCAGAAGAACTAGATGCCAACTACCCAAGATGGCGCTTCTTCGTGGCACCACGGGTGACTAGGAACTGTGCAACAGCAGCAACAGCTTCCGTTCGAATCGGGCAGAAGCAAGGTAAAATGTGTGCAAACACTATTTAAAATTTTAAAATGTAGGTATGGGGCAGAAGGATAACAACATCACCTTGGTAAGTATGTTTAAAGTGTGCCTGGTTATCAGGTGGATTCTCAGAATATGAATCTCTATACATTGTGCAGGCGTAACAGGGATGCAGATTAAAATCCCCGGCAACCATGATTACAGTAAATCTTCAATAAATACTTTAATAGCAGCAGCATCTGGCTTGTTATTCAATGTAACTGTGTTACAAAAATGGATATGGAGCAATCTGAAATTATTAGGAAATGAATAAAGGATGCCCAAAATGGTTATTAGATTAGACTTCAGGACCTCTACTTTACAATTATTTGCTACGTTTGTTAGGTGGAGGTGGTAAGACCACCTCTAGCACATCCACTGGCAGCGTGGGTTGCTGGAACTGAATACAAGGAAAAACCATCTAAATGTTAGCATCCCTCTGCGTCCAATGTCTCCTGTAAACAGATGAAATCAAAGGTCTTCATGCAGCATCTGAAAGCTTGCTCTTAACCCCAGCTATATTCTAACTGAGAACCTTAGCAATATCTTGGCTAAAACTCTCGACAGCCAGGTTTAAAATATCAACACTAAGAGTAGGGCTCAGTCAATCCGGGACTTCTAACACGCTCAGGGGTAAATAGCGGTTGATAATTTGAAGAGTGATGGTATCAGAAAAGGCAGAGGGATTGGTTAGCTCATGGCATGACTTATTCTGAATCAAGTGCCAACCTGTCCTGACTGGACTTTCAGTGCTGAATGGCAGATAGAAAAAGCCCAAATGGAGAACAGAAATGAGGTCCATGGATGCACCTTTTTCTGCCAGTTTTAAAGAATTGAATCAGCTTGTTCAGGATTATTGAAGTTCACTATTATACAGTCACCCAAAGATGTTTTTTCCAACCAATGCTGTGGGCAATTATGATTTCTTCTGCCAGAATCTGGGTAGGATGTTGATTAGACACCCTGCTTGCCAGCCAATATACTACTTTATTCTTGAGCTGTGCTTAACTTTTTTCTGTGCATCCTTCCTTAAAGGAGTTATGTTCACAAATACAACAATATAAGGAGTAACCACTGGAGGCAGTTGGATGGTGATGTTGAAAGGATAGTCAGCAAAAAGAAGATTTTGAGGTGTTCTAGGAACAGCTGATACTAAGTTGGAATGATTCCTTTGAGCGAGCACTTGGGTTGGAACTAAGGTTCGCCGACCGAAATTATCCCGGCAATACAAAAGGGAGCCAGTTGATGATGATTTCAGATGTTTAAAGGTGAGTGTAATGAGGCTCTAGATGGAACCTGAGCCTGGGCCAGGGAGGATGCTCCTGCTTCAAGGTTGCCAGCAACTTCACTCAGAGGAATTCTAGATTGTCCACAGATCCTTTTAAAGATCCTTCTATTTAATGCAGTACAGATATCCGAAAGCCAAAGTCATTTAAAGCTTCGGAAATCTTGGTTTCAAGATTTTTCAGACGAACCACAGGGGAGCCCTCTGTTGTATCCTGCCCAAGGGCTGAAACTGAGTCAGATGCAGATATTGCTAAAATCTTCCTAAGGCCAGGTGTGGCCTTCCTAGTTGGTTTAGCAGGATGAGGCTGTCCCGTCATAGATAGTTTACGTAGAGCACCCATTTTACGAGGGTTATCAGGACATTTCAACATAACAGTCACAGTAACAGTAACAGTAGGCTGTACAGCTTGCCTGCTGGAATAGCTGGTCAAAGAAGCTTGAGTGGTAAAAGAAGGCACAGAAGATACACTAGTAGTAATGTTGACAAGATCAACGCCCACCCCACTTTGAGCATCTATATCATGTGTTAAGACACAATTAGCTGCCAAATCTGTTTTAGCACACTGGTAATCTCATCCAAGAGCACCCCCATGGCTTGATTAAAAAAAGTCAATATAGTATTGCTGGCTCTCGGACTTTTTCAGTACCTTTGGAGGTTTCTGCCTTTCTATTCCCCATCCTCAAAAGTCTGATTACCTCAAGACTACAGGCCAGGCAAAGCTTACAGTTTACATAGGGAAGTCAACAACCAGCAGACTGGAGGGCCACAAAATCAGGTCATATACAGCAGAAAAGCACCCACTCACTGTCTCCAGATTCCAGGATCCAGAAGTAAGAGGGTGGGCCCAGACCAATCTCTTCCAGGCGATGATAGGCACAGACGGTCCTGCTATTGGCCTGGTCTTCACCAGGCACACGCCCGGGTGCGTCCCACGCAGCAGGAGCCCAAATCCAATTATGAAGGTGCCTCCAGGTGCAGAATGTCCGATACTGCATCTGTTGCTACAAGTGCTGCTGGGGTGAGAAATCCAGCCCCCACCTCCACTCAATATGGGTTTCCCACACAGCGTGAGCTTGAGTCCATTATGGAGGCAACTCCGGGCACAGAATGGCTGATGCAGCAGAGGATTCTGTAGCTGTAAGTGCTGCTGGGTCGAGAAGTCTAGCCCCTACCTCCACTTGATATGGGCGATAAGGCAATATGAGGCATTTCTGTCCTTTTCACTGCACTGGAATCCTCTTGGCTAACTGGCATAAATGCAGGCACCCTTGCACCATTGTGCAAGGGTGCCTGTGTTGCACACTGGAATGTGTTTTGTGCAGGTAGAGGCACCTTCCTGCACAAAAACAATCATGCGAGACATATTCCTCTTTCTATGTGTGCTGCAGGAAGATGTAAGATTTTAGTGCATTCTTAGGTTTACAAATTATTGTAAATCCAGGAATGCATCAAACACCATGGGATTTGCACAGGAACGCCCACCCAACTCTCATCAACCACCTTACCAGTGCAGAGTAACACAATGCATTGATTTGTGCTGCATTGCGTTACTCCAAATCTTTGAGCCACTAAGAGCCACACAAAGTAGCTTTGTGTGTGTAACGCCTTGAATGTCTCAGGATCGTTTAACAGACACGATGATGAGGACGCAACCACTTGTGAAGGGTTAGTTATTTTAATGAAGGCACAAATAATACAAAGAGTAAACAAAAGTTATAGTCACTGGAATCCTCCAGGCTAAGTATGTTACCAGCCCACAGCACGGATGGTCCTAACCGTCCTCTGCATATACGCCGATCACGGCGTATGCCAACAGAGGGCAGAAATGAAATGGCCGACAATGCCAATCGGTAGGCTGTGAGGGGCACGAAGAGTGTTGGGGAGGATCGAGGAGTCAGGGAAACACCCAGCCGGGGTTCCCACCTGAAGGGAGCAGCCGCTCAACCTCTTCCTCAGACTGCACCGGGACGCGGAGTCACCTCCTGGTGATGCGTCACCGATACCCCAATCAAAAGCAAGAAGACTGAACTGAGAGCAGCCGCTCGATCTATCCTGTGGACTTCCGAGTCTGTAACGCGGCAAACACCTCCTGGTGTGCGTTACAGCTGGCAGTCCCTGTATCTCTGGTCGGGCTGGGAGTTACGACTCCAACCAGCATAAGCGCCACTGCGCTTTGACTCAGCCAAGTCAAAGCGAAGCTCAATGGTTGACCGGTAGAGCTTCCGGGTCCTTCACAGGTGACGATGGGGCAAGACACGGCCCAGGGAGTAACGACTCGACCTACCTCCGTTCTTGCCTTACTGGAGCACCACTCCAGAACACTGCTCTTCACGAAGCAGGTACGTCGGTGTAAACACAATATCCGACAGCGTTGTACCTCCCGGTTCCTCCCTTTATAGGGCGTGTTTTCCTTGAGTTATGTAACAGCTCTCCTGTTTACATAAGGGCGTGTTTTCCTTGAGTTATGTAACAGCTCTCCTGTTTACATAAGGGCGTGTTTTCCTTGAGTTATGTAACAGCTCTCCTGTTTACATAACCTCTCAACCGCTAAGCATCCTGGGATATGTAGTCCATTTTCCTCCCCTCGCATGACAGGAATTCTTGACAGTACATCCTCCCTCTCAGCGGCTCCCCACGGGGCCAGCGCTGGCAGGAAAACGCCGATGGAACAAGGAGACCAAGCGCGGAGCATGAACCCCTTCAGCCGGTTCCCATGATTGCTCCTCCGGGCCATATCCTTTCCACACAACCAGGTACCACAGATTCCCCCTGCGCCATTTGGACGCCAGTATGCCCGACACTTCATACTCCACCTCCGACTCCACGCATACCGGCCTAGGTGTCCCTGACGGCTTGGAGGGTGCTGGTTTGAGCAATGATACATGAAAGACAGGGTGTATCCGCAATGACTGGGGCAAGCACACCTTCACGTTCACGGGACCCATACACTTGGTAATTCGATAGGGGCCCATGTACTTGGGATGGAACACACTGTTCTTTCGAAACCTCATGTTTCTTGTGGATATCCAGACGTAGTCTCCAGTGCGGTACAGTGGCCCGGGCCTTCTCTTCCTGTCTGCCGCAGCCTTGTATCTTCTCTTGGTCTCTATTAGGACAGCCCTTGAGCGCATCAACGTGTCTTTTATGTGTGCCACCCTGTCCGCTGTGGCGGGAATCCTGTCCTCTCTGAACGGATGTAGAAATGGCAAGAACCTGGGATGTTGGCCATAGTTGCTATAGAACGGAGATGACTGTGTGGAGCTGTGAGTGGCGTTGTTGTAGGCTATCTCTGCAACCCATAGCAAGTCGACCCATTCTTCCCTGCCCTGGTCCACAAAACATCGCAGATACTGTTTGAGCGTTTGGTTCAGGCGCTCGGTTTGGCCGTCCGTTTGAGGGTGGTAGCTGGTGGACAGGGCAGTCTTAACATGCAGCGCAGTGCACCAAGTCTTCCAGAATTGCGCAGTAAACTGCGACCCCCGGTCCGACACGATCACCCCAGGTAATCCATGCAGTCGTACCACATTCTTTAGGAGTAGTGACGCCAATTCCCCGGCCGTAGGGACTCTCTTGCAGGGGATGAAGTGCCCCATTTTCGTCAAGTAATCCACCACCACCAGTATTGCCGTCATCCCCTGGTCTACCGGTAGGCCCACCACGAAGTCCAGTGATATGCTATCCCATGGTCTATCCGGGGTTGGAAGTGGATGTAAGAGCCCTTGGGTTCGGCCATGGTCGGCCTTCATGGTAGCACACGTAGGACACTCCTGTCCCCACCTCCTGACATCCACTCTCATGGTTGGCCACCAGAAATGCCGTCCCATGCTAGCCACCATTTTTTCAAAGCCCAAATGACCTGCGCATGGAGAGTCATGGCACCAGATGAACGCTTGTTTCCTTAGCCTAGGCGTGGGTATCAATAGGCACCTGCCCTTCAGGGGTAGCCCGTCCTTCAGCTGCCATTCTCTGTGACTGAGGAGTCACCTCCGCCATGCTAATGACCTGATCCCTCTCTTTATTCCCCTCAGGAAAGTATCCGGTTGGATAACCCCCAATACCATCCTCGGGGAAATGATGGAATGCTCGGTCGCAGGCAATGGTTCCTTAACTGCAGATTGACGGGACAGGGCGTCCGCCTTCCGGTTTTCCGTCCCCGGCCGATATGTGATGCGGAAGTTGAACCCCGCAAAGAAGATCATCCACCGCAGCTGCCTGGGAGAAAGGTGTCTTGTGGCCGTCATGAACTGTAGGTTCCGATGGTCCGTGTACACCGATACCACATGTCTTGCCCCTGTAGGAAGGTGGATATCTGACTATGGTTACCCCCAAACTTTTTGCCTGGTGCTTAGCTGGTTTTTGACTTAGTTGGCCTGGGATCCTGCTATTCAGGGCCCCAGGCTGATTGCTCTCTCCTTAAAATGGACTCCATGTACCTTAGGTGCATAACACAATTGGAATTGGTTCACCTTATAGGCCCCTGTAACAGTGTACCATAGGTACCCAGGGCATAGGTGTAGCCAAGGCCTACCAGGGGCTGCAGCATGTATTGTGCCACCCCTGGCCTGGCCTCCATATTTGACACAACTGGCTGATCACTCAGCTGGGGTAAGTTGGTGTAATCACCTCTTACTTAGGTACAGTATGCCTGTGCCTAACCCTAAACTGGACACATATGTTCCTATCAGCCACTCCTATGGAAGGCCTCATCAATCCTGGAGGCAGAGTGCTTGGAAATATGTGAGATGGTGCTCTAGCATGAGCTGAGCCTGTCTGCAGCTGTCGGGAACCACTCCCTAAGCTGTTCTGGGATATTGCCATACCATATACTCTTAAGTGCATTATAATCCTCGCGGTTATATGCTATCTTTGGTTTGGCTTTATCAAAACATGTCGAGTAAGGTGTCATACGAATTGGAATACTATCCCCTCGCCAGTTCTGGCGATGGGGATAGCATTCCACCCTTCTAGAGGGACACGACATGTGTGTAGCCTTAACCCCGGTTAAAGTTAAACAGAGCCTCAGCATCACAAAATGGATGCTGCCACCACAGACACATGTCTGACCTCCTGCTGCTGGGAGTCCTTCCAGCGAGGAGGGCCTGGACAAAGGGTTTCCTGCCTGGGGAGGTGCGAGCACCACCCCAGACAGGGTTTTGTGTATTGGGTTGGACAGGGCTGAATAGATTGAGACATGCCTGGGGCACACAAGGTGTCCCTGTGCATAAGCCAGCCCAAACCGGTTCTGATGCTTTCCAGCCCCAGTCCTGGCGAGGAGCTGGACAAAGGAAAGGGGGTGTAACCACCCCCCTTCCTGGTCCCACCCATAGGGGAGGGACCTAGCAGGAGATCCACCCCTCAGATTGGAATAAGAGTGGGAGCAGTGCCAATGCAACTCAGATCATCCTGAATCAACTTTACACGAAGAAGAAGACTGGACTTCGACATTCTGCTGCACAGAAGACTGAAGAGAATCTCCCTTGTTGCCTAGGAGTGGCCACCCTGTGAACACAGGTACCAACCAGCAACTCGACATCTGCTTTGCCGCCGCCTCCCGCCGGAGACCGAGCCCAGAGCCCGACAAGAACCAGATTCCCAAACCTCTCAGAGCCCGATCCACAGTCCCTGCAAAGAAGGGACCCGTGGTGGCACCGAGTGACGTGGGACCGGACCTCTTGGAAGACACTCGAAAAGCTGACTGCGCAGCTTCTGAGGCATCCTCGACGTTGTGCTTTGGGGACTGAGAACCCCCACCACCGAGCAGCCCTTGCACCGAAGAGCAGCCCTCCAGCATCTCCACGATCTGCGTGGGGCCCTTTTGCATTGTGCCACTCGACGCGCCATCCCGGCCACTAGCCACGTGGTCAGCGGCCATCTTGGCAACGAAACCGAAGATTTACACAGCAGGTCTGGTTGCTCCAGACCTACCCAAGCTCCTGTGAAAAGGAGCACCCGCTCTGACCTTGCTGGTCCGAGTGAACAGCATCTTTTAACTTCTGCGTGGCTTGCATTTGCCAAGGCCTGTTTGCTCCGATCAGGTCGCCGACACCGCCAACAGCGAGAAGCCTACGTGGGACAGCTCGTGACCGACTCCTGGACGTCCTCGACCCCGGGTATCCACGTGGCTGCAGAAAGAAGCTACCCGACAACGCCTGTTTGCACCCGACATCGCCTGGTTCCAATCTGGTTCCACGGTAGTCACTTGCTAGTGACTTTGAACATTGTCCCCTCTGCTTTCAGGTCTTCACATCTTCAGATCCACCCTTGGATCCACCGGAACTCTTCTCATCGAGCCGCCTGCAGCATCTTCAGCTCCAAGCACCATCGACCAGCGTGACGAAACCCGACACTACTTCGACCCTGTGCACCCGCTTCCTGTGGGTGAGGTAACTCAGCTCCGCCAGTGCTCCTGCATTGGTACACATCTCAAGGGCCTGTGTCTTAAGTTTTAACTCCGTAGGTCACTCGGAAGGTTCCTAACTTTCTAACTTTGTGCTTTTTACGCACCATAGACTTTGTATTGAAAAGTGCGTGCACTTTGAACACTGCACCCGAGTCCCGTGGGCCTTTCCCGACTTAGTCATTGCCAGTCTCGAATAGCTCCAGCGATTCCCAAGGCCCTAGGCCTCTTCACTTTCCTCTTGGTATCTCTTATACCACTTTCTTAGTATATGGTTTAGGTGGCCCCTAGGGCTCATCCATATTGTGCAACTTTTGTGTATTTTAAACTGTCTTGTGATTTAACGCTTGTGCTTCTGTGCTCATAAAGAGTCCAGGGGATTTTAATAGTTAATAAATCAATATATATTTTCAATATATATCTGTGTGGTGTCCCTTTCATTTGGTATTCAAGGGGGTTGTGTATGGTATAACAGCTGGCTTCACATGCCTTTCAGAGTTTAGCCTAAGACTGCTTTGTCCACGTTACCACTAGGATAACTGGTCTACAAGGTTGACTTACAACCATCATCATAAGGGTTGCTTGGCATGGTACAAAGTGATCACTAAGAATTAGTGAGCATTATATACCAGGCCAACTTCTCACATCCCCCATCAACCAATGCCTCCATTCGGTGAAGGCGTCCTTGATTGCGAGAAGCTCCTTCTCCGCAATATGGTAGTTGCGTTCGGCGTCGTTGAGTTTGCGGGACATGTACGCAACGGGATGAAGCACCCCTGTGTCGTGGTTGCGTTGGGACAAGATAGCCCCCAGCGCCACATCCGATGCGTCCGCTTCCACCACGTAGGGGAGATCCGGATCGGGGTGAGCCAACACCGGCGCCTTACCAAAGGCGCTTTTCAGGGCCTCAAAGGCTGTGTTCGCTTCAGGGGACCAGACAAACTCCTTGGACTTCCTCAGTAGCTGTGTGATTGGGGCCACCAATCCTGAAAATCCATCTATAAACCGCCTGTAAAAGTTGGCGAAGCCAATGAAACTTTGGACGTCCTTCACGCTTTGGGGCACCGGCCATTCTTTCACCGCCTTGATCTTTCGTTCTGCCATCTCCTGTCCCTCTGGACTCAGCATCACTCCGAGGAATTCCACGGATGTGACGTGGAAGTCACACTTGCTGAGTTTACAATACAGCATGTTTTCCCTCAGCTTTTGGAGCACAGCTTTGACGTGGTGTACGTGCTCCTCCACACTGGACGAATAGATGAGTATGTCGTCGATATATACGACCACGTAGATATCCAACTCCTCTCTGAATAGCTCATTCAGAAAGTACTGAAAGGCTGCCGGGGCGTTGCACAGACCGAACGGCATGACGAGGTACTCAAAAAGGCCGAACCTGGTCTTAAAGGCGGTCTTCCACTCGTCTCCGTCCCTCATGCGTACCAGATGGTATGCCCCTTTCAAATCAAACTTGGTGTAGATACGAGCTTTCTTGACCTGTTCCAGAAGTACACTGATGAGAGGCAAGGGGTACCGATTTTTTATGGTTATCGCATTCAATGCCCTAAAGTCCACACAGGCTCTCAGCTCCCCATTAGCCTTCGGGATGAAGAAGAGTGGCGAGGCGGCCGGAGACTTGGACGGGCGGATGAATCCTAGCTTGAGGAGTTTATCCAGGTACCCCCGGAGATGCACGTTTTCAGGCTCCGTCAGGGCATACAGCCTGCCGCTGGGAATGCTGGCCCCTGGCACCAGGTCGATCTGGCAGTCAAACTGTCTATGTGGTGGTAGCACTTCCGCCTTCACCTCATCAAATACATCCTCAAAACTGTGATAAGCCTGGGGGAGAGCCACATCCTTTTCTGCCGCTGTAGCCACCGTCTGACTCCCGCTCTCATCTGCGTCAAGGGATTCCGGTCGTATTCCACAATGCAGGGTGCAATACGGTGACGTCATTTCGATGCGATGTGTTGGCCAATCCACAGAGGGGTTGTGTTTCTGTAGCCACGGCAATCCCAATATGACGCCATATTGGGGCGCTCGGATGATGTTAAAATCGATTTGTTCCAAATGGTTCCTCCCATATCTCATCGGTAGGACCCCCGTGTGCTGCCCGATGGGCCCCGTCACCAATCGCCTTCCGTCTACAGCATAGACGTCTTCGGGTACAGCTTTGGGAAGAAGCACTAGCCCTAGCCTGCATGCCTCGTTGTGGTCCATAAACATGCCAGTGGCCCCTGAATCCACCATGGCCACAACGGGTATCCACTGGTCATGCACTCCCACGTGCACCGTGAGAAACAGGTGTTGTTGTCCCTTAGTGACTGAGTTGGAAAGTGAAGGGATGGATGAGTGACTCCGAGATGCCCCTTCTTTGGTCTGGGAGTCCTCTAGTTTTCCGCCGGTATGTCCACCACGGCTGTTACCGACCGGTTGGCCCGATAACGTGACGTCTTCGGTTTGGCAGGGCATTCACGTACGTAGTGGCCTTTTTTGCCACAATATAGGCAGAATCCTTGTTTACGGCGTGACTCTTTCTCCGTGGCTGTGAGGCCCGCTCGTATTGCGCCGATGTCCATGGGTTCTCCCTTGGATGCGGTGGAAGTTTCAGGACTTCCCACCGTCACATAGGATGGAAGGGATTTTCCTTTTCTCCCATGATCCCCCTTTCTTTCACTTAGCCTATGTTCCAGCCGTAATACCAGGTTGATAAGGCCCTCACATGTCTTGGGTTGAGGGTCAATATGAGCCACGGCATCCTTGAGCTCATCGCACAGCCCTTGATGGAAGAGCGCCGTCTGTTTAGCAACAGCCCACTTGGTTTCCGCAACCAGCCTTCGGAACGCGTTGAGATACTGCACCAGGTCGTTGGATCCCTGTCTCAACTCAAGCATTTCACGGTCCGCCTTGTACGAGTCAGCCCTTCTGTCAAATACCTTCAGGAATTCCTCGCGAAAAGCACCCCAATCACATAAGATGGGGTCGTCCCTGCTCACCAGAGGTACGGCCCATTGTGCCGCGTTTCCAGCCAAATAGGAAATAAGGAAAGCCACATGAGCCTGACTCGTGGGGAACGCCTTTGGTTTGCACGATAAATGTAGCGCCACTTGTGTGAGGAATACCTGCACTCAATCAATCAATCAATCAATCAATCAATCAATCAATCAAAGACATTTATAGAGCGCACTACCTACCCGTAGGGTCTCAAGGCGCTAAGGGGGGGGGGGGTGCCGTTACTGCTCGAACAGCCAGGTCTTGAGCTTCTTCCCGAAGGCGAGGTGGTCTTGGGTCAGGCGCAGGTCGGCCGGGAGGGAGTTCCAGGTCTTGGCGGCCAGGTAGGAGAAGGACCTTCCTCCTGTTGTCGCTCTACGGATGCGTGGGACGGCGGCGAGGGCGTGGCTGGCTGATCGGAGGTGGCGTTTGGGAGCGTAGAAGTTGATTCGGTTGTTGAGGTAGCTCGGGCCTTGATCGTGTAGGGCTTTGTGTGCGTGGGTGAGGAGCCGGAAGGTGATTCTTTTGTTGACGGGGAGCCAGTGCAGGTCTCTCAGGTGTCCGGAGATGTGGCTGTTTCGTGGGGTGTCGAGGATGAGTCTGGCTGAGGCGTTATGGATCCGCTGGAGTCTCTTCTGGAGCTTGGCGGTGGTTCCGGCGTAGAGGGCGTTGCCGTAGTCCAGTCGGCTGGTGACGAGGGCCTGGGTGACGGTCTTCCTGGTCTCCGTGGGGATCCACCAGAAGATCTTCCGAAGCATGCGCAGGATGTTGAAGCACGACGAGGAGACAGCGTTGACTTGAATGGTCATGGAGAGGGAGGAGTCCAGGATGAAGCCCAGGTTGCGTGCGTGGTTCGTCGGTTTGGGTGCGGTGCCCAGGGCGGGGGGCCACCAGGAGTCGTCCCAGGCGGAGGGAGAGGAGCCCAGGATGAGGACCTCCGTCTTGTCTGAGTTCAGTTTCAGGCGGCTGGTCGTCATCCACTCGGCTACCTCTTTCATCTCTTCGTGCAGGTTGGCTCTGGCGGCGGCGGGGTCGTTGGTCAGGGAGAGGATCAGCTGGGTGTCGTCGGCGTAGGAGATTATGTTGAGGTTGTGTTGGCGTGCGATGGCCGCGAGGGGGCTCATGTAGACGTTGAAGAGGGTAGGGCTCAGCAAGGATCCTTGAGGGACGCCGCAGATGACTTCGGTGGCCTCTGACTTGTACGGTGGTAGGCGGACTCTCTGCGTTCTTCCGTCGAGGAAGGAGACGATCCATTCCAGTGCCTTCTCCTGGATTCCGACGTTGCTGAGGCGCTGCACTAGGGTGCGGTGGCAGACCGTGTCGAAAGCTGCGGAGAGGTCTAGGAGGATGAGGGCCGCTGTTTCTCTGTTGTCCATCAGGGCTCGGATGTCGTCGGTGGCGGCGATGAGGGCGGTCTCGGTGCTGTGGTTGGCTCGGAAGCCGGACTGTGAGGGGTCGAGGGATCCGTTCGTCTCGAGGAAGGCGGCCAGCTGTTTGTTGACGGACTTCTCGATGACTTTGGCTGGAAACTGTCAGTGACAGCTTTGGAAAATCAGGTAAATGTGCCATACGGCTCAATTTGGGGCAGTGTTAGGATCCCCACTGTACCTCTCTGGTGTTGCCAAGGGGATGGCTACCGGCATTTCCACTACTACCGCAGGGGTCTGGTTCGTGAGGGAGGTGCTGGGCGTGAGCGGGTCCAATTGGATAGCATCCAGTCTGGCTTTTACATCGGCTGTTTCTTGCCTAGAGGCAGCCAATTCAACTTGCACAGTCGCTAAAGCAGCCAGCACATCATCAAGTGTTGCCATGTCTGTTATCGACCGGGAGACAGTTAGTGTTATTATGTTGGATATTTTGTAACGCCCTGAATGTCTCAGGATCGTTTAACAGACACGATAATGAGGACGCAACCACTTGTGAAGGGTTAGTTATTTTAATGAAGGCACAAATAATACAAAGAGTAAACAAAAGTTATAGTCACTGGAATCCTCCAGGCTAAGTACGTTACCAGCCCACAGCACGGATGGTCCTAACCGTCCTCTGCATATACGCCGATCCCGGCGTATGCCAACAGAGGGCAGAAATGAAATGGCCGACAATGCCAATCGGTAGGCTGTGAGGGGCACAAAGAGTGTTGGGGAGAATCGAGGAGTCAGGGAAACACCCAGCCGGGGTCTCTACCTGAAGGGAGCAGCCGCTCAACCTCTTCCTCAGACTGCACCGGGACGCGGAGTCACCTCCTGTTGATGCGTCACCGATACCCCAATCAAAAGCAAGAAGACTGAACCGAGAGCAGCCGCTCGATCGATCCTGTGGACTTCCGAGTCTGTAACGCGGCAAACACCTCCTGGTGTGCGTTAAAGCTGGCAGTCCCTGTATCTCTGGTCGGGCTGGGAGTTACGACTCCAACCAGCATAAGCGCCACTGCGCTTTGACTCAGCCAAGTCAAAAAAGTGAAGCTCAATGGTTGACCGGTAGAGCTTCCGGGTCCTTCACAGGTGACGATGGGGCAAGACACGGCCCAGGGAGTAACGACTCAACCTACCTCCGTTCTTGCCTTACTGGAGCACCACTCCGGAACACTGCTCTTCACAAAGCAGGTACGTTGGTGTAAACACAATATCCGACAGCGTTGTACCTCCCGGTTCCTCCCTTTATAGGGCGTGTTTTCCTTGAGTTATGTAACAGCTCTCCTGTTTACATAAGGGCGTGTTTTCCTTGAGTTATGTAACAGCTCTCCTGTTTACATAAGGGCGTGTTTTCCTTGAGTTATGTAACAGCTCTCCTGTTTACATAACCTCTCAACCGCTAAGCATCCTGGGATATGTAGTCCGTTTTCCTCCCCTCGCATGACAGGAATTCTTAACAGTGTGGCTTCAAAAATCTGACTTAGAAGTTTGCGCCACACATGTACCATGTTTTGTTGTGCAAACATGATGCAAGCGTCTCATAAATTTGAGTTTAGTACTTCAAAATGGAGATTATCATGTACATTTGTTATGTTTACATATCACAATCTACCTGTGGTTGTATTCACTCTGTCTTTTTTACCTGTTATATTTCCTAAGAGTTGAACTGTCAAAATTTAACAGGGGGAAAACTCTGGGTAAGAGGACTGTAGCGTACTTGTTCCACTATTTATTAGGTGTACAGCTAGACAGATATAATCCTAAATCTAACCATATTTTATAAACTCTGATTTGAAGTCAGTTACTAAGGTTGATTAAATGGGAGTGAAGTGTATGACTAGAGTTATCATGTATATTTTAACAGCATTATAAAATAATGCTGTTGGGCTGTAAGAGCTTCAGGTATTTTTCCAGCTTCCAAGTTTAGGGTCCCATTCACAAACTGCATTTAGTAGTCCTTAAATTAGTAATAGAGTAGTACAACCTAAATGCTACGAAGTGCAATTCACAAAGCTACAAGTGTACATTTTCAACTTCACCTTTCTTAAATTATCTATCGGAAGATCCTCACAAATGTAAGTTGACTACTTTGTAGTAAATATGGGAGGGATGGGAGGGAGTGGCTGGATAAAGGAATACGCTGACCAACCTGGCCTGCTGAAATTTACCTGGGGAAAGTAAAAGGGATGTGGCGGTGTAGGGTTTCTCACCTCTGATATCCACTTTATCCTGATTTCCGATCCCTACAGAAAAAAGTTTGTTTAGGGAATGGAATTTTATGGTCCACTTGTATTAGGGGCGAAGAGACAAGTACTTCTATTGAATAAGTCATATGGATTTTGGCTCTTTAAACATGGCTCAGGCCTGCCATTGCATTTGGGTATGCAGTTTTAAACTGCCATTTCAACCTGGAAAAAATAAACTTTTTTAGCCAGGCCCCAGCCTTCCTATTTACTGCATATATGTCACCCATATGGTAGGCCCTAAGCAGTCCAGAGGGCAGTGTGCAATACATTCAAAAAGTAGTACATACACTTTTAGGTTTTACATGTTGTGGTAGTGAAAATGAGCTTATCATTACTGCGAGTCCTACCTCCCCTACTGGAAACATTAGAGCTAACTTAAAACATTTAATAAGTGATAATTGCCCAATGAAAGCAGGTAACAAGTCTATGTTTGGTGTCATTATTTGGAATTGTAATGAAAAAAACTATCTCATGATGTAGTCGAATTTCAATTTACAAATTTTAAAATGACACATTCAGGAAGTTGTGAACCCCAAGGTGTTAGGTCCTTTAGGACGTGGTATAGGCTGGACCCTTTTTAAAGTACACAACAAGAAATTGCCTAAACCACACTTGCTGAAAGTAAAGACGACTTTTGGGGTCTGAGGACTATTTATTATGACCAGACCCTGGCATCATTATTTCATGCCACTTTTTTATATTTTTTCTTTTAAATTCCTACTACACATTAAATAGCAAAAAGACAAAACACACTGTACACTCTGATATTTACACTATTGTTCATACTACATAACACGTGAAATTACAAACTTTCAGTAAGTGTGGTTTAGGCAATTTCTTGTTGTGTACATTTAGGAAGTTGGTATTTTCCTACCATAATCATTTGGTGCTTGCAGTCTGTCTCTGGGTCACATAACTGGGTGAAGCTGACAGTTTAGCTTTGTATATTCCTCCTAGACAGCTGCACTCAATAGAGAGTTTAGGTGTGCCTGGATGGGCCATTACCGGAAAGATGGAGGGGCAGAGCTGGGCACAACCCTACTTACACTCAAATAGGCCGTGTCATGCCACCACACAAAGGATTGCATATCCTCCTGTAGTTGTCCGAAGCCAGGACAAGGAAAGCAGGACACCTGCGGACTTCAAACGAAAACTATTGGTTCCCAGACACCAACTCTTCAGTACACATTTCTGGACCTGTAGATGCTCTGCCAAGAAGAAGGACTGCAGTGCTGCTGAAATTACTGCCACTCTGCTGGTCTCTGCTCGAAGGACTGCTCCCCTGCTGTGATGACCAGCTGCCTGCTACCCTCTTGCCTTGTGAGAAGTATTGGACCTGCATCTCTTGAACCCAGAACTCCAAAGTGACACAAAGGGCTAGTTGGTAATGGCCTTCTGAGTAGATCCTCATAGACAGAAGCCTCTAACAACCTTGAATTCAGCACCTGGACTGTGCCATCGGAGAGTCCTACCCTGCCAAGTTGTGCCACTCCAGTCCTGGAACCTTGAAAGTGGGCCTGAACGTTCTCTGCCAGCCCATCTATAGATTCAGCAGAACCAATGCATCTCCTAGGCTCCGCGGCACAACCCTGAGCAGAGCCTGTGCTGCAAGGCTTCTCCACATCAACCTCTCAACCCACATCGGAAAACTCGCCTGTGCAACACTTTCCTGATGAATGCACTTGCATCGCAAATTTATGTTGAAGGCAGCCTCAATAATGATACAGGTTTTCTCATTTCAACCCCATAGCTCCTCAGAACCAACGCATCACCTCAATTGTGTGAATCATTCTCAATGCCAGACTTTGCATCACAGACCTCATCAACGGGATCCTCGATGAAGATGCAGCACCTCAGAATTCACACATCCCCTCAGCTGCACAACAAAACCTCCGCGTAGGACCTCGCAAAGGTTTGCAACCAGAAGATAAGGTACTCTCATCTATGGGCCTAACTTGATCCCCATCAATTGCAAACTGTATATATTTCTAGGCCTTAAAACTTTAAAAATTAATAATGATGGTTTACGTATCCAATTTTGATAATATTGGTGGTCTTTCTACAGTTGATGCTTTTAGAATATTTTCATTCATTCTTTAAACTTGCATAACTCCAGTTCTACTGACTGGATATTTATAATTTTGTTTTATTTTTTTAAAATTGGTGTGGGCATTACCTTGTGCCATGTTTTCACTTTAGTACTGTTTGAAGTGCTGTATAAATGGTTGCTGCTTGAGTAGTGTTTCACCCCCCTTTAACCAGTAGTCCAATTTCTCACACCTACCATAATAATTGTGGGGTTGCCTCAAGGCATTGCAAGTAGGTAAATGCAACCTCAACCTAAAACTCAACTTACAATTTGACAAAACCTTTAAAAGTATTTTCAAACAAATATCAGTATGTGAGATTTCATGGTGCAACAAATATTAGCAATTCCCATATTTTTTGTGTTGAGGTATTTTTCTAGGAACCATTTGTAAAACAAAATGTGACTATATGACATTTAAAAGATCAATGGTCCTGATAGCTGAGAGAAAGGCTGCCTCTGACCTTTACAGTGCAAGTTCACTTGTGAAGCTGATCCAGTGAAGCAAACACACAGACTGAAAGCACATTTTTCATGCAGATTGTTTACATGACTTTATCTTTGAAGATATCAGAATAGATCATAAACCTTGACATTCACTAGAGTATAAAGTATCTTGACACCAATGGGGAGGCTTTAGATAAAAATATTCCAACTACTTCAAAGTCCACCTGAATGCATGCTATACACTCATTCCCTTACTTAGTTGCATACAGCTAATAGTCATCACTAGTAGGACAATGGTTTTTGAAACACTTATTGAAACTTAGTGACCTGATTGCAACATTGTTTTAGTGGTGTTTGTATCAACCAAATGTCTTAATGAACCTTGAACATACTATTACACATGTATTGAATTGTTTGAATTGTAGTAGCTAACCACATAACTATTAGGTCTTCGTTCAAAGACCCCACCAGACGACTTCAAGTGTCATGATTAGTAGTCCTTAAAGTAGTACTTATTTCTTACTAAAAAGTGCAATTCACAAAGCTGGGAGTGGAAATTTCAACCTTCACCTTTCTTATTTCTTCAATGGGTAGATCCGCTCACATTTAAGTTTACTACCTAGTAATAAATATGGAAGGGCCCAAAGAAACTGCTCTATAAGAGTCAAATGATTAGCCATATGATTGCCTGTCTCTAGGACGCAAAAAACAGAGGGATTCCTGATTCCAAGTGAGCCCAACTTACTACAGAGTAGGGGCGCTTGCACTATTTGAGGTGTGGTGGGAGATCTGGTGCCTAGGAGCCTACCCGAGAAGCGTTGGGCTGCAAGACTGAGCAGAAGAACCTTTATCAGCAGTTTGATAACAGTTGGGAATTAGGGCCTGATTACGAGTTTGTCGTTCCTTGAGCTGTCTGCCAAGGAAGCGCCCTGCTCCTGGACCGCCAAACCGATAGTCAGACCATCCGCCAGATTAGGAGTTTTTTCCTGTGGTACCTATTAAAAAGGCACCACAATGGGTACGCCAAAGCCCTTTTCTGCATGCCATTGTCTCTAAATTCCATGCCGTACAAGAAAGGAAGTGCCTGCTCACAGGGTAGCAAAACAACCCATGGCCCTGAGTCATCAGGGGTCCCTGTATGGCCCTCTAAGTTTCCTCATCCCTGCACTTTTAATGCCAGGCTCACTGCCATTAAAATATGCTAGCCGGTGCTGCAGCGGTCCACCAAGCATAATCAGGCCTCTTGCTGCCACGCCACCACAAAGGGATCCATTATCCCCCTTGGTTGAGGTGATACTGTGGCGGTCCCACCTTCATAGTCGTAATGCGGCGAGAGGACCACCAGTCTGGCGGCCCAGGGACCTATACCACAGGTTTGGTGTTCCGATGGACCACTGAACTCATAATCAGGCCTATAGTAAATATTTCCACCTCAATGTAAAATATGTTATCAGGATGACCCATCCAGTGTATCCGATCTCTACTCCCTCCTTTTCAGCATGGAATGATGCCTAGGTCGCCATTAATTGAAAACTGGATCTTTTTCAATGGCTCGTTCATTTTTATAGGTCTTAAAACTGTTAAAATAATATCTCTGGTTCCTGTATAAAATGTTGGTAATCGTGGGTGTCTTTTTGCCCATTTAGCAAAATTAGTTTTGGAATGTTATTATTTTGTTTACCTGATTTTGTTATTGTAAGTGCCATTGGGACATAACACCCATTTATGTTAGGAATTTCCTGCTGTTTGTGCTCTAGCTGGCACATGTTAAGCTGATATTATCCATTAAAACTGGTTCTTCACCTAACTAGCCGGTGTTTATTTAGTCTTCAGTCGTTAAGCCTCACAAAATGATAACCTAATTTCTGACAAGACTTGGACTTTCTAATGGAATTGCCATGTATCACTTATTAGCAATTCTGTGATGACAAGCAGATTATTGTGTGGTGTCCTGACATCAATGTATGGCCCAGGGAGACATCTGGGGCTGAAGCACATGCTATAGTAGTTAAGAAGTTGTACCAGGTGACTTTTGTGGCTGCTTCAGAAGCGTCCATCAATGATCCTTTTACATGGACAGCAAGTTACCATATTTAATAGATTAGCAGCCCCTGCCAACGCAGGAGAGTGAGTGGAGCCCTGGCAACAGTGAAGGGCAAAGAGACAATTTTACCAACAGTAAGGATACAGCAGGTTATTAAGGTGTGCTCCAGTGGCAATGAGATTTACAGGGGTGTAGCTTGGTCAGTAAGATTGGGAAGGGTGATCTTAAGATTTTCAAACAATCACACTGGCATATATAATACTAAAATGCATTAAATGAGGGCAGGGTGCATTAGAGGGATTTAAGGGGCAATGGAAAGAGAGAGGATTGCAGATTGAGAGGGGGACTAAGTGTGGGAAAATATAGTATTTTGTAAACTTTCCAACATTTTTGAAGGCTTTCAAAACAGAGAAAGGGAGAGAGTGTGTATGTTTTCGTCTATGTGTATGTAACAATTCCTGGTGAAATCAAACAGACAACTCACCATACCTGACTTGAATCACCTGTACCCAACTATTTACCAACAAATACATTTATTAGTCGGGGTAACACTCCGACACATCCCTAAAGCTACATCCTTTAAGATGTATAAGGTTAAATGTTCTTCTTTTTTTTGTATTAGAGGCCTGTTCACCCTTCTTGCCCTTCAAAAAAATGCTTCCATATCCTTTCCTTTCTAATAAGGGCTTTTGGACCTCTAAATTTAGCTAAAGAAAGTTCCATGGTTCTGATTTCATGAACCAAAGTGAGCCAATCCGCCGCTTTAGGGGGTTCCCTAGATATCCATGCCCTAGCTATAGTTAGTCTTGCGCATGCTAGCAAAATCGTTATAAGATCTTTATTGGGACTATTACTATCCTGGATGTCTAGTAAAACCATTTGTACTGTGAACTCCGGTGTAGTTATCTGGTTAAATCTGAAATGGTCGGATATTCGGTTCCAGAAAGTAGAAAGTGCTGGACAAGAGAATAGCATGTGCTCAATTCCAGCCGCAGCAGTATTACATTTAACACACATAGATTTGTCTGATACCGTGTTTCCTTGCGCCCAGCTGGATATTTTTTGTGGTGTATAATACAGCTCAGTGATTGTCCTATATAGTTGCATTTTAAGGTTAGAAGAATGTACTATATCGCTTAGATGAGTTAAAGCGCTTCTGATCTGTATTGAGTTTATATTTAAATTTAGTCTACGAGACCATTTAGCTGCAATTTGAGTTGTGTTTTCTCCCTTATCCTTAATGAACCATTGGTATCCCAGTTTGATTAATGATTTTGTTTTATCAGAGTAAATACACTCAAGAATATCTGAGTGTTTAGCTTCCGTTATTCTCATTTTATTATAGAAAAAATCTCTCAATTGTCTATATCTAAAGTGCATATCATCAGTAAGCCCATTTGTAATTTTTAGGTTCTCAAAGACGATCAAGCCATTAGTACCATAGAGATCTCCTAGTGTATTTATTTCATGTCTAATCCAGCGATTCCCCAAACCGTCCGAGAATATACCCCGAAGACCAGGGTTATTCCATAGTCTAAGTTCGGCGTTGTAAAATGAACTGTTACTAATGTGCAAAATTTGGTCCCAAATTCTTATAGCATGCTTTGCAGTCTTGAATTTCACCCGTTTAAAGTAGTTTGGATCATGAACCCGTAATAGAAATTGATTAGAATCGGCACATAACATATATTGATGGAAAAATAAAGAAGGAGTGAATCAAAGTTCATTGCTGATAGGGGTCGACCGATCAGGGGAGGAGTCAAGATGGCGGGCTGAACGCCGCCGAGTGAAGTCGCTGCATGAGCTGTTCTGCTCTGCCAAAAAAACGCTGCCTAAAACACTACAGCCGATGGAAATCCTTTCATCACCTCTAACCTGTTAAAACGGTGAATGGACAAAGGCAAAGAGAAGATTTGAAGAGCGAAATCAAAGCTTCATATTCGTAAACGGAGGAGAAAAAAAAAGGAAGGAGAGACTTACAGTTCGCAGATCTGGATTGCCGAACTGTTTCCTTTTACTCCACCGCTGCCGCTTTTCTTTTCGAGAGGCGCGTGCAAGAATGTTGGTCACAGTGAATCAATGCTGAGGCTTTTGCTTCGGCATTGCGGCAGGAGTCTGCTTCGCTCCTGGAGCTACGCAGCGAGCCTTGCTCGCACACCGCCGCCCCCGACGACTGCTGCCGGCTGGGCGTTCCCAACTCCGTTCCAGCTGGGAGCACACCTGAAGAGATTCCCGACTACGCGGATAACACTGCGGGGGCTAGAGGAGACGGAGACGGAGGTAACGGAGGCAGCGCAGGAGCTGATGTCCTCGCGACAGACCAGATCTGCACGGAGTAAGAAGACCCCCCCAGACGGCGAAAAAAGCGCATACAGGTACTATGGCGGCTGCAGCAGCGGTTACAGGGGTAGTGGTAGCGGGGTCTCTAGGTGACAATATTGAGACTCAGCAAGCACAAACAATGAATACAACAAATAATTCTGGTATACTTAGACATGACTATTTAAAAGCTCTCAGTACTGGCGAGGTTGAGAAGCGCCAAGATGTGAAACATGCTTCTGCTCCAGGTACAAAGGGAGGTGGCAGTGCTGAGCTCAGGCCAAGAACAGAGCCATTACCAACTGTTAAACCAAAAAGGAAAGGGAACGATAAAGTTGAGGAGATACATGCAAACATAGTGACTATTGTACCAAGCAATAATTCTGTGGAGACTTTGGCAGAGAATGTTATCAAGGGGTTGGCACAGGATAATGGGCTGGGAGCTGAGATGAGTTTTGGTAAAAAAGGCTCGGACAAACTTCCCATTGTTAAGGGGCTAACAGGCTCAGAAACCAATGAAACCAATGAAATTAACCTGGCCAAAGCAAGTGAGAGTGAAAACACCATGGATACTTTGACAAAAAGAACTACAACAGAGGAACCACAACACAAGGTACAAGATCAAAGGGTAGACCCTGTGGGTCTCAATACTAACACTAAGGCTCACTCACAGACTGATATGACTAAAACAAAGGAGAAGAAACGTGGGGGTGATATATCTCAGGAATCTGGGACCAAATCAGATGAAGACTCAAATGTAGATTACGAGGAACTATCAGAAGAAGAGGGGCTCGACGGGGCACTTAAAGCGTTAACAAACAAAAAATCGGTATCAAGGAAAACCAAGAGGAAGGTCAAAACTAAGCAAAAAACCCTTTTACTAAAAACAACTGGTAAAGAATTGGCAGGAAATAAAAAAAGTCGACTAATAGAGGACAGCCCTCTGAGAAGGTGGATAGAGGCCAAAGGTGGAGTCAAGAGTATGGCCCTAAGACTCTCGGGGGCCAGTCCCGATGAGTTAAATGGGCAGATGCGCAATATTCAGGAGGATAATTTAAACAACGCTAAAAACTTAAATAAATCCATGGACCTTTTAACCGACTCTAGCCCAAGTGCACCTTCTATAAACCAAGAGGCAACTAGATATATGGATACAGCTATTACAGAAACGAATAGCGATCCAAGAACTGGGACCCCCCCGGTAGTCTCAATAACTTCTCCTATTTTCATCTCAGATATTTCTCTGCTTCCTCCCACACAAAATGATGCGGTAAAAGATGCTGAAGAACAAGATCTTGAGCTATCAGCCTATAACACTGATCAGACAAATGAAGCCACTGAAGCTATAGTATCTAGTTTGAGTAAAATTCAACCACAACCAGCTCTGAACTCTGATGTTAATTCAGGTGAAACTCTAGAACATGATTCCATAGAGGTTGTGCCAGATGATGCAAATCCTATATCTCAAACAACAATATCTGATCTTACTTCCTTACCCGCTCAAAAACCCTCTCAATCGATCTCATTTGATACCTCAAACTCTACAGCCCCAACGAGTATATCAATGGAGTCAATCATGCAGACTCTCATAGAACAAAGAGTGGAGATCCAACAGCAATATCTTCAGCTAAGGGAAGATAATACCAAGATACAAGGAGCTATGAGAGATATTTGCCAAGGCTTGGGTGGAGTGACAAAAGAGATAGAGGATATAAAATTGCGCATAGTGGAAGTGGAAGGAGATGTAAACCAGACTACATCAACTGTTAAACAGGATACATCAAGAGTGTCTCTGTTAGAAGCTAAAGTGGAGGATTTGGAAAACCGGGCCCGAAGACAAAACCTTAGACTATTTGGTATACCTGAAGGTATTGAGGGGTCCGATCCGAGAGCTTTTATGGTTAAACTCTTTCAAAGAGCTTTTTTGGACCTTGCTGATTGGGATTGGGACTCCCAGTTGCAGAGAGTACATAGACTTCCCTTAGTCCAAAGAAACACAAATAGTAAATTTCCTAGACCTTTTTTGATTTACTTTGGTAACTTTCTTTTGCGACAAGCGGTAGCACTAAAGGCTAAACCCAATAATCCTGTCACCGTAGATAATCTCACTTTCTTTGTGAAATCAGACTTAAGTAAGACCACAATGGATAAACGGTGGGAGCTTCGGAAGTTGATAGATGCTTTTAAAAATCTAGGCTGCATGGCTTATCTTCAAGAACCTGCTCGCCTTAAGGTCATTCGAGATGGACAAGCTGTATTCTTCACTGATCTATTATCCGCTGAACAATCTCTGGAAAAATTCTCTCGGGATAACGAAAAAAGAAATCAAAAAGAGAAAGAAAATTAATGTGGGGGGTGGGGAAAGAAAATTAAAACAAAAAATCTAAAAACAAAAAAAAGGAATGAACAGGAGCATACTTGAATTTCCTATATTGAACATGCATCTACTGAGTAACATGACATTTTTTTTGTATTCTCGCACAAATACACTTTTGTTTCATTGTATAAGTGGGTGAGCTTAACCTTTCTTTTCCTTTTCACTCTTTCTTTTTCTCTTTGGGTATGAGTTAAATATGGACAAAATAAGGATTAAACTAAAACGAGGCATGAGCAGTCTCTCATGTACGCAATTTCACTACGCTGCCCCTACATCGGCAGCAAATGCTAGAGGGGTGCTCCCCCCCCAAGGGTTGCAGCAAGGGAGGGGGTGGGGTTGTCACAGGGGTGGGGGTGACAACTGGTGTCGAGGGTGGTGGGCGGAAATAAGAGGGAAAAACGTGATTGCAAGATTCGACTTTTTTTCTAAGAGAAGTAGGAAGGAAAACTTAACGACGGTGAAACAAGCAAAGGTAGAGGGGAACAATATGTACAAGAGCAACAGTATAATAGCTAAATGCTTAAATTAAGAATTTTATGTTGGAATGTAGATGGCCTAAATAGTAAAAGCAAAAGAAATTTGGTACAAGAAGAGATTAAAATGTACAATCCTAATATAGTTCTGGTTTCAGAAACCCACATAAAATATCAAGACAGAAAGCTATTATCACAACTAAGTTACGAATTGGTTGCATGCACCTCTCTAAATGAGACTATAAGGGGGGTAGCTATTCTAAAACAAAGAGCAGTCCCATTAGAAATAATTAAAACTGCTTCAGATACTCGAGGAAGGTGGGCAATAGCACAGATGCAAGGTGACAATGTCAAACTGGTATTTTGTGTGGTTTATGGTCCAAATATTGACAACCCCAAAGTTTTTGAGGATTTAAGTTTAGAACTACTTGAATGGGAAGGAGAAACTATTATTGCCGGGGACTTCAACTGTGTTATGGATTATAAAATAGACTCTACGGGGCTAAAGAACTTTAAAAGAATGTACAAAGTTAGAGCAGCGATTTTAGAACTTGCAAGATTGAACAATATCAGAGATTTATGGCGGTCTAAGCATCCTAGGTTGGCAGGCTTTACTTATTATTCTGCGCCGTATAGATCCTGCTCTAGATTTGATATGATATGGGCTTCTGATCAAATCCTAGACAACTGTGAGATTGAAATTTGCCCCAAAGTTACATCTGATCATAACCCCCTGCTTTTGGAAGTTACTATCAAAGATCAAAATAAAGAACCACGAAAGTTCACTTTTCCGAGACACTTACTAGCTGATCTAACATTTACCTCATTAGTTAAAAAGCACATACAGGAGTTTATCACATTAACATCAACTCGGCTAGCATAAACACTGTATGGGACACTTCTAAGTGTAGCATTAGGGGGTTTGTCCAACAGTATGTATTCAGGCTTAATGCAGAAAGCCGTAATAAAAATAAAAATATGACATCAAAATTATTAGACTTGGAAGTACAACTGGCTGAGGCAACACTACACTCAAAAAATAATATAGAGATGATTAGAGCACAATTGGCGGAACTACAAGCAGGACTAAAAAAAACTTTGAGAGAAAGATATGTAGTAAAACTAGATCAATACGAAGGTGGCGACCGTATTGGAAAAATATTGGCTTTTAAAACCGCGGATAGAAAAGCTAAAACTAAAATTAAGGAAATAATTGGATCAGATTCAATAACTTATGAACGAGAGGATCAAATACTAAATCAATTTGTCAAATTTTACCAACAACTTTATACACCAGAGGCGATACCACATAAAAAAGAGATTGCAAAATATCTCGACCAATACCTAAGTCCACCGCGGGCTTTAAACCTTGAAGTACTTCAACAATTAAACTCTAATGTCACAATTGAGGAGATAAAATTAGCAATTGACCATCTACCATTAGGAAAGGCGGTTGGAGAAGATAGTATACCCGGGGAATTTTATAAACTTTGCTCTCAAGAATTGCTACCACTACTACAAAATGTGATTAATTCAATTATTGTTTCTAAACAAGCACCCTCATCATGGAAAATTGCCAAAATTATCTTTTTTTTTTAAAAGGGCAAACCTGAAAAAGAATGTGGTTCGTATCGGCCCATATCTCTACTTAACTCTGACGTGAAAATTTTCGCAAAAATTTTAGCCAACCGGTTAGCTCCCTATATGCCTGATATTGTCAATCCTCAACAACATGGCTTCGTAGTGGGCAGAGATACTACCTTGCATGTAAATACTTCAATTACAGCTTTTGATGTAGCGGAAACCACCAACACCCCACTCGGTATGATAATGTTAGATGCGGAAAAAGCATTCGACCGAGTGGGGTGGGACTATCTGTGGGCAGTACTAAGTAAAATGGGTATTATTGGCTCCTACTTAGATTAGGTTAGGTCACTTTATGATGAACCACGGGCTGTGATTAGCTATGGAGGTAAAGACTCAGTCAATTTTAAGATAGCAAGAGGTACAAGACAGGGATGCCCCCTCTCCCCATTACTTTTTGCTCTTTCTTTAGAACCTTTTTTAAACGCTTTAAATGACCAAATCAACATTATACCAGTTTACCATGGGGATATAACTCTTAAACTAACCGCCTTCGCTGATGACATAGCAATTTATACATCCAATGTTAATAAAGCTATGCCAGAAATTATAAATGAAGCGCAAAACTTTGGGAGAATTTCTGGGTATAAACTGAACGTGAACAAAACCCAAATTATACTCAATTATACCCCGGTTACACATGCCTATGACACATGCAAAGAAGCCGTTTACTTAGGTATTAAACTCACTGCTAATGTGGGGGAAATTTTGAAAATAAACTATGAGTCATTCCTAAAGGAAACTACTGCTAGTCTCAAAAAATGGCACAAGATACCTCTGAGTCTGATAGGGAGACTTAATTTGATTAAGATGAAAATTTTACCTAAGCTGCTGTATTTGTGTAGAGCCATACCGCTGCAACCAAACAAACTTTTTTTTTAGAAAGCTGGACGGTATTTGTAATAGCTTTATTTGGGGGTATAAAAAGGCACAAAGGGCGGTTAAATTCTTGACACTGCCAATCTCTAAAGGGGGACTCACCTTTCCGGACTTTAACCTCTATTTTTTAGCTACTTTTTTTCTACGTATAAGGAGCTTATTAAGGTTAAATGTTCAAATGATAGTTTTCAAACATGTGGTAAATCTGACTCTTCTCCTCAGTCGAGAAGGTACCATCTGTACTGGAGTAGGATCACTCAGAATAAATGAAAGATAGGTTGTATAGCACCGCCAACAAAGGATACTGTAGGAGGTTTACAGTAGTAGATATATTAAAAAATGACACACAGAGAATGCCAACAAGTGTAACACAGGATGGGTTGCCAAAGTCTAACAAAAGCGAAAATAGGCACCCTCGCCAAAAGAAGATAAAGCAGGAACTCATCTAGTTCACTAGTGACCTGCACCATACTTTACCCAATTAAACAGCAGTCTTTAAAATAGTACATCTGGCAAGGAAATGTCCTGCATCTCCTTCATTTACCTGTGTATCATTGCAAAAAGTAACATAGAGGCCAGACTCTCTCCTTGCCTACTGCTCCTTAGCAAACTTATTGAAAGAAAGTCTGTAGTATTCTTCTCACTTTCTAGCACCATAAAATCATCATCACGAATGATATAATGTTCAGAGTGGACATGCAATATTAGAACATGCAATTGCACCTACTTGCTTCAGACTTGTATTAACTCCTGATCAATATTTGGGCACAGTTCGATAAGATATCTACCAGGACTTGAAAGCACAGATACAGTAGGGGTGAGATATTCATTTCGCCCTTCAAAATACTTACTCTTACAAGTTCATACACAGAATTAGGTGCCAGATGCATCAAATTCTGCATATTCCAGTAACTGCTTAACTTTTTTCGCTCAAAGAATTTCTCTGCTGAAATTTACCTGGGAAAAGCAATAGGAATGTAGCAGTGCAGGGTTTATAGTTTCTGATAACTTCACATTACCTTGAATTTCGATTCCTTCCGAAACAAATTAGTTCGGGGATTGGAATATTATTGCACCCTTGTATTTAGGGCCGAAGACATAAGTACGTTTTTTGATTAAGCCAGATGAAGTAAGTACAGGTCTTTTGAGTCGTGCAAGCCCATGCAGAAGTTTGTAAAGCTCTTTTTTAATTGCAAGCTGAAATGAGCGGATAGATAATTTTGGGGCTTTAGGGTTCTGTATGAGTTGATGACTGTCCACCCGTGCCGGCGCTTAGAGATTGATTTTTTGTCAGCCAGCAAGGATTTCTTTTTAGCTGCGGCGTTTACGACTTTGCCGAAGCTTACTCTGTCTTCCCCGTTTTCCCACGCTGTTTGTAGTTCCAGCTCGGTCAAAGCTGTTCTCAAAAAGCTTCCCCATGAGCTCGGTATTTCTAAGTTCATCTGGTGCTTAATTTCATTCCAGCATAATTTGTTCAGGGTGTCCGGGTTAGAACAGCGGAATTTATGACAAAGTTTGACAAAGCTACTCATTACCCGGAATTTCTGGTGCTGTAAGCCGAATTCCAGTCGAACCTGAGAAGGAGAGGCAGATTTTGGCAGCTCAAAAACGTCCTTGTAGATCCTGGTCTGGAGCTCGTTCAGTAGATTTGCTTCTTTTCCACACCAGGTAACTAAGCCGTACGATAGGCTGGGCTGGATTTGTGCGGCCATGACTTTCAGCAGATGAGCGTAGTTCGGGCAGTCTAGTTTTTTACGTAGAAGTCTGTAAGCATAAATTAGTGATTGGGCTTTAGCTTTTAAAGCCAATTTTTGTTCCTTGTGGGATATGACCTGCTCAATTATTATGCCAAGATATTTATATGAACGCTGCTCTTCCACGGTTGCCCCTTTTACCGACCATTTAAACTTTGTCTTTTTAGAATCCACTAAGCGAACAATTTTTGTTTTTTCTTTGTTTAGCTCCAGTTGCACCTGATCCAAGTAGGATGCTAAATGATTTATTGCTCTCTGTAAGCCAATGGGAGTCTGGCTCAGCAAGACAATGTCATCTGCATATTGTAGGATGGCGACTGACTCATTGGCCATGTTTGGAGGGTGACAATCGGCTTTTTCAATGTGCTGTGCGATATCCGAAAGAAACAAATTAAAGAGGCTGGGAGCAGCACGCATCCTTGTTTCAATCCTCGCTGGGTAAAAATGCTTGGGGTTGTGCTACACCCGTCGCCCAGCTTTACTCTAGCCCAGGTTTCCGTGTAAAGGGCAGTTATGGCGTTAAGCATTTCTGCTGGCAAGCCCCAGCCCTTGAGTTTGTTCCAGAGAAGACTCCTGCTTACACGGTCGAATGCGGCTTTGATGTCGACAAAACATGCAAAGAGTCGGAATTTCTTTCTTGACGCTTTTTCAGTTAAGAGTGCTAGGGTGGCCAGATTGGTTGAGGTGCCCATCCCTTGCCTGAAGCCCGTCTGGAACTTGGGGATTATGTTCTTCTCCTCCATCCAATCTTGGAGCTGGGCTAGCAGACAAGAAGCGTACAGCTTGGACTCCACGTTGATCAGTGAGATCAGTCTGTAATTGCCCGGCTTACGGTGGTCACCCTTTTTATATATAGGGTGGATAATATTCCCTTTCCAGGAAGCCGGGACTTTGGACTGTGTGTAGATCTCATTGAAGATGGGTGTAAAGTAGGAGGACCAGAAATCCAGGTCGTTCTTGAAGATGGCATTGGGGAGGCCATTTGGGCCTGCCGCGCCCTTGGGCTTGAGTTTTAAAATATGACCTCTTAGTTCCTTTGCGGTGGTCAAATTAATCGGCTCTTTACTAGCTGCCTCCGGACTTGTTTCTCTACCTCCCAGATGGTGCGAATTGGGAACTAATTGCATTTCCTCTTGCTCAGGATGCTGCCCTCCAGACCGTTCTGCAGGGCCTGATGCTATGTTGCTGTACAGAGTTTTCACATGGTAAACCCACGTTTCTTGACCGATTCCCGCTTCTTGCTGTAATGTTGGGCCAGTTGACAGTTTGTTTATTATGCCCCAGAAGTCGCTGCTATTGGGCTTTTTGCTTGCTCAGGTTCCTCCTATAATTGATCCTTAGTTGGCACAGCTTCCAATTTTTTATTTTACTTCCTTTGTTTGCCGCTCGTGATTGTTGTCGTACCTCTCTTGCAAGCCCTCTTTTTTGATCACGCAGCTTATTATTAAACCAGGGCTCTCTTTTGGTCGCCATCCTTGAAGTCCGACTTAATGTGGCTGGGAACCTTTGGACTAATAGCTGGGCCAGCTGTTCCCACCCTTTGATGTGATCAACTACTGCTTGTGGGCCCTGTTTGCCCAAATATTCCCTGACTGTCTCCTGGATGGCTTGTGGCACTGCTCCCTGCCATTTTATTTTTTGGAGTCTAAATTTTTCTGGGTACTGTGCTATGGACTTAATTTTTTGGGCAGGCTTTACTTTGATGGCCATTCTAGCAGTAAGGGGCAGATGATCACTTTTGACTCGTGATGTAATTTTAAAAGTGTCGATTTGTGAAAGCAGATTGTTGCTGATGATGAAAAAATCTATTGTTGAAGACACTTTTCCGCTCAAAAAAGTAGCAGCCGCTGGGATATCACCCGAGATTTTCCCATTCAAGATTGTCAGACCGAGAGGTTCTAATTCGTCCAATAGGGTTCTGGCTCCCAGATTAACTTGCCTTTTACTTTTGTGCAGAGAATTCGCTATGAGGTTGCAATTAAAGTCACCTGAAATAACCAGTTGGCAATGTTGAAGACTTTTCTGCAAAGATTTTATTAAATTTGTTAAAGTTGCATATTTTTCATTCTGCTTTTTTCTTTCGGGATGGATGTAAACGTTGATTACTAATAGTTGCCTCTTATTTTCATCAAACGAATGTTTGCCGTTTAGTTTGGTCACTTGGACCCAATTAGTCCCCGTGTCCAGTTCCTCGGTTGACCAGTCCAGATTTTGTTTTACATAGGTTGAGAGGCCCCCTCTTGGGTGCCCGAAGCTCGAAAATTTTTCTGCCAAAATGTGGAATTCTATGAAACCAGGAATTGAGGTTGGAGACAGATTCCACGTTTCCTGGAGCAGGATTATATCGTGATGAATAAAGAACGCTGATGTTTCGTGGTCCTACCCCATGTCTTTAAACCCATGGACGTTCCATGAGCAGAACGTTACGTAAGCTGGTCGCACTTCTTCCATTTTGGGGGCCCGCCTCCTTTTGCCTGCTGCACTTTTTTCTTCTGATTAGGTATACTTGTTATTTAATGTTTTTGAGACCCAGGACCAATCCCTATTTTCCTGAGAACTTCCCTCTGTTTTTCCAGGACTTCCCTTTTTGTTCAACCTGTTCTCATTGAAAGGGATGGGGGGCGAATTGGAGCGTGCACCGCGCACGCATGTGTTATAATTTTTCCCTGGTAAGTCCACATCTTTTAGATTTTTAAGGAGGGGGTGCGGATACCTGGGGCGCTCATGAACCTTCAACGTTATTCCCCAGGCTAAAAACCTGGCGCTCTTTGAGTATATTTTGTCCACCACATCCTTTGAGGACCAGGTTGTCAGGGTCTCTTCGATTGCCATCCTTGAGGATTGTTTGAATTCTACGGCTATTAGATCTTGAGAACGGATTCCTTTAAGTTCCGAGATTTCCTTGAATAGCCTCAACAGATTCCCTCTATTTAGGATATCTTGTTTTCCTTTGGTCATATATTCAGGAACGAATGTCAGTTTTAATTCAAATCCCTCTGACTGGTTATGGTCACTATGGCTGGGGGATAAAAATTCCTTACTTCCGGTTTCAGGTGTTGTTGTTGATGGGGTGGCCTTTTCGGGTCGTGGTTCGTGCTCTTTGGCTGCGGCATATACCTCCCTCGTGTTCCATTCCCTCGAGTTCCGTTCCCTCGTACCCGATTTTTTGATTGCTTTCTTCCCTGATTGCTCCGGCTCTAAATCCTGATGTTGGAATTTACAATAACGAGCAGTGCTGGTTATTGTGATCTCTATTGGGTTGATAAGGATTTCAGCCTGAGAGGTTGGTATTGCCTGGAGCTTCTTAGCTGGGGAGGCTTTTCGATTTACCGGATCTGGCCCTTTTTTCCTTTCCTCTTTGGGGTGCTCCTGTGTATCTGTGCTTGGGTCTCTATTACACCTGGATTCTCCTTTGCCTGACAAGTGAATTGATTTCCCTCGATCTTCCCCTTTTTCACTTGCTTCGTTGCTTTCTAGTTGCAGTGCTTCCTGAGTAGTTTTCTGGCCTGCTTTGCCCTCCGGAGAGCATCCTGTGTCTATGTTGACGATTTCATCTGACTTTTGAAGTATCTGAGGGGGCTTTGTACTTTGTTGTGATTCGTTTGAGGCCTGAGGGGTTTTAGAGCAATCTGTTTCCAAGTGTGCAGCGCCACGGGGAGTGTTGTTATTCTTTTACCCTTGCAATGGTTTTGTAGTAAAGAGCAGGAATATTTTTTTCAGAGCTGGACTTGGCTGTTTGTTATATTTTAGCCGGGCCTTCCTTGCACGCTTTCTTTCCCGTTTTGTAGGTTTTGCAACCACCTCTTGCTTCGGTGTGAGCTGCGAGGCTTCTGATTGGAGGTCTGTTATCTGCAGTTGGACTTGGGGGTCCACTTTCTTTGTGTGGTTATTAACGTTGCTTGATTCCTCTATTACTGGGTTAGTAACATTTGTTTTTTCCTCTGGATCAGCTGTTTTTTGCGATTTGTTTTGTTGCTTGCTGTTGCAGGATTGTTTTACTGCCCCCAAGATATCGTTTAGGATTTCAGGGAGGGTTACCAATTTCTCTATAATTGGGCCGCAGCCGCAATTCAAAGATTGTTTATTGTATTCTGTTCGCTGGTCCATGTCTCCCCTGTGTGTTAGTAGGGATGTTATTAGGTCCATTTTGTTGTTTATGCCAGATATATGGCTGGCAATAAGATTTACAAGGTCTATTTGGACATCCATTTTGTCTGACTGGAAATTCAGAACCCTTATTGCTTGTTCCAAGGTGGTTATCAAAGTTTGGGTCCATTGTGTGTGGGAATAGTCTTCGTTTGGCTTTGCCGAGTCCTCTGACCCGAGGTCTATCCTACTGACTGATGAGATGGTTATTGGTGGTGAAAGATTTGGGTGCTTGGCTCTTATTGAGCTATGCGTGTCCTCAACTAGTATAGGATGCTGGAGGAATGACTTGCATAATGACCTTAGAGGGGTGGATGCCGATATTTTGGATCTATTCTGTAGCGTTTTTTTACTTGAATCTGGTTGTGGATCCTTTCCTGGGAGTATTTTTTCCTGACTATTGGATTCCAATTTTTCCAGGATTTCCACCAAGTTGGAGTCATTTAACATAGAAAATGATTTGGCGGGAGCTTCTTTCGTTATCGCCGCCTGGGTTATTGGAAGTGATGTTTTGTCCTTTGCTCCTTTTTTGCTTGAAAGACCTTCTTCATTTGGGTCTGCTAAGGGTTTTTCCTTCTTTGATCCCGTGGCTATTATCTGGCCATCCGAAGCTGCATTGAGATCTGCAATACTGTCGTTGTGTTTTTTAC
This sequence comes from Lissotriton vulgaris, assembly GCF_964263255.1. Classification (NCBI taxonomy): domain Eukaryota; kingdom Metazoa; phylum Chordata; class Amphibia; order Caudata; family Salamandridae; genus Lissotriton; species Lissotriton vulgaris. The sequence continues at coordinate 629,225,032 of NC_141694.1, read as the reverse complement.
ATTCTCCCATTTTCTCCTTGGGGGTGTCATGCCCCCGCTCTGGTGTGATGTTGATGCCTTGCTCAGGTGTATGACAGTTGGAAATTTTGGCTCTCACTTCGAGTTTGTATTTAAGTGTTGGGGCGAGCGTAATGGGCGTTGTCTGATGCACCTGAGCTGCTGTAGTTACAAGCTTTCCCGCGTATAAACTTGCCGTGTTTTTTTGCTGAAGGTGATCCCCTTGTGGTGCATTGTTCAGGTTTACTTGTGACTGTAAGGGGGGAGCTCTTGGATTACCAGGGAGAATTGGGCTTGGTAGCTGAGCAATTTCAGCGGTTGGAGCGTATATTGCCGCCATTGGATCCTTTAAGAAAAAGAATTTGTGGATCCCTGTTTTGTTTTTCGGGCTTGGCGTTAATGTTGTTGGGGTTGGAACTGAGACCAACCTCTCCCTTAGACTTGTTTCCTTAGTTGTTTTATTAAGGTGTGAAATTTCCTCAATAGATTTTTTTGATTTTTTTTTTTTTTTTTTTTTTTTGCCTATTGCCGCTTGGCGAACTGTTCCCGATCTCATTTGGACAACCCAAGGTTTGATCTAGAACCTGAACTGATGTCTTCGCCCTTTTTTGGAGAACTCCGTTTCTCAGCCTCTTATATTATTAATATTATGTTGGATCGTGGCCGAGCTTCTTGGCAAATTAATGTTACCAGTTGGTCAGGTAAACCGAGTTTGTTCTCAATGGACAGGGTAAATGAGTCGGGTGTGAACAGAGCTGTGTTGGTTCCTAGCCGTGGTTTTTCCTCGTAAGTCCTTCGACTTTAGACTGGGATGCGTGGATAAGTGACTTTTAGTTAGTGGTTTGTGGGAATTTGGTTGTTGTAGCTGAGCTTGGTAATTTTCCACGACGTGGTGCAGCTCTCTTTGTGTAATTGGTGTTTACCCTCTCCAAAACACGCTATGTGGCGTTGTGCCTCCCTCCCGGCAAGCAGTGACCACCAGTATGTGAAGGGCAGTGTTGTAGGCTTGGCCTATGAACAAAGTGGGAGTGAGGTGCGCAGGGTAGCAAGCGGTAGCAAGCGGAGCACACGGGGGGCACTCAAGCTGGGAGGACCTAGTCAACCGGCCTCTCTGTGTCCGCCCCCGGCTCTTACTTTGCGGCAGCCTTTAACGGCTGCCGCGCTTGCTTTCGTCTCCCCCCTCCGGCCGCCGCCTCTTACCTCGCTGGCCTTGCTAGCACCTGCTCTCTTGTCCCCAGGTGCAGTTAGCGGCTCCTCTACTGCTATGCGGGCAACTGGGGTTGTTAAGCAGGTGTTTGGGTATTTCAGGTATTCCAGATATTTGCCGGTGGTTTGGGCAGTCCCTCTCCTGCTTCCTTCGGGCTATCCCGCAGTTCCGCCGAGATTGTTCCCAGGGCGGCCCCCTGGGCAGCTTGCTACGGCTTGCTATGGCTCCTGCCGCTCCCGCCTCTCTCAGGCCGTTCCCGCCGTTCGGGCCGGCGTCTTACGGCCCCCTGGACAGCTTGCTACATCTCCCGCCTCTCTCGGGCCGTTCCGTCTTTCTGGGTGGGCCCCCACCTGGAAGCCTGGTAGCCGCTCCCACTCCCGGTAATCTCCAGGTAACCACCGTGGCTATCGGGGGTCGGGTGTCAGGGGTCTCCGACTGCAACTCTGGCGAGCGACAAACTTCGTGGCAGATTGCTGTGGCAGTAGTGTCTAGCGTCTAGCATCCGCAGTAGCGTCTGTCCTCTACACCAGTCAGATGAACCATTAGCCACTACAGTAGCAATGAATTGGTTGTGTCCATCAGCAATGAGGTCAGTTATGGAGATTGTTTTTGCAAAACAGAAGAAAAGCAAATGAAACCACAATTATTCTTGGTGCACTTAAAAAGGACCTGGGGTCAGGGGGGTCTTAGGATTCCACATCTTGAAATATATTATATGGTGGTGCAATTGCAACATTTGGCTCACTGACTTGACCCAGACGACACTTGGGAAAAACGGCTCTGAAGGGGCACACATGATGAATGGCCCCCATAGGCCCTGTTAATTTGTGGATGACAGGTTTCTCCTGCTTTCCTCTATATTATTTGACGCTTTCCCCTATATTATTTGAGTGGTTGCCAACACCTGAGTATGAGTGGTTTGGAGCATTAGGTGCAAAACATGTGCCCCTGAGATGCAATTGTGGGTTGTGCAACTCTTCCTAAACATTGCAGACTCTGTATTGGTGCAGAGATGGAAGTATCGATGCTATGACATTATGGAGACCTCTACCCAGGCGACAGTTCATAACATGAGATTGAGCCATAGAACCGTTACGGCAATACCTTCAATTTGTTAATATTTCGATCACCACCTTGTTCCAAAACCCTGACAAAACTGCTAATATGGCCCAAGGCGCCAGACTGATTTCTAACATCTATAGGATGCTACATGATGACCTGCTGCCACTGATAATTAACCCCTTCCATGCATCGGACGGCCCGGTAGCCTTCCAATGCCACAGTGCTCGTGTGCATCAGAAAGCTCCCGGCCCTCCATGAATTTGGAACTTAAAATCCCTCAGGTGTAGGCACCAGAGGGATTTTTTTTCAGTCTAAAACAGCCTCGGAAGCTGCAGAAAGACTTCCCCAGCTCTGAAGGCGGTTTGGATTGTTTCAGTGAAATGACGATCAGTGCACATGTTGATCTGTTGTCATTTCACTGAAACTAAAATGAGCCAATCAGATCATTTCAGTTTCACTCCCTGTGTGCTTGTGGGGCTTTCTCTGCCCCCTGAGCACGTAGCAAGATGTGAGAGGTATCATTGGAAAGGAGAGAATCTCCTCTCTCTAGTGGATTCCTGTTGGGGATCACTTAGGAGTCCACCCACTGGACACCAAGGATGGGGAGCTGCCCCTTGGGCAAGGGCCTTTGCTCCACCTATTTTCTGGGGCATATTCAATAGCCCCCAATCAGCCTCCGGCAGAAAACATACTTAATTTTAGAGCAAATTTAGGGGTGTGGGCTGCCCAAAATGTCAATACCCCACCCCCTCTAAAATGTCAGTCTTTCTTTCCCCCCACGAGTCAGATGGAGCCAATAGCCCACGAACTTCCCTCTGGGGGGCAGAAAGCTCCCTAGGCACCAAGGATGTTTTTATGTATATATGAGTAGGGGCTGCCCAAAATGGGCATGCCAATGCCCCCACCCCCTGAAAAAATCCAGTATGTGTCCACTCCCCAGGAGGCAGATGGGGGCAATAGTCCCTGATCTGTCCACTGGGGGGGTGGCAGAGGGCTCACTAGGCACCAGGGATTATGTTGATTTTTTTATACGTAAGGATGGAGCTGCCCAGAACGGGCATGCTAATGCCCCCACTACTACCAAAGTCTTTCTGCTCCCCGGAAGGCGGATCAGGGCAATAGCCCTTACCTGCCCCCTCCGTCAGCCTAAAAACATAGAAGCAAACTGCCCTTTTGGACCCGCTTTGGATCCCCCTCAATCTTAAGCCGTTGTTGGTCCTTCCATGTCATAGGCCCTTGGCACATCCACACATGTAGGGTATCATTTTATCGGCAGACTGAGGCAAACACTGAATGTTAGGAAATTTGTGCAGTGTGGTAATCCCACAATATTCCCACAAAGATATTAGAGTAACACATGACTTTCTAGTTAAATTTGAGGTTCGCAGTGGATTCTGGGAAGGAAAGTGTTGGGGATCAACATAAGCCACAACTGCCTGGACTCCCAAAAGTGTCTAGCTTTCTAAGGAGGTACACCTTGCATGGATCTCCCAAAATTTTCCTACCCAGAATCCCCTTCAAACCTCAAATTTAGCGGGGAACGCTGTGTGGTAGGAAAGGAAATTTGTGCTGGCGCAGGGATTCCACACAGAAATATGGGAACTTTTTAATTTTATTTAGCTAAATTTGAGGTTTACAGGTGATTCTGGATAGGAAACCTTTGGGGGATCCAAACACACTGCACCTTCCTGGACTCCCACGGTTGTCTAGTTTTCAGAACTGTCTGGATTTGGTAGGTTGTGCTAGATGGCTGTCGAGCCTGTGACCAAAAACGCAGGGGACCCCCTTGCAAAACCAGGTTGTTTTGTGATAGATAATTGTGATGTTTCCATAATAAGTGTTGGGCCCTTCCCTGTTGCGGGTACTTGGCCCACCCCTACAAGTGACTTACCATTTTTATTTAGAGACCTAGGGGAATGCTGGATTGAAAGACATTTGTGTCAGCCCTGTTAGCCCACACATTTAATACACACAGAAATGTGCGTAAAATGTAATTTTAGTTAGCTACATTTGAGGTTTGCAGGGGATTCTGGGTAGGAAAAGTTTGGGAGAACAATACAAGCCAAACTTCCGTGGACTCCACTGGGTGTGTAGTTTTCAGAAATGTCTGAGTATGGTATGTTTCCCTAGATGGTTGCCAAGCCATCAACCAAAAACACAGGTGACTCCCTCAGAAAACCGGATAGATTTGCGATCCGTAATTTTAAAGTCTCCTCAGTATGATTTGAGCTATTTCCTGTCACAGTACTAGGCCTACCCACACAAGTGCAGTACAATTTTTATTGGGAGACCTGAGGTAATACTGGGTGGTAGGAAATTTGTGCCAGCCCAATGATCCTACCACATTCCCAAATAGAAAAGTGAAGAAACCTTGTTTTTTGTAGCTAAATTTGAGGTTTACTGGGAATTCTGGGCTGGAAAATGTTGGGCGATCCATGCAAGCCACACTTGCCTGGACCCTCCTGGGTGTCTAGTTTTCAGAACTGTCTGGATTTGGTGGGTTTCCCTAGATGGCTGCCGAGCCTGGGACCAGAAATGCAGGGGACCCCCTTGCAAAAACTTTGTGATAGATAATTTAAAAATCTCCACAGTACGTTTTTGGGCCATTCCGTGTTGCAGGCACTTGGCCTACCTACACAAGTGAGTACTCATTTTATTGGGAGACCTGGTGAAATGCTGGGTGGTAGGAAATGTTTGGCAGCCAGGTGATCCTACAACTTTGAACAATACACAAGAGATATAAGGTCTGAGAAGATGTGTGCTGTACCGCAACTAAGAACTAAGGAGGATCATGAAACACCAAGAAATTACATATGGCTGAAAAATCCCATCAGACCACCATTGTGGCGGAATATCATCACGTGGGATACGGATGGTGGATCCAAAATTCGCCCAACCCATCAAGTGATGGTGCAGAGATGGATTTCCGAGGTAGATCTCTAGCCACAGTGTATTTCAAGTAGGTGCTGGTGGTGTGCAGTGCTGTGTGGAAAAGTGAGTGATAAAGATAACAATAAAAATAACTACCAGAACAGAAAATATGTTTAATGGGCACTGTTCTAGTGTCAAGATTAAAATTACGCCTAATAGTCTGAAAATATGACTATATATAGGCGCAGTGCAGAGTGGTCGACATGTTTTAGCTATATGGATTAATTTTATCCAGCTTTCTTCAGGACCGTGGTCTTAATAGCAACTGCAAAATAAGTGATCATGTGAATGTGAAGCAAGGCAGTATCAAATCAAAATATTCCTACCAGGAACTTGGGTCCCCAATGTAGACTGGTGGAAAATTGAGTTACTCATCCTTTCCTATATAAAAATAGGAGAAATAGTGCACACAATATGTGTTGTCAGAAAGAAGTGTTTACATTAATCCTCAATTCACAAAGAAAACAGTACAAACAACACATATTTAAACAAGAGAAAAAAGTCTCATTTTTAAGCAGAGGGCAACTATTCTGCTGGTTTACATGACAGATGGTCAGAAATAATATTAAAATGATATATTGTACTCACCCAGCATTATGTGGGAAGTCACCTCACCTCACCCGGCACCTGCTCGTTAAAAAGTTAGGCCCCGCTCTGTTAAAAATGGAAGAGTTAATGAAATCTGAAGCCACAAAGATGGATTTGTTGCGGCGTATTGCTAAGCTTTTGAAAACTTCCAAAGGTTTTTAACTGTACCCAGTTGGTCTCAAAAAAGACACCCCCCTGTTAGATTGCATGTACAGACAGATGCTTGTCCAGGATAGGATTACCAGGTAGGAACCCAAAAAGGAGGTCAAGTGTAACATATAGGATGTGAAAACCCACCTAAATGTCTCCCAAGCTATGAAGACAGAGGAAGGAAACTAGTCTACAGTTGTTCCGACCATGCAATAGATATTACCAAAATTTGTATGCGCCTACCTGTCCGTCGGTACCTCTTGCCGGCTTCCGAGTGGGAGTGGAGGTACCAATCGGACGGCAAGCGCGCCTATTTATACCATAGTTAATTAGGTGATTGGTATCACCGGTACGTCATTTTGTGGCAGTAAAGTCTCAGCGCGGGTCTGAAGCGGAGCGCCATTGGTTAGGTCTCCTTCATCCTCGGCGCATGTGCTGACGACGTAAACAAAGACGCTGAACACTATCTCATGCGTGGTAACAATGGTTGTATACGCATGCGCGCAGGCGCCATCTAGACCGCGATAGGTGAGACACTACAAATAGTGTCTACAAATGCGGAAGAAGCTTAATCATAAATCGGTCCTTAGTTTCGGGAGGAATATATGTCGGCAGTATATATATCCATATTGGACCAGATCTGTGGCAATTCACACATCACAGTCAATGGTCTAATATATGTAGCCAGAACCCGGGTATGTATTCAGTTGGGGCATAATCAGTAAAGTGGTCAGAATTCAGGCTATTTATTCGCAGTTGAGATGTTTATAGTGAACAAAGTTTTTGGCCATCAGATGCCAACAAGTTCCAGCAACTGAAAGGTATGAAGGGTACATTTATATATACAAAGGGTGCTCAGACATTGGAAGGCTCTATTAAGGGAACGTGGTTGAACTGACAATTTCATTTTGACTCATTGTAGCACAATGGCTCCATAGGCTATCAAGGAGATATTTTAATATCTTATAACTAATATTTCAAAGTCTTAAAATGATAGAATAAATCCAACAACTTGCCAAGGTTAGATTTATCATGACTATCCCAGAATAGAGGATATAGAACTTTCATTTCTGAGGAACTAAAACCAGCCTCCTAGCAACCTCTACTGATTGGTCAGCCTGTGGTAGGCTGAGCCAAATTGCCCCGATGAGGTGTGAAGTGGCCTGCATAGAGACAAAATCCATCTGGTGAGAGGAGACCTGCAGTTGCAGGAAGTGTTGGGAAAACCTACCCATGCCAGTGGGTTGTCTTAGCCAGATCTTAACTTCCAGAAGAGAGTTTCTCCATTTGGGATTTTAAAAGAATAGTGCTTTCGGGGACAAGAATGTGCCACAATGTGGAGGACTCGGTCATCTCTGAGGGTAACACCCTGCACCCCATTGGTCAGGGGTGCCCCCCTTCTTGTCACCCAAGAACACTGAATAAATATTAGAGAACATCCCCAGCAACTCAGATCCCTGCCTGAAACTACAAGAAGAAGAAGGACTGCACTGATGAAACCGTGGCCTGCACCAAGAGGTTTGTACTCTGAATGGCTGCACCTACTGCACACTTTGAGAATTACAGCCTCAAAGACTTTGCCTTGCTTTGAAAAGTAAAGGAGTGTATGCCCTGAAAGGAGCAAGTTACAAGAGATTGACCTGCATCATCTCCACCAAGAAAAACCCTGCTGGACCGTTTAGTGGACTTTTAAGGATTTGGCCAGGTCCATTGTGGGTCTTATTGTCCCAAATTTCCAAGGACGAACTCAGAGATTCTAGAACCTTGGATTGGTGTTGTGGATCCTCAGAGACCCAAAAGAAACATCTGGAGAAGAAGGACTGTCCTGCTGTACCCTTGGACTGCACAAGAAAGCACTGCACTCATAAGGACTGCAGACCAGCACTTTTGAACCCTTGCCTGGTGCTTTGGACCACTTTCCTACATCAAGAAACACTTCTCTAAGTAAGTGTAAAAGTGCTACATTGTGGACGGCCTGACTATTGACTTTTCCCATGTCCAGCATGACATTTTTTTAACCCTTTGAGCACTATTTTCTTCAAGGAGCTTGTTTTCCTATTAGGTGCATATGTATCAAACTGATTTTGCGATTCGCAAATTGCAATTTTTTGCGAATCGCAATTTTAGAATCTCAAAACGAGATGTATGTAGGATTTGCAAAAAGATTTGCGAATCCTACATTTTCCTTAATTGCGAATCGCAAAGTGTGATTTGCAATTAAGGAAACCCTCCCCATTCATTGCCATTGGCCTAGAGGCCCTTAGGAATGAATGGGAAGACATTCCCAATTTACGATTAGCAATTAGAGAATCACAAATTGAGAATGCAATTTCAAGTTTGCAAGGGTGTCTAAAGGACACCCTGTTGCACACCCCAAAATAAGCATAGGTACATATGTGGCGCACATACATGCCCAAAGGGCATGTATGTGAGGCACATTGCGCTTTGAAAAATGCATTTTTCAAAGAAATTGCAAATTACCACCAACATGAAGTTGGTGATAATTTGCGAACCCTTAAAGCCAAATTGCACTTTTTCTGTGCTTCTTACATTGCATTTAAGGAATCACAATTTGCGATTCCTTAAATGCAATCGCAAAATAGGGAATCACAAATTTTGTTATTCCATATTTTGCGAGGAAGTTTTCATTTATGCATACCACTAAGCCCAATTGCAAAAGCAAACGCCGAAATGCTGCAAATTTCGGCATTTGCGATCGCAATTTGGAATGATACATATGGCCCTTAATCTTAAAATCATATCTCTGGTTCCCTACGTAGGATTTTTTTCGTTTTGGCGTCATTTTACTCATAAAAGTATAACCTATGTTTTATAAATTGGGGTTGGATTTTTATATTGTGTTGTGTCTTACTTATTTATTGTATTGGTGTTTTTAAATTCTTTACGCACCTTTCTCCCAAGTTAAGTGTGCCTGTTCACAGCCAGCTACCAAGGGTTGAGCATGGGAATAATTTATTGAGCGGCTTGACTGGATCTTATATTGTGATTGTGGGCTTATTACTAGTGGTAGGATCGTACCTACACCTACTAATAAACTACATTCCTACACAAATCCATCCTGTGATTACAGGGTAAGTCTCGCTGTAGTGGACATAATGGAAGAGGCCAAACATGAAAGAACTTTTGCTCTAGCAAAGCCAGTGGGAGTGCTGGTAGTGCGCTGCCTCGTGTTGGTGCTTCTTTTAGGAAGATGATGCACAGCAACTGGGAAAGCGTCCTTCTGTGGGAGGGGCACAAGCAAGAGAGGCTATGTTTATAGAAGTTGTTTCGTTATGTGGCAAAACGAGAGCTTTTGGTTTCCGGGGTATTTACTGGTGTAGCGTCCTTCCCAACCCGGAAGCATGCAGATAAACTCACCAAACAAGGAGCTTGTAATTGACTTCTTTATTCATCAACATTCATCTAAACTTCTCAGAATCCCATATCCATTCATAATCACAATTTAGCACCTCTTAAATGGTTACGCAATTTTTTAATTGAGTCTGCCCAGAACCGCTGGGTCCCAACCCTCAAAGTCTCAAGACTCAACATCTCCCCCCTTGTTAAATACAATGGTGTAAAAACAGCAGCATTACATGTCTGGGATAAGTCGACGAGGAGCTTGCACTACTGGCCCAGATTACGTGGTATGAGGTAGTTGAAATTCACCCTGAGTGGAGACCAAGGGTATGTGAGCTTATGTTTGATCTAGGCCGTCAGATGAGGCAGCCCCACCGATGAGGGGCTGATGAATGTTGAGATGGATGCCTGAAATGTAACGAGTCCCTTGTGACACACAAGTCATAGTCTCCCTCTTAGATAAGACCCACAACACAAGAAACAAGTTCACCTCCTATATGACAGAAGTCGCTAACTATATGAAAGCCAACTGTCTCAACCCTGACAAGACAGAAGTAGTGATATTCAGCAAGAACACCTCACCATTGGACTCAAACTGGTAGCCATCCAAACTCGGACTCATAACCACTTCAGTCACCCAACTCAAAGAATCTCAGAATAATCATCAACAGCACACTACACATGATGACACAAGTCAACACTGCCATTGCATCCTGTTTCCAGACCCTGAAGATGCAGCCAAACATTTTCAAATGGCCCCCAAGCAACAGTAGGAAAACTGTCTTTCACACCCTAGTCACCAGCAAGTTGTACTACAGGAACACCCTCTAGGCCTGGTAAGCCAGGTAACTCATTAAAAGACAACAAACCATCCAGGACCCTGCAAGCATGGTCATCCTCAACCTCCAACAGAGAGAACTCATATACTTACCTTTAAATAGCTCCACTGGCTCCCGAAACACAAACAGGCTCATTTCAAAATCTCACACACACATTCAAGGCAATACACCACTTAGGCTCCACCGACCTAAACATTCATATTTCCTTCTATCAATTACCCAAACACATCAGCTCTGCAGGTTTCCATTTCGCTCATTTCCCATGCATAAATGGAACCAGATCAGGAGGAAAGGTGTTCTCCTACATGACTACTAAAGCATGGAATTGCCTCTCACTTCACATCATAGTATCTTCCTTTCTTCTTGAATTCTGCAAGAAACTGAGGACCTTGCTTTTCAATTAACCAACAAACCATTGACAGGGCTAGGCACACAAACCTGCTCAGTGTCAGGATACCATTGTGGCTGATAGTGCACTCTTTATATACACATTACATAAAGCACATTTCACTTGAACAAAGAAATAAAGAAATGCGAATGCAAACACAATGCTGAACACATGCTTGTATGACTGAGAAAGGAACACTAATTCATCCTGGACCAGGTCAAGGGCCTGCCCCAGGCTATTCAACAAAGAAAGGAATCCAGACTTCTGGAGCCAATTCAGAGAGAGGGCTCCTTCAAATATTTGTTGGGGGAAGGCCCTGGTAGTGAGGTCAGCGAGGGGTGGAGCTGAGACCCCCAGAGCACGTTGGGAAACTGACTCCTGAAGTAGCCCTGAGGGCTGGGGAGGAAGGTGGAAACAGGGGCAGAGAGATGATGTGACATATTAGGACCGAACAAGGGCACAACCCTGCTGGCACCCTTTGCCTCCACTTCAAAAGTGTTACACAAGGGAGAGAGCGCTGTTGATTGTGCCTTTCTGCAGAATGCTGGGACTGGAGCTTGGATTCACAATGGAAGGAAGAACTCACTGCCTGTCCACTGGATCAAGGAGTTGGCCTCTGATTTACTCCAGGACCTGTTGAGCACACCCCAGGACCAGGGAAGCTGGCCCCCTTGGCACCCTGAGGACCAGTTGTGGGAAAGACTGTGCTTCTGAGCAAAGAAGGAGCGCTGCCCAGTGAGACTAGCTCGCTACCAAGTTGGGATTCTTTGAGGCCAGGAGGCCTGAAGAAAGGGCTCCAGGTGGCAAGGGCTCACAGCCAGGAGCTAAAGGAGACCAGAATCATAAAAACAGCAGGAAAAATGCAGAAAGCACTGTTTTGCTTTTCCCTCAAGAAGCAGGAAGGGGCCTAGGACCCCATTTTTGGACCCCAAGAAGAAAAGTGAAGAAGGAGTGCTGTTGCACCCCCTCTTGCGATGTCAGCCATGGACTAGGACCCCATCCTTGCTCCCCGGCACAGAAGGCCAAGATGGAGGAACACGCCACAATGCTCCACACAGTTCGTCTGTTTTGGCCATATTACCAAGGGAAAAAACATGTTTGTGGCTTCTGGTGACTCCAGGAGAGCGGGTCAACACCAAATTTTGTTTTGAAGTGGGCAAGGCTGTGCCCTCTGAGGTTGAATAATATGAAAGTATTTTGACAGGTAGTACAATTGCATTATACTCTGATTTGTCAGGGCGATCTTAAAGTACAAAAACGTGAGGACAAATCAGCTTAATGCCTAGATCATGTTGATGTTACACCCTTTAGTAATTATGGCATCTATCTCACATTTGAAAGAATCTGTTAATTCAGCTTTATACCATACTACTAGCCATGTATGTCCACACTAAACTATCGCACTTTGCTGTTTTTCAGGACTAAGGGGCATATGTATCAAATGATTTTGTATTCCCAAACGCTGGAAAAAGGTGGACAGCAGGTCGCAGAGTTTTTGGGATGGTGGGATGTCGTTGATGTTGGCGCTGGGGTTGGAGAGTTCTTTCACAATGCTGAAGAGCTCTTTGCTGTCGTGTGCATTGTTGTCCAGGCGATCTTAGAAGTGGGATCGTTTGGCTTGTCTGATGAGTTGGTGATGCCTGCGGGTGGCATCCTTGTGGGCTGTGAGGCTGTCAGGTGTGCGTTCGAGGAGCCATTTCTTTTTTTAGTTTCCGGCAGTCGCGCTTGGAGGTTAGGAGCTCTTTGGTGAACCAGGTGGCTTTTTTTCTGGCTTGATTGTTGGTGGGTTTCTTGAGTGGTGCGAAGATGTTGGCGCAATCGTTGATCCACAGTCTGAGGTTGTGGGTGGCGGTGTCTGGGTCGGCGGGGTCGGAGGGTGTGTTCTGAGCGAGGGTGTTGGTAAGCTGGTCATCAGTAACTTTGCTCCAGCATCGGCAGGGTGGTTGTTGGGTGCGGTGGTGATCGGTATGTTTCTTGAAAGTGAAGTGAATACCGTGGTGGACGGTCCAGTGGAGTTCGGTGGTGTGGTTGAAGATGACGTGGGTGCTTGAGGAGAAGATGGGATCAAGCATGTGGCCGGCGATGTGGGTGGGTGTGTTGACAAATTGTCTGAGGCCGAGGTTGGTGAGGCTGTCGATCAGAGTTGTGGAGTTGGTGGTGTTGTTTTCCAGGTGGAAATGTAGGTCCCCAAGGAGGATGTAGTCCATTGAAGTGAGTGCGTGGGTGCTGGTGAGGTCGGCGATGGATTCGCTGAATGGTGCTCATGGTCCGGGGGGTCTGTAAATGAGCGTTCCTCTGAGAGTGGTGTTTGGGTCCGTGTGGATACGGAAGTAGGTGTTCGGCGGCCTTGAGGGTGTCGTCTGTGTGGTTGTAGACTTTGAGGGTGGATTTGTGGGCGATGGCTATTCCTCCTCCGATTCCGTTGGTGCTATCCCTTCGGATGATCTTGTAGCCGTCCGGGATGGCTATTGCGATGTCGGGTGCTGAGGAGTCATTCCACCAGGTTTCGGTCAGGAAGGCTACGTCTGAGGCGGTGGTGTCCAGCAGGTCCCAGAGCTCGATGGCGTGCTTGCGTGCGGAGCAGGTGTTGAGGAGTATGCAGTGGCGGTGGTTTGTTCTGGTCTTTGCAGGTTTCCTCGTTCTGTCGCAGGTGAAGTTGCAGGCGCGGCAGGAGAAGGTTCCGTTGGTGTTCCTTGGTGAGGACTGGAAGCATGGTGTGATGTGGCCGGGATTGAGGGCGTTGAGCTGGTCAGCCATGTCGCGGCGTGTGGAGGTGCGGGGGCCATGCGGGCCAGGGGGGGTGGTGCTGGGCGGGGTCCAGGCACATACGGACGCAGACGGGCTTGCCTCTGGTGCACCTCCGGCGCGCCAGCGGCACGGTCTTGCACGGCCACCATTAAGAAGGGAGGAGCGAGGGAGGAGCAGCTGGGACATGGAAGGGAGTGGCGAATGGGGGCGCGAGGGGGGCAGGGCCTCAGGGAGGCAGCGGTGGGGAAGCGGCTCAGAGAGAGCCGGCAAAGGGGCAAGAACAGGCAGAAAACCAAAAAAGGCACACATGAAACTAATGAAAAATGGCACAATAAATCAAGGCACAATAAAACAAGGCACAATAAAACAGTCACAATCAGACACAAAGCACACGTCTAGCGACGCTTACCAGAAGCCCACTAGACACCTGGAATGAGGCGCAGGCAGATGCCTGCGTGTGGAAGAGGGCCTCAATCACGCCAACTGCAGCGTGGCCGGGGGTCAAGGACATGGGCACAGCCAGGTGGTGCTGCGGTTGTGGGGGAGCGAGCTCCTGGCCAAAGGCAGGTCAGAGGTCACTCACCCTCGACGCGCAGTGACCGCCATTAAGAAGGGAGGAGGGAGGGAGGAACAGCTGGGAGGCGGGAGGGAGCGGCACATTTTTGCTGACATTTATACGAGCAATCAAGTACAATGTGATGATCGTTATTCAATGATGTTTTTTTTTCAACACAACAAAAGTTGCGTTGCGCTGTGCAGGAGCTTACCTCAGTGGGTGTGGCATAGACAATGCACTTATTGAGGCTGAAATCTTTGGAAGCAAAACTGTCCAGTCAGTGTTGAGCAGAACTCATTATATTTATTTTGTTACAAAATATGCTCATCCTATCTAAGGCTAGAGAAACAGTTCATTGGAATGCTTTGGGAACAAGAGTGACAATTTATGTTTTGCATATCTTATCTCAGAAGTAAACAAGACACAGTGTGCTCTTAATTCAAAATAAATAATGCAAAAGCAGGCAATGTTCAATACACACAGTTCTAAATCATAAAACCTAAAAAAACAAGTTTGTACAGTTTGTCAAAGAACGTAAAGAAAAATCAGAACTTTGCAAGCACTGGGGAAATGTTTCACACATAATAGTTCTAGTGAAAAAACTTGGACATGCTGATCAGGTTAGTGAATGGGAGCTGCCCATGAAGACTGAGGAGTATTTGATTACTCTGTTTTGCGAATTTGATTGCATAAGCTAACTGAGATATTGGTCCTGGTATTTGGAAAAAGTGAAGAAGCTAGAGGTGGAAAAACATACCTCTACAGAAAATACATCCCAAGACATTTTGTTGTGAAAGACAGAGAGGGAAGGTTCATTGCTGTTGCTCCAGTATGACACTAGGACAGACAATCCAGAGAGCATAGAAAAGTTCCAAGAGAGATGTTGGTCAGTAACCTAAAGATGAATATGTTATTCAATTGCAACTAGTTTACCATGAAGTCCTTTCTATTTGCAATGTGTTCAGGGAGATGACAAATTAAAAATTAATGGACCATTGCAGAGCTGTTCTTCATCATGAACTTGTGGGAAAGAGAGGGGAATGTTTTTATAAACTTGTTGACAGTCTTCTGCATTTCATGCAGCAGCAAAAGAAAACATTTGAAATGACTGAGCCTGTGTGACTACACAACTTTGTGACCAAACAGTATGTGGCTAATGATATACAGACACACAATTAATAGACAGAATGCAGAACAAATCAACATATTCAACACCAGTCAAGAGATCTGGGTTAAATCCATCATTCCTTTGCTCACCATGCCACCCCAGTTTAGACCTGGCCATATGCAAATCAGTCTTGATCCTGTGCCTCATAGGATCAGTCCAGCCTGAACTGCTAAGCCAGGTCCTCCCTCGACCGAAACAAGCATCCTAAGACCGGTTTTACATAGTCTGAGTGCAGGTTCCACTTGGTGCCCTCCATGCATAGTCCAGTTCAAACCAGTCCGGGGAGCCCTTGGCTTCTGCTGTGGCTCAAAACTGGACAGGGGAGTATCTTCCCACTTGTCCAACCCCTCCTTAGGGAGGGACCTCTTAATCGTCCCAACCCTTTCCTTAGGCTATTTAATCACACTGTGAGTCTGTGTCCACTCCTACAATCATACTGATAGAAGCATGTCCTTATCTAATCACTCTGATGAAACATTAGTGCTTATAAACTTATCCAGCTGTTAACTATTAGCACTCTAGTAACACAGTCACTGTCTATGCATGTGCATAATGACTCAGGCATTAAGACAAGCAGTGGTACAGTCAAATGTGCACAATGTATGTGGTCCCTTAACTCCCTGCAGACTACTGAGTCAGTCCTGTAAATGTCCAGGTAATAGTCATGCTTGTCTGGAATCACATTGTGAGTCTGTGTCCACTCCTACAATCATCCTGTCAGAAGCATGTCCTTCTCTAATCAATCTGCCGGAACATAAGTGCTTATAAAGTTATCCTGCTGTCAACTACTAGCACTTTAGGAACACAGTCACTGTCTATGCACTTGCAGAATGACTCAGCCATGGAGTCAAGAAGTGTTACAGTAAAATATGCACAATATATGCAGTCCCTTAACCCCCTGCAGACTATTGAGTCAGTCCTGCAAATGTCCAATTAATACTCTTGCTTGTCTGAAATCACATTGTGAGTCTGTGTCCACTCCTACAATCATCCTGACAGAGGCATGTCCTTATCTTATCACTCTGCTGAAACATAAGATCTTATAAACGTATCCTGCAGACAACTACTAGCACTCTAGGAACACAGTCACTGTCTATGCACTTGCAGAATGACTCAGGCATTGAGTCAAGCAGTGGTATATTCAAATGTGCACAATATATGCAGTTCCTCGACCCCCTGCAGACTATTGAGTCAGTCCTGCAAAGGTCCAGGTAATAGTCATGCGTGTCTGGAATCACACTGAGTCTGTGACTACTCCTACAATTATCCTGACAGAAGCATGTCCTTATCTAATCACTCTGTTGAATAATAAGGGCTTATAAACTTATACTGCTGTCAACTACTAGCACTTTAAGATCACAGTCACTCTGTATGCACTTGCAGAATGACTCAGGCATTGAGTCAAGCAGTGATATAGTGAAATGTCTAAGAGGTATGCGGTCCCTTAACCCCTTGCAGACTACTGAGTCAGTCCTTCACATGTCCAGGAAATAGTCATGCTTGTCTTAAATCACACTGTGAGTCTGTTGCCACTCCTACAATAATCCTCACAGAAGCATGTCCTTATCTAATCACTGTGCTGAAACATACATGCTTATAAACTTATCCTGCAGACAACTACAAGCACTATAGGAATACAGTCACTGCCTATGCACTTGCAGAACGACTCAGGCATTGAGTCAAGAAGTGGTACAGTCAAATATGCACAATATATGCAGCTTTCTCCCGAGGCTTATTAACAACCCTGATGATCAGGAGGAATAGACTGAGGAAAGAGAGAAGGGAAGCATGGATTTCAAGAATCAAGCTTAAGGAACTGGAGTTACAGAGGGCATCGGCAGAGGAGTCGGACAACAGGCAAATACTTCAGAGAGAGCTCGATTGTCTGCGAGCAGAATTTCAAGCAGGGATGGACAAAGATCTAAAGGAAAAGTGGGACATTAGTAATTTACAACAGTTTGCTTACGGCGAGAAGTGTGGACGTCTCCTGGCATGGAAGGCCCGAGCCGATAGAACAAGAAACCAGATAGAAAGCTTGGTTTTATCAGGTACAGGGGGAAAAACTAACAAGGATGACTGTATCAGAGAAGAAGCAAAGAGATACATGCAGTCTCTTTATGGACCTAACTCCTCTGGGGATAAGCAACAAGCAGAATCCTGGTTTGCAAATGTCCAGCTCCCTAAGTTATCTGAGATTGATTGTTCTTATCTTGGTTCAGAAATCAAAGAAGGGGAAGTCAGGGCTCAGGTGTCAAAAATGGCAAAGGGCAAAGCCGCAGGCCCAGATGGGCTCCCAGTGGAGCTGTTTAAGACCGTTTTAGAGCAGATCATAGGGGTTCTGACCCTATTATTTAACAAAGTCTTACTCAGGGGAGGACAGGTCCCCAGGTCATGGGCGGGGGCAACGGTTACATTATTGTTGAAGCCAAATAAGGATCCGAGTAGGATTGAGTCATACAGGTCCATTTCACTTCTTAATGTTGATTATAAAATATTCGCGGGGGTATTGGCCACGAGATTAGCAAAGGTAGTAAAAACTGTAGTACATTGCGACCAAAGGGGCTTCATCCCGGATAGGCAGCTCAATGAACTGACCTTTCAAGTGGTGGCCGCAATTGATGTAGCTCAAGAAAAGAAACTGCCTCTGACCATAGTAGCAGTAGACGCTGCGAAGGCATTCGACCAAGTTGACTGGAACTATTTGTGGTTGGCGATGGAAAAATTCGGCTTCCCGACGAACTATATAACAGCCATTAAGCTTTTATACTCAGACCCAACAGCAAAGGTCCTAGTAAATGGTTCTTTGACAGAGCAGTTTCATATTTCCCGAGGCACTCGTCAGGGATGTCCCTTATCCCCCCTTTTGTTTGACTTGTATATAGAGCCTTTCGTTTGTTTATTAAGAGCCGATCCTATAATTAAACCTTTTAAGATTGCGGAAGTGGAGTTTAAGTTAGCTTTGTACGCAGATGACCTGTTAATGTATACTATAAATCCGGATGTGGCAATCCCTGGACTATTAGATCTTGCAATGGGGTTTGGTAACATTTCGGGGTACGCTACCAATGCTGAAAAGACGGAAATAATGGAATGGAACCAGCAGTCTAGCTCGTTAGGGAAGAAGAACAAAATGAGGTACCTGGGAATCCACTTGGTTAATGAGATAGACGAAATCCCCAAAACTAATCTAGAAAGGATCATTAAAGACACAATTGCTTTATTGCAACGCTGGTCGTCTCTGCCTTTAAACATATACGGGAGAGTGAATCTCCTGAAAATGATAGTGCTCCCTAAGGTCACTTTTCTATTTAATGCCATCCCATTATCCTTTCCAGCACCCTTAATTAAAAAACTACAAGGAAAACTGGGCTCATTCATTTGGAATGCCAAAGGCCCTCGCATAGCGTGGAAGAAATTAAGAAGGGGTCTCAAGACGGGAGGACTCGCCTTTCCAGATTTAATGCTGTATTGCCACGCTTTTCATTTTAAGCATTTTAGAATTATGGCGGGTCATATGGACCAATCATCAATGGGGCTGCTATTCTCTGTGCTATTAAAGGAGGTTCCTCAGGGTTCCAGTTTTTTTCTTTATAAGTTTGGAGACCCAAAATTTTTTAAAAAAGTAAGGTTGAAGATCTTAAGGTCAGCCTTGAAAAATTGGGTATTCGTAAGGACTAAATTAAACATTACCTATTACGCACCACAGGCACCCATATGGGACTCACCAGGCCTCCCAGCCTGCCTTAATGATCAACTGTCACTACCTTTGAAACAGGCAGGGCTGCAGAGGTGGGGAGATCTGCAGGGAGATGGCCAACTCTTAAGCTGGGACGCATTGTCCAATTTAACTAGGGGGGCCCTGACGCGGTTTAAATACTATCAATTGTCAGGCTGGTGGACAACGAGATCTTGGACACCTAATGATAATAACCCCCCTAACCCTAAATTTGATGCGGTAGCTAGAAGGGGTAAGTGGAAAAGCCAAATATCTTTTTGGTATTCGGCAATGTTAGAAGGGGAGGATGTGACGGAGATTGAAATCAGTAAATTATGGTGTAACACTCTCACCCCGACTAATGGGCCTCTTTTGGATTCTTGGCGCGATTCCTTCAGGGTGTTGAATGCCATAATTAAGCCGGCTGCGTTGAAAAGGAATCACCTATTCACAATGTATAGGGTCTATATAACTCCGAAGAAATTGGCAAAATTTTCAAATATGGACTACAATTGCCCAAGGTGTGGCCTCTTGAAGGCTGACGATGTTCATATGTTTATGGATTGTCCTGATTTAGCGGAATATTGGGGGAAGATAAAGGAATTTCTGGAAGAAGTCCTCTTAATGCCTATAGCACTCTCAAGGTTCACAGTCATGTTTGGGCTTGTGATGAACTATCAAGTTAATGATCTTTCCACCAAATTTGTATTTTTCATCATCCTTTTAGCAAGGCGCGAGATTTGCAGGGCATGGAAAGATCCAATTCCCCCAACCTTTGCTAATTGCCTGAAGCAGATTATGTCGACTTGTAAATCAGATGTGGCATGCGATCCCAGAAGCTTGACTAATGTGTGGGCAGCCTTGGTGGCATGGCAAGCTCGATGATTGGTTTTCCAATGATTTGTTTGGAGCCCTGCTGGTTCCCCGTACTCCTAAGTAGCAAAGGGCGCACACGGATTGGTGAAAGAAAAGGAGTTTGGAGGGGAAGGGAGTGGCTACTTGAGGGTGCGGGCAAACCAACTTGCATCAGGCCAAAACCAACGAGGGTCAGTACAGAACGGCCAGCAGTGCATGGAGGAGCCAGTGTCCCATCAAGAGTTCCATCTGTGATATATGAGGATTACCAAAAAAAAAAAAAAAAAAAAAAAAACAACAATATATGCAGTCCCTTAACCCCCTGCAGACTATTGAGTCAGTCCTGCAAATGTCCAAGTAATAGTCATGCTTGTCTGAAATCACATTGTGAGTCTGTGTCCACTCCTACAATCATCCTGACAGAGGCATGTCCTTATCTAATCACTCTGCTGAAACATAAGTTCTTTTTAAAGTTATCCTGCTGTCAACTACTAGCACTCTAGGAACACAGTCACTGTCTATGCACTTGTCGAATGACTCAGGCATTGAGTCAAGCAGTGGTACAGTGAAATGTGTGAAATGAATGAATGAATGAAATGAAATGAAATGAAATGAAATTTATAACGCGCGACTAAGCCCGTAGGCATCAAGGCGCCTAACCAAAGAAAATCAAAAAAGGCAAAACCAGAGCTAAGGATAGGCTTTGGCAAATAGCCACGCCTTAAGAGCCTTTCTAAAGGCTTGCTTTGAGGGAATGGTTTTAATCTCAGATGGCAGAGAGTTCCACAACCTTGGAGCCAAAGTTGAAAAGGCTCTGCCACCCCACCTACCTCTACGGACACGGGGGATTGATAACAAGAATTTGTTAGCAGAGCGCAAGGATCTGGAAGGGTTATATGGAATTAACAGATCCCTCAGGCCTCCAGATTTGTTAGTGGCCAGGGCCCCATAGATCAGACAAAGGGACTTAAAAGAAATCCTGGCCTCAATCGGAAGCCAATGCAATGCTTTCCTGGCAGCCGTGGCAGAGGCCCGCCTAGGGAGATCTAGCACAAACTTCGCGGCGGCATTCTGCACCATTTGAAGTCGCATTATCAGACTCTTGTTAATGCCAAGGTATAAGGCATTACAATAATCGAGTCTTGAGCCTATTAATGCTATTACAATTTGCTTTCTGGCTTGAGGGGACAGGTAATGTTTTATCTTCCTCAGGATGTTTATTATGTCCCAGCAGGTGGAAATGGTCCTACCTACTTGCTGACCCAACCCCAAAATAGGGTCAATCATGACTCCTAGGTTCCTGGCCAGGGCAGTGGGTGTTGGGCACACGCCAAAGATGAAGGCCACCATTCCGCCGACCAAATGTCCTCCTTACCTCCGAACACCAGAATTTCTGTCTTCTCGCCATTGAGCTTCAATGAATTGCAAATCATCCATTGAGCCACTGCCTCCATACAGTGTCTAAAATTGGAGGCAGCCGAGATGGCAGGTTGGGCGAGAGACATCAATATCTGCGTGTCGTCGGCGTAGGAGACTACCTCCATCCCGTAAGATCTAATGAGCCTGGCAAGTGGGGTCACATAAATGTTAAAAAGGGTCAGACTTAATGCCGACCCCTGAGGGACCTCACACTGCACAGGAAGGGATGGAGATAGGAACTCCCCCAGCTTAACTCTCTGTTCCCTCTGGCCGAGGAAGGAGGTCAGCAAACTAAGTGCGGACCCCTCAACCCCTATCTCCCTCAGACGAGATGTTAACACTGAGGGAGACAGGGTATCAAACGCAGCTGTAAGATCTAGCAGGATGAGGGGAGTAGTCGGGCCCTTATCCACTCTAGTGCGGATGTTATCGAGCACAGTGGTAAGGGCCTACTCCGTACTATGCTCTCTCCGGAATGCATGCTGCGAGTGATCTAAAAGGCCAGAGGTTTCCAGGAAGGCAGCAAGATGCTGGTTGAGATGTGTTTCCAACATCTTTGCTGGGGCTGGGAGCAGCAAAATGGGGCAGAAGTTTTTGAGAACTCCCGGTTCCAATGTAGGCTTTTTTAACAGTGGTTTCACCACCGCTCTTTTCCATTGTAGCAGGAAGGTCCGATCCCTCATTGCCCTGTTCATGATCTCTAATGGCAGAGGCAGGAGAGTCTCCTTGCATTGTTTAAGAAGTTTCAGGGGGCAAGGGTCTAAGGGAGACCCCGACCTAGTCTTGAGCAGGAGAACTTCAAGTTCCTGTAGGGAAAGGGGTGGAAAGCTGGAAAAACACCCTGACGGTACCTCCTCAGAAGATGTTAATGGGGGGACAGGAAAGCACGGAGAGGAAGATAGTGCCGAACTCTGAGATTCTAAAGCCGAATAAATGTCCACAATTTTAGATTGAAAGAATTGTGCAACATCATTACAGAGCTGCTGTGAGCTAACAACAGGGTCCGGCACCTTCAATGATGTGAGCGTGTCTACGATCTTAAACAGCTCTTTCGGCGAGGAGAGTGAGGAAGTCAGAGAGGTGAAATACTCTTGTTTAGTCCTTATCACCTCCATTTTGTACTTCTTTAGGAGGGTTTTGTGACTATCCCTCTCTCGCAAATCCCAGCTAGTCCTCCAAAGGCGTTCCTGTCTTCGAACTCCCTGCCTAAGGAGTCTTAATGATTCCGAGAACCACGGTGCCGATGGGCTTTTCCTCGCGGAGTAACGCAGTGAGGCAGGGGCCAGGTCCTCAATAGCTGTTTTGATGGCAGTATCCAACCTCTCTACTGCATTACCTACGTCCTCCTCTGAGGTGACCATCCGACTGGGCAATCTAGGGGCGAGCATGTCATTGGTAATGCTTTTGAGGTTACGCCTCAACTCCATTTTACTTGGCTCATTCACCTTGCTCTTGACAGTAGGGATCGTTAATTCTAAAGGGATCGCAAAATGGTCCGACCAAGAGAGAGGGATGGGAGTCCCGATGGTCAGCCGGGGGTCGTTAGAAAAGACCCCATCCAGCATATGACCTGCTTGATGGGTGGGATCATTGACTAGCTGTTTCATCCCACATCCGGAGAAAATATCCAATAGGGATAGAGTTTCCTTTGACTCCAGATTTTCCAAATGGAAATTCATGTCCCCCAGAACAGTAAGATGCTCACAGCCAAAGTGTGGCTCTAAAATAGTGAGCATGTGATGGCCAAAATCTGTTCTGGTCCCCGGTGGCCTGTAAATGAGGAAGCCCGTAAACGGAACTACATATGATCCGTTGATAGAAAACTGAAGGGCCTGAAAGGCGTTTTGAGGTGTGGAGAGTGGGATAGTATGGCAGGAAAAGCAGTCTCTATGAAGGATGCCCAGCCCCCCCCAATATGTCCCACTCTATCCTCCCTCACCAGCGAATAACCATCCGGTACTGCCTCGACCAAATCAGGTCCCAAGGAGTCCTTGGCCCACTTTTCTGTGATGAAGACCCAGGCTGGTTTTCTGGACAAGACGAAATCCTTAAATGCGAAATTATTCTTGATCAAAGACCTCGCATTTATGAGAAACCCCTTATTGCTCCTCATCGTGGTTCCCAATTTCGCACTTGAACCTACCGGTGTGACGACCGCAATAGGAGCCGGCACCGTAAGAGTAGGCCGAAAACAGTGACAGCCTGGGGAGGTCAAAAGCGACTCTGGGGCGTACCTATGATGGCAAGGCAGTGTGGGAGGCTTGAGAGTCAGCAGGCCCTGCCAGGGATAGCTGATCTCAATGTACTCACCGTCAGCATGTCCTGTCTCCCAGCCCTCCAGCCCGTCCTTAGCGCGGACGGGCGCAGACAGGCTGGACTCTGGCTTGACTCCAGCGTTACTGCGGCACACACGCCGTGCGCACACGCTGTGCGCTTGCATGTCTTGCCTATATAGGGCTCTAGCGAGTCAGCCTGACTTCTAGAGCGCTCCCTGGACTGGCGACCTACCTACCCCCAAGATGGCGCCTATGTTTACAGAAAGCACGAAACGCGCTGGAAAGGACCTGCTGAAGCCGCGGTGAATGGCCCAATTATGGTGCAAGTGAGTGGGATAATTTAAAAACAGGGGAAAAATGCTTTACAACTAATTTAAATGAGCAGACAAAAACGGGAAATGTTAAAATTACAGAGCGCCTAAATACCACAGCGCAGCGCGCAGCAAAGGTAAGCCTTAACAAGCAGACCCACCTTCAACTGCCCCTTATGTACGTTTTTGATTCTCGATGCCTCTAGCCAGTCAGCCTGACTGCTAGAGCGCTCCCTGGACTGGCGACCTACCTACCCCCAAGATGGCGCCTATGTTCACAGAAAGCGCGAAACGCGCTGGAAAGGACCCGTTGAAGCCGCGGTGAATGGCCCAATTATGGTGCAAGTGAGTGGGATAATTTAAAAACAGGGGGAAAATGCTTTACAACTAATTTAAATGAGCAGTCAAAAACGGGAAATTTTAAAATTACAGGGCGCCTAAATACCACAGCGCAGCGCGCAGCAAAGGTAAGCCTTAACAGGCAGACCCACCTTCAACTGCCCCTTATGTACGTTTTTGATTCTCGATGCCTCTAGCCAGTCAGCCTGACTGCTAGAGCGCTCCCTGGACTGGCGACCTACCTACACCCAAGATGGCGCCTATGTTCACAGAAAGCGCAAAACGCGCTGGAAAGGACCCGCTGAAGCTGCGGTGAATGGCCCAATTATGGTGCAAGTGAGTGGGATAATTTAAAAACAGGGAAAAAATGCTTTACAACTAATTTAAATGAGCAGACAAATATGGGAAATTTTAAAATTACAGGGCGCCTAAATACCACAGCGCAGCGTGCAGCAAAGGTAAGCCTTAACAGGCAGACCCACCTTCAACTGCCCCTTATGTACGTTTTTGATTCTCGATGCCTCTAGCCAGTCAGCCTGACTGCTAGAGTGCTCCCTGGACTGGCGACCTACCTACCCCCAAGATGGCGCCTATGTTCACAAAAATGTATGCGGTCCCTTAACCCCTTGCAGACTACTGAGTCAGTCCTGCAAATGTCCAAGTAATTGTCATGCTTGTCTGAAATCACACTGTGAGTCTGTGTCCACTCCTACAATCATCCTGACAGAAGCATGTCCTTCTCTAATCACTCTGCTGAAACATAAGATCTTATAAACGTATCCTGAAAACAACTACTAGCACTCTAGGAACACAGTCACTGTCTATGCACTTGCAGAATGACTCAGGCATTAAGTCAAGCAGTGGTATATTCAAATTACATGATTAAAAAAGAAAGAGAGTACCCTTTTGGTCACACCCACAGGAACAGGGTAATAATGCAAAAAAGGAATAGAGTGTTCCCTGGGTTTTTGCTTCAAATGGGGAACCAAGTCATTCACTCATCTCACTATGTTGTCACTCAGCCTATTCATCAAATCTGTGCTATAGTAGAACCACAAAGACATAAATTATGTGTACAAACACTTCAGAAACTTTATTGTAAAAAATGGTGTGTGTCAGAACGAATATGGAAGTGTAAAAAACTGCCTAAAAAGTATAAAGGGAAGTAACTAATGTATAATAATGCTTTCTCTAGAGTTGGAATCAGCAACATTTTAAAACAAAAAACGGTTAACTGAGAAAACCAATTCCTGAAAGAACTCAAGAAAAATAGGTGAGCAAGGTTTTCTTGGGACTGGGGGGTTGCAAAAAAGGATATAATCATGCAACTAAAAGGAATCATTCTAATTTTTCAGAATAAATAAATTCAAACTCATTGAGACAACCGAATAGAAGACTACACCGATGTAAACATCTGATTACCCTAACTAAGGTGTGTAACATGATAGGACAACCTAGTCATTAGTTTCTTAATAACAATGTAGGGGGAACTTAATGTGACTCACTACTTCCCTACAGGGCAGAAGTGAACGTAACTGCCAGCAATGAAAAAGGATATATACCGGGAGCGAAATTAAGTACCTTGCCTAAGAACAAAAGGTAGGAGTTTGAGGAATTTTAGTAAGCTTAACTTGATAGCTAGATCAATGATCCAGCTAATAATAATAAAAAAAATTCTCTTGTTGGTAGAGCGAGACTTCAATAAGCCGCCAAAGAAGCTTTACTTCACATAGATGTCCTGAACAGAAAGGGATATTTTAAGAGGTATGCAATCTTATTGATTGCGGATGTTGTAGCTGAGGTAAATGAATGTATGAATGGTGATATGAGCCTATATGCCCAAGTCCATATTGATCCTTAAGGGGGTTGGTTCTAAGGGCCATTAAAGTGGTATAAGTGCATAGTGGGACCACAAAACAAAGATGTACAAGTACAAAAAAGAGTGATAAAGAAAAGATAAAGTTGTTTATTATATTGTGAATGTACTCTTACATTGGTATTTTCTGTTTACAGATATATGTGTACATCAGAATTGTCCTGAGGAAGGTGGGGCGTATTGCCATAACCACCGAAACGCGTCGACTACCCCGTTGGGGATGTATTAATTGTGTATATTTTATTATAATTTTTATTGCAATTGATGTCTTGGAAAATGTGTTGATCTGTGTATCTTTTTGCCTATGAATTTGACCAAAAAAATACCGAAATCTAGGTACCACTGAAATAGACGGATTTTGTTTTTAACCATTTGTGATGAATCCATGTCTTATAATGTATCGAATAATTTTTTAAAACAAAAATTTTTTACAATAAAGTTTCTGAAGTGTTTGTACACATAATTTATGTCTTTGTGGTTCTACTATAGCACAGAGTTGATGAATAGGCTGAGTGACAATATAGTGAGATGAGTGAATGACTTGGTTCCCCATTTGAAGCAAAAACCCAGGGAACACTCTATTCCTTTTTTGTATATTCAAATTACACAATTTATGCAGTCCCTTAACCCCCTGCAGACTATTGAGTCAGTCCTGCAAAAGTCCAGGTAATAATCATGCGTGTCTGGAATCACACTGTGAGTCTGTGTCTACTCCTACAATTATCCCGACAGAAGCATATCCTTATCTATTCACTCTGCTGAAACATAAGGGCTTATAAATGTATCCTGCTGTCAACTACTAGCACTTTAGGAACCCAGTCAATCTCTATGCACTTGCAGAATGACTCGGGCATTGAGACAAGCAGTGGTACAGTCAAATGTGCACAATGTATGCAGCCCCCTAACACCCTGCACACTACTGAGTCAGTACTGCAAAAGTCCAAGTAATAGTCATGCTTGTCTGGAATCACACTGTGTGTCTGTTTCCACTCCTACAATCATCCTGACAGAAGCATGTCCTTATCTAATCACTCTGCTAAAACATAAGCACTTATAAACGTAACCTGCTGTCAACTACTAGCCCTCTAGGAACCCCATCATTTTCTACACACTTTCAGAATGACTCAGGTGTTGAGACAAACAGTGGTACAATCAAATGTGCACAATGTATGCGGTCCCCTAACCCCCTGAAGACTAGTCCAAGTAATAGTCATGCTTGTCTGGAATCACACTGTGAATCTGTGTCCACTCAAACAATCATCCTGACAGAAGCATGTCCTTATCTAATCACTCTGCTGAAACATAAGTGCCTATAAACTTATCATGCTGTCAACTACTAACACTCTAGGAATACAGTCACTGTGTATGCACTTGCGTAATGACTCAGGCATTGAGACAAGCAGTGGTACAGTCAAATGTGCACAATGTATGCAGTCCCCTAAACCCCTGAAGACGAGTGAGTCAGTCCTGCGAAAATCCAGGTAATAGTCACGTTTCTCTGGAATCACACTGTTAGTCTGTGTCCACTCCTACAATCATCCTGACAGAAGCATGTCCCTATATACTCACTCTGCTGAAACATAAGCACTTATAAAGTCACCATGCAATTAAGTACCAGTACCCTAGGTACTCATTCACGGACTATGCATTTGTATAACACTTATTTATTCCAATAATTATTTAATTAGTACCTGTGTTCTTCAGTAAATGTATGGTGATTTCAAAAAGAAGTGTTTAAATGTTTTTTTATGTAGAATGTGTTTGTTTTGTAATAGAATAGTATATTTTATAGGTTTATTAAAATAATATTATATATATTTATTTTTACAGATATTTTTCATCGTCACTAAAATACATTTCTCATGGCTAGAAAAACAGAAAAGAGGAAACAACAGAAAAGGGATTATTATTTGAAGAAAACTCAACAGCAATAATTACATGAACAACAACATGTAGGAAAAAAGAAAAAGTCTTGCGGTAAGAGAACAAAAGAATTCATTAAAAAAATCTCAAAGCCTAGGAACAATGTGCACATTGTGTAAAGTACAAAGAACGCCTCAACAACAAATAAAGAAGAAAAGAACATAAATTATGAGAAATCACATTCAAAAGACATAATGTATGGAAAAAGGAGGAATAGTCAGTATGAAGAAATTAGAAAGACAATTTTTTTACAAAAGGGTTGTCGTTAATTTGTTGAAAGATGTGAAGAAATAAAAAAGAAGAGGACCATTTTATAAAAAGAAGAAATTGAAACTATTGTTGAGAAGGCTTTTGAATTAAAAAGAAAAATATTTATTTTAGTTTTAAATAGAATTTGATCACTAGATAGGCCAAAAGTAAGAAGAAGAGACTAATTAACAGAAGTTACTTTTTTGAGATTGTTTTGGGTGAATTGAAACACAGTTCTTGTTCAGAGCCTTTTTTTTGATGAAGAGAGTTATTTTCAAACTAAAACATTATTGCTTGCAGTTGATACCAGTGGTTGAGCTTATGAGGTTAGAACAGGTTGTCCAATCGACAAAGAGAAAATGGTTCCTAGAAATGTATTAGAAGTGATGGCTGATGAAGTTCTAGGAAGACGTCCTAAAGCCCCAGTGTTCACTTGAGATTGTAGTAGTATTTGTAGTATATAACAGGAATCTATTGATATTTTACGCAATTTTTTACGAGAGTATAATAAAAAGGTGTTAAACAAAAGATTAAGATTTTGCAAGGACTAGATCCTTGCAGAGTGAGAAAAATACTGGTTTTCAAGGTCATTCTCTGGCTTGTCTTTCTAGAAAAGAATGTCAAAGAGTTTTTCATCATTTTAGAATATTTAGCAGAAAATGAACCGGAAAGTACAGATATTGTCAAAACAAATATGTTGGTTACATACTATCCAAATAGAAGTTGTCATCTTGAAAACATATCTCTCTATGAAGTGCCATAAGCAATCCCTTTAGCATTAGTTCTCCTGACTTTTATCGTAGTTGTATGAAAGACTCAGTATCGTCTTATATTATCGCTTATTTGATTGTTTATTGATCTTTTATTAGAACATGACTGCCATCCGATCATGCTACTGAATTTTATATTGCACCCAATATTATGTTGCGTCACCTTCATGCTATCCCCACCCATGTTTCTGTGAAGCGCTCTGATATCTGTAAAGATCTTGTCCGCGCTATATAAAACTCTGAATAAAATACAGTTTTAACAGGAATACTACAGAAAACATAAACTAAGGAAAATATGCAGTGTTTGGTTCAGAAGGATGTTTGGTGAAACAAAGCAAAGGAAATTTGATTAATCACAGAAAACTGAGCTGTGATACTCCTGATAGAAGATAATTCTACTCTTTAGCACTTTCGTAACTCTTTAAGGCTTGGCGTGCAGAATTGAAATTACTTGGAAATTTTCAGAGCTATGAAGATTCTTGTAATGCCTGTAAAGAAAGCATTGAATGCATAGCTCATGAAAATTATCTCAAAATGTTGAATGAAGAAATTGATCAAGAAGCTACTATTCCAGCTGAGATTGCT
This sequence comes from Lissotriton vulgaris, assembly GCF_964263255.1. NCBI lineage: Eukaryota > Metazoa > Chordata > Amphibia > Caudata > Salamandridae > Lissotriton > Lissotriton vulgaris. Next base: position 629,195,720 of record NC_141694.1, on the reverse strand, counting down.
AGAGGCAGTTCTCAAGATAGTCAAAGTTCTGCTCTACTGACTGAATATCCACTAGGACAACCAATTCTTGAAAAGGAACCAGCAATTGCCATGAATGAAGTGGAAACAGAAATGCAGCAAGCTCAAGAAGATATTATGGACTTAAGGAACTTGGAAGAACAACTAAATGTTGAACAGAAAGAAATATATCAGCAAGTGAGACAACAGATCGACCATGGTTTTCTTCATGAAAAGAAAAAATGCACATCATTTCAACCTATCGAATGTTTGTCAGTGGTCAAGCTGGTACAGGAAAAGTTTCTTAATTAAAGTATTGACCATTTATTTACAGAAAGCAACTGACTCACATTTGTCTTGTGCTGTAACTGCTCCAACTGGGTTGGCAGCACATAATATTAAAGGAATTTAATTACATCATTTACTTATGCTACGTGTAGAGCATGGAAACAAATTGGAATATCACAAGCTATCTGGAGAAGCTTGTTATGAAGTTTCAAAGTGCTAAGGAAAATGAAACTTCTGATTATTGATTAGGTGAGCATGGTCTCAAACTTAATGCTTGCCTTTGTGCATTTAAGAATGCAGCAAATTCTAAAAACAGAATTTGATGACTTATGTGGTGGAAAACATGTGATAGTTTTTGGAGATCTACTGCAACTCACACCCGTAAAGGGATAACCAGTATTTAAAACACTTGTACATGAAGATACTAAAAAGTCTTTGGGAAGTGTTGGAAATGTTAACATTTGGCAATTTTTTTACTACAAAGAACTCAATAAAAATATGCAACAGGCAAATGATGTTGATTATGGAACTATTCTTGAAGATATAAGAATTGGAGTATTGACAGAACATAGCAAACAAGCTTTGCAAAGTCGACTACTTACAAATTTGTTTCCAAATGAAAATATAGTTTCTGAAAAAATATGCAAAGAAATAGCAGAAAGAACGACCTACAGGGTGGAAGCAAGATGACGACTGCGTAGTGGTCGTTCTGTAGTACTAGCAGGAAGGGCACGGTTCATTGGAACCCTACATTGGCGTCAGGAGGCAATAACTAGCACCTAATAAGGAAGCAAAAATAATCTAAATGCTTTTGGTTATTTACTGCTCGCTTTTGGTCACAACGAGGGCTACGCAAGTCACGGAGCCTGGTCTCTTGCGGTGGCGAGGGTCAAGCGGTGCTCTGTTGCTGTTGCTCCAGCATTGGCTTCAGAGTGGTAGGCCTGGCGGAAGGAAGAGGCGGAGTGAGTGGAGGGAGCGGAGTACGGACGGAATGGCGCCGAAGCTCGCAACTGGAGCCTCGTCGAAATCCGCAATGGTTTCAGCAGCACAGAGGAAAATCCAGGTAGCGGAGCAATCTGGACAGAAATCCGGAAAGGATGTGTCGCTGAGTAAATTTCGCACGCCCCCTGTAGAGCCGCTAAGAAAGGGGAAGCAGGCTGCAGCAAAGACGTGCCCAGTGACTGCATTATTTCCAGGGATGTTTGCACGGATCAAAGGAGGGCCGATCTCCAAGACTGGTGACATTGAAGAGGTAGCTGCCCCCACGCCATGTCTACATTAGGAGGTTGAGATACTAACAGCACAAGTCTCAGGTATGGATGCCCCTGAGTTAAAGGTCACTATTATTCATGATGGCCCTCAGGTTTTCGCAGGGGAAAATGCAATAACAGTGCGAGCAGTGGTCTCCTCGGCTGGAGAAAGGGGAGGCGCGAGTAATAATGACTCGGGCAACGTGGGCACAGTATCTAGTAGTATCAAGGCAGCAGTGATGGAGGGGGAGCCCCTGGGCAATGAGATTCTGACTTCACAGGGAAGGAGTGAAGCAAAGAGGGGTCGGGCAGTATTTGTACCGGCTCAAGCAGCTGTAGGCAGTACTCTGGGAGAAGAAGGGTCGGGAGGACTGGGTACCCCTGTGGTCTTCACGGATGGCAAGGAGGAGGAGAAAGAGAGCAGTGATTGCTTCTACTCTGTTTCAGAAGAGGCGGTGTGGTTCGATGATGACCGGAGTTCATCTCAGGGGGAGTGTAACTTTGAATCAAAAAGTGATCTCAAACAGGATCACCCAGCACAGCTAAAAGGTCTAACGCTCAATCAAATCGGCAGGAGCCGGCGCAAGACTTAAGTTGGGATCACTCATCCGCCTTGCCACTGCAGGGAAGTCACAATTCAGAGAGCCTTGTAACCCATACACTGTTCCTGGAGGTCATCCACCAGGCAATTCTTGCCCATCGTGAGGAAACACGCCAGGATAGCCGCAAATCACAGGCTGCAATGAGGAAGATGCAAGGCGTGGTCAGGAAGTTGTCCAAGGCATGGGCCACTGTGAGGGATAGGGTATCAAACCTCGAAGAAAGGATTGCTGCAAGAGAATCGGAGGCCGCCGCCGCCACCACTAAAGTAGAGTCCCAAAGTGCCCATGTCATAGACATCCAGTGGAAGGACATAGAAAACAGGCTTAGGCGGAACAATTTGCGGGTACTTGGGATACCTGAAGGGGTGGAGGGATCAGGTATCAGGGAATACATGATAAATCTATTCAAATTGGTGTTTCCAGAGCTCTCTGACTGGAACTGGTCGGCAGAAATTCAGAGGGCGCATCGTACTCCGTTCAAAATCCGATCTGGTACAGGGAGAGGGGACAAGCCAAGGGCAATTTTAATATTCTTGGGCAATTTCATTCTACAGCAGGCCATTTCTGAAAAAGCCAGACCATAGGCACGAAGATCCAGCGAGGGAGTCACTTTCTTTGTCAGGCCAGATTATTGCCACGCAACGGTGGAGAGGCATTGGAGGCTGAGACAATTAATCAAACCGTTTCAGGATAAGCACATTCAAGTATATCTCATTAATCCAGCACAACTTGAAATAATAATTAAAGGTCGGACTCAGTACTTTGCCTCAGAAGTGAAGGCAAAAGAGTATCTGGACTCCCTTGGAAGCTAGGGAAACAAGTAGAATAATGAAAAAACTGGCTGACCCTCTCACGGATGGAAGGGGCGCTGTGTTCCAGTCTTTTTCTCTCTTTCTTCTTACCTGTTTTTTTTTCTTGTTTTTCTGTTTATAAATTTGTGCGGGGGCAGCAAGGGGGCACTAGGCGTTGAATAGTAATTGCGTGAATTGCCCAAACTGCTATTACTGCAAACATCACAAGCACAGACTAAAGTCTGAGAGCTTCACGAGGGTGGGAGGAGATGGGGAAGGGAAGGGGGAGAGGGGTGGGGGTGGATGAGGGAAGCATGGGGGGTGACAGGGGGGAGTAATGGGGTAAAAGTCAACAAAGAGAATTTATGGTACAAATGTGTTTTCACTGTTGGGTGTAGGGTGTGTTTTTTGGGGATTATATGTTGTCTTTATTCGATGGCTGGTACAAATAGTGAAGGAAATGTACAATTGCAATAATGGTGAATCCTAGCATTTGCTCAATTATTATAGGGTGGCTTAAGGATTGAAAAGAGAGGCGGAGATTGGCCGAATTTGTTAAATCAGAATATTTAGACATTTTATGTCTACAAGAAATGCATCTACCCTGGGCAAAAAAACAGCTACTTAATTTGGGAGGCTTTGATATTTTGTCATGTTCTTCTCAGACTTCGACCGTGAGAGGGGTAGCCATCCTAGGGAAAACTGGACTTGGTTGGGTCAAGCGCTCTAAGTCTGATTCATTAGGGAGATGGACATTGGCCGAAATGTGTATGGGTATAACAATATGTGGGTTAAATGTTCTAAATATATATCTGCCGACCTTATTAATAAGAATCTGTATGCAGGCCGGAAGCCAACGGTTTTTCGGTCCCTGTGCTCTATGATGCAATCCCATGGTCTTTCTGATGTATGGGGAAATAAGGAGCAGAGTAGCCCAGGGTATACCTATTTCTCTTGTCCTTATCAAAAATATACGAAACTAGATTATTTTCTGATTTCATTTAACAAAGTTAGTATTAGGTGGCTACCGAAGGTCCTATCAGACCAGTGCACCCTGTATCTGAGCTATGATTTTTTTAAAGTCACCAAGAAAACAAAGGGCCTGGACCTTCAACAGGAAATTGTTGGCAGACAGCATATATTCATTGAGCATTTGAGAAAATGGACCAGGGAATTCTTCGATACTAATCGTTACAGCGCATCCCAAAATAGTGTATGGGATATATTCAAAGCAGCACTAAGGGGGAAACAATAAGTTATGTTGCTCGGATTTGGAAAAAAGTGCGGGTAGAAAAGGATAGGTTATCAACTAAATTGGTAGAAGTGGAAGAACAACATGGCTGAGACATCCTATAAGGGAAAGATGGGAAAATAAGCCAGCTGAGAATTAGCTCTGTTAAAGCAGAGATAAATAAACAAATGGCCGTTAAAGTTGCCTCCGAATATCAAGCCTATAAAGGCAAAATGTATGAACAGGCGGGTTCGGCACTGGCACTCCGAATTAGACAGGGTACTACTAAAAATACAATAACGAGTATCCAGGAGAACGATCAGGAGTTTGTAGAACCACATGAGATTTTAAAGGTGTTTAAAAAATTTTCACCAAATAGTGTACCAGGAAGAGACGGATGGAGAAAACCCACAGGGAGAGTATCCGGATGAAGGACCTAAATTAGATGAGCTAGAGAGGGACATATTGGAGAGAGATACAACTGCCAATGAGGTACTAGAGGCATTACAAGAGCTAGCTGCTGGTAAGGCAAGTGGGGCCGGACAGCATCCCATTGGAGGTTTATAAGTGTATTTCTAGCAAGGGTGGCATCATTGTTACGGGATCTATTCAATGGCATAGTGGGCACCGGTGAAATACCGGGGACATGGAAGGACACAAACATAGTGGTATTCTACAAGAAAGTTGAAGCCAAGGAAAATTCCGGGTCCTACAGGCCGATATCACTTATAAACGCGGACAATAAAATTGGTCTGGTTTTCCCCTGGCAGCATGGGTTTATCCCAGGGCGGGGAACAACTGATCATATAATACAATCAATATCTTTGTTTGAGGCCCATGCTGCTGGGGGGGGGGTGGAATGGCCATGATCCTCCTCAATGCCCAAAAAGCCTTTGACCGTGTTAGGTGGGGTTATCTGTGGGGATACTTGTAGGCAGAGGGTTTGGCCCAAGAATTTTGACTGCCATTAAAGCTATGTACTCCGACCCGGTTGCCAAGGTTCAGTTGATGGGTGAAATTTCGGGGAAGATCAATATAAGAAGAGGGACACGTCAGGGGTGCCCCTGTTCACCCATTCTGTTCGCAGATCCATTAATTGGGCAGATCATCCGCAAAGGGGAGATTAAGCCTGTCATAATGAATATCTTTGAGACCAAGATATTAGCTTACGCTGATGATCTGGCAGTAATCTCTGTGGAACCTGTCTCTGCTATGCAAGTATTAGTCGAAATCACCAAGGAGTTTGGTAGATACTCAGGATATCGTTTGAATGAGGGGAAAACCCAGGTAGTCTGTACGAAAAACATAGTTAAATCAGATTATAGATATGTGGATGCCGCAATATATTTGGGGGTGACAATTAATTCAGCGACAGAATTAATTATAAAGGAAAACTTTGTCCCGCTGTTAAAAACGACCGAACAGGTTCTTAAAAGAATGGATTCTCTGCACTTGTCACTCATAGGTAGATCCAATGTTCTGAAAATGACAATGTTACCTAAAGTCCTGTATTTGTTTCGCTCTATTCCCTTTTTAATAGATGTGATGGTGTTAAAATCAATGGAATCTATCTTTATGAGGTTCTTATGGCAATATGAGAAGATTAGACGCTCGTTAAAATTCATGTCTCTTGCACAGGATTCAGGTGGTTTGGGCATTCCGAATGTAAGGTATTATCATTGGGCATGCCTATTAACGCAAATGGCAATTTTATTTGATCCATCTACAAGCAAATCTTCTGCCCAAGACCATCCACACAGAAATCAAAATATCCCCACTATATATGAGCTATTAATGGGGAGGGCAGCCATGGGGATATTGTTAAGGAAAACTGGTTGTAGGTATTTTAAGAAAATGAGATATAAGATAGCAGACAGTGCTTGGGAGGTGTGGAAAAAATTACAGAAGTTGTTATTGATTCCAAAGATTAATTCGTATACACCTCTCTGGAAGTCTGGGTTTTTCCCAAACCTAAGCCCACTTGCTAGGCCACGCCCACCTCCCTCCCTATGTAAGCGCTGATTGGAAGCGCGATACACTGGCAGAGACAGACCTCTGAGGCGGAAGCCGGAGGTGCAACTCACTCGTGCTTTTTTAAAAATTGTGTGAAACTGTGATAAACTGCTTTTAAAATTACTGCACTCACCTGAGTCTAGCTGAGACTTTTCCCGCCAGCAGGCACCCACAAAACAGCGGATTCTAGCGCTGTCAGAAAGGGCAAACACCGGACGCAATCGCCGGTAACGCGAGGCCACGCCCACTTGCTAGGCCACGCCCACCTCCCTCCCTATGTAAGCGCTGATTGGAAGCGCGATACACTGGCAGAGACAGACCTCTGAGGCGGAAGCCGGAGGTGCAACTCACTCGTGCTTTTTTAAAAATTGTGTGAAACTGTGATAAACTGCTTTTAAAATTACTGCACTCACCTGAGTCTAGCTGAGACTTTTCCCGCCAGCAGGCACCCACAAAACAGCGGATTCTAGCGCTGTCAGAAAGGGCAAACACCGGACGCCATCGCCGGTAACGCGAGGCCACGCCCACTTGCTAGGCCACACCCACCTCCTTCCCGCCATATAATGTGCATTCCACGCAAGCGCAGCGGACGAGCGCAGCGGACGAGCGCAGCGGGAGCGCCGTTTGCGCGTCGAAGGCACGCCTAAGGCAAGCCCGTCTGCGCCCGTCCGCGCCCAGACGGGACCAGGGGCCACCCCCCCTGCCTCTCCCATTCCTCTGGCCAGGACTTACAGCTCCGCTGCTCTACACCTCATAGGAAGCAGAGCCACTGCCTTATGTACCTGCACTTTTGCAGCCACATCTCTCCCCCTTCGCTGCTCCGAATGCAAACACTCCTTCCGAAATACCCTGGCAGCCCCCTCGGTACAGAAATACTGCATGTTGGCATTAAATTGTCGATCACTGCCAAAGCATAGCATCCAAATGTCTATGCTGCTAGAGGACCGCAAGCCAGATGCTATCTTTTTAACAGAGACCTGGCTCTCCACTCATTCTGACCCAGACAAAGTCGCAGCTCTACCCAGTGGATACCACATCGTTAGATCGGACAGACCAGTAGGAAGAGGCGGCGGTCTGGCTATTATCTACAAAAACCAGTACCGTTGTCGCACCACAGCAGAAAGTATTCCCGAGTGCGAAAGCATGGAATTCTGCATAGAGTTCAACGCCAACTCCTCCTTCTCGGGCACGTTGATCTACCGTCCCCCTGACCCAACAAAACTGTTCCATAGGGCACTCCCGGAGATCATAGCGAAAAGAACTCTATCCGCGGCTAATTACACGGTCCTAGGAGACCTGAATCTTCACTTTAACTCCCCCGCCGATAATACTGCCAAGGAGCTAATAGACGACCTTGGAGCTCTTCAGCTGTTCCAGCTGGTCACAGCTCCAACCCATGAGAAGGGCAATCTGCTCGATCCAATTTTCAGCAGCTGCAGCGACCTGAATGTTGACTCCCCTGTCCCCCTCCCTTGGTCAGACCATTTTTTGATTCCGTTTTCTTGGGCCATCCACAAGGTCCCCCAGTTACCCCCCCCGGACAACAATCAGGAGGAACCGGTCAAAACTCCAGCTGGATTCCTGGATGCACAGCATGCGTAAAAATACTGGTAACAGCTGGGCATTCAGACAGTAGGGGACATAATGGAGGGGGATGGTGTGATGAGTTTTGGGGCCATTCAGCAGAAATATGGGATATCTAGTAGTCAAAGCTTTAAATATCTCCAGGTCATGCAAATACTAAAAGCTATAAGACCTCGCATTTCCCCTGGTAATCGTTGTAGTGCATTGGAGTACTTGTTAAAAGGGGGGCGTAGGATCAAAATTATCCATAAAGCTTTAATATCTGGGATCCAGGATGACATGGAAAAAATGAAGCCTCCTGGGCCATAAAGTTGGGTGATTCAGACGTGGATCTAGATAGAGCGCTACAATTGGATAAGGAGATTTTACGTTCTTCTAATCTGAAAGCACAACATTTTAAAACATTATTCAATCTTTATTTTACATCCTCTAAACTATTTGACTGGGGTAAAAGAGAAGATAATAGATGCCCCGGATGTCTGAAAGGCCCTGGGGATCTGTTACATATGTTCCATCACTGCGAGAAATTAAGCAACTTAAAAGGGGAGATTGAGACATTTTGGGAAGGGCTGCTAGGCCTTAAGATCTGCCTATCCCAACCGTAATGATCTTCGGAACTGAAAGTAAGCTGTGTGTAAATAAAGAGACCGAAGCGTTTCCTTTTATATCAACGGCAGTGCTGCCTATCCTTATATCAGCAGCATGGAAGGATGATACCGCTCCATCATTTCAAATTTTGTTGACTAGTCTCTTGGGCATTCATAATATTGAGTCCACACTGTATGCAAGGGCAGGAAAACACGGGAATTTGGGTTCAAAATCCGGGCGCCCTTGAAAGCTTGGAGAGATTCACGATTTTTTAAATATAGGTTAGTATATTCTGTATTTTTACGTGTATAATATGTTTAAGAACTGCAATGGTTTTATTGAAGATGGAAGAATGCCTTTATATATAATATTTATTTATTGTATTTGTTGTATCTCCTTTTAGCTTTACCAGATGGAATAATGTATGAAATTGTGTTTTTTTTGTTATTTTGTACCAGTAATGAATTCTCAATAAAAAAAAAGAAATTGCAGAAAGTAAATCGATAATCTGATTCATGCCAACACTGCGCAAGTGTTCTACATTCAATGAAGAACTTTTAAAGCTGGAAAATGAACAAATAATAAACTTGAAAGCCATTGATAAAATAGAGCACGAAGGAATCACTAATATTTTGACAGAAAAATTAAAAAGAAAATTGGATTCTTTAGAAAAATCTATATCTAAAACTGCTGGTTTAAAAAAGAACTCATATATATGTGTAAACTGTCGGGTAATTTTACAGCGTAATTTGGATGTGGAAAAAGGTTTAGTAAATGGAGAAATGGGTAAAGCTTTTGATTTTGTTAATTATGAAAATAGAGATGAAATAGAATTTTTGAAAATCAAATTTGATCAGATTAAAGAAGAAAATCAAATTGGTTGTTGTTAGGTTCGTTTTTTGCTTGTTTAAGATTTGTTTGTTCATAGAAAACAGTTTCCTCTTTCGCTGGCATATAAATCTCAAGGTTTAAGTGTAGACAGTGCTTTGGTAAACATTGGAAGTACCATATTTAAAGAGGGTATGGCATATGTTGCTTTGTCCAGAGTCAGAACTTTATCCGGTTTGCATTTGATTGATTTTGATGAGAGAAAGATTAGTCCAGATGCAAATTGTGTAAGAGTATAGTCGGTTAAGAAGATTGTTTGCTCCCAATGTAGGTGAATATCCTTTATATGAAAAGCGTGTAGTAGGTCAAAAAAGAAGATATGAGAATATCTGTAGTGAAGTTAAAGAGAAGAAAAAAATCAAGATAATGCTGAGATTCCAAGCAAAAAGAAACAGAACACTATTGAAGACATTGTCGGATATCAGTTAGAAAATAGTTCAGGTATCAACTGCTATGCTAATGTCGTGGTAAATATTGTTTTTTTCTAGAAAGTCTGCAGCAGCAAATTATGGAGAATCAAGAGAAAAGATTTTGTTCCTTGTTGCATTGTATTTAATTGAGAACTGATAAAAGTAAAATACAAAGTGTTTCTGATATTCGCAATCTTCTGGATATATGTTCTGGTTCTTCGCAATTTACGCAAAATGTCCAACAAGATGCTCAGGAATTTCTAATGTATATGCTTGCAGTATCGGAAAACGAAGGAATAGAAATTGAAAATCTTTTTGGACTTCGTTAAAAATGGAAACATGAATGTGAAAATTGTATGTTTACCTCTACCACTAACATAGACACTGAAAGCTTCATATATTTGACAATACCAGACTGTAAAACAGTGTCTTTCAACAAACTAGTTAAAGCAGGAAATCAAAATATGGAGTGTAACCAAAGCAAATCAGAAATGTTATCAAAATTATTTATACAAAGATTTGGACAATATATAATTTTAATGATACAACATTGTACTGCTGATGGAAGAAAATTGGAAACTTTAAATAAGCATTTTGTAGCAAGTCAACTCTCAATATCAGGAAGAACTTTTGTAGCAGTAGCAAATATTTTCCACAATGGTCCTTCTATATCATCTGGACATTACACTGTCTATTTAAAGTGCAATAAAGGATGGACATACTGTAATGATGCTCATTTGGTTTTTAGACATCGTTTGCCTTACGAATTACCAAATTCCAACCTAATATTTTTAAAGCCAAAGTTCTAAGAACATAATTTGGCCTATTGGGAATATGTTAAAATATATTAATATAATTACTATTGGACAATTTCAGTATAAAGGATTTCAGGAATATGATTTGGCCTAGAGGAAAGATATTTATATCAATTGAGCACTTTTTCCTGGATATTTGGACAGCACATATTTTAAAGAACATCATTTACAGTATATGGAAATTATAAAGAATTGTTGGTTGAATTAATATTTCTGTTCCATCATAATGTAGTAACACAATTCTCTTAGAAAAAAGCATTTTATATATGTGTGATTTGTATTATATGGTATGTTATTGAGGATGTTGTTTTTATGGAATGTGCAGAGATAGCTCACTATATTGAAAATACTTTTAACAGATTTGGGTTTTTGAAACAATCTTATTGAAATTCAATATAGTCTGAGAACAGCGAAAAAGGCAAACTAAATATTTTATATCATGCTTAAATTATGTTGTGTTTAGAAAATTATAATATTATGCATTATAACTGTATTTTTTCTTCTCTTTTACAGATCCTAATTCTAAAGTTCGAAATTTAAAAAAACTGTAAATTATAAAAAACAACTTCAAAAAATGTTTAGAATATTTTGATATCCACTACTGTGAAGGTAAGATTAATTAATCCAAACACTATCCATTTACAACTGCATTCAGCTGTACAGTATCTATATAAACTTTTAACCAGCTATTTACTAAGTTACTACCCATGCAGCCTAGTAATCCTCCTGTCTGCCCATGTTCTTTTCTAATCACCCATCCAGCACTACCTACTTATCTTATTACTCCACCAATACCTAGGCACTTATAAAATGACATTGAAGTCTGTTTGCAGCACAGTAATCTTTCCAATTACTAGAGATACACTTATAGAATATCCTAGGTATTAAGAGTATACATACAACATTCTACACACTATGCATGCAGACTTTTAGCCACATACATACTATTGGTACAGTCTAGTAAATACTAAGGTACTACCCATGCTGCCTAGGAATTCTCTTATCAGTCACATGTACTTCTCTAATAACCCATCCAGCACTATGTACCTATATAATCACTTTCACAATATCTATCCACTTATAAATTCACCAGATCCCCCTGTGTGTAGCACTGTAATTATTCCACGTATTAGTCATGTAGTTATGCAATAGCCTAGCCACTAAGACAAATATACCTACAATATTCTGTGCAGAATGTATGTAAACGTCTAATTAAAAATATACTGTTGCAATACTGCACTAAATACCCAAGTAATACCTATGTACCCTAGAAATCTTCCTGACAATCTCATGCACTTCTCCAATCATCTATCCAGGACTCATTACTTATCTTATCATTCCACCAATACCTAACCTCTTATAAATTGAGTAAAAACTCTGTTTGCAGCACTGTAATCATTCCAGTTACCAGTCTTGTACTTAGGGAATGGCATAGCTAATAACACTAGTACAGCTACAGTATTCTGTGCTCTATGCATGCAGACTTCTAACCAGCTACATACTATTCATGCACTCTTGTAAATACCCACTTAGTACCTATGCAGTGTAGAAATCTTCCTGTCAGTCTCATTCACTTTTCAAATCAATCATCCAGCACTATCTACTTATCCTATCACTCTGCCAATACCTAACCAGTTATAAACTTACTATTCACTCTGTTTGCAGTACTGTGATTATTGTAGTTACTAGTCATGAACGAGTCGAATGGCCTAGCTAGTAACACAACTATAGCTACAATAGTTTGGGCACTATCCATGCAGGCCTCTAATTAGCTACATACTATTTATACACTCTTCTAAATACCCAGTTAGTACCTATGCAATCTAGGGGAGGGGTGAACACAGCTACATGAGCTAAATATTCCCCAGTGTCTGAGATAATATGGTTGCATCCACTATTATGTTGATGTTAATTTGTTACTGGTAAGTGGAACTATTGCCTGATTTTTTAGGTAGCATTGCAGATTTGGTTTCCTGTTGAAAATATGGGGAAGTGGCCAACATAATAAATAGACATTGTCATTTAAAAAACCTTTGAAATCTATTGATAAGTGTTTAGATGTGTGTGTAGATGTGTGAATCACTTAGTGGGTTTTACAAACTTGTATTGGTGTGTCAATGGTTTCAAACATGGTACTCCATATTTTATAACGAGTGTCGAAAGGTTTTGCTGTATGATGAGGTGTATCAGGTTGACACATAGATGATGTCATTAGTGATGTCATTTGAGATGTCATCAGTGATGTCATCAGTGATGTCACTGACCATGTCATAAATGATGTAATATGTGACATCATCAACAGTGGATTGCTGGTGCGCGAGTTATAGTTAGTACAACTAACTATAACAGGGGAATTTCTTTTTTTTTTTTTTTTTTTAAATCCTCATTTGCGTGCATGGCTCCAATCTATCAAAACAAGAAATTGCCACAGAGCAGGAAATCAGGCTGTGCTTCTGTACTGTCTCAGCGTTAGCTGGCAGAGATGTCGTAGGAGAAGGGGGTGGCCGGTTCCCAACAGCACGTACACGTAAGCCTTGAAAAAATCTTGCTTAGGGCTATTCGTTGGTAGATAGTGCCCGAGATACCGAGGCCCCATAAGCGCCATGGCTCCTTGCCATAGAAACAAGGGTAAGCAATGCCCGCATTAATCATAGGACCTGGGGGAAAAAAAAACCCAGGCTCAGTACGACTGCTTTAACTGTGTCCAAAAAGCTCTCCTGCTCGGATTTCCACCCCTGGCTAGGTCAAGTTTTGAGATCTGGAGGACCGAAGACCGCCATTCGTGTATGGTGGGCGGCTGGGCGTCTTTCCAGTGTCTACAGATCTCCCTACGCGCTGCCTGAATAAAATAAAACAACAAGTTAGAAGCAGCACTACGGGCTTTGCCCCTAGGCCGAAAATAACTAGGGCGAGATCAATGGAAATGTGAGAACCCAGTGACAAGGATAGTTTGTTTCCTATAGAGTCCCAGAAGGAAGTTATTTTTGGGCATTCGTAAAACATATGAATGTCGGATGCAGCAGCTAGTCCACACCTTGGGCACGAGAGCGGGCCTGTCGAAGAAAACTTTGACAGCCTCTGCGGGGAATAGTAAGCCCTGTGTATTGTGAAAAAGATGGTTCCTATGGAGCCAAGCAGGTTTAACCAAGTCCCACAATACCACACAAGAAACTGACCAAAGCTTCTCCACGTCTATTCCTGGCATTGAATCAGCCCATAATGATGTCGGAAGGCAAAATTTACCGTCTGTTTCCTCTATGATCTTATTGTACCAGAGTGATATTTCCTTCTTTGCAGGGGGACTGTCCAGCAGGCACTTCACTAGTTTGCTGTTGCCACCTATAGGTAAGCTGCTGATCCGGGTTGGCTGTAAATTATATGTCTGAGACCAGCTTGATATTTGTATGTATTTGAATCTCGACAGGCTTGGCCCGACTTTGTAGGTTAAGTAGTCCCAAGGAAGTAGAGATCCATCCATGAACAGGTCTCCCCAGGTGATGATTCCGGCCTCTCATAGTGGTTGTGTTAGTGCGTCTTCTGCCCAAGCTGGGGGAGCGGGTAGGTCCCATATAGGAGCATTCTCTGAGTAATACCCCAATTTGATCGCGTGCCTCACTCTATACCACGTGGAAGCTATCCCCTGCAATACCTTCAATTGTTTTTTTTATAATTTGGGGTCTCCGAATTTAAACAAAAAACTGCCCTGTCCTACTCCCTCACTATTCAGTAAAGTAGAGAACATATGGCCTACCCCTGTTACTGCTGGTGTTTTTAATAACATGCGTGAATGCGAGAGCTGAAACGCCCATGCGTAGACCTGAAGTTCTGGTCCCGCCAGCCCTCCCTTCTCTCTGCGGCGTCTTATTTTCTTCCAAGAGATTCTTGGGCTCTTACTATTCCAAATAAAAGTAGAAATCGCGCTTTGCAGCTTTGAAATTAATTTAGGATTAAAAAAAAGTGGAATTGAATTGAATAAAAACGAGATCTTTGGCAGAATAAACATCTTTACCAGATTAACCTTACCTAAGATAGTAAGCGGAAGGTGTGACCAATTTCTCATATGTTTTCGGCACTGCGCTGCTATTTTGGCAAAATTTAAAGAGGCAATCAAGTCAATGTCTTTAACTATATTTATCCCCAGATATCGTAGTTGAGGTCTTGATGTTTCATTGTGTGTAATTAAGTTGATATTCCAAGACATTGACTCTGTTTTAGAGGCGTTCACTTCGTATCCTGAGATTTTACCAAATTTGAGAGCTAAGTCTATGACCTCTGGATATGCTGCATTAATAACTGTCGTAAAAATCATTATATCATCAGCATAAAGTGCCACTTTTTTTCCCAGTCTCCAAAGACAAAAGGTTTGATAAGTGTGCTGTCTCTTAGTGTTTGCGCAAAGGGCTCTATATCTAAATCGAAAAGGAGGGGAGACAGGGGACAGCCTTGTCGGGTTCCTCTGGTTACCCTAAATGGCGCCGTAAGGCCCCCGTTGATCAAGATTGAAGCTGAAGGACTGCGATATAGCAAGTCGATTGCTCTACGGAGGAATTTCAATGGTTTTGTACGAGTGAAATATCTAGCTAAATATAACACCCCTAAAACCTATTGTTTTTAAGTGAATTTCTAAGTTTTTAAAAAAATGCTAATTCCTAACTTTAACATGTCTGAAACCTATTGTTTTTTCAGTGAATATATATATATATATATAGGTAAATTCAAGCTTTAGCTTATCAATGGAGAAATCTTACAAAGATCTGAAGGTTTGGTATTCTCTTTTAGGCTGGCCTTGGTTTGTTCATTGGAAGTTGAATAAGTAACAAGAAATGAGGAGGTGGTCGTTCCCATATATAGCTGTGGGTGGTTTGCACTGGATTGTTGGTAATGTTGAGAAGATGAGGTTTAGAGGTGAGAGAGGTCAATTTTCTTTCATTCACTGGCAGTGCTACTTTAGCATCATTATATAGGTAATGGAACGGATAGAACATTAGTATTTCCAAATAAATCCAACTTACCTGACCAAACTTTTCCCTACATTTGTGCAAATGCCAACTACAGATACCCTATTTTCTGTCTCATCATCAGTTAAATAAATCATATCCCAAATGTTTTTATCCCCAAACTGGCCTGTAATGGATCCTGTCTGCTACTGATTTATGCGTTCCGGCATCATCTTTTCAACTGAAGTGTAAGTCATGGACAGAATCTTTAAATCCACATAAAGGGGCATATTATCAAGGGGGTTTATCTCCGCTTTTTTGGTTTTAAAAGCCAAGAAAGCGGAGATAAAATGATCTCCCTATTACCTAGCTGTCGCTAACACCAGTTAGCAACAGCTAGTAGGAGATAGCGATCATCTTGGGCCCCACTTTGCATGTCAGTGATATTTATCACTAATGACATGCAAAGTGGGCGTGCCAAGATGTTAGCGACTGGAAACAGTCGCTAACATCGCTATCTCCTATTACCAACTTTTGGAGATATTTGCGCTAAGCGCGAATATCTCCAAAAGCTAACACCTGCCCTGAGCAGTTCTTAGCCATGTTATCCAATGGGAGGTGGATAACATGGCTAACAGCATTAGCTCAGTAATGCATGAATATCGCTGACTTTTCAGCGATATTCATGAATTTCGGTCGATTTTTATCGCTTAGGAGATATACCTTGATAATAGCAAGGTTCCTAAGCGATAAAAATCGCCGCAGCTCGGCGATAAAAATATTGCCGCTAAACCAACATAGCGATAATTATCGCTAGTTGTTAGTAATATGCCCCAAAGTTGGCAAATTGCTTCACTCTAGCACATCTTGTAACATCCTTGCAAGAGTTTGTAAATAAAGTAAGAAAGGCACCACAAAATATTACTCCAACGAACATCTTCCCAAAATAGCATTATAAAGTGCACAAACAGTGAATCTAGTAATCTCCTGCTACTGTTCTGTAGTATGTCCATCCTGCCTTTGTTTTCTGTATGTCAACAAAAAAAACATATTTACCCTCTTTCAGTCCTGATAGAATTTCACTCAGCTACCCTCTACTGGGATAAGACTTTGTAACCTCTCCCGTGCTCATGACAGCTCTACTCCGTCATGAGTCAAGGACAGCGTGTTCTCATGAGGGCGTGGGCCCGTCATGTAACTCCCGTGCCGCCCATGTGGCACTGATTCCCTGCCTGTGCGGGTGAATTAGTGAGTGGGCGGGGTCATGATGGCTCCACGCCGTCAGGAGCACATGCCAACCGTGACTCATGATGGCGTGGAGCAGTCATAGGTACGGGAGCGCCACGCCACCCCCTAGCCCCACCCGCCCACGGCAGAATTTGCGCCGCTGCGAAAAGGTTAACTCAATATTATTCTCAAGGTGCTCATTATGAACTGACAAAACAAGGTCCATCGACCTTGCTTGGCTATTGCATTATGTAAAAGCGTTGAGTTCATATGAGCCTCAGACTTAGTTTTCTGACATGCTTCAGTTCCTTCTGAACATGTTACAGTAACTTTAATGATAGCTTTCAGAGTGCACCTTGTGCTCCTATTTTGGACGTGAAGCCTTAGTGGCATTCAATTATCTCAAGATGACGTCCATAGAATGTTTTAATACTCTGCACACACGTCTAACGTGCTGGACTTTTATTTCAGAATTAGGTACTTAATAGAGAAGGTAGTGGGAATTACAATTTAATGTTTCGTCTGATGTCCTGAAATAGCGTGCTGCTTCCAGTACTGAATGGGAGAATTGTTCAGAGTATGTATACATTTCCTTGTCGACGTCACATTCAGTTCCAGTTGTCGAAATATATTTTTTCAGCATACAATCTGGAACATAGGTCGCTTTCATGAAAGCGCTGTTGGATGATAATATTTTTCATGAATTTAAAACAGTTTCATGTATTAATACCTCACAAACAACATTGACTTTTATTTATGATTTTAAAGAAAGCAACTACTGGACAGGTGTTTTCCACTTATATTGATTTATATACATTTACAAAAAAAATAAATTCGGATGATTTAGCAAATAATTAGGACATCTTGTTTCTGTCGTGGATATGAAATAGCCAGTTTCTGCTTGGGGCATCGTTTTAACTTTACTGAATATAGGCCAGTGTCCTAAGCCTTGTTGCTATGAAATTTAACCATAGCAACAAACATAAAAGATCTGCGTTGCTTTTTTCTGTTTTCCCTTGCAGACAGGTTTTATTGGCTGAAAAAGACAGTAGCCAGATATAGCTCTGTCAAAATAGTTATTCCCATAGAGAGCCGCGTCAGCCAGTTGCTCGTTCACAGTCAATCCAAGAAAGCTACAATTTGAAAAAAACTTAATATATCTCACTTAGTATGGGAAGTGCATACAAGAGTCATTTTGATATTTACATTTCAAAGAAGCACTTTAGAAGATAATTACATGTTAACATACTGCATTTTTCAAACTTTGTGATGGATATACATCAACGCATTATTTTTATTCCTGTAATATATGCAACTTCAACACAAACGTTATTTTATGTTACTCTTTATTTCACAGACAAATATTTCTCTTAAAATACTTTTTATGTTTCTTCTTCAACAATAACTGATGTTTGTAAAGTGTTTCCAAAATGGTTACATGCAATGTAATGTAATGTAATGAAATGTAATGTAAGTGGACATTTCTATAGCGCACCTATCACTCCAGGGAGCATCTTGGCGCTGTGATGCAACCAACATATCGTAATAATGTATAGAATAAAATAAAATGTAAGGTAAATAATAGTTGGTCAGTTGTCAAACCTAATTAGGAAAATATTTACAGTAGATACATTTACTCTAGTAATGATGGGAAATATTACCCTAGTTAGATTCCTCATGCAGTATTGTATAAATTATAGTGCTTCAAAAATGCTGCAGTAGTTGCAGTCTGTGCAAACATGTGTGCACCTCCACGCCACTGGCTCCCTATCGAAAGACGGAGAACTTTCAAACTGCACATGGACGCGTACAAGGCCCTCCACAACATCGGACCACAATACTTTAACAACCGTCTCTCCTTCCACGCCCCCAAGAGAAATCTCTATTCATCCAACCTCTCCCTTGCCACCATCTCATGCTTCTACAGGAACAGAGCGGGTGGAAAGTCTTCTCCTACCTCGCAGCCAAGACCTGGACCGACCTCCCCCTCCAGTTCAGGAAAGGCCTCAAGACATGGCTCTTCAGATGACCCCAATGGGGCTGCACACACACACCCAGCGCCATGAGACCCTAACAGGTGAGCAGTGCGCTTTACAAACCCCTGATTGATTGATTGTGTGCACACTTGTTTAACTGTAGCTATCCTGTTAGAGCAAAGCTATGACTTCCATAAGTCAGAGGTTTATGTAAATTGATTTCCGTGCACCAAATGTACATAGCCAATGACTACAACTGTTTTTGCTTACTTCTCTTATGTCTACTATGGATATGGCTCCTGGTGCACTCATATCAAAACATTCTTCAGGCAAGGTCAGAGTCCTAGACAAGCTAACTATCCAAGGAGCTTCGCTCCAAACATATAATGACGACAACTGTTGATTCTTCATTATCTCTGGTGATCCATAAAACACAGCCAAGCAATGTCCAGTGCATTCAAATATTCTGCCAACATGTTTCTGCCCTTCTGCATCAGTCTATCCAGGTCGAGGGCATTCTTCAGGGCTCTAATTGATCCCCTTTACCAAGTGTGCATGGTTAAATACAAAGCAACATGAGAAGGAAATTACCACCTACTCTGTTAACAAGAATTGTACATAGAGTGTAGAAACAACATAGGGGCCGATTAGAATGGCGGACGGATAGCCACCGCTATGCAGGCGGTGGCGATCTGTCCGTCACCTATTTCCCCCTGCCATATTACAATGGCGGGGGGACTGCGGCGGACGGAAAGACCGTCTGCCACTTTTCCGCCGTGGTCGCCATGCGACCGTGGTGGAAAAGGTCTAATTTTCCGCCAGCCATATTAGGATGGGCTTTGGGGAATGCCTGGAAAGGCATACGGTCTTTGCTTTGGGGGCCCGATCTGGGCCCCCAGGGTGTAGGGAGGGTGGGAGGTGCACATGGGGGGTACGTACGGTACCCCCCTGCATTTCAAAGTACATCATGTTGTGTTTTGAAACGCACAACATGCATTTTTAACATTGCAGCATAGCACCGCCCGCCGCAATGTTAAAGATGTGGGATGCACCCGCCACCGTGGCGGGTGCATCCTAATTCGGCACACGGGACCTCCGCCATTATGGTGGACGGTCCCTTGCCACGACAGGATGGCAAATGAACAATGTCCGTCCGCCATCCTAATAGATGGTTTAGTTAGGATTCTGAATGTCATCTTACTCCATTGATAGCCATCTATATATAAGCACACATTCGAATCCCGGGACCCACATGGATGTAGTGGCACTACAAATACAGATATATGACATGCAATCATAGTGACATGGAACTCAGGAATTCTACAAGCAAATACTTAGGAGTGCTCTGGTGCCTTCCCTAATCAGGATATTATGAAGCTCCTTGGTCTGCAGTGAGGAGGTGACTCCTGTAGGGACACACTGCTATACCTGATGTACCACCTATTAAAGAAAATCCTTGTGGTATACCTTAAGTTATTTGTAGAATAATTGAACACCTGTTTTCTCCAGAAGATCAGTATATCTTAAGAACTCCCTTAACAGTGTTGATGTTGAGTCCCCCCGGTAGGACCTTTTTACCAAGGTGAGATGATGTGACCAATGATGAAGCATTCCACATTGTGTGGGTTAGACTACCTCATTCATATATTTATTAAGATCTTTTCACCTCGGTCTATGGAGGTTTTGTAGGGAGACAGTAGACCCCCTTGAATAATTCTTCACTGCACTTGTTGTGTTTATTTTTAAGTGAATGCCCATGTTTATTGTTTGATCATTGTGTGTGGGTGTTGTTGAGAATAGGCTGAGAGGGTAAATGCAAGAATGAGTCAATAAAAATAAGAAAGGATGCATTGTTATAAGGATTATATTAAGTCCTCATTTTAGTTTTCTCCTTGAACTTAGCATCTAGACATTTAGACATTATTGTCTGTATTCTGCCCTGTTAGTTACAAGGACACATACTAGAAGGGATGCCCTTGCTGTACTTTGTGCTCGTAGGAGAGGACTCTTTTACCCTGACTAAGTAAAGATGTTTTTCTGCATGTCTTATAGAATGAGATAAGGCCAGTATTTTAGGATTTAAACAGGCACTTCACACTGAAATTATCATGGAAGCTATGGAGAGCTGGGAATGAACTGCAGCTCAGCAGGCCCCATTATACATTCTAAGAAGGAAGATAGTTACGCAGTTAGAAATGTATGCAGGCTTGCACACTGAGGTGGAAAATATTTGTTAGTGCACTGAGGCCATCCTCCTGAGACATTACACCAAGGTATGGCATTAGATCATTCCAATTGTGTCTGACAGAAGGGTACTCCCACAACACTCTCACTAGTACAGGAGTATTTGTGATAGACATCAGTAATATTAGGAATAATCAACACAGTTGGATTATTGGTATTTTAACCATTCTAACAATGCTTAGAACAAAGAAGCTGCAGTAAGAGAGACCTTTCAGGGAGTACTGGAATACTAGACAAGAGATGCGGCCATTGTGGATGGACAGGTGCACAATGCAGGCAAAGAGAACTGATCTACCCCACGCCCATCCCCAAGCAAACATGAGCCCATCCAAGCCTTGTATTTTAATGCGAGATCTATCCCTAAGCACTTTGCAGGAGTCTGGGATTTATTAGAAGATATAAAGCCAGACATATGCCTTATTTTAGAGACCAGGTTACAGAATCACACTACACCGGTGCTAGCCCTTGCACTCCCTGAGGATTACACTATTATATGTTTAGACAGGGTGAACGAGAGGGGAGGTGGCCTGGCAAGAGCTTTCCTGGCCCCCAATCACATCAAATTACTTGATATGGTGATGACCGACGGCTTGGAACTGTTGGTCTTCCAGTTACACTCACAGGAAGGTGCGAGTGTGACGGGGGCAGCAGTGTATCACCCTCCAGGAGAAAGTAATAAAGACTTCTGCACCTCACTACTGGAGTCCCTCGCACCATATATACCACAATCGGAACTCTTCTGTCTGGTGGGTGATTTTAACCATCACTTAGATGACCTCGCAAACATAAACACAAAATGCTTAGTATCGGCCATGGAGTCATTAGGGTTCACACAAATGATCCATGAACCCACCCACTTAGCAGGGCACGCTCTGGACAACATTTTTGCCAACATAGGCCTATCAGTAGATCCCCCATGGGCACTGACTTGGACTGATCATTTTGGTCTCAAATACACTACTAAGGTGACAGGTAGAGGTCGCAAGCACCAAGGCAGAGTGACTCCTCGGAGAGCATAGAGGAAAGTTATACGGCCTTAGATATATGGGAGACCTCCATTGAAGACACTTTAAATACTATCACGCCACTTAGAGCCACATGCACGCAGGAGTGAGTTAGTTAGTTTAGCCCCCTGGTACTCTGAGACTACAAAAAAAAGAAAAGACACAGTGCAGATGTAGAGAAAGGAAATAGAGGAAAACCAAGAGATCAGTGGATAAAGAGGCCTTTTCAGTGCTACATAAAGTATACTTAAAAACTGTAACCAAGCTAGAAGAGACCATTTAGGTCTGCAAATACGGGAGGCAAAGAACTCCTCCAGAGAGCTTTTTAAAATTCTTAAGGAGTTCGCAAACCCTACAGTAAGTACACCTTTCCATCATCCCTACACAAATGCTATGCAATGATCCGGCAAATCATTTCAAGGACAAGATAGACAAAGTTTACTGCTCCCTGGTGGTAGGAAAAGCTTCTGACGGGATATCCCCGGTTGGGAGAGACCCCTCACTTCCCAGACTTGGCTCCTTTACAACCATAACCACAGAGCAAGTGCAAAGTCCGATGGAGAAAACAAGATCCGGTGCCCTCACGGACCCGGTGTTGCCATTTATGATGCCTAAACTACCCCCAAACCTTGTCCCCTCACTAACCGAGGTTTGCAACATTTCCCAGGAGTTGGAAAAGGGCACACATAAAACCTCTACTTAAAAAGGCATTGTCAGACCCCACTGAGTTGCAAAATTATAGACCAATGTCCCTCGTTGCAAGTAGCTCGAAGGTCATGGAGACACTGGTAAACAAGCAACTGATGGGATACTTAGACCGGCATAATTTATTCGACTCCTTGCAATCAGTATTCTGTGCAGCCCATAGCAAAGAAGCGGCACTGGTAGAGGTAGTTGACACCATCAGGATGTTACAGGATAGAGGGACCCCCACCATGCTGGTGCTCCTGGATCGATTGGCTGCCTTTGACACCATCTTCCACAATGTCTTATTGGACAGGTTGCGGTAGATTGGTGTCAGAGGACGAGCCTGGTCATTAATGCAGAGTTTCCTTAACAACAGAACTCAATGTGTCCAATTAGACACATTTGTCTCCCAGACCACGGCAGTAGACAAGGGAATGCAGCAGGGCTCAATCCTAAGCCGGACTTTATTCAACATCTATGTGGCTCCGCTTGCAGCCATCATAAGATCCTGTGGCTTTGAGACAATCTTGTATGCGGATGACACACAGGTGATAGTCCCCATCGAGAAGGACCCAGAAAAGTCTAAAGTAAAATTTAGAACCTGTATGCTGCAAATTGCCACCTGGATGAGCAAGAACTTTCTGCAGTTAAATTCCAATAAAACAGAGATCCTTCTGTTCGGAAAGGCCACGGAGATTTGGCCTGCAGATTGGTGGCCACCCGAATTGGGGGAGGCACCTAACCCTATGGCTCAGGCATGGAATCAGGGCATACTGATAGACAACAAGCTCTCGCTGGAGAAGCAGGTGAAATCAGTGTCGGGAACCTGCTTTGATAACAAGCAGATGTTCAGGAAAATCTTCCCATGGATCCCTGTAAAGGACATAAAGACCCTAGTACAGGCCTTACTAGTCAGTAGACTAGATTATGGCAACAAGCTTTTAGTAGGAATCAGGGGTGACCTCGCAGCAAGACTACAGGTAGTGCAAAATACAGCGACACCGGTAGTCCTTAATAAACCAAGGCTTACCCCCTCCTGCCCTCTTTTACAACAATTGCACTGGTTAACTGTGAGGAAGAGAGCTGTGTTTATACTATTGGTGATGGTGTTTAGAACACGACAAGGGATCGGTCCGCTCTACCTAAGGAGGAAAATAACAGCTTACACACTGGCCCGTGTACTAAGATCTCGCAACCGGAATCTGCTTTTCCCTTGTAAAATCAAGAAAACCAAATCGTGAGGACGCGCATTCTCACATCTTGCCCCTTTCCATTGTATTCATCTGCCGGATGAGTTACGTGCCTGCCCTAGTTTGGAACAATTCAAGAAGCTCCTAAAAACCTGGCTCTTTTAACCGCTGTAAGCCCTGTCTTAGTCACCAGCTCTGTGTTGCCAAATGCGCCGAGAGATCCCTGTCGAGATGATTTGTTGCTCAATACAAGTCGTAAAAAAATAAATAAATAAAACAATGTGTCTCATCTGTCTAATTATCGCAGTTCATGATTTAATTACATGGATTGGATCTTTTAAATAAACATTTGAAAATATGTCACTGTCACTTCTCTTTGTGAAAGCTAGGGCAGCAAAAAGGACAAATGAAAGGGTTAGATATGTTTCCACAAATTCCTTGGGAATAGGAGTGATCATGTTCGAGGTTGCAGATCGCATCTGTAACTCTAAAGGTTTAGGAATTTAGATGCAGTACTGTGAGCAAGCGGGACCAACAATTACGGATGATATAAGACTCAGGGCCAGATGCATCAAGCATCCATTTTGCGATTCCTAAATAGCGATTTTTTGCGAATCGCTATTTAGAAAGCGCAAAATGGTATGTATGTACAAAATCGCTATTTTTTAGCGATTCCTTATTATTCTTTATTTGCGAATTCACATTTTGCGGATTCGCAAATAAAGAATAATTTGCAATGCATTCCTATGGGCCAGGAGGCCCATAGGAATGATAGTGCAATAATTCTCAAATTGCGATTTCGCAATTAGCTAATCGCGATTTGAGAATTATTTCAAGGGTGCAGGGGTGTCTCAAAGACACCCTGCTGCACCCCTGAAATTTACATGTGTGTGCATGTGGCACACATACATGCCCTATGGGCATGTATGTGTGTCACATGCCACCCTCACATATGCCATATAGGGCATTTTTAAAAAGAAATCGCAATTTACCACAAACTACAAATTGGTGGTAATTTGCGATTTCTTAACACAAATTCGCAATTCCAATTAGTTACATACATATCATTTAAGGAATCGAAAAATTTGTTATTCCTTAAATGCTATGGCAAAATAAGGAATCGCAATTTTTTGCGATTCCTTAAATTGCGATTATTTGATACATAACAAATCATGCTAATAGGCCGTTTGCGAGTCGCAAAGGCCGAAATTCTGTGAATTTCGGACATTGCGAGTCGCAAAAGCCTTGATGCATCTGGCCCTCAGTCTCTATATTATAAAGTTTTGTTGACCTAATTCGCAGTCCTACTAAATTTGCAGAAACCGTATAACATCATGAATGAATTCAAGGTGACAGATTGTATGACTTAGAGTGATTGTGTGGCTGGATGGACACAATCCTTTCTTTCCGCCCATTATCTTTTTATTGTATTCACCCAATGTACCCATCCATTCTAACACAAATAATGGCAACAATCAATGAAGAGGCATTTTCAGTTATATGATAGACCTGTAAGCTTTGCTATTAGGTGGGCATATCATATCCCAGGAAAGCTTCCTAATATGCTTTAATTTCTGCCATGTTCTAACAGTGTCTCTTTCTTTTTTTATGGAGCAGGATAAAGGTGCTGCTAACTCGAAATATACTCTGCTTGCATTAACTTGTTTTCAGTTTGCATGTGCAAAATCAACAAAGCTATTGATGCAATTTACACATGCCATTAATATCTGCACATTTAAACAATTATTGTGTAAACCAGAGCATTTCAGAAACTAATGGCCTGATATAGTAAGACAATGGTCGCAAAATGTTGTTGCAATTTGTGACTGGACTTATTTTGACCGGTACATAATTTTGTTAACTAACCCATAAACGAATAAGTCTGATATATAAATAGATAATAAAACTGGATCAAGCTACCAAATTTATATTAATTAGGCAGGTGGTAAAATATGATCCACTATGATTGGGTGCAAAGACATAGCTAATTGCCGGCTACAAATAGCAGAACACATTGCCGGTCTTTGCATTTTAACATTGAAAGCTATGGGGCATATTACCAAGCAATAGCGATAATTATCGCTATTGCTTGGTTAGAGACAAAACTTTACCGCTGAGCTGCGGTGATTTCTACCGCAAATAAACCTTGGTATTACCAAGGTTTATCGCAAATGCGATAAAAATCGCCGCAAAGCATGAATATCGCTGAAAAGTCAGCGATATTCATGCATTAGCGAGCTAATGTCCTTAGCCATGTTATCCACCTCCCATTGGATAACATGGCTAAGAACTGCTCAGGGCAGGTGTTAGCTTTTGGAGATATTCGTGCTTAGCGCGAATATCTCCAAAAGTTGGTAATAGGAGATAGCGATGTTAGCGACTGTTTTCAGTTGCTAACATCTTGGAACGCCCACTTTGCATGTCATTAGTGATAAATATCACTGACATGCAAAGTGGGGCCCAAGATGGTCGCTATCTCCTACTAGCTGTCGCTAACTGGTGTTAGCGACAGCTAGGTAATAGGGAGATAATTTTATCGGAGATAAACCCCCTTGATAATATGCCCCTATATTTTTTAAGAAACCCAACGTTTGAAAAGAAAACTCGGCTACTTTAAAAAAAACTTCCATTTTGCAAACATTCTGTGAACTTTGGCTGTGTTCCTGGGACAACTGCCTACCCCCACAAAGCTGCAACCCAGGATTCTCAAAGTCCAAGAGGTCTTTGGAAATCAGTTACTGCCCTATCTTGGAAAATATAAACTTTTCAATCGTTTGGCACCATAATTGTGGTCACAAGTCATTAATATAAATGGCTCTGATTTGCAATCTGTATCATACTCCGATAACCTGCTCCATGCAAATTGCAAATAAGTATCTATTAGGAAAACCATTTTAAAATTGGTTAAAACTGTAATGACTCTTAAAATGAATTTAGTAAATTTTTGTAAATATTTTAGGCGTTGCAAATTTTTCAAATGGGAGAGTTTGCGATCGCTAAGTTTAGTATCACTAGCCCTTTGGGTATTTCTATTACAACTATTTGTCTGTAGTCTTTAATTTCACACTAAAATGCACTGATATGATGTTCTCACAAATACATTTTGACATCTTGGTGGTGGCGGATTGTAAGATCCCGCTACATAAGAGAGCTCTGCTGCATAAAGTCAAAAGAATATCACATGCACATGTTAAAGTAGCCCAGAGAGATGGTATGTATGCCAGGGCATGTTCTCATCCTAGACAGATGTTACTGACTCAAATACACTAATATTTCCAAATCGTACAAGGTTACCAAAGATGCTATGAGCCTGGCCTGTGAAATGTTTTACAAATCATTGGGTTCTGAGGTGTTAATGTCCTATTTTAACGGGATCAACTGAGATAAACCAGAACTACAACTTATAGAAGGAATGACGTTGTTCAATGAAAGCAAACGTCCAGAGCACCATGCTATTTGTGAGCTGAAGTTATTGAATTATATGCAACCATGACCCCACCTGATGCAGCCAACATTATTCCCAGTTTTGGTGAGTAAGGAGTGGTGCTGGGTAGCCTGTCCCATAATGGAGCACAGCAAAGTAGATCTTGTCCTTCTGTTGACTGTTGTCCTGTTCTTATAAGCAGGTGGAGACAGACTCTGAAACAATGGGTCTGATTTATATTTAAGAGGGCAGTCCTCCATTCCGCTATGGAGATTGAGTAGGCTTCCTCACCTAATTTATAAATGACTGCCAACCAGTCAGTCATTTATAAAGGCAGGGTTACATACCTGCGTCGGAAAGATGCATCTCTTTATTATCGCTATGCTTGGTTAGCGGCAATAATTTTATCGCCGTGCTTCGCCGATTTTTATCGCTTAGGAGCCTTGCTTTTATCAAGGTTTATCTCCTAAGCGATAAAAATCGGCCGAAATGCATGAATATCGCTGAAAAGTCAGCGATATTCATGCATTACCGAGATAATGCTCTTAGCCATGTTATCCACCTACCATTGGATAACATGGCTAAAAACTGCTCTGGGCAGGCGTTAGCTTTTGGAGATATTCGCGCTTAGCGCAAATATTTCCAAAAGTTGGTAATTGGAGATAGCGATGTTAGCGACTTTCCGTGTCATTAGCGATAATTATCGCTGACATGCAAAGTGGGCCCCTAAATGCCCGCTATCACCTACAAGCTGTTGCTAACTGTTGTTAGCGACAGCTTGGTAATAGGGCCATGAAATTATCGCCGCATTAGCGGGAAAAAGTCCCGCTAATGCGGCGATAATGGCCCTTGGTAATATGCCCCAATATCCTGAAACTATTTTTTTTGGTTTTTTTTAAAGAAGAAAGAAAACACTGTGTTGTTTATTTCTCTGTATCCCGCCCTGTTCCACCGCGGCTGGTGCCGTTTGTGTGGAGGGCGAGGCGAGCCGCCATCTTGGGTGGGGCTGGACCGGATCTAGCGGTCTAGTTCTCCCGGGAGGCAGGGCATAAAACCAAATGTGTATACGGGAGCGCAGTGGACGAGCGCAGCGGGCGCGACGAATGCGCGCCGAAGTTGCGCATAAGTCAAGCCCGTCTGTGCCCGTCCACGGCCGACCGGGGCTAGGGGCTGGAACCCCTGGCCAAAAATACACATATTCTTCCCAGGACCTGATACAACTTAGACCAACAGACAATCTGGGTCCAGCTTTACCAGCGTATGCACTAAAGCGCGCCGCTACTTATGGCATTCTTAAACCCAAGCACACTGCAGGTAAAGCCACGCGCCCCAATCCCTGTACTCCCCCTCTACCCTCACTGGACTTAGAGACCACGCTTAAATGTTACTATTTAAACACCAGGTCTATGGTCAAACACCATATGTATTATATGTATTAACCACAGTATTATAGCGCGGGGATGCCTTCGGGTCACCAGGCGCTTTACAAATCTCAAAAATAAAATAAATATGGATATATTTTTTCTGCTACAAGCCGAGCAACCTGATCTCTTACTCCTCACAGAGACTTGGCTTAACACAGATTCTTTACCCTATATTTTAGCAGCTGTCCCCTCTAACTACTACATTTTAAATGTTAATAGACCTGCTGACAAAAGGGGTGGAGGAGTCGCAGCTATTATTCGCAACACCCACAAATTCTCACTTTTACCATCTCTTGACCTCATAGGATCAAATAATATGATTTTTAAAATGGACACTGATAGTGGATCACTACTAATGATCCTCATCTACCGTCCCCCTCAAAACATGCCTACATTTGCGGCATCTTTGGCAGAACACCTAGCCCCCTTAATTATCAACCACAAAAAAATCGTGCTGCTGGGCGACTTTAATCTTTGGTTGAACTCTACTACGTTGGACACCCAGGCAGCCGCGTTGAAAGAGACCTTATTAGACCTGAACTTGATCAAACAGATTCACTTACCCACCCATGAAAAAGGGCACAGCCTTGATCAAATATGGTCACAGAATATCCCCTTGGTTATTAGTTCCATTACTCCTTGTATTTGGACGGACCATTTTTTGATACATTTCACTATCTCTATCGCGAAAAGTAGAAAGCAGCCTGTCCAGAAAGGTGGGAAAGTTAGAATACGGAAGAACACTGACATCTCAGCCTTCATCGACACTTTGACTTCATCCCTCCCCCCATTGGATCAGGACATTGATGGGACTGAAGAAGCCTTTACCAACTGGCTACGTCAAGCAGCTGACGTTCATGCCCCTTGTTCTAATACTCCCCGCTCCCACCCCAATGACGCCCACAGGTGGTTCACACCTCAACTGAAGACTTTAAAACTTGAAGTTCGTCAAAAAGAGCAGAAGTGGCGAACGGATTATTCGGCACTAGATAAAGCCAACTACTGCAGGGCTCGAAAGGACTATCTGAAACTTGTCCAAAAACATAAAACTGATTACTTCTCGGAAAAAATCCTGAATTCCTGTAACAAATCAAAAGAATTGTTTAATATCGTTGAAGGTCTTAGTGGCAGTGATAGAACTACTCAATCTGTGGCTCCTACTCAGGACCTCTGTAATTCACTTAATTCTTTTTTCTTTGATAAAATCTGCACTATAAAACAACTACTCTGTCCTCCCCCCCTTTGGCTGATGCGTATTATAATTCTTCAACTTTGGAATCATTTCCCCTTATTGATGGTGATACTCTATCTAAGCTGTTCGGCAGGGTCAAATCAGGCTCACCCGATGACATCTGCCCTCCGCACATCTTGAGAGAGGTGGGAACTGCTATTCCTGAGGGCATGCTTTCTATGCTGAATGGATCTCTTTCACAGGGTAAAGTCCCCAACAACCTCAAAAAGGCTCTACTCATTCCCCTGATAAAGAAGGTCGGAGCAAACCCGCTTGACCCGCTCAACTATAGGCCCATATCACTGCTGCCGTACTGTGCTAAACTCTTGGAGGCTCATGTCTGTGACAATATGTCCAAATTTGTCGAAGAAACTGAATACCTCGAACCCAACCAAGCTGGTTTTCGCCCATGTCATTCGACTGAGGCAGTCATCCTGGCGGTACAAAATACCCTGAGGCGGAACGCGGATAACGGGATCCACCAAGCCCTGGTGCTACTGGACCTCTCGGCTGCGTTCGACACGGTTGACTATACCATCTTGGTCAACCGTGTCAAACAAGCTGGTCTTAGGTGCCCTGCGTTGAGTTGGATCCGTTCATTCATCTCCGGCCGCACTCAATCTGTAAGATTAGGCTCTTTCACAGCTCCCACTATTTCCACCACCTGTGGAGTACCTCAGGGCTCATCATTGTCACCTTTACTTTTTAATTTATACCTACGCCCCCTATTTTACTCCTTAAGAAAAGCGAAAGTTACCATCTTTAATTATGCAGATGATTTGCAACTCATCTTCCCTTTGAACACCAAGGACTCAGTGGAGGTATTTCAAAATGCCATGTCTCACATCCAGGGTTGGATGAGTTGCAATCATTTGAAACTCAACCCAGGCAAGACTGAATTGGTCTTGCCTGGGCAGAGTGTACTAAGCTGGAACCCATGCTTTTGGCCATCAAGCATGGGGGCCCCACCCTCCAAGTCAGCTTCAGTTAAAAGTCTTGGAGTACTAATTAGCGAGGATCTGTCCCTGAAAAGACAGGTAGGCGCGGTGGTGTCATCCAGCTTTTTTCAACTAAAGAAAATCAAGAAAATTGCTTGTTTCTTTTCTCCGGCTGCCCTTACCCAGATTGTTATTGCCTTGGTCCTGTTGCGACTAGACTTCTCCAACAGCCTTTACTTTGGGCTCCAAATTGGAGAGTTAAAACGCCTCCAGCTGGTCCAAAACCAGGCTGCCAGACTTATTCTGAACCTTTCTAAAAGGCAGTCCATTAGATCAGGGTTTAAACAGCTACAGTGGCTGCCTGTTGAGCAGCGAGTTGCTTTCAAAACAGGGTGCATTTTATTTAAGTCCCTACATGACTCTGGCCCTAAGTTCATCAGAGATCTGTTCATCATATACGATCCTTCTCGCAATCTTCGGTCAGCTCACAAATCCCTTTTGAGTGTCCCTTCTTACAAGAGGAAGCGTCTAGGCGGTTGCTGCTTTGATCATCTTGCAGCCACCTTCTGCAACTCCCTTCCTCTTCAATTGAAACTGAGATGGTAACATTCTGAGCTTTAGACACTCTCTCAAAACCTGGCTATTCTCCCAGGCTTACTGCTGAGTTGCTTTATCTCTATTTTTAACCGTTGTGCTGTGTTCCCTCCTACAGCGCCATGAAGCCCTTGGGCGTACGAGCGCTTAATAAATGAATATTAACATTAACATTAACATTAATGCTCTCTTCTGCATGGGAGGCTTCTTCCAGGCCGGGAAGAGCATTGAAATGGTTTTACTGTTTCCTATTCTCCATGTTAGTAAGAAAAAAATAAAACATAGGATTTAAATTAGGCAGGCAGACAAGCAGGCATTTCAGGGGTGTAAAGGCTGAGTAGTCTCTGCCGTGGCCAAACTTAAGGTCGGCAAGCAATAACATTTGGTGGGGGGACCGCTGTATTGAAGGGGTGGGAACTCCGTTGCCGTATCCCCTCTGTCAATTTATAAAATGGCCCTAAATCATCTACTTAATGTTGCATAAATGCCTTTTAGACTGGTTTCACGGCAAAGCAGCTATGGCCCATGGAGGCTACTTTGACTGTAATAATTGTATGATAAAACTGGATGAAGCCCCCTGAAGAGGAACTGCTCCTTGATCGAGAAGGAAGAGAATATGTCTGACCGCTAATAGTTGGCCATCAGACACCAGCAACACTGATCAGCCAGTGCAAAATAATAGCTGTGAGTTACTACATGCCCAAGTGTCCAAGAGTTCTTTACACCACTCCCTCTCTTGGAGGCTGCTTGAACAACAGCAGAATATAAAAAGACAGCTTCAAGAGGTGAGTTGCACAGGTGAGCTATACAAAGCTCTAGTCTGATCTTCTTGGACTCCTGCAGAAGAAAGAATGGCCCACATGCACTCATTTCAGAAAACCATTTGTGCCAAGAGGACCACAGCCCTAACAAATGTGGGTTGTGTGATAGAGGCACGCATGGCTAAACAATGCATGCAGCCCAAACCACGAATGAGCCTTAACCACTCGGTCCTTTACCACGCATCCCTTTACCAGGCAATTTCGTGGTAAAGGCATGAATGGTAAAGGGGTATACATGGCTAAGTTCACCACTACTCTGACCCCTTCCCTTAGCTACATACCCCATAGGCCCCCATCCTAAGGCCCAAAACATTCCACTGACCTCCTCCTACCCCCACACTGTCCCTAAAACTACCCCAACCCCTTCCATTGTCCTTAGGCCTAAAACCCTAACCCCTAATTGAACAAAACTATGGGCCCCCTCCTTAGCCCTAATACTATAGACTACCCATTCCCCTCCCCCTTTCCTGAGGCCTAAAACCTTGCCCCTTTACATACACTTTCCTGAGCTCTACCCTGTGCTGTCCCAAAACAGAACCTCAAACACCCTCCACTGCCCTTAGGCCTAACACCATAATGCCTAATTAAAAAAACTACCCCAACTTCCCCATGCCCTAAAAACTACTGCAACCCCCAGCCCTAAAAACTACCCTGAACCCCAGCCCTAAAATCTTTCTTGTCCCCAGCCCTGAAAACTACAAGACCCTGCCATCCCTGAAAATGACGCTGACTACACCATAGCCCTGTAAACTATCCTGACCCACCAACCATGAAAAGTAACACCCTAAAAACACGGCCCCAGCCCTACTGAACTCACTGTGTCCTCCACTATCTCATTTGAGGTCCTCCGTCTTCCATGTTCCACCGAGCAGTAGCCAGCAGCTAGACTGTACACTGACTTAACCACCCATATGTGTGAATAAGGTAAGTGTAGTTGTGTGGTTCCTAATAATACATAGGATCCGCATGTTTCCATTACATAAACTAAGGGATTGGTGTCTAGACTGATTCCAGACACCCCCAAAGGATATGTTAGTCTTTAGACCAGCTAGCTCACAGTGTCAGCATAAGCCCACTAACCTTACCAAGGAGCAAATAGTTTCTGGCAACTATCAAACATTACAACCCTTGATCCTTCAGGGATTATGGAAACAGTACAGTACCTTTCGCACAGTCAATCGTGCTCACTTAGTCTCAGAGAGATATACGGAATAAATAATGGGGACACTTTCATTATGCATTTGTTGAACCAGCATCATTCTAGTATAAAACATGTTTGCTGTGACAATCATTAGACAGAAACAGATATATAAGATTACAAGCACTGATAGCGTAAATAATAGGTTCAATTCCAGTTAATATATCCAGGCATATAGCTACATGGCAGTAATCGAGCGTACTCTTAAAATGCAAACCCAATCTAAGTGTACCAAAGTGTACCTAGCATGTATGTGGGTGTAAAGGCAAGAATCTCCCTAGGAAGGAGCAAACCCCATTACCTGATGGGAGAGAATGAAGGAACCCATCTTGGTCTGGAGTTGGACACATAGCAAGATATGTCAGACCACTGATTGCTGGAGCTTCTGTAGGCCGGGTCCTCAGCATCTAGTGTCAGTGTGAAAGGTTCTCCTCTCGTTAAGCAGTAAAAATGTGGTTCTTGTATACCCACAAAATACCCTCAGGGGTACTCTACCTCGATATGAAATGGCTTGGCATTATGTATAGTGGAACTGTCATCCAAGGATGACATTAGTAGTGACTTTAGTACAGAGTTATTATACAGAAGATGGCAATCCTGCTGTGTACATCCTGGACAGGGGATTAAGATATGATACTGATGTCATCAGTGATGTCATCAGTGATGTCATTTGAGATGTCATCAGTGATGTCATGAGTGATGTCACTGACCATGTCATGAGTGATGTAATATGTGACGTCATCAGCAGTGGATTGCGGGCTCGCAAGTTATAGTTAGCTGAACTAACTAAAACAGGGGAATTTCAATGGTTATGTATGAGTGAAATGGCCAGCTAACTATAACAAGTGTGAAACCTATGTTTTTTTCAGTGAATTTCTAAGGTTTTTTAAATGCTAATTCCTAACTATAACGTGTGTGAAACCTATGTTTTTTCTGTGAATTTCAAAGGTTTTTTAAATACTAATTCCTAACTATAACATGCCTAAAACCTATGCTTTTTTGTGAATTTCAAAGGTTTTTTAAATGCTAATTCCTAACTATAACATGCCTAAAACCTATGTTTTTTCCAGTGAATTTCAAAGGTTTTTTAAATGCTAATTCCTAACTATATCAGGCCTGAAACCTATGTTTTTTTCAGTGAATTACAAAGGTTTTGTAAATGACAATTTGTAAATGTATTAATTATTATATTTATTTGCTTAGATACTGATTTAATACATTTTTTTAAACTTTTTTTTAGCAATTATATTTTGTAAATTACATTATAATTACATTATCCATTACATTACAAAATATACTTTCTCAGAATGAATTACTTTACTTTAAATACTTTGCAAATAAACAATAGACTTTTAAGTACAGTAATTTCAGTTGTTGCAATGCACAACATAATTTTAGATACAATGCAACATTGAGCTCAATGTGAATTTCTAGTCAAATGCAATTCGTTACTTTTTGGATTACTTTTCTAACCAGAGGACTGAATCCTAGATTAAGTCCTGGGAATTCTCCTGTAAACAGTTGAGTAAAAGCGTTTTGGTTACAGTAGTGATTTTTAAGGAATATTATTGTATTTTAAAAGTTGACAGTAAGAAACTTTTTCACATAGAATCACCAATGTTAGCCTATGGGAGGAAATTCACTTATCAGGTAAGTAGTGTTAACGTTACTGTTTCTTACTCAGTGGTGGACCCTTGATCCGGCACAGGTGCATCTCCTGTAACCAGTCGAAAGAATGCGTTTAAGTCATACAGGCAATTTTTAAGGAATATTTTTAGTTTGTGAAAATAGACACAGAAACTTTTCCGCTAAAAACCAGACATTGGATTCCTATGGAAGGAAATACTAGTTACTGGTAAGTACGCTTAGAATTATTTTTCAGCGTCAGTGCTGGGCTAAAAGATGCAGCACTGGGTTCTCTTGTGCTAACAGGTGAGTAAATCGCAATTCGTAGTTCGGCTGATTATAGAGGAATATTTGTACATTTCAAAAATCAACAACTAGAAACCTTTCTGGTGAAAATCACACAATGGATTCCTATGGAAGGAAATACAAGTTACTAATAAGTACGCTTAGAATTACTTTTCAGGGTCAGTGCTGGGCTAAAAGATGCAGCACTGAGGTCACTCCTGATAACAGGTGAGGATTCGTAGTTCTGCTGATTTTATAGGAATATTCTATAGTTCCAAAACTCCACTCTTAGAAAATTTTCTGGTGAAACCACACAATGGATTCCTATGGAAGGAAATTCAAGTAACTGGTAAGTATGGTTAAAATTACTTTTCAGGATCAGTATTGGGCTTAAAGTTGCAGCACTGAAGTCACTCCTGATAACAGGTGATAAAATCGGAATTCATAGTTCTGCTGATTTTATTGGAATATTTTAAAGTTCCAAAACTCCACACTTACAAACTTTTCTGGTGAAATGCACACAATGGATTCCTATGGAAGGAAATACAAGTTACTGGTAAGTACGGTTAGAATTACTTTTCAGGATCAGTACTGGGCTTAAAGTTGCAGCACTGAGGTCACTCCTGATAACAGGTGAGTAAATCGGAATTCGTAGTTCTGCTGACTTTATAGGAATATTTTAAAGTTCCAAAACTCTACACTTAGAAACTTTTCTGGTGAAATCCACACAATGGATTCCTATGGAAAGAAATACAAGTTACGGTAAGTACGGTTAAAATTACTTTTCATGGACAGTGCTGTGCTAAAAGATGCAGCCCTGGGTTCTCTCCTGGTAACAGGTTAGTAAATTGGAATTCGTAGTTCGGTTGATTTTATAGGAATTTGTTAAAGTTCCAAAACAAAACACTTGGAAACTTTTCTGGTGAAAACCACACAATGGATTCCAATGGAAGGAAATTCAAGTAACCTGCAAGTATAGTTAAAATTACTTTTCAAGATCACTACTGGGCTTAAAGTTGCAGCACTGAGGTCAATCCTGATAACAGGTGAGTAAATCGGAATTCATAGTTCGACTGATTTTAGAGCAATATTTGCACAATGCTGAAGGAAGGGGGCGGTGCCTGAGGTGACATGTGTGCAAACACGCCCTGTGGGGCGTTTTAAGTTGGGGAATTAATTCTTCTTCAATCCTGAGGTCCCCTGTGGGCCAACTAGCCCACCAGGTACCTCCAGTATGCGCCAGGGAGCTGCATTACAGAGAGGCCACGCCCCTTTTTACAACACTCTGCAATGCAGCTCCGTGGCGCTTACTGGAGGTACCTGGTGGGATAGTTGGCCCCTAGGGGACCTCTGGATTGAAGAGGAATTAATTCTCCAACTTAAAACGCGCCACATTTTAACGGGGAGGTGGGCCGCGGGCCCCCCTCCCGGGTCACTGGTAGCTCCGGGGATCGTGGGGGGTCCCCAATCCCCCCAAGGTCCCGTTGGCTCCACGCCTCCTGTGGGACCCGGCATTGATTTTCCATATGGGGTGCAGCTAACATGCTGCTTCCCATATGGAAAAGCATTCTGCTTTGCTTCATTGAAGCAAGAGCAGGTTTCCCTGCTCTCGCTTCAATGAGGCAAAGCAGTTTGCAATGGTCATTGCAAATAGCAGTATCCCGAGAGTGGGCACCCCGGGACACTGCAGGAGCTGGCCCTGGGGGGTGGCGGTCCCCAGGGCCTCTACAAGGCTCCAGGAGGGGGCAGAGTGGCCCCCTCCCACATTTGTTTCAAGCCCCTGGGGGGTGACGGTCCCCGGGCTGGAGGAGCCTGGGAGCCCCCCACCCAATTCTAAGAAGCCCCGGGGGTTGCATCCCCGGGGCTGGGGGGACCTGAGGGCCCCCACCCAATTGTAAAAAGCCCCGGTGGTGGTGGTCCCCGGGGCCGGGGGGGCCTGAGAGACCCCCATATGTAATATAAATAAGCCCAGGGATGGCGGTCCCTGAGGTAGTGTGGAGGGATTGGGACCCCCCACACTATTTTTTTACAAACGCCCCCAGGATTTGGCCCCCCGGGGGCTAAAGTTTTTTCTTTTTTTAGCAGCAGGATGCGCGCAGGATGAGTGTATCCGGCGTTTCAAAAAAAAGAAAAATGTTGTGGGACCCACTGAGCAGGCCTAGGGGGTCAGGGTGTTTCTAGCCTGCCCCCTTTGCGTCTTTTGCGCACTTCTTTTTCAGATGTCTTGTGCCTCACTTCTACCGAGGCACAAGATGGCTGCCAACACTTCCTGGTTTCGAGTGTTGACAGACAGTTGACAGCCAATTAGCATGCAGCTCGGGCTCCTAAGGGTAGGCGTATAATCCTTGGACGGTACTTCGTCCACAGATATATCTTTGATTTTACTTTTGATTTTCCCTGGAACTACTGCACGGATTTACACCATTTAACAAAAAGCGTCATCTGCGAACCAAACTCTACCTTTTTGCCAAATTTAGTGCAATACCGTTCAGCAGTTCGGGCTGAAGCCCGACTTAAATGACCCCATGGAAAATTGCATGGGGAAAACACATTTTGGGATTCCCTTTTTTCTCAGCCCCCGCTTTACGAATCACCCCCAAACTTTCAGGAAAGGACCGGAGCGGAGCAGGCCATCTTCTTGGAGAAATTCGCGAACATTTGGCGACCGGCGCCAAAGTTATCCTATATAGAATGTTGCGGATTCCCTATGGAAACTAGGTCCTAACTATAACTAGCTACTGGCGACTGCCAGTAGGTTATATATATATATATATATATATATATATATATATATATATATATATATATATATATATATATATATATATATATATGAAGAAAGATTCCTCCCCAGCCTGCTCTGCGCTCGCAGACACCGCCTCCACGCCAGCAAGGAAGAGGACCGGACCAGCAATTCAGCAAAGATGGTAATTTTATTACAGATTAAAACAGAACCAGCGACGCGTTACGGGCGGAAAGCCCTTGATCACGCTGCCAATATATATATATTTTTTTTTTTTCTTTTTTTCAAATACTTTATTTTCGATTGCAAGGATCTTATAAAGTGCAAAGTGCTATAAAAATAATATAAATAATAACAAAAGCATGCAAAATACAGTATTCTGCAAAGGTTAGAAATATACGAAATACAATATTTAGCATTAATTAAAAAGAATATGCAGGATTAAAAGTCGATAAAAGAAAGCGCCGGTTTTAACATACAGTAATTTGGGAGACTATTTCATACATTTAGAGCGTTTGATCCGTAGTGCATACCAAAATCTGGCAAGACCCAATACCACTGTCCTACATGTAATGGTAGATAGTATTCTCATAGCCCCAGTCGTGCCAGTCTACATAATGGCCCAATCCACTTAACCCTCAGATTTTTGTAATAGGGGAAAAAAAGCAAAACTGGACAATTGATTCTGGACAAGCATTACATGCCAGACACTGGTTGTCTACGGAGGGATTGCTACACCTCTTTTTACAGAATAATTTAGTTGGCAGGGTTTTAAAACAGTATTGAATAAATAATTTCCTTGCCAGAGGAGGAACAATTTAATCGATGGTTTCTTCAAATTAAGGAGCACATTTTAAATGAGTAAACTCTTAGATAAAAGGGCCCACCAGTTGAGCCGACTCCTTCTCCATAATGCCATCCCAGTAGATCTTTTTTACCCTGCACTCTGGAATAAGGACACGTTTTCCTGGAGTGATCCAGTACTCCTCCATCCCAAGACTCTTCAGTAGATTCTTCAAACAGCTAAACCATAAGATGGAGTTAGCCTGGGATCGCTTAGGATATCTATTGTCTCTGCTCTATATGGTGTGAGCTCATTTACCGACCACAAGCAATGCCAGAACATTAGCTGCTTATAGCCCATCTTATTCTGTAAAATGTTCTGTTTTCTACTGAAATAAGGGAGTTTATATTTCCTATACCCCACAGTTCAGCCCCATAGAGGGTCCCCCCAGTATTTTAGTATTATAGATCTCTTGGGCTGGACCCACTTTCCTAGATACTGTTTTTTATGTATCTTACCTAGGTGAGTGGTTTGTTGGATTAAGGATGCCAGTGCCTTTTTGATTTGTGGTGCCAAACTTAAATTTGTGGTTAGGTGAATACCTATATAATCAAATGCAAAAACTCGCTCAAGGGGGCATTCTCCTACATACATTTGCCACTTAGATGGCTTGGAGTTCCCTTTGAGAATATCATATATTTTGTTTTTGCCTCATTTAATAACAGGCCATGTTCCTTGCAGAATTTAATAACATTATTCCATAATTGTTGAAGACCAAGGATGGATTTGGAAACTAAAAGGGTGTCATCTGCGAACAGTAAATCTGGAACTCTATGCTCCCCCACCTTTGGGGCATCACTCTATCCATTTCCGAGTAACTAATCACACCATTGATAAAGAGGGAGAAAAATGTAGGCGCTCAAACACATCCATGTCTCACTACACAAGTGAAAGTGAATTGCTCAGTGAGCTGGTTGTTGTCCCCCCACCTAACTTTTTGCAGTGTTTGAGGAATGCAGTCATATTAGAATTTCTAATAGATTTTGTGGTGCAACCCCATTTTGCCCAACACTCTCAACAGCTTTGCACGCAGGACCAAATAAAATGCAGTACGTAAGTCCACAAATGCTACATACAGTTTGCCACCCCTAATAGTACCTCCCTCCAGTAGATACATAAAAAATAGAACACCTGGTCCAACGTGCTAATGTTCGCATGAATGCCTTCTTGGAAGTCGATAAAAATATGGTGCTCTGAGATCCAATCCTGGACTTGTCACAACACCTGTTTGCATAATTGTCTTTGCAATGAATCAATTAAACTGATAGGCCTTTGTTGGCCAGGTTAGCACTTAAAAACAAGTCGTT
This sequence comes from Lissotriton vulgaris, assembly GCF_964263255.1. NCBI lineage: Eukaryota > Metazoa > Chordata > Amphibia > Caudata > Salamandridae > Lissotriton > Lissotriton vulgaris. Next base: position 629,155,563 of record NC_141694.1, on the reverse strand, counting down.
TGGAATGCGATCGAGTCCTGTGGCTTTGGCTGCTGTAATAAAACCAATTGCCACCCGGGTTTCTTCCATGGAGAACACAAGGGCCTCTGCAACTTCATCCTGGATTTTCTCTTTTTCTCCTAGGAGTGCCTCTAACTCGCAGTCACCTTGAGCATAAAGCGCCCCAAAGAGGGTCACCCAACCCTCAGGCTGGACTGTGAACTCCAGCTTCTGTTCCCTGCAATTTAACCAGTAGGCTGCTTCTTTCCAAAAGGATTTGGAATCCTTGGCCACAGATGCCTTTTGGGGGTGGTCCAAAGAGAATCTTCCCAGCTCTTCCTAGCTGACTCAAACTCTTTCTTATAGTTTCGTCTGCAAATCATCAGGTTTGAGTGAGCATTAGATGTTGCTGCACAGAGTAGATTAGCCTTGGCTTTCCTACAGTCCTGGTTCATGACTAGTAGGCAACTTTCTAATTAACCTATCTTTGGGGTGTTTGGACAGTTCTTCAATGTTCTGGTGTACTAAGGGTTTCACTGGTTCGAGTGCCTCAGGATGAGTCTCCACCCAGTTGCATCTAATAGATCGTGTGTTATTCATGACAGAGAGTACTACCAGGTCCTTTTTACCCCAGCTACCTTTTTCAGCAAAGTTGCTACCCAGGTTCATTAGGGACAGGGTCAAGGCATTGTGACCGCTGTCTAGGCGATTGGCCGCTACCATATCATGTACTAGGGGCCTGAGGCTAAGTGCAACCTAGCAATAATCAATCCTACTGGCATAGCCAGATCTAGTATATGTTACCTCCCCTTTTGGGTCTGACTTTGTTCTCCCGTTGGTGGCTCTCAGGTCATGCTGTAATGGGAGGGTCAACACCTGGCTACTTCTCTTAGACCACCTGACTGGGGGAAGATAGACCTGGGGGACCTGCCAGATCTTATCCCAATCCTTGGTCAGGTCTCTATGAATCATGGTTAGGGGCTTAAATGTGCAGTTTAGGTCTCCTGCTACCAAGGCTCTCACGCTGTCATCGGATTCAGATAATACCTGATCTCAGATCCTAATCATATTGGTATCGTCGGAGCCCCAATCAACTCTATTACACACATTGAAGATCCTGATTTTTAAATCACCACAGATATTTAGTTCTAAAGCTAGCATATCAGGGGAGTCTATATGGACCTGTTTCTTTTTTAGGCCAGGAGCATTTCTAACCCATATTGCTAAGCCTCCTAATGGCATCCCCTTCTCTTTCCTGGTAGCATTCAGGCTATAGGTAGAGAACCTGTTCCTATATGGAGTATGCAAAGTATTATATTGTGTGAATCCACATAAGACTCCCACTCAGAATCAGCTACAAGTTTGGTAATCCCTGCTATATTCTGTATTAAAAATCTAAGGTTTGTTGGGCAAGTGCTTGTGGGAGTACAGCTAAGGTTGTTCTCAATGGTTTCCCCTTGCTCAGCATTTGGGAAACTGTTAGCCCCCTCTCCTCCTCCTCTGTTCCATTGCAATCTGCTTTCCATCAAAATAGCGAACACCCCATTTCTTCTGCCCCTTGTTCACCCAGCCCATCCCGAGATTGACCAGGGGGCAATATGCATTCATCTGGGTATAACCAACCTCTTCTGTACAGTCATACTTGTGTACCTGGGCCACTTATTATAGTTCGAGATTCCACACTCCAATATTAAATGTATTTATTTAATTTGTTATGGAACACCTACGGAGGTCCACAGAAAGCACACCTTCAGGTAAAAAGAAAAAGAAACAAAGCATACATATAAAACAAAATTCTTCCTTATGCATTGCTATGGATATTCTTTTATCAAACATACTGAGAAGTGTTCAAATTGGGCTAAAATACAAAATACAGTCAATTCACCAACCAGTAAATTTATTTTATCGACATAATGAGAAATGTGCAAATAGTGCTATAAATACATAAGACATTAAAAGAAATTCCTAATAAATAGGCAGAAATATTTTAAACATTGGATATATCTTAAAACAAACCATTTCATTCGGAGGGGATAGAACCAAAGATCTTGCCTCCTGGGCAGAGTTGATATTATATTTAAAAACTATCGCCTGGCACTTTGCAGCTTTGGGTATACGAAAAGCACATGATTAAGATCTTCGATCTGGCACAATTCACACATTCTATTCTTTCTAGGTGCTTTATCCCAGATACCAGTAACATCTCTTAGAGGCAGCAAACTAAGTCTCATTAGGAGAATCAGCCTTCTAATCCTGTGAGGGATATTCCAAGTCAAATAAGGCTGTGGTTTATTCTCCAAAGCACTCCCCATGACCGCCTCATTACTGGACCTGAACTGGCTGGAGGCCGCATCTCTCGCCAAACTAATAGGGACTGTAACTTCTTTAGAAGTTGTGTCAATACAGGTTTGGACATAGGAGAAGCGGAATTCAAACTAAGGCCGAATGTATCTAAAAAATGTTGCTTGTTCCTTTTGCATGTCAAAAATTTCTATTCTCAGGGCAGCCCTAAGTGTGCCCTCCTCTCTCAAAAATAGGGAATTATCCCACCTAAGAACTACAGCCAGGGATAGGGTAAAGGACGCGACTAATCCAAATTCGAGGCGTAGTGCATGTGGGGTTGCCAAGGAGGTTAAATTGCAAATTTGACACAAGATTCTTCCTTCCACCTTATCGAAAGAAAGCCAATAGTTCATGTCCAGCACCTCGGCAGCATATGTTAACGAGGGGGGATTTTGACCTTAAAAACAGATAAAACATGGCCAAAGTGGGGTCTCCCGCAAGTTTTGTAGAATCTGTTTAGTGCACTTACCTGGGAGACAGCTTTACTGACACAATGTTTAATATGCTCTGAATCTCAGCCAGTATTAGAAAAAACCTTCCCCAAATATAAATACCAGTCAACCAGTTCCAGTTTTTTGTAACCAAGCATCCATTTTAAACATCTCCTTATTTTATGCCCTTTCTTACGAAATACCAAAATCTTACTTTTTGCGATATTGATTTTCAAGAGATGAGCAACTGCATATTTACTTAAGGCTTCTAGACAGCTTTGCAGGCAAATAGGCGTTAGATCGAATATTGCAACATCGTTAATAGAGAACCAATGGACATGGTAGTAATTTTTGGGGTATCTACCCTTACCGAGTTCAGAGATGAGCAACATACAGGGAAAATAAAAGATGTGCCAATAGCAACCCTGTTTGAGCCCATTATGTGTTCTAATTTTACATGATAGCCCCTGCGAACCTCTAATCAGAACCTTGCACCATGTGTCTGTATGCAATTCCATAATCATACCCAAGAGATGATAAGACATGCCAAGAAGGACCACAGCGTTTGGCTGTCCACTTTGTCAAACAGCATGGATAAATCAATAAAAGCTGTATATATTAACATTCCTTGGACAAAAACATATTTCTCTACAATTGTCTGGACAACCCCTACATTATCCAAGGTGCCGTGGTTCTCTCTAAAACCAGCTTGTTCCGGGGGAAGGATATTCTGATCATAGACTCATTGTTGAAGATGGCTTAATATATGCTTTTTGCAAATAATTTGCCTGAGGAATCCAGGAGGGCAATCTGTCTAAAACTAGTCAGCACCGTTTTCGGCCCTTTTTTATACAGTGAGACTATAAGGCTCCCCTTCCGAGATAGGGGAATTTTATTCATGAGGAAGCAATATTTTAAAAGAGGCTCTAAAAAAATCACCTTTTTAATTAGTGCAATCGGGATTCCATTCGGATCTTCTGCCCCAGAGGTTCTTGCATTCTTTATATAACTTAGCACTTCCTTTGCTGATGGGTGGCCGATTTCAGTCAATTCAATGGATGTGGGTTTAACCCCTTTTGTCATCATGGAGAGACTGGGCTACTATTTCCATACAATAGGGAGATGTAATCCACCCAGTCATTTTATGGAATTGGTGTGGGTAGTGCCCTCTGCCTTGAATCACAGTATTTCGCAATCAAGCGCCAATATTTTCTTGAATCTTTAGCCCTTGTGGCTTCCCTCAGCCCAATCGACTTGTCATCCAGCTCTCTTTTTTTTCACAGAGCATAATACATCTTTTCGCTCGCTTAAGGTGATCGATTTCCCACTGCTGGCCAGTGAAGAAATGTATATGCTGTTTTTGGACAAGATGGTTAATTGCTTGTTTTACGGAAATCATATGAGACGTTGCCTGTTTATACGGGCGAGGTACAGAAAATGTAGAATTTAAATTAGAATTCTTCTCCATTAGAGCCTCAAAGAAGGGTATAAAATTAGAGTGAGTTAAACCCTGCTGTTCTACTTTGGCCACCTTTACTATTGAGCCTACTTCAAAAATGTTTTTTTGCATCCAGAAAGACCAACTATTTGCTTTGTTAAATGTAGCCCAGGCCTGACCAGCATTCACCGAGTCCAAAGTGGGTAGATCAAAAGCCACAGTCACGCCCACTAAGCTATGGTTGCTCCATTTCGACGGGCAGACAAAGAAGTTATCACAAGCCCCAAACATTTGGTAGGACACAATCACATAGTCTAAAAGGTTCTGAGTATGTTGTGAGTAAAAGGTAAAATGTGCTGCTCTATCAGCGTGCACTCTCCCATTTAAAATAACAAGATCTAAACTTCTAATGCATACAAGCAAGACATTGAAGGCTTTACAGAATGGAAATTAAAAGTCTGGCCTTCTTGGACTACAGCTGCCACCCCAGGGTGAATCCGGGGCAATTTACAGAAAAAGCCAGTTATAACAGGGAGGGATTTATAGCAGATATGCTGTAGTTGTCTAGTGCTGCTAAACAATCTTTTTTTAGTTTGTGGCTTGGTGAGGAGGAGAGCACGCGCCCTGAGCGCAATTTCTTAGAAGTCATTTTGCTCTGTGTTTCAAGGTTGCCTAAATAATTACTGCAGCCACACGGATAAACAGTTAAACACTTAATCCTTTAATATGGAAGGAAGAGTGCAGATTTTTGGCAACAGTGCTTATGGATTGCTTATCTTCAGTATATCAATGTTCTAAACCCACCAACCACCGGCCTTTTCCTTCGCTGCCTCTCTGTTTCACCACTCCGGGCCTGCTCTTGACCCGAGATTCCACTCAGCAGGTTTTTTGGCAGCGTAATGCCAAATTTTCAGACCGTAGGGTAATTACGGTAGATGGCCGGAGGTTGGCCGAGTCCTTGCAATCCGTTCTCTGAGGGGGGCCAGCAGGGAGACAAGCAGAGAGACAAGTTAGGATCACGCAGGGATCATGTGGGAGCTGAACAGGGGCCACAACCAAGCTGACTAGGTAGCCCAGCTTGCACTTAATCTCCCCCCTCTCCCCACCTCACCTTTGAGAACAGGCGGCGTTGATGACCCAAGTTCCAACCTCAGGCTAGCGACTCTGGTCCTTCAGTCCTGCTGCTGTGTACTGCTGCCACCTCTATAAGGGGAAGGGCGGGGCTATGGGAAGAGGAGGCAGCTGAAGTGGTCACACCGGCGTGCAAGCACCGGCACCGGCCCCCACACCGCAAGCCTCTGCTGGCTTCTGCAAGCCCAGACACAACCACCGGTCCATATCCCAACAGGGCGTGCTCACATCCCCTGTCCTGCACGGCACTGCCGAGGGCTCCGTGTCGAAACTTTGCCTCCACGACCTCCGCGCACCTTACACTGCACTCTGTACAATGTTCCAACTCCCCTGTGGGCGAGGGGAAATGGCTGGTGTACTGAGGTGTAGTGCCTTGCCTGCTCGCAATTTGCTTGCAGCTTCTGCTTCTCTGTCTCCTGTCTACGCTCTCTGTAGCAGCCGGAACCGGAAACAAACATCACTGCCTGAAAAAACAAGCAGTCGTTCTGCACTCCCTACTCCGTACAGACCCGACAGTCATTGAATCTATTTCTGACGACGGTCTGTATCTCAACAAAATAGATTTGATAGCTGTGGGGATAGTGTGTGAGTTGATTGACATAATACTATTAACAATGGCCTTGGAGTAAGTCCCTAGATAGATAAGCCTTGGAGTAAATTAAGACAATAACCACATTCTTTGCAGACCCCGGGACTGCTTGTCCTCGTTTAACACGTATTATATTGTCCCTTACAATTTAGTAGCAGTGCCGAATTTCCCTAAACCAATAGATGACCATGTTTTTGAGTGATTCATGATCTTGGTGACCACCCTTTATCTATCTAGGGACTTCAGTTAGATATATTGTCCTGCTGGGATCCCACATAAATTCCATTTACTATTTTGCCCATTCCTACTGGCCACCCAAGTCCAGACATACTAGCTCGCCTATTTGCTGGTGGGGTTATGTTCTTTAGAACCCCCCTAACCTCCTCCTTGCCCTGGTGGAGGCGTAGTGTTGTCTCATCCTTTTTCAATATGCTTCGCTAGCCAAGCCATTGTTCTCATAGATGAATTGATTTGTAATGGGCTTAGGCAGAGGGTCATAGTGAATCATATTTGGGCAAGGAGAAATAGGCCTTCCTCTTTCCCCCTCAGCAGGCCCTAAATCTATGAGAGATGGATTAATATAGACGGTAGATGGAGAGCCAATATCAACTTCCCTAGTATTTAGGTTATCGCTCTTGCCCTTCCATGCTAGATCTTAGATCTCCTTCCTTAGGACAGCCACTACTTCTTGCAATGACTCAATGATGGTTTTAGGAGCCTGAACCAGACCAGCTAGCTCGATGTTCCCACTACCATGGTCAGCCATCCCACCTCCCACTTTCCTATTAGCCATTTCCATGAGGGCCTCAAATCTGTTGTGGCACTCTATTTGAGGTGCATATTTATCCTCAATGGTGCCCTGAGTATTGCTAGATTGTGTCACTATCTTTGAATTTGGGGTTAAACTGGGGGTGGGGGGTTCTAGGCTTTTTAAAAGTAAAAGAGTTTTTAAACTTAGATGGAATTAGCAAGTTCACATTTTTTACTCGAGGGAGCATGGGTGGGGAATTCAATATTCAATACTGGCATGGAATTGCGGTCAATGCCGGACAAGTTTTTTAATTGAGCTGGGGGCATAGAGGATTCTGGGCTCGCTATATCATGGGATTCAGAAAGAAGGATCCCTGTCCTGTTGATTGACTCATGTCAAATGGCACCAGTGCACCACTTTTTTGAATGGGGAGCTCCCTGCACTTTATCGTGACCTTTCCTTTTCCCCATCACTCTTTGCACACTTGAAAGAAAAAATACATTGAACAAATGCTTCTTCTGAATTTCCACCCCGCTCAGTTGCAACCATACACTATATCTAACCAAGGTGGTCAAGCCACTCCCTCCCCCAATTCTGTATCTCTGACACAATATCGATGTCAAAAATATAGATATACAAAACTATCAAGGTAAAATTATAGAATGCCAAAATATCGACTTCCTGGAGGGCGTGGCTTGGCTGGCGAAGATGGCGGTCACAGCCTTGTAGAGCTCCCGCCGGCCCGGACATAATTTGCTTATTTATCCTGGCCCCCGAGCCCGCTGACGACACCACGTGAGTGGCATCTGTTCCTGGAGGTGCCTTGACCTTTCCGGTGTGCTGACCCCGCAGTTCCAACTTTCCCGGGGTCCGGAGGCGCCGGCGACTGAGTGCGGCCTGGTGGTTGGCGGTGAAGCCGGGACCTCGATTTTCAGGAGGCCGGGTGGTGGTCGGTGGCAGACTGCCGGAGATCGCATCGGCTGGGTGGGTTCCCGCCAGTCAGTTGCAGTCCCGAGAGCCGACGAACAACAGAGGTGCCCTACGATCTGGCGCCGTGCATTGGGAAACCTTCCTAGACGGCACGGCGTGGTGGAGGCCTGTCCCACCCTTGTGAGACCGGTGCCTCGAGTTTTGCGACCTTGAGACCGGCCTAGACCTGGGCGCATTGGTTGATGCTCTTCTTCCAGAGACACTATCGGCTGTGCCCTAGCCCAAGGCTCGGAGCCTCCGGTGCCCGACGCTGTGGGTATGCTCTTGGGGATTCCCCGGGGACCGCTGCAGACGGTGTTCGCCCTGATCTCGAGGCCGGGTGGAGGACTCCGGAGACGGTACCAGAGACGGCCGCCCAGGGAGTGGTGCGGCTGAGACTGCAAGCGGCCATGACCAGAGGTGGCGGCGGAGGCCCGCCTAAGCAGGGTCCTATCGACAAATTTACAGGGCCTAGTGGTGGATCTGGAGCGCCCGGCGGTGGCGGCGGAGCAGGGCCGGACAACGCAGCACTCTTGATGGCCATCACCCAGTCCCGGGACATGCTCGACGCTAAGATTGGGGCTGCGGGTGCAGACGTTACACTACTGCGCCAGGACCTTCGCAATGCAGTGGAGCGGATCACGGAGACAGAATCCAGAATCTCGGTGGCGGGGACGGACATTGGCACGCTGAAGCAGAAAATGGCGGAGAGGGAGCGTGTCCAAAAGACTCTCGCATCCCGAGTGGAAGATGCCGAAGGGCGCGCACGCAGGAACAACCTTCGCTTTATAGGTTTTCCGGAGAGGTGTGAGAAGGACTATATGGAGCAGTTTTTGTCCCAATGGCTGGAGGGCTGGCTCCCGCCGGGGGCCCTGTCTTCTTGTTTTGTGATCGAGCGTGCACACAGGGGCCTGACACAGCGGCCGCCGGAGGGTGAGCGTCCTCGGCCTGTCATTGCAAGACTTCTAAATTACCATGACCGCGATGTCATACTGCGGGAGGCAAGGATCAAAGGCCCACTTTCTTATGAAAATCACACCATTATGATCTTTCCTGATTATACTAGGCTTGTGCAACAGCAAAGACAGTCGTTTGTAGCCGCCAAAGCCAAGTTGCGGGGCCTGAAGCTCCAGTACTCTCTGCTGTACCCGGCTCGCCTACGGGTGGTGTACCAGTCCCGGACACATTTCTTTGATTCACCTGAGGAGGTCTTTCGGTGGACGGACGAAGCAGTGAGGATTAGGCCGCATGCCCAGCCGGGGCTGGATCCGGGCGGGTCAAGGGGATCATCGCAGGAGCGGAGGAACCGCCAAACCCGAAAAGGACTACATCGGAGGTCCAGATCACGCAAGAGATCAGCCTCTGCCAGTGCGACACAGACCAGTGGAACAATGGACTCTGAACACTCAGATACTGGCAGTTGAACCCTGTCGGGGCCTGGACCCTGGTCTTTCCTGGTAATGTGTTGCCCTACTTTGTAATGGATCATTTCGTGGGGCTGTTTGTGTGGGGGAACCGTTGATACAAGACTGCCTACTTTTGAGACTCTTTGTGGCTATATGTGGTGACGCTGTTGGGGCTCGGGAGGCGACTTCCAAAGGGCCTTTGACCCTCAGGAGTTGTGGGAGTTGTCGGGGGGGGTGTGTGTGTTGAGAACGGGATGCTGGGATCCTTTGGTATGGCTGGCTCTGGGTCCTCGGTTCTGGATCCGGGTCTATCCATGCCGCGACAGATACTTCAGTGTTCTATGAGGTATAGGGGTGGGGGGTGTTGGGATGGGGTTGTGGGAAGCGTTGGTTTGTTGTTGGGGGGGTCAGGACTGGGATGGGGTTGGGGGGCCTGGGGATGGGTGGGTGAAACCGCACGTGTATATTGCTGCTGGATTGAGTGAGTGGTGGGGTGTGTTGAGGTGGCGCAGGGGGCCTGGTGGGGGAGACTACCTAGATAATGGTTGATCGAACTGCTATGCTTCCCAATAAGTCCATACGTGTTGTAACATGGAATGTGAGGGGGACGCTAGATAAAATCAAATGTGGAGCAGTGTTGCGCTGGGGGAAAAGGGAAGCGGTGGATGTGCTGTTGCTCCAAGAAACGCATATGTTGGGCTCCAAGGTCCTTAGCCTTCAGAGGTTTGGCTTTCATCAGGTCTACCATGCCGGCTTTACGAGAGGATCGAGAGGGGCGGCCATCTTGGTTCATCGCAGGGTGGCCTATGTTCATGAAAAGCAGTGGGTGGACCCTCAGGGTCGCTTTGTCTTTATCAAGGGAAGGATGGGTGCTGAACCTGTGGTTTTTGGTAGTGTTTATGCCCCCCCCCCTTTGCAGTGGGCCCTATCGGAGAGACTATTTGCGATATGGGATGACATCCCGGATGTGTTGACGGTGGTTGGGGGTGATTGGAATGAGGTTATGGATGTGGGCTCGGACCGCCAGAGGCGATTGGCAGTGGCGGTAGATCCTTCTCCCCCTGCCCCACATACTAAGCTGCGAGCGACAGTTGACAGTTTAGGCTGGGTGGATGTGTGGCGCCATCTCCATCCGGCTGCGCGCGAGTTCACGTATGTGTCGGCTGTGCATGGCTCCTTTTCGAGATCTTTATGCCTGGTGCCTGTTTAAGTTGTGTGAGTGACGCTGCTATCCTGCCCAGGGGTCTGTCCGACCATTCCCCCATTGTGGCTACCATAGACCTTCCCACGAAACGGCAGCCGTTCCGTTGGCGGATGTCCTCATGGCATTTACAGCATCCCGACTATGTTCATCACTTGCGCGAGGCGATTGATAATTATTGGCGCGATAACCTTGTGGGCGACACTGACGCGGTAGTGGTATGGGAGGCGCTGAAGCCCACAATACGGGGGATAGACATCGCTTGGTGTGCAGCCGCCCGCCGGAAGCACCGTGAGGCTATTACCGCCGTGGCCTCTCGGGTGGAGACCTTGGAACAGCGTGGCCGAGAGGGGGGTGATGAGGCTGTGATACGGCTGCTCCTGCAGGCGCAGCAATCCTATGCCTCAGTCCTACATGACGAGGCCAGGCAAGCGTGGCTTGCCACACGCAGCAGGATTTATCAATGGGGCGACAAGTCCTGCACAATGCTCCATGGGCTGTGTCATGCAACTTTCCAACCGCTCACGTTACCGGGCCACACGGCGGAGGATGGCTCGGTGGTGACAGACCCGGCCCGCCTCGCGGCTAGCTTTGCCCACTATTTTGAGACACAATATGCCCCTCAAGATTCCCTGGACGCGGAGGAGGTATCCACATTCATAGATGGTCTGTCGCCACAGGCCGTCTCAGATGACAGCAGAACTGCACTGGACGCTCCGCTCTCTGCTGAGGAACTCGGAGAGGCGCTGGGGCAGCTCAATACCGGAAGGCGCCGGGACCGAGCGGCTACCCGTGCGAGTTTTACAAGAAGTTCCACCTCCAGCTGGGGCCTCAGTACAGACGTGCGCTTGAGGCAGCGCGGGTTCGGGGGGAGCTACCGCTGGATTGGCGCCACGCCGAGATCGTGGTGTTTCTGAAGCTGGGCAGGGCCCCTGACAGACAGGACTCGTACCGGCCCATTTCGCTATTGAACATAGAGGCCAAAATCTTGGCGAAGGCCCTGGCGAACTGCCTTCTTCCCTATATTACGGACCTTGTCCACCCCGACCAGGCCGGGTTCATGCCCCGTAGAGCCACTCGCCATAACATCCGGCGGGCACAGGCGGCGGTGGATGCCATGGGGGCCCGGGACGAACAGGCAGCACTCCTACTGGCGGATGTAGACAGGGCCTTTGACTCTGTAAGCTGGGCATACCTGTTCGCACTCTTGCCCCGCCTTAACCTGGGCCCGGTGTTCCTTTCGTACCTGAAGTTGCTATACACCAATGTCACTGCCTCGGTCCGGGTGGCTGGTGCCACGTCCAGGCGCTTTCGGATTGGTCGGGGGACCCGACAAGGTTGCCCACTGTCCCATACCTGTTTGCTCTGTTGATGGAGCCCCTGGCATCTCGGGTGCGTGCTGATGCTCAGATACGCGGGTTTGTGTGGAGTGGGGAACTGGTGGATAGAATTGCACTATATGCGGAGGATATCCTCTTTTTCCTCACGGACCTGCAGCGCTCAGGACCCCGGGTTTTAGAGGCCATGCGCGTATTTGGCGAGGTCTCCGGCCTTCGGCTCAATCTCCACAAGTCGACCCTGTGGGTGCTAGGTGGCGGGGTTGTGGCAGACCCCTGGGCGGCAGGACTGTGCATGGCGACGGATGGGCTGAAGTACCTCGGCGTCTTTCTCTCGGAGTCGCCCGCCGTCGCTTGGGACCGCAGTATTCTGCCAGTGTGGGAACGGGTCCAGGCCGATATTAAAACATGGTCCAGGATGCCTCTCACTATCTTTGGGAGGTCGGCCATCTTTAAAATGGTGGCGCTCCCACGCCTGTTGTACCAGCTACAAAACTTCCCCTACCCTATCGGCCCGCAGTGGTTTCGCCAGGTTAATTCGGCGCTAGGCCGTTTTCTGTGGGCTGGTGGTGCGGCCAGAGTGGCGTTGAAGACATGCTTCCTGTCTACTTATTGCGGGGGCCTAGCCACCTCTGATCTGTTATCTTACTACCAGGCTTCTCAACTACTTGTCCTTAACGAGTGGTGGTATAGCGACAGGGGAGACCCGGCCTATGCATTGGAGCGATCGCTTATGGGCGATAACACGCTCCACACCATTTTATACTCAGCCCGCTTGCGACGTGTCCTGCCGTCGGTCACAAGAGTGGTCTTTGCGGTATGGAGACAGGCCCTACGCCGCATGGGTTGGTGGGGCAAACTGACGGCGGAGACGCCACTATGGCATAATGGCCTACTCCCGGAGCTTTCGGCCCTGACCGGATTTTAGGGATGGGAGGCAATTGGTATCTCGCTACTGGGCCAGGTCATGTCCGGCACTACCCTTAAATCTTTTCAGGAACTACGCACGGAGTTCCAAATGCCTCAGTCCCAGTTCTTCCGCTATTTACAACTGCGCCACGCCCTCACCCCGAGCATTGCCCATCTGGACTCTCTTCCTGAGTTTAGCCCAGTCGAGGCGAAAATTCTTTATGGGGGATTTGGGGGATAAAAAGGTATCCCGTATTTATCAGACACTGGTCACTCACTGTTCCTCTACCCTACTCCCTCTTCGGGCGGCATGGGAAGTGGATGTAGGCCCCCTGGATGAGGACGATTGGAGGGAGGCCCTAGAATCCCCGCGTGGGACCGCTATCGCTGTACGACTCCGGCTTATCCAATTCAAATACCTGCACAGGGCCTATTACACCCGTGAACGATTGTGGAAAGCTGGGTTGATTGAATCCCCGGAATGCCTGCGCTGTGGAGCTGTGCCTGGATCCCTGTTGCATACTGTGTGGTCGTGTGGTCGATTGTCTGGCTTTTGGAGAGGTGTGTGGAGCTGTTTATCCGAAGTCCTGGGTTGGGATCTTCCCCGCACTCATCGACTGGGGTTGCTGCATATTATGGAGGGCATTGGTGGGAACATCTATAAACGCCACCTGCTGCTTTTGGGGCTTGTCGTTGCCGAACGGGATTTGGCACGGGCGTGGAAGGGAGTGAGGGCCCCCCCCTTGTCTGCGTGGAAAGCTGGATTGGACTATTACATGGGACTTGAGAAACCGATCTTTGAGGCGAGGGGCTGCCCGCGCAAGCACTACAAAATCTGGAAGCGGTGGGCCGACTACAGAGGACTAATGCTGGATCCCCCAGCGGAACGGGACGAGGACATTTGATTGTACGGACATTGTTGGCCTGATTCTGCGACACACCAGTCACACTGCACCTACAACCTTTATTTGCTGCTTCATGTACACGTGCGTGGGGGAGGGGGGTGGGGGGTGGTTCTGGGACCTGGGGAGTTTGGGGAGTTAGAGGGGTAGGGTGGGTTGGGGGTTTATTCCTATTGAGCCTATTTTCGGTGCCTGCTTGAACATTTGCTATACGTCTGATACATTGTGTCTTCACTGTTGGTGGTGATCTCCGCTCTGTGGGGTGCCACGATTTTATTGTCTACTTTGCTCAATAAAATTGGTTGTGAAAAAAAAAATATCGACTTCCTATCTCCAAACAGGTAAGTACAAAAATATCGAATCCAAAATAGCGATGTAAAAAATATAGATAGTCAAAATATCGACTTTTTTAAATAGTTAAAAGTAATTTAAAATTATTAAAATAATAAATATAACTAACTTAAAGATACTTAAATACTTAAATACCATTAAAACTAATAGATAATTAATATAATAAAAAGAAAAATAATAATACATTATATATAACGCGCTTGTTATAGAGTCCAACTAACTATAACGTTGGAATTTCTATGGTTTTGTGTCAGTAAAATTTCCAGCTAACTATGACTGGTGTGAAACCTATGGTTTTTTCAGTGAATTTAATAGGTTTTTTAAATGCTAATTCCTAACTATAACTGGTGTGAAACCTATGGTTTTTTCAGTGAATTTCATAGGTTTTGTAAATGCTAATTCCTAACTATATATAAGGCCTCAAACCTATGAAATGTAATATTTTTTATAATGAATCCTATATTGTATATTTATATAATACTTTTTTTTAAAATGTATATTTTTTTTTGCCCTGGTGCGCTCCCTGTGCGCGCCCCGGTGTGCGCACTGGAAAGCGCAGTTTTCTGGAGCGCCCCGGGTCGCGCACCGGTGAGCGCCCCGTTAGCGCTATTGCAGCGAACAAAAACATTGTGAAGTATCTTGTAGCTGCGTCTGCGTGATACGCACGGCGTAAGCGCACCCGGAAGTACTCGAGTGAATACGATCGCGCAACGTAAGCATCTGACGCGCTTACGCGACGCGCCCCCTGGCGCACCCGGGGGCGCGTCGCCTCAGCGTGTTGGGTCATGTGACCTGAAAATAACACTTTTTATTGGTTCAGAACAGTTTTGGTTTCCAAATGATGAAAGCCCGGATCATGTGACCTGAAAATAACACTTTTCATTGGTTCAGGACATTTTTTTTCCAAATGATGAAAGCCCCCACCTTTTTTCCTTATTCTGACTTTGTCCTTTGACTGAGGAAGACCTGTTTGGAGATATAAGAGAAATATTTTGTACTTTAAAATGGCTACAGTAGCAGCAGCAGCTGGAGCATCTGCACCACCACCAGCACCACCACCACCAAGAGGACCACCACAACATTACATGAAGAAGAGGAGGAGGAGGAGGAGGAGGAGGAGGAGGGGAGAAGGTGGCTGTCAGAAGACAATACCCCATACAAGCCAAGGCAGCATATTGTATGGGAGTTTTTTTCTATCCCAGAGGGCAAGAAGAAAGTCAATGCGCCAAAGGTGACTTGCCAAATCTGTGGCATTGAACTTCAATGGGGAAACCCTAACAAAAAATATTCATTTGGTAATAACACCATGATTAGGCACATGCAGCGCAAGCATCCGAACAACTATGCTGCCGCAGAGGTGAGAGAACTGGCCAGTAACCCTCCCCAATCGTCAACCAGCACCTCCAAAAGAAAGCAACCCACTCCATCGGGAACAGAGACAAGGGAGACGATCCCTTGCATACAACCACGGTTTGGTGAATTCAGGATCACATGTATTTTTTGTGGTAAAACCATCTCCTATGGTGAGCAGAGCATAAAGCACATCCTCCTTGCTGGTGACAACCACAATTGCCCCAAAAAACCCTAATTTTTTCCTGATTTTTTTTTGCTCCAGTTGAGCCATTTTCAATTCCCTGTTTTTTGTTCCTCCCCATAAAAATAACAATTTTTTTTTTAAATAGTTCATAAAAGCCAAAAAAAGTACAAAATGTTCGAAAAACATTAAAAAAATATAAAACAACAAAAAGAAGAAAAAAACCAGTTCTTTTTAGAACTACCTCCAAATTATAAAAAAAACTACATTTTTTAAAAACTCTATCATTCTTTTTTCCCCATGGAACGCTCCCCGGTACGCTCCCCGGTACGCTCCGCGGTACGCGTACCGGGCGCTCCCCCCATGCAAATCAAAAAAAAAAAATGTTATGCCCCGCGGGGCCCTTTCATAGCCCCCACATCAAACCTAGGGGGTCAGGGGGGGTCTACTCTACCCCCTTATGGTCATTTCCCCCTTTGTTTTTGCCACCTCTTGTGTCTCGATCCTACGAGACACAAGATGGCGGCCGCTCCGGACTGTTTGGAATGTTGACAGACACCCGAGAGCCAATCAGCTTTCCGCGCACGAACTCGCATAGCGCGCTGGCTAGCGCCCCGGTGCGCGTACCGGGGAGCGCTTAAAGATCTATATATTTTTTTGAACGTAAATTACTCAAAATCCACTGGAGCACATATCTTGAGACATAGCAAAGGCACATCGGGCTACCAGTCCCTACAATTTTGCCAGGTTTGGTGAAAATCCATTCAGCCGTTCGGGCTAAAAGTGAGGTTGACCGCCCTATGGAAATTAACATGGGGAAAACATGTTTTGGGACCCCCCCTTTTATCTCAGCCCCGCTTGAAAAATCCCCCCCAAACTGTCAGGGACGGACCGGGGCGCCTCGAGGCAAATTTGAGGAAATTTTCAGGCAGATTCCTCAACCGGCGCAGAAGTTATTCACAATAGAATGTTGAGATTTTGTATTGAAAATAATCCTAACTATAACTACCTACTGGCGAGCGCCAGTAGGTAATATATATATATATATATATATATATATATATATATACACAGAATCCTCTCCAAAGGGCAAGAAGAAGAGGCCACACCGGGGAGACTGTGGAGGAGTCTTTTATTGCTGATAAAAACCAAAGTTCGGGCGGATGCATTTCGGCATATCTGTAGCCTTCCTCAGCGCCTAATGGTTTCAGCAGGGTGTAGGGAAGAATGCCGGTGAAATACCTTGTTCCCTCCTGCCAGGTGCAAACAAGCTCCGCCCCCGAACAGCTCGAGATGTGATTCGCTGATTGTCAAGTGTAGTGGGATGCCCAGTGCTTCCTTACTACAAGTCCCAGAATGCTGTGGGCTGGTCTGGCACTGCGACGGGGGTAGGTAGAATATGCGGGCAGTTGTCATCTGTATGTCGGCAATGCAGAAACCTCCTCTGGTCCCCGTACTGCACCGACCTCGTGATCCGGATAATCCATTTAGCAGAGGCAGGACCGTAGATCCATATTTGTCAGGCGTGGGGTACAATTACTCCACAGCAGCCTTACTTCATGCCGGATCCCAAGGTGTGCTCTCGGATATCCCAGTTACCTGGGCACCAACGATTCCACAGACGTGGATGCCAATAAGTCCGGAGCTTCTTCGTGGTGCAGGGACCTCTTAAAGCGCGTCATTGGCAATCGCGCTGACTATGTACACAGAATCCTCTCCAAAGGGCAAGAAGAAGAGGCCACACCGGGGAGACTGTGGAGGAGTCTTTTATTGCTGATAAAAACCAAAGTTCGGGCGGATGCATTTCGGCATATCAGTTGTCATCTGTATGTCGGCAATGCAGAAACCTCCTATATATATATATATATATATATATATATACATATTATTAATAATAAAATATACAATATATTCAATATATTTACCATAGGATAGCGAGAGGGTTACATTTACTATAACCACTCCAGTGAGTGCAACCGTAGAAAAAACATTGGATGGCGACATTACTATTACAACTCCAATGAGTGCAACAGTAGGGAAAGAGTTGGATAGCGGGAGGGCAAGAATTACTATTCCCACTCCAGAGAGTGCAACAGTAGGGAATGCGTTGGATAGCTATGGGGTAAAAATGACTATTCCCACTTCAGAGAGTGCAACAGTAGGGAAAGCGTTGGATAGCGTAGGGGTAAAAATCACTATTCCCACGCCAGAGAGTGCAACAGTAGGGAAAGCGCTGGATAGCGTAGGGATAACAATTAATATTCCCACTCCAGTGAGTGCAACAGTAGGGAAAACGTTGGAGAGCGGGAGGGTAAAAATTACTATTCCCACTCCAGAGAGAGCAACAGTAGGGAAAGCGTTGGATAGCGTAGGGGTAAAAATTACTATTCCCACTCCAGTGAATGCAACAGTAGGGAAAGCGTTGGATAGCGTAGGGGTAAAAATTAAGGAAAGTGTTGGATAGCGAGAGGATAAAAATTACTATTCCCCCTCCAGTGAATGCAACAGCAGGGAAAGCGTTGGATAGCATAGAGGTTAAAATTAATTTTCCCACTCCAATGACTGCAACAGTAGGGAAAGCGTTGGATAGAGGGAGAGTAAAAATTACTATTCCCACTCCAATGAGTGCAACAGTAGAGAAAATGTTGCTAGCATAGTGGAAAAAATTACTATTTCCACTCCAGAGAGTGCAACAGTAGGGAAAACCTTGGATACCGTAGGGGTGAAAATTACTATTTCCACTCCAGTGATTACAACAGTAGGGAAAATGTTGGATAGCGCAGGGGTAAAAATTACTATTCCCACTCCAGTGAGTGCAACAGTAGGGAAAGAATTGGATAGCGTAGGGATAAAAATTACTATTCCCACTCCAGAGAGTGCAACAGTAGGGAATGTAAATACTTCATAAATGATTGAAAATTAATTAAATATTAATACCAATTAAACATTTTTTAAATAATCATTAGTTTTTTATAATAAATTAATTAATTTCAACAAAAATACCCAATAAATAAATTAAAACATGTAATTATTTATAATTAAATTACCATTCCCCCTCCAGTGAATGCAACAGCAGGGAAAGCGTTGGATAGCGTAGAGGTTAAAATTACTATTCCCACTCCAATGACTGCAACAGTAGGGAAAGCGTTGGATAGCGGGAGAGTAAAAATTACTATTCCCACTCCAATGAGTGCAACAATAGGGAAAACGTTGATAGCATAGTGGTAAAAATTACTATTTCCACTCCAGAGAGTGCAATAGTAGGGAAAACCTTGGATACCGAAGGGGTGAAAATTACTATTTCCACTCCAATGATTACAACAGTAGGGAAAATGTTGGATAGCGCAGGGGTAAAAATTACTATTCCCACTCCAGTGAGTGCAACAGTAGGGAAAGAATTGGATAGCGTAGGGATACAAATTACTATTCCCACTCCAATGAGTGCAACAGTAGGGAAAGCGTTGGATAGTGTAGGGGTAAAAATTACTATTCCCATTCCAGAGAGTGCAACGGTAGGGAATGTAAATACTTCATAAATTAATGAAAATTAATTAAATATTTTTTAAATAATCATTAGTTTTATATAATAAATTAATTAATTTCAACAAAAATACCCAATAAATAAATTAAAACATGTCATTATTTATAATTAAATTACTTCCTACCCTATTCCGCTATAAACCCACAACCCACTACTGAAAATAAATTAATACAATTAACATGATTAACATTTAACCAATTATTTAAAATTAATTACCAATTATATTTTAATTACTTACCAATTATTGATTATTAACATTGAATTGCAAATTTTATTTTAATTAAGTACCAATTAATCAATACATTAAAATTAATTACCAATTACATTTTAATAATTACCAATTATTAATTAATGCAAAATTAATTCAAAATAAATATTAATAAATAAATTAACATATTTAATTAATTTTAATTAAATTACTTCCCACCCTATTCCCCTATAAACTCACAACCCGCGTCAGAAAATAAATTAATATAATTAACATAATTGTCAATTAACCAATTAATTAAAATTAATTACCAATGTTATTTTAATTATTTGTCAATTATTAATTAATTAAAAATTAATTACAAATTAATACCAATAAATAAATTAACATATATAATTAATTATAATTAAATTAATTCCCACCCTATTCCCCTATAAACCCACAACCCACTACAGAAAATAAATTAATATAATTAACATAATTATCAATTCATCAATTAATTAAATTGGACTACCAATTGTATTTTAATTATTTACCAATTAATAATTAATTAACAATTAATTCAAAATAAATACCAATAAATAAATTAACATATTTAACTAATTATAATTAAATTACTTCCCACCCTCTTTCCCTATAAATCCACAACCCGCTACTGATTCATATTACGCAAAAATAAAATACCATAAAATTAATTAATTAAAATAAATTATAAAATAAATATACACTTTTCACACATATAGTAACATAAAAAACACGTTAAAAATTGATATTAACTTACTTACCTCTAATTCGATATTTCTGTTGTCTATATTCTGTCCAGTCGGTATTGTGTCCGTTCTATATTTTGGAATCGATATTAATGCTATTCTAGTCGATAGATTTGTAGTCTATATTATGTCCAGTCAATATTGTGTCCATTCTATATTTTTGAATCGATATTAATGTAATGCTAAATAAAAAACTCGATATTTTGACTGTATACCCCCAATTCCCTTATAAATCCACTAAATATGATTGTCCGTCCAAGAAGGCAAAGGTATAAGAACAGTACAATTATGAGGAACAGCAGCTCCACAGTGATTCCCCCATAATTCCAACAGTACCTTTAAGATGCAGAGTTTAATGGGATGGTGGCAATCAGGCAGTACACATTGACCACTGACGGCAGAACCAAGGGATGTGGCCCTTCCTGGCTCTGATGGGCACAGACAGGCCCACCCTTGGCCCAGGCATTGCCCAGACACGCCCATGTTCATCCTGTGCTGCGGGAGCCCTGAGCTAATGTTGAAGCGCCTGCAGGCGTGGGGAACTGGGGTGGGTCACTAGGAGGGTTGGGACTCATGGTTCTAGTTCCTGGCCCCAGCAAAAGCAGAAAGTGCAGGAAAAATGGTCACCCTGCACTGTGGGAGCCCTCTGCTGATTTTGAAGCGCCTCCAGGCACAGTGAACTGGTGTGGGTGGTAGCAGATAGGAGGGCTGGTACTAGTGGTCCAGGTACCTAGCCCCAGCAGCAGAAGAAGGCAGAATGTGGCTGGAAAAATAGGCATCCCGTGCTGGGGTAGCCCTCAGCTGATTTTGAAGTGCCTTCAGGCACAGTGAACTGGCGTGGGCATGAGCCGCTAAGAGGGCTGGGACTCATGGTCCTGGTCCCTGGCCACAGCAACAGACGACAGCAGAAATGGCAGGAAAAATAGGTGTTCATAAATGGTAAGCTTTTCAGTTGGTGTGAGGAATAAACACTTTACTACCAGCAATTTTACAAACAACTGACAGACTAATTGATGTTGTTTATTCCAAGTATTTTTCTGGTGTATTAGTCTGTTAGAATATACTGGGACAGAGCAGGGATAGAGCTGAGCAAACAAATCTGGGTTGGGAAGCAGGAGCAGATCCTTGTCACAGCTCCCACCTCTGCTGCAGGCTGAGCTCCTTTTCAAGCCTGTAACCACTGTCAGCCAGACACCCTGCCACTGCTCTCAACCTCTCCCTATAACCTTGTTTTCCTTCCACTTAACTTTAAGCTTTTTGCCTCCTTTTTGCTTCCATAAACAATCTTTTTTCCCTCCTAAATTTAACATTTTGCCTCCTTATTGTCTCCATAAACCGTCTTTTTCCAGCCTAAACATAACCTTTTGCCTCCTTTTTGCCTCCATAAATAATATTTTTTTCCACCTAAAGGTAACCTTTTTGCCGCCATAAACCTTGTTTTCCTCCCGACTAATAAACTCTTTGCCTCCTTTTTCCTTCCATAACCTACTTTTTCTCCAGCAAATTGTGACTTTCTTCCTTCTTTTGTAACACTGCATCATTTTCATAATCGTTTTTTCTGATTCCCACCTAAACTGAACCTTTTTCCTCCTCCTTATTCTCGACTTCTTCTTAACCCACCCAGCACCCCACCCCGGAACCTACTTAGTGGGGGCCAGAGCATGGCTACACACTCAGCTGAGTGCACCCAGTGCACTGCCGGCGAGCCAAAGGCAAGCCCATCTGCTCTCTTCTGCACATGGACCGCGCCCAGTGGACCAATACAACATGTTACACAGTCAAGGCAATGCAAACAAGAAAATGACAGTAACCAGCAAGGAGACTGAGAAAACCACACACCAGAAGTAACTGTATTTATTCACAAATAGCACAGATGTAGCAACACAACATCAGTACACCACAGCAAGCCACAAAAACAGGTACAAATGGCATAGTCTAAGGAAAAGTGAAACACAAACAAGAAGGACAGAGTCCATGGCAGGGGAGAATACAGCATATCAGAGCAACAGGCCCAGAGTCCATGGCAGGGGAGCACAGCATATCAGAGCAACAGGCCCAGAGTCCATGGCAGGGGAGAGCACAGCATATCAGAGCAACAGGCCAAGAGTCCATGTCAGGGGAGAGCACAGCATATCAGAGCAACAGGCCCAGAGTCCATGGCAGGGGGACAGCAAGTATATCAGAGGCTGCACAGTGGAGAGCACAGCATATCAGAGCAGCAGGCCCAGAGTCCATGGCAGGGGAGACAGCAAGTACATGAGAGGCTGCACAGGGGAGAGCACAGCATATCAGAGCAACAGGCCCAGAGTCCATGGCAGGGGAGAGCACAGCATATAAGAGCAACAGGCCCAGAGTCCATGGCAGAGGAGACAGCGAGTACATGAGAGGCTGCACAGGGGAGAGCACAGTATATCAGAGCAACAGGCCCAGAGTCCATGGCAGGGGAGACAGCAGGTACATGAGAGGCTGCACAGGGGAGAGCACAGCATATCAGAGCAACAGGCCCAGAGTCCATGGCAGGGGAGACAGCAAGTACATGAGAGGCTGCACAGAGGAGAGCACAGCATATCAGAGCAACAGGCCCAGAGTCCATGGCAGGGGAGACAGCAAGTACATCAGAGGCTGCACAGGGGAGAGCACAGCATATCAGAGCAACAGGCCCAGAGTCCATGGCAGGGGAGAGCACAGCATATCAGAGCAACAGGCCCAGAGTCCATGGCAGGGGAGACAGCAAGTACATGAGAGGCTGCACAGGGGAGAGCACAGCATATCAGAGCAACAGGCCCAGAGTCCATGGCAGGGGAGAGCACAGCATATAAGAGCAACAGGCCCAGGGTCCTTGGCAGGGGAGACAGCAAGTACATGAGAGGCTGCACAGGGGAGATCACAGCATATCAGAGCAACAGGCCCAGAGTCCTTGGCAGGGGAGACAGCAAGTACATGAGAGGCTGCACAGGGGAGATCACAGCATATCAGAGCAGCAGGCCCAGAGTCCATGGCAGGGGAGACAGCAAGTACATGAGAGGCTGCACAGGGGAGAGCACAGCATATCAGAGCAACAGGCCCAGAGTCCATGGCAGGGGAGAGCACAGCATATAAGAGCAACAGGCCCAGAGTCCATGGCAGAGGAGACAGCGAGTACATGAGAGGCTGCACAGGGGAGAGCACAGTATATCAGAGCAACAGGCCCAGAGTCCATGGCAGGGGAGACAGCAGGTACATGAGAGGCTGCACAGGGGAGAGCACAGCATATCAGAGCAACAGGCCCAGAGTCCATGGCAGGGGAGACAGCAAGTACATGAGAGGCTGCACAGAGGAGAGCACAGCATATCAGAGCAACAGGCCCAGAGTCCATGGCAGGGGAGACAGCAAGTACATCAGAGGCTGCACAGGGGAGAGCACAGCATATCAGAGCAACAGGCCCAGAGTCCATGGCAGGGGAGACAGCAAGTACATGAGAGGCTGCACAGGGGAGAGCACAGCATATCAGAGCAACAGGCCCAGAGTCCATGGCAGGGGAGAGCACAGCATATAAGAGCAACAGGCCCAGGGTCCTTGGCAGGGGAGACAGCAAGTACATGAGAGGCTGCACAGGGGAGATCACAGCATATCAGAGCAACAGGCCCAGAGTCCTTGGCAGGGGAGACAGCAAGTACATGAGAGGCTGCACAGGGGAGATCACAGCATATCAGAGCAACAGGCCCAGAGTCCATGGCAGGGGAGAGCACAGCATATCAGAGCAACAGGCCCAGAGTCCATGGCAGGGGAGAGCACAGCATATCAGAGCAACAGGGCCAGCAACACACACAGTTCGCAAACAATGGACTGCACTAGCACACTTGTGTGGGGCACAGGCGTATGAGTGTGTTGACAACTTACTCCTGGCTGTCATACGGACTGAGACCTGGCTGTGTTTTGTGGACAGCAGGCCCACTTGACTGGGCTGAAAGAGGCCCATGTGATGTTGTAATTACAGAGGGCCTGCATGGTGGAGGGCTGTGTGGACCAGGTGGCACAGTGGCACGTGGAGGTGGAGTCATGCACACCCTTGACACATTGTGGGTAGGAGAAGTTGGAGGGGTACCATTCCACTATTTTGGTACATGAAAAGGCTTACCTGTCTTGGGGTTGATGGGAAGTGGTGATGGCACAATAGGCACACACACCAACTGCCCCACATCAGGGGCAGACACTGCCACTCCCTCTGGTGATGTGATTGATCCTGCAGAACGCTTAGGCTGGCTACGCCTCCGGACCACCTTACCCTCTCTGGAAGGTGTACCCCTACAGTGCCCACCTCCCCACTACCCCCAGGGGTGGTGTTTACATTGCCCTCCTGCCCCTTCTTGCCAGAGCTGGTCACAACACTGACCTCCTTTCCCTTTATCACTGACCTGGACCCAACACTGGCCTACTGTACCTTGATCACTGTCCTGGAACCAACACTGGCTTCCTTTCCCTTGATGACTGGCCTGGACCCAACACTGGCCTCCTTTACCTTGATCACTGTCCTGGAACCAACACTAGCCTCATTTCCCTTTATCACTGGCCTGGACACAACACTGACGTCCTTTCCCTTCACCACTCGCCTGGACCCATCACTGGCCTCCTTTCCCTTAATCACTGGGCTGGTCCCAACAGGGCTACCCTCTGCCTCAATGACTGGGCTGGTCACTACAGGGCTCTCCTGTGAAAATTGCAAAAAACACGATTGATGGACAGAATGTAGAACAATGTCATACATTCACCCCAGTACAAGGATCTGGGCCTAAATCCATCGTTTTTTTGCACTCCACACCACCCTCCAGGCACAGTGAACTGGTGTGGGTGGTAGCAGATAGGAGGGCTGGTACTAGTGGTCCAGGTACCTAGCCCCAGCAGCAGAAGAAGGCAGAATGTGGCTGGAAAAATAGGCATCCCGTGCTGGGGTAGCCCTCAGCTGATTTTGAAGTGCCTTCAGGCACGGTGAACTAGCGTGGGCATGAGCCGCTAAGAGGGCTGGGACTCATGGTCCTGGTCCCTGGCCACAGCAACAGACGACAGCAGAAATGGCAGGAAAAATAGGTGTTCATAAATGGTAAGCTTTTCAGTTGGTGTGAGGAATAAACACTTTACTACCAGCAATTTTACAAACAACTGACAGACTAATTGATGTTGTTTATTCCAAGTATTTTTCTGGTGTATTAGTCTGTTAGAATATACTGGGACAGAGCAGGGATAGAGCTGAGCAAACAAATCTGGGTTGGGAAGCAGGAGCAGATCCCTGTCACAGCTCCCACCTCTGCTGCAGGCTGAGCTCCTTTTCAAGCCTGTAACCACTGTCAGCCAGACACCCTGCCACTGCTCTCAACCTCTCCCTATAACCTTGTTTTCCTTCCACTTAACTTTAAGCTTTTTGCCTCCTTTTTGCTTCCATAAGCAATCTTTTTTCCCTCCTAAATTTAACATTTTGCCTCCTTATTGTCTCCATAAACCGTCTTTTTCCAGCCTAAACATAACCTTTTGCCTCCTTTTTGCCTCCATAAATAGTATTTTTTTCCACCTAAAGGTAACCTTTTTGCCGCCATAAACCTTGTTTTCCTCCCGACTAATAAACTCTTTGCCTCCTTTTTCCTTCCATAACCTACTTTTTCTCCAGCAAATTGTGACTTTCTTCCTTCTTTTGTAACACTGCATCATTTTCATAATCGTGTTTTCTGATTCCCACCTAAACTGAACCTTTTTCCTCCTCCTTATTCTCGACTTCTTCTTAACCCACCCAGCACCCCACCCCGGAACCTACTTAGTGGGGGCCAGAGCATGGCTACACACTCAGCTGAGTGCACCCAGTGCACTGCCGGCGAGCCAAAGGCAAGCCCATCTGCTCTCTTCTGCACATGGACCGCGCCCAGTGGACCAATACAACATGTTACACAGTCAAGGCAATGCAAACAAGAAAATGACAGTAACCAGCAAGGAGACTGAGAAAACCACACACCAGAAGTAACTGTATTTATTCACAAATAGCACAGATGTCGCAACACAACATCAGTACACAACAGCAAGCCACAAAATCAGGTACAAATGGCATAGTCTAAGGAAAAGTGAAACACAAACAAGAAGGACAGAGTCCATGGCAGGGGAGAATACAGCATATCAGAGCAACAGGCCCAGAGTCCATGGCAGGGGA
Organism: Lissotriton vulgaris; assembly: GCF_964263255.1. Taxonomy (NCBI): domain Eukaryota; kingdom Metazoa; phylum Chordata; class Amphibia; order Caudata; family Salamandridae; genus Lissotriton; species Lissotriton vulgaris. Next base: position 629,129,604 of record NC_141694.1, on the reverse strand, counting down.
GCACAGCATATCAGAGCAACAGGCCCAGAGTCCATGGCAGGGGAGCACAGCATATCAGAGCAACAGGCCAAGAGTCCATGTCAGGGGAGAGCACAGCATATCAGAGCAACAGGCCCAGAGTCCATGGCAGGGGGACAGCAAGTATATCAGAGGCTGCACAGCGGAGAGCACAGCATATCAGAGCAGCAGGCCCAGAGTCCATGGCAGGGGAGACAGCAAGTACATGAGAGGCTGCACAGGGGAGAGCACAGCATATCAGAGCAACAGGCCCAGAGTCCATGGCAGGGGAGAGCACAGCATATAAGAGCAACAGGCCCTGAGTCCATGGCAGAGGAGACAGCGAGTACATGAGAGGCTGCACAGGGGAGAGCACAGTATATCAGAGCAACAGGCCCAGAGTCCATGGCAGGGGAGACAGCAGGTACATGAGAGGCTGCACAGGGGAGAGCACAGCATATCAGAGCAACAGGCCCAGAGTCCATGGCAGGGGAGACAGCAAGTACATGAGAGGCTGCACAGAGGAGAGCACAGCATATCAGAGCAACAGGCCCAGAGTCCATGGCAGGGGAGACAGCAAGTACATCAGAGGCTGCACAGGGGAGAGCACAGCATATCAGAGCAACAGGCCCAGAGTCCATGGCAGGGGAGAGCACAGCATATCAGAGCAACAGGCCCAGAGTCCATGGCAGGGGAGACAGCAAGTACATGAGAGGCTGCACAGGGGAGAGCACAGCATATCAGAGCAACAAGCCCACAGTCCATGGCAGGGGAGACAGCAAGTACATGAGAGGCTGCACAGGGGAGAGCACAGCATATCAGAGCAACAGGCCCAGAGTCCTTGGCAGGGGAGACAGCAAGTACATGAGAGGCTGCACAGGGGAGATCACAGCATATCAGAGCAACAGGCCCAGAGTCCATGGCAGGGGAGAGCACAGCATATCAGAGCAACAGGCCCAGAGTCCATGGCAGGGGAGAGCACAGCATATCAGAGCAATAGGCCCAGAGTCCATGGCAGGGGAGAGCACAGCATATCAGAGCAACAGGGCCAGCAACACACACAGTTCGCAAACAATGGACTGCTCTAGCACACTTGTGTGGGGCACAGGCGTATGAGTGTGTTGACAACTTACTCCTGGCTGTCATACGGACTGAGACCTGGCTGTGTTTTGTGGACAGCAGGCCCACTTGACTGGGCTGAAAGAGGCCCATGTGATGTTGTAATTACAGAGGGCCTGCATGGTGGAGGGCTGTGTGGACCAGGTGGCACAGTGGCACGTGGAGGTGGAGTCATGCACACCCTTGACACATTGTGGGTAGGAGAAGTTGGAGGGGTACCATTCCACTATTTTGGTACATGAAAAGGCTTACCTGTCTTGGGGTTGATGGGAAGTGGTGATGGCACAATAGGCACACACACCAACTGCCCCACATCAGGGGCAGACACTGCCACTCCCTCTGGTGATGTGATTGATCCTGCAGAACGCTTAGGCTGGCTACGCCTCCGGACCACCTTACCCTCTCTGGAAGGTGTACCCCTACAGTGCCCACCTCCCCACTACCCCCAGGGGTGGTGTTTACATTGCCCTCCTGCCCCTTCTTGCCAGAGCTGGTCACAACACTGACCTCCTTTCCCTTTATCACTGACCTGGACCCAACACTGGCCTACTGTACCTTGATCACTGTCCTGGAACCAACACTGGCTTCCTTTCCCTTGATGACTGGCCTGGACCCAACACTGGCCTCCTTTACCTTGATCACTGTCCTGGAACCAACACTAGCCTCCTTTCCCTTTATCACTGGCCTGGACACAACACTGGCGTCCTTTCCCTTCACCACTCGCCTGGACCCATCACTGGCCTCCTTTCCCTTAATCACTGGGCTGGTCCCAACAGGGCTACCCTCTGCCTCAATGACTGGGCTGGTCACTACAGGGCTCTCCTGTGAAAATTGCAAAAAACACGATTGATGGACAGAATGTAGAACAATGTCATACATTCACCCCAGTACAAGGATCTGGGCCTAAATCCATCGTTTTTTTGCACTCCACACCACCCTGGGTTAGACACTGGCTATATGCAAATCAGCTCTGACCCTGTGCCTCATGGGAACAGTCCAGTCCGAACTACCCAGTCATGTCTTTCCCAGACCGGAATCAAGCATCCATGGACCGGTTTCTGGCAATCAGGGTTTTGCATCTTTGCGAGGACATTGTAATCCAATAACCCTTGATGTTTGTGAAACTCGGTTAGTGTGCACAATGCCTGGCCGTAGTGCTTTGTTTAGCTGCTTTAGAGGTTGTGGTGCGGATTCCCGATTGGAGGACTCATGTCCGATACCTCCAGTTGGAACTCCAGTCTATGAATTTTATAGTCGCCATGGTGTGGGTCCTATCACATTTAATGATTGCTGGGTCCAATATACTAAAGATGACGGTGTCCTTAGTTGGCCACCTCATGGTAGTTTCGAAACAGCTATTTTGGATAATTTAGAAGCAAAATTGTTCAAAAAGAAAGCAAGGCCGGCCATGTTCGATTCCTTTTGGTTATGGCGTAAAGAAGCCAAGCAGAAAGAAATCAAACAGCTTAAACGTAATAAGAGAGAAGGTATCGTTACGACGATGAGAAATGCAGAGCAGTTTCAGCGAGATAAAGATGAGAAGGAAAAGGAAGTTTTTGATAGATTGCAATGCATGACAGTGGATAAGTGTTATCCCGCTTTACCGACGGGTACTGATAAGAAGGGAGAGGAAGCAGTAGAGGATCCCTTGTTGTCCTATCTACTGAAGTCACCACCTCCATGTGCACAGGATACCACAGCCTCTGTGGTTCCCCCTGTTCCTCAACCTGTTGTTCCGGCAGCTGTTAATCATCCTGTCGCTGGTCCTGTCCTTGCGAATCCTCCTGTTCCTATTCCTCTACCTGCTGCTGTTCCTACTGCTCCACTGTATATACCTTCTCAAGCTGTTGTTCCCGCTACATCTGCTCTTGTGGCTACTCCTACTGCTCCTACTGCTCCCGTATTTAGCTCTCATGTTGTTGCTCCTGCACTTTTCTCCTCTTCTCCGTCTGTTCGAAGACGCATTCCTAATGCTGTTGCTAATCTTTACTCTCCTTTTGGACCGCTTCTTGGGTCTGATGATTCTGATGTTCCCCAACGACGAAGTCAGCTTCCTGGTGGTAGGGAACGTGATACATTAATCAAAATAGCGCGTAATTGGATTAGGTATCCCCTTAAAAATCCCCTGCGCATAATTGTTGAGACTTTCTCTCAATTCAACGAGCCAACTCAGAGATTCGTGTTTGATGAAATGTGCAAATTTCTACGTGAAGCGATATCAAATGATGAGGTAAACGAAGTACCGGTTGACGTAACTGAACTTCAGCTTCAGTTTTCAAGTGGTATACTTGTGGGTAGCAATGTTCGACGTGCTATAGAACATCTACTGTCTTTTTGTCCCACTATAATACCTTGAGCATTGTTTAAAGATGAATCTGAGGAGTGGATGGCAACGCCTGGTCAGTATCCCATGCGTGAAGTTCCCCCAGTGTATATGCCAGGTAACCCTAATGCTGCTCCTCCGATTCTGCCACACTTCCAGAGAGTGTGGATACACCTCCCATGGAAGCGATCAGAAGTTTTGCAGGTTAAGCAGTCTTTGCCAGACCCTCGGAAAAATCCTGCAGGGTACTATAAAGAGTTGTCCCAATTAGTGGATGCTACAATCATGAACCTTGCTGACATCGACATGTTGTTCGGCAATGTCGTACCTCAACCGGTTTGGGCGAAAATACGTCGCGAAGATCACGCAGCTGAGTTAGGTGGTGATTGGGCTGCGCTTACAGCGGCTGACGGATTGCAGGTTGGTGGGGCTAAGCCTGAGCACTTAATTATGGCTTTGCCTCAGAGAATTATTACTCTAATGAAGACTCTTATGCCATCAATGAAAGTTAACTGGGATAAACTGTCTGCCTGTAAGCAAAAGAAGGACAAGAGTGTCTCCGATTTCTTTACGAGATTTGAGGAGGCATTCATCGATCACAGTGGTCAAGATATGAGCACTGAGGGAGGTCAGAGGTTGTTTGTGGATAAATTTGTATCGAATTTGTTGCCTGAACTTAGCAACAAATTGAAAAATTCAGACAGTGCGTGGGCTGTTTCTACCTCTGCTCAGATATTGGCTATGGCTCAATATTATGAAAATAGAGAGAAAGAGGAAAATGATCGTGCAGAGAAAAAGACGAAAGATCTCAAAACAAAAGTTCTGTTACAGCAAGCGTATCCTCGGCGTTCAAATCAAAATGATTCTCAACAGCGGAATAGATCGCAATCGCAATCCGCTAGGTCACAGTCGCGGAATGACTCTTCTTCGCAGAGATCTATGCTTGGATACAACCAATGTGCCTATTGTAGAGGTGAGGGTCATTTGAAATTTGATTGTCCGGTTTTGCACGATCGAAATAATGGTAATTCATAGAGGAGGTCGTAGTGGTCCTCAACAGGCTTCGCGAGGTAGAGGGCGTGGTGTTACTCAGAATCAAAATGAGCGTTCTAACAATTCATCTGATTCCAATAATTGTTTTGATCAGCGTGGTTCATCGTCAGGTAGATCTACACAGTACCATGTGGACGATTTTTATATCGAGCAGGGTATTGATGACAGTAACTACTAGGACAGCCACAGACAAAGAGAGGGAGTAGTATCAGTTCCGGTTGATCAGAGAGGGCCTTACGTCGCAGTTGCCACATCGGGCGTAGTTGAGCCTTTTCTGTTGGACATTGGTGCAGCGAAAAGTTCCATCATGCATTCGAAACTCCCTGGCGCACCTTTGTCTGGCTTAACAAATGTTTCCGTTGGATTCTCTGGCGCCCCTGTTAGCAATCCGGTCTCTAGCCCTTTGCCCCTTACAATTGGGCCTTGTGAGCTCAAAGCTCCTTTGATTTTGACTACTGGTTGTGGTGAAAATCTTTTGGGCCTGGATTTGCTGAAACGGTTATATGCAACTTTGTATTGTTCTCCTGCGTGAGTGGAGCTTACGTTGGGTCAGAGAGTGATCTCTCCCATGTACTTGTCATCTGATAAGCTCCCACCGGAATTGAGTTCTCTTCCTGCATCTTTGTGGGCAACAGGCCTCAATGACGTGGGCCTGCTTGATATCTCCCCTTATGTTGTTCAATTGAAATCGAATGTGCGATTGCCACGTATTCCCCAATATCGTATCTCCCTTGATGGTGAGCAAGCGTTGTTAGCGATCATCTATGATTTGATCGAGAAAGATGTTATCGAGGAGACTCGGGGAAACGTGTGCAATAGTCCTGTGTTACCTATCTTAAAACGCACTGATCCATCTAAGCCTCCTGTTTATCGTTTTGTCATTGAGTTACGGGAGGTGAACAAAATTATGATTCCTCAGTTCCCTGTGGTGCCTGACATTACGGCTTTACTGACTCTGATTCCAGCATCTGCTTCTTGGTTCTCAGTGATCGATCTGAAGAATACTTTCTTTAGCATTCCGATTGCTGAGGAAAGCAGGGATCTATTCGGTTTCTCATTAGGAGGTCGCAGCTTTAGGTTTAAACGCGCTCCTCAGGGCTACTGTGAGAGTCCATCGATATACAGCCAAGCCCTGAAGAGTCAACTCGATGCGTTTGTGTTACCGGCTAGTGCGGCCTTGATTAAATATGTTGATGACTTGTTGGTGGCTGCCGATACTAAAGACATCTGCAAAACTGCTACGGTGTCTCTGTTGCAGCATCTCTGTGACTTACATCACAAGGTGTCACCTTCTAAACTGTAATATTGTTGTCAAGAAGTAACCTATCTAGGTCACTTATTGTCAAAGGAGGAAAGAAGGTTGACCCCAGAGAGAATTGCAGCGATCGCTCGAATGACTGTGCCAACAACTCAGAGAGATGTGCGTGCCTTTCTAGGTATCACGTCATACTGCAGGCAATGGATTCCGAATTTTTCGTTGCTATCAAAACCATTGGTAGCCCTCACGTGCAAGGATGTTCCAACTCCTTTGCCATGGATGGAAGAGTGTCAGAAAAGTTTTTCTGAACTGCGTGATGCGTTGTGTTCGGCTCCTGTGTTAGGTACTCCTGACTACAGCAAGCCGTTTACACTATACGTTCACGAGAGAGAGGGTTGCGCGTTAAGTGTTTTGACGCAGCAATTTGGCGGTAAGCAGCCTCCATGTGCATATTTTTCCTTGACCTTGGACCCAGTAGCTAGAGCGTTGCCGAGTTGTCTAAGAGCGACAGCGGCGGCTGCGGTGTCCATACGACAATCTGCAGGATTGGTCATGGATAATATGCTTACGGTGATGGTTCCGAATGCAGTTGACACTCTCTTAAATCGTACGAAAACCCAACACTTGACAAGCGCAAGGTTGTCTGGTTACGAGTTGACGCTTTTGGCAAGTCATATTAAAATAAAGCGCTGTAATGTTCTAAACCCGGCGACTTTGTTGCCAACCAATATGGAATCAGACGATGTACCACCACATGATTGTTATTTGCGAACTGAGGAGGAAACGAAGGGTCGTGTTGACCTAAAAAACACTCCATTGGCAGACCCCGATGGTACTTTGTATGTTGATGGTTCGTGTTTAAAGTTGCCGAATGGTGATGTAACGACTGCGTATGCTGTGGTAACATTGAGCACGGTTGTGGAAACTGCGAGATTGAATCAGAATTCTGCGCAGGCGGCAGAGTTGATTGCTTTGATGAGAGTCAGTATGCGTTTGGTGTTGCGCATAGTTTTGGTCGATTGTGGCGAGAGAGAGGCTTTATGACATCGCATGGCACGAAGATCCAGCACAGACAGCTTGTGAACGAACTTTTGGATGCACTTACATTGCCCAAGCAGGTGGCGATTATTAAATGCAGTGCGCACCGTAAGGTGACGGATGATGTTGGTCGTGGCAATGCGTTTGCGGATGAGATTGCTAAAGAGACTGCTAGAAACCTTGCAACCAGAATGTATGTGACGAGTTCGGTAAGGTGGCCTGCAGAAACTGGTATGTGTGAGGATACTGTTGAAAGTGTGAAAGCGATTCAGAATGAGGCCACCGAAATTGAAAAGACCTAGTGGAAGGAGAGCACAGGAAAGTTGGATGCGAATGGATGTTGGATTGATTGGTCGGAGAATCGGAGGTGGATGTTGCCGGATGCATATGTGCTAGCTGTTGTGACTATGGCGCACGGCTTGGCACATATGAGCGCGAAAGGTATCTGTAAGTTGCTGTCGCCTGTATGGAAGAATGATGGTATCGCTGAGAGAGTGGTTAAGAATTGCATGGTATGTATGATGTACAATCCTGGCAAGGGCACTCCTACACCCCCTGGCCATTTTGCTCCTCCTACATGTCCTTTTGAAGTTATCTAGCTAGACTTCATCCATATGGAGAGATGTAATAACCTGAAGTACGTTTTAGTTGTGGTTTGCGCATTCTCCCGATGGATCGAAGCCTACCCTCTCAAAGACAATACTGCCCTGTCCACAGCGAAAGTCCTACTGAAGGAATACTTTCCTCGGTATGGAATGCCACGAATTGTATGGTCTGATAACGGAAGTGAGTTTGTGGGGAGTGTGATGAAGAGTGTGTGTAAGGGCCTTGGAATTACACAAAAATTCCACAGCGCCAATCATCCCCAGCCAGCAGGTTTGGTTGAAGGGTACAATGGTACTCTCAAATTGAAACTCGCAAAGATTCAGGCTACGACTGGTCTGTCATGGCCTGATGCTTTGCCTCTTGCCCTTTTGTTGACTAGGGCGACTGTACACTCTCGAGTAGGGCTTAGCCCATATGAGATTGTGTTCGGTCCGTCCTGCAAATATTTGGGGGGTTCCTAGACCTAGGTTTTTCGACAGTCTTGAATATCCAATGTTAATTGATTATCTCTATGATCTGACTGCTAAACTGAGGTTAATTCATCAACAGGTCTTTGAAGCACTGCCGGCACAGACGGAGGGTCCTGGCCACTGGCTCCAACCGGGAGACTGGGTGGTGACCAGAAATTTTGGCCGGAAGCGAAACCTAGAGCCGAGGTTTGTGGGACCCTTCCAGGTGCTACTCGCCACGAGAACTGCAGTTCGTTTGGAGGGCCGCAAGCATTGGGTGCACGCCACCCACACCAGAAAGGTACCAATACCTTTACCAGCGGACTCGTGGGTGAAGACTGGCATCACCGCATCAGAGACAGAAACTCCGGTGAACTTTGTGCCGTTCAATGACGTTCAGCCTGTGGGAGATACTTCAGTGCAGTCAGATAACTCTGTTGAACCTTTGCCATTGGAGAACTCAAGACTTGAACTATCGTCTGACCGACAGGACTCTGTTCTGCAACCTGAACAATTATTTGAAGAGCAGACTCGTCCTGGAAGAAGCAGATATTTTCTTCGTTCCCAAACCAAAGACTAATAAAATTTGTGCTTTTTCCCCCATTTTGAAAATTCACGTTACCCCCCTATTATCATCTTGAACATTTCTGAACAATTGTGGTTTCTATTTAATTTCTGAGTTCTTTTCCACGTGTGTGTTTTTCTACCGCTACGAGATTTTGTATTATATTGCTTGATTGAAAGAACCTTACATCCGGGTTGACCGTAGGGCCGTGCGGGTACTTCCTTCTGTTTAGCAGGTTCCTGACACTAGGTCGGAGGCCGTCGATTCCTAGGAACTCCTGGGGATTGATAATTGCTATTCAGAACGAAGTGCATCAAGAACGTTGCGGACGGTTTTTAGAGGATGGAATTCTCAAAGTTGTCGGAAGTGGAGAAGACTCTTGCGCAAAGATCCATACTGCACAGGGTTGTACGTACCAAATGCTTTCTGTTTCAGGTGTTCCTATTGTTTCTAACTGTTTCCATGTTATTGGTGGGTGGAGTATATTTTGGAATACAAACATTATTGCCTTCTGCTTCACCTACTCCTTCCTCTGACTCAAAACCTAGCTCCACTGTTTCTCCTCATTCCTTTCACCTTTTACCTCAACACAAGCAGGTTAGACGTGCGGAATTCATGAACAACTCCTTCGTTCAGCTCCTTCATTAACATCAGTTGGTGATGAATACTACCAACTGTTGGGTGTGTGGTTAATGCCACATACCACTGATAGGGGAATTCCATACTTGGTCCTTCCTTACAGTTCCCAGGGTTCAGCTCGAGCATTCCAAACAATGTTTCGTAGCGCACTAGATTCCTACCCCCATCGAGAGCCACGCACTGCAGATCATGGTCCTGGCCCCGTACCACAAGCCTTTGGCAAGAGCGATTGTCGATTTAGATAGGGATATCTTCGACGCATTGCTTATCCCAGAGGAAGAGGAACGAGCATACAGAGATCTGAGTGAGGCTGAGTATAGCATGTCAGTGGGTGATCGGCAGCTTAAAAGCTCGTCTCCGATCTGGATCGTACCCCATCTCGGTAATTTCTGTTTGAAAGGTCTTGGCCGAAGCCCGCGAGCTCAGCTTGGGAGGAGTGCCTGTACTGAAACATATGTTTTACCGATGGCCTCTTCCCCTGTTCTTTTGACTGCCAAGGGTACATACTTTGTCTGTTACGACCGCGCATATACATGGTTGCCTCGTGACTTCTCAGGCACCTGCTATATTGCGAATCTGTTGCCGCCAACCTTTACTGTTGGGTCGGATTATCACAAGACCAGAGTTGTGAGAGGCGTAATTAGCGAAGAGGACACTGCCGGTCAAGAAGCAGGAGACTTCTTTAAGGGTTTCTTGCCGTTTTGGGGACCTATGATCAATAGTAGGAACCTGAGACAGTTGACTCGAGTGGTGGAATCGGCTGCTAATATCACTGTAAGTGCCCTTGGTAATCTTACAGCAGAGCTTCAGGCGGACAGGCTTATGACGTTACAAAACCGTATGGTTTTAGACGTCGTTCTTGCAGATCGAGGTGGAGTATGTAAGGTGATCCATTCGAGTTGCTGCATTTTCATTCCTGATAACGCTCCAACTGTCTATCAAGCCATCTCGAAGTTGCATAAGATCTCCGAGTCCATACACGTGGACGTAGGTGATTGGACGCTACTAGGATGGTTTTGGGGCCTAATGTCGACGTGGGGTTGGAAGATTCTGATGATCATTGGGGTTGTTGTAGCATTTCTGTTCATGTGTTGTCTTTGTGTGCAGTGGGGTCCTGCCTTATGTGGCCTCTGTGCTACGACGTGTATAAGACGACCACCTGTTACCAAGGAAACATTGATGGATAGAATTATGTTGCAGCAACATCTGGATGGTCTGATGAATATCGAGATCGATTCTGATATCGACTAGTGCTTGCCTACATGAGGGCAAAAGGAGCGTCTGAGGTTCCGTGACAATTGTAAGTGGTGTTTTCGACTTGCTCGAATATGGTCGAGTTTGGTATCTATGAACCGCAAATGACGAGTTTCGTGGGTGTACGCGTTTTCGCTGTGCTGACCTAAACCGTTCGTCCGTTTCATAGGGTTTCTTCATCCAAACCCACGGGTTCCATTTTAGATACGGCATCCATTTTGTCTCTTGCCCTCAAGTAGCCAGCGAACAGACACTGTCCGCTTCGTGACCCTGGGATTCACAAGCTCTTGGGGAAGACACGTGTTCCTTTGAGGGTGTCTTTATGATGAGGGGGATGACACTGCAAAGGCAGATGGCCCCGCTCGAGGCTCATCTTGCCGTGCCGATCTATTGTTGCAGCTGTGCATTCATTAGGCGCGTCTCCTTTGATCCTGCAATCGTGTTTCCGATATCACCCCCTTGCACTCTTTTCAATCTATTGACTATCTTTGTCTTCCTCTGCACCTGTTTCTGACTCTTCCTTAACTCGTTTACAGCCGGAATGGAATGCCCTAATGATGGGAAGATGTACTTTTACAGTTGGGAACCGGCGATGCTACTGTAATTATGTTCCGGGACCCTGAATACATGAAAGCGACCCCCTATGAAATTTACTGTGGGAACTGGGGTGTAACCTTTTGTTTGTCATGTTGTTCTATGACGAAAAACTGTATAAAAGAAGCGATCCACAGATACAATTTGAAGCAGTCTCCTAGAACCTACATGCTATGTACTTCTTGTGACTTCTGTGTTCCCTGCAGTAAATAAACCCTGATCTTTGACGCCGAAGGATGTGTCCCGTGTCTCTGTCATTTGTACGCCGGAACAGGTAACCCACGAAGGTTTCAGGTGTTGTCCCCTGGCACCGCTGGGTCTTAGAAAAACCCAGTCCTTCAGTGTCATCTCTGCCACTTGCTTAGCCAGCCGGCTGATGTCGTCCCACCTCTTGTGACAGTGTGTGTGTCGTCTGTTTGATACCCCCAGGGCTCGCACCTTTGCTGCTATGGCCCTCCACACGGACTTACGTTGGTGTGGCTTGAGCTGAAGGTATGGATATAGAGAAGGGAATAATTGACTTTAATGACATGTGACAAATCAGCATCCATCAGTACTGCTGCCACACACTGTCTCAGGACTCACAGTAACCTCCCTCCCTCCATAACTGAGGGTACCTTCACGAGGGCACTCAGCTTGACATAAACATTAGTGCTTGCATGCACACATTGTGGTTCTAAGTCTGAATGACCTTCACACAAATGCATGATGCCTCAACCCAAATGCATCGGCAGCAGTGTGAACATCAGTAATTGTAGAGGGCACTGATGGGGCATATGTAATATTCAGCATGCAGCTACTGTATCAGGTCAGCCTGTTGATGTACATCGACTGGCAGTGCTGCCACTGAACCTACTCTGTGGGTCACACTGACTCTGACTATAGGGGCACCCACTAATGTCCTCACAAGCATTCACTGTTCTTCCATCTAATGGGGCAACAAGCGTTGCTTCTGTATGTGCGACAATGGAACACACCCCACTCACACATACAGGTACAGGGCTATAAAAGAGTTACATGGCAACACACACACTCCCACGAGGTGGATCCAGCTTGTCTGTCAGTGTCTGTCATCACCCCACATCCCCAATCATATTATACTGCATCACCACTACACGTCCCACACCACCCTGCCCTACAGCTCCCTTTCTGGTGACTTACCACAACATTGGGCCCACCGAACAGCCGTGGGTACTGTGCCAGCACCTCATCCACAAGGACATCTAGCTCCTCAATCGTGAATCGACTAGCACGGATCTTATCTGTTCTTGACATCCCTGTGGATATGGCAGACCTGTGGCGGAACTGAGTTGTGAGGGCTCCCAGACAGCAGGCTCTTGGGGCAGCAGCAGGAGAGGCTCCCAGACAGCAGTCTCTTGGGGCAGCAGCAGGAGAGGCTCCCAGGCAGCTGGCTCTTGGGGCAGCAGCAGGAGAGGCTCCCAGACAGCAGGCTCTTGGGGTAGCAGCAGGATAGGCTTCCAGGCAGCAGGCTCTTGGGGCAGCAGCAGGAGAGGCTCCCAGATAGCAGGCTCTTGGGGCAGCAGCAGGATAGGCTTCCAGACAGCAGGCTCTTGGGGCAGCAGCAGGAGAGGCTCCCAGACAGCAGGCTCTTGGGGCTGCAGCAGGAGAGGCTCCCAGACAGCAGGCTCTTCGGGCAGCAGCAGGATAGGCTCCCAGACAGCAGGCTCTTGGGGCAGCAGCAGGATGGGCTTCCAGGCAGCAGGCATTGTGAGCAGTGGAAATGTGAGGCTCACACACACAGATTTATAGCCCCCTAAGGTCGTTAGGAAGGTCAAAAGCTGCAACAATTGGTTGTCCAGGTCTGCATCGTTCAAAAGCAACCAATGTCCGCCTCCGCGGTTGCGGAACACACCTTCCGCGATTTTCAAATATGCATCATGCCACCGCCATCATCGCTGCCATTGGCCGCATGCAATGATCCCTGGCTGTGATGCACCGCGGGTGCCTGTGGTGCGGTACTGCGATGGTGCATCATTCAAAAGCAACCAATGTCCGCCTCCGCGGTTGCGGAACACACCTTCCGCGATTTTCAAATATGCATCATGCCACCGCCATCATTGCTGCCATTGGCCGCATGCAATGCTCCATGGCTGTGACACACCGCGGGAGTCCGTGGTGCGGTACCGCAATGGTGCATCATTCAAAAGCAACCAATGTCCGCCTCCGCGGTTGCGGAACACACCTTCCGCGATTTTCAAATATGCATGAATGAAATGAATGAATGAAAAACAATTTTTAACGCGCAACTAAGCCCAGACGGGCATCATGCCACCGCCATCATCGCTGCCATTGGCCGCATGCAATGCTCCATGGCTGTGACGCACCGCGGGTGCCCGTGGTGCGGTACCACAATGGTGCATCATTCAAAAGCAACCAATGTCCGCCTCCGCGGTTGCGGAACACACCTTCCGCGATTTTCAAATATGCATCATGCCATCGCCATCATCGCTGCCATTGGCCGCCTGCAATGCTCCATGGCTGTGACGAACTGCCGGGGCTCGGCGGTAGGTACTCCCATTTTCGTACCCATTGGTGTGTATGTCAATCAAGGACACTGTATCAGCACCCTGCAGCAACATGGAGAAGTGGACATCATTGTACACACGATGCCACACAGCCATGTCATCCACAGGTGGACGCACGTTCAGTGTGAGTTACTTTGGACTGGGTTTCAGACATTTTAGTCACACATTTGTTGGCTGATGATGATTGTCAGACTTCAGCTGTTCTGATTCATGTCCTTCCGTACACTTACTTGATGGTCAATGCAGACCTTGACCTGGCTTGTGGCACCGCATTCTATGGGACCAGACTTCTGCTACCACTACTGGTCATGCACTCAATCGGAAGTGTTCCTGCTATTGTGATCATTCTGTTGATGACTGTGGAAAGGCTTTACATGATGCCTTGAGGTATGGGAGGTACAACTGATGTGTATGATTGACATTGAAAGTCAAAATACATTAGCGGGTCTTGCTGCACCTTGTCTGCACATGTCAATTGGACATCCATTAAGTCCGCATTCACTGTCCCAGATGTGTGTGTGATAGTTGTGCATTGTCACTGGAGAGGTGTGCCGTCTGTGTGTAGCAATTACCAAGCCATGTAACCTGAAGTGTCATCCGTCTCTCGTGCAATGGTTGTATTCCCATGACATCATTGGTGTTTTGTGCTATACCCATCTCATGATGCTTGTCACTGACATTGTCTTTTCACTTCTCAACTAGGAGGAGGCCGAATCTCCTACGTCAAATCACAGTGCTGGAGGACATGGAGGAGGAGGCAATCATCAGGAAATTCAGGCTGGACAGACCAACATTGACGTACCTGTGTGATCTATTGGAGCCCCACCTGCAGCCTCGCCATCACTATCCTACGGCATTTACACCCCCCTACAAGGTGATGGCAGCACTCCACTTCTTTGCGACTGGTTCCTTCCAGGAGACCGTGGCTAACGCTGGGGGGATGTCGCAGCCCATGTTCAGCATGGTGCTGCGGGATGTGCTTGCGGCCATGATGATCTATCGCAATCAGTACATGAATTTCCCCAGGGGACTTGAATTGGCAGCGGTGAAGGGTGACTTCTATCCCCTAGGGCGCATCCCACATGTAGTTGGTGCAATCGATTGCAGCCATGTGGGTCTGTTGCCACCGATGCCGACGGAGTACATATATCGGAACCGCAAACACTACCACTCCATGAATATGCAGGTGGTGTGACTTGCGGACATGACCATCTCACATGTGTGTGCTAAGTATCCAGGTTCGGCACATGATTCGTACATCATGAGGAACAGCATGGTGCCATGGATGATGGAGAATCTGCAACCCGAACAGGCCTGGATTGTGGGTGAGTATCACTACTGCTATGGCGTGGTGTGTGTCACTTGCTGCACTCTGGCTGTACAACATTGCAATGTGTGATTGTCATTCACAGGAGACTCAGCATATCCCAGTCGCCGATGGCTGTTGACCCCACTCCGAAATCCCCAGACACCAGCAGACATCCGCTACAATGAGGCACATGGCAGGACACGACGGGTCATCGAGCGGACTTTCGGCCTGCTGAAGTCAAGGTTCAGGTGCCTTGACAGGACCGGAGGCACACTGGTATACTCACCTGGGAAGGTGTGCAAGATATTTTTGGCATGCTGTATGCTGCACAACCTGGCCATCTACAGGGGTGTCCCCCAGCTCCTGGACGATGGAGATGAACCAGGGCCACAACCTGCTCAGGGACCTTAATCCAGTGATGAGGACAGTGGAGAGGATGAAGGAGTCGACCTGTGCCAACAGATCATTGTACACTACTTCTCTTGAGGTGGGTGACTAGGTACAACGTGTACATTGTCTGGTGTTGTAGCTCTTGTTATGAATGGCTATGCGCAGATGTAACCGATTGGCACATGTTCTGTCACCCATGTGTGTTCTTTGTGTAAATGACGTTTATTGGCGTGATGTACATTGGAATGTATTTGTGCAGATCTGGTAGACATTATGTAATATGCCGGTGATGTCTTGGTTATTTGCTGTGCTGTGGTCTGTGTGTTGCCATAATGAGACCAGTGACTGTTGTTCTGCTGTGTCTCCCTAGGTGCTACAGAGGGTTCCTGCCATGCATACTGTACAACATTTCTACACATCATGGACATTGTCGACAATGTAAATACTGGACTACATAAATCACTACGCAGAATATTGTGCTTAAGGTATTTTATTTTGTGAGCGGACATGTGATTGGTGCTGTAATATTTACATGAAGGTGTGGAATGAGCAGTGAGTTGACAGTCCTGTTCAATGAGATGCTACAGTAGACACCACATGGATGTGGTGGCCCATTCCAACTGAGAGGTGCCTTTGCCAGGGCAATGTGGGGAAGATGGTCCAAAAGGTGAATGCAGTTGGGAAGAGGGTTGTCTTCACGGCTGGCTCCGTGACTGGCGTGTCGTAGGTGCTTTGCCTCCAGTGACTCTGAGGCTTTTCTTCGGACGCCCCCTAGATCTTTTTGGCGGTGGTAGGCCTGCTGAATGGCCAGCGGCGTCAGGGTAGTCGTCCCTCTCTGTTGGCGCAGGGGAGGATGGTGCACTCTCATCCTGTGGTGCAACAGAAGGGGACGGAGGTGGTGGTTGGGACACAGGCCTGTCCCTCTGCAACGCCACTTGCTGGCCCATGAGGTCCACCATCTGTCCAAGGCGGTTATCGATGGACCTCATCAGCACAATCAGCTCCCTCATGAGTTCATCCGATCGGCCACTTTGTCCCTGGACCTCTTGATAGGCCTCCACAACTCGGGGGAAATGCTCCAGGGATGGTGTCGACTCCTCCCGAGGTCTGGTGGTGACCCTGGCCCTCCCACGTGCTCTGCTGCCACGGACCTCTTCACTCGCCACTGGGGGGCCACGCACTCTATCCCTGCCCTCCACAGCTGTTGGTGTGGGATGGTCATCCCTGGGGACAGGGTGGGTGCTGCTGGTGGTACTGGTGGTCCTGGTGGTGTTGGTGGCAGTGGCGGTGGTGGCTGTGGTGGTTGCAGTGGTAGAGGCCGTGCCTGCAGGGGTCTGCTGCGTTGTAGTGGCAGCAGAGGTGGTGGTGGTGAGGATGGGGGCCTGGGACCTCTGGGTCTGTGGCCGGCCTGGAGCTCATCATCCATACTGTCGTGGGAGTCCACATCCGAGAGTCCATGTGACGATGGTGGAGACTGGCTCTGCTGGTCGTTGGTGTTGTCCTGAGCAGTGAGTTGTTCATCACCTGTGGAGTAGATGAGGAGTGGTCAGTGTTTCTGTCATTGGTGTTTCATCATCTGTCTGTACACTACTTACATATGCATTCATCAGTAGTACTAATCATGTAAACACGTGTAACTTTTAATAGTGCTGAGTCACATCATGGAGTCAGCTATGATGATTGTCAATGCTTTGGGTTCTATTGCTGTAGGTTGTCTGGCTGCAGGTCACACACACACACACACCATGCGGATTAACAGTAGATACATGCCTGTTAGGTAACTGTGCAGGATGCAATGGTTGACACATGCTTCTGGGTGGGGGAGGTCTCCATGCTGCTGGGGTGGGGGCCAGGGGGAATGGTGGTAGTGCAGGCCTCCCTCCCTCCCTCCCACACCCTCTCAGTGAAGAGGGCTACCAACCTGTAAGTCGGTTTGTTACACTCTGCAATGGCTGACACATGCTCCTGGGTGGGGGAGGCCTCCATGCTGCTTGGGTGGGGGCCAGGGGGAATGGTGGCAGAGGTAGTGCAGGCCTCCCTCCCTCCCTCACTCCCACACCCTCTCAGTGAAGATGGCTACCTACCTGTAAGTCTGTTTGTTAAATGGTGCAATAGCTGACACTTGCTCCTGGGTGGGGGAGGCCTCCATTCTGCTGGGGTGGGGGCCAGGGGGAATGGTGGTAGTGGTAGTGTAGGCCTCCGTCCCTCCCTCCCACACCCTCTCAGTGAAGATGGCTACCTACCTGTAAGTCTGTTTGTTAAACGGTGAAATGGCTGACACTTGCTCCTGGGTGGGGGAGGCCTCATTGCTGATGGGGTGGAGGCCACGGGGAATGGTGGTAGAGGTAGTGCAGGCCTCCCTCCCTCCCTCCCACACCCTCTCAGTGAAGATGGCTACCTACCTGTAAGTCTGTTTGTTAAACGGTGCAATGGCTGACACTTGCTCCTGGGTGGGGGAGGCCTTCATGCTGATGGGGTGGGGGCCAGGGGGAATGGTGGTAGAGGTAGTGCAGGCCTCCCTCCCTCCCTCCCACACCCTCTCAGTGAAGATGGCTACCTACCTGTAAGTCTGTTTGTTAAATGGTGCAATGGCTGACACTTGCTCCTGGGTGGGGGAGGCCTCCATGCTGATGGGGTTGGGGCCAGGGGGAATGGTGGGTGAGGTAGTGCAGGCCTGCCTCCCTCCCTCCCTCCCTCCCACACCCTCTCAGTGAAGATGGCTACCTACCTGTAAGTCTCTTTGTTAAACGGTACAATGGCTGACACTTGCTCCTGGGTGGGGGAGGCCTCCATGCTGATGGGGTGGGGGCCAAGGGGACTGGTGGTAGTGGTAGTGCAGGCCTCCCTCCCTCCCTCCCACACCCTCTCAGTGAAGATGGCTACCAACCTGTAAGTTGGTTTGTTACACTCTGCAATGGCTAACACATGCTGCTGGGTGGGGGAGGCCTCCATGCTGCTGGGGTGGGGAACAGGGGGAATGGTGGTAGTGGTAGTGCAGGCCTCCCTCCCTCCCTCCCTCCCACACCCTCTCAGTGAAGATGGATACCAACCTGTAAGTCGGTTTGTTACACTCTGCAATGGCTGACACTTGCTCCTGGCTGGGGGAGGCCTCCATGCTGATGGGGTGGGGGCCAGGGGGAATGGTGGTAGTGGTAGTGCAGGCCTCCCTCCCTCCCTCCCACACCCTCTCAGTGAAGATGGCTACCAACCTGTAAGTCGGTTTGTTACACTCTGCAATGGCTGACACATGCTCCTGGGTGGGGGAGGCTTCCATGCTGCTGGGGTGGGGGCCAGGGGGAATGGTGGTAGTGGTAGTGCAGGCCTCCCTCCCTCCCTCCCACACCCTCTCAGTGAAGATGGCTATCAACCTGTAAGTTGGTTTGTTACACTCTGCAATTGCTGACATTTGCTCCTGGGTGGGAGAGGCTTCCATGCTGCTGGGGTGGGGGCCAGGGGGTATGGTGGTAGTGGTAGTGCAGGCCTCCCTCCCTCCCTCCCTCCCTCCCAAACCCTCTCAGTGAAGATGGCTACCAACCTGTAAGTATGTTTGTTACACTCTGCAATGGCTGACACATGCTCCTGGGTGGGGGAGGCCTCCATGCTGATGGGGTGGGGGCCAGGGGGACTGGTGGTAGTGGTAGTGCAGGTCTCCCTCCCTCCCTCCCTCCCACACCCTCTCAGTGAAGATGGCTACCAACCTGTAAGTCTGTTTGTTACACTCTGCAATGGCTGACACATGCTCCTGGGTGGGGGAGGCCTCCATGCTGCTGGGGTGGGGGCCAGGGGGAATGGTGGTAGTGGTAGTGCAGGCCTCCCTCCTTCCCTCCCACACCCTCTCAGTGAAGATGGCTACCTACCTGTAAGTCTGTTTGTTAAACGGTGAAATGGCTGACACTTGCTCCTGGGCGGGGGAGGCCTCCATGCTGATGGGGTGGGGGCCAGGGGGAATGGTGGTAGTGGTAGTGCAGGCCTCCCTCCCTCCCTCCTTCCCTCCCACACCCTCTCAGTGAAGATGGCTACCTACCTGTAAGTCTGTTTGTTAAACGGTGCAATGGCTGACACTTGCTCCTGGGTGGGGGAGGCCTCCATGCAGATGGGGTGGGGGCCAGGGGGAATGGTGGTAGTGATAGTACAGGCCTCCCTCCCTTCCTCCCTCCCACACCCTCTCAGTGAAGATGGCTACCTACCTGTAAGTCTGTTTGTTAAACGGTGCAATGGCTGACACTTGCTCCTGGGTGGGGGAGGCCTCCATGCTGATGGGGTGGGGGACAGGGGCTATGGTATGAGTTGTTGTACAGACCTCCCTCCCCAACAGGATGGCTGGCTAAATGTTGGGTGGGGATGGACAGTGTAATGGTGTTTGTGTATTACAAGGAAGTAATTGGCATTGTGGTGGTTGTCATTTGTCTGTACTTACCAGCCTCCGCTCCCCCGGCTACTCCTGTGAGACTCTCAGGTAGCAGGATGGCAAGCACCTTCTCCTCCCATGGTGTGAAGGTCTTCGGTGGGATGGGAGGGCCACTGCCAGTCTGGTGAGCCAGCGTCCAGTTCTTGCTCCTCCTCTCCTTGACAACCTTCTTCAGATCATTCCACCGCTTCTGGATCTCCTTCTTGGATCTTGGGGTGGCCCCTACTGCATTCCCCCTTTGGACTATCCTTTCCCACATTTGTGTCCTGGTGGCTAATGGTGTCTGTTGGACCAGGCTACCAAATAGTTGTGGCTCTACTCTCACAATCTCGTTGACCATGACTGTCAACTCACTGTCGGTGAATTTGGGCATTTTTGGTGCTGTCATGGTGTGTGGAGGTTGAGGTGTTTGTGGGTGCAGGGGTGTGTGGGTGCAGGGTTGTTGTGGGGATGTGTGAGGTGGGTTGTGTGATATGGTATTGTTTGTGATGGTGTGATGGTGGTGTTGATGGTGGTGTTGGTGTGTGTGTGTGTGTGTGTGCTTAGCTCTATGGTCTCTCCTGTCAGTTGTGGTGTATGGCCTTCTGATCTGGAGTGATGCTAAGGATTGTGGTGAGTGAAGGGGGTGGCTTTGTACTCAGCTGTGTGGGTGTGTCCAATTGGAATTAGGTTGTCGGGTGTGTTGTGGAAGTAGTTCTGTGGTTTTGTCTTTGAGTTTACTACATCAATTTTATGTGTATGTGTGTGTGTAGTTTATTTTGGGGGCAGTGCTACTTTGTTAATGGGATTTCGGCACCACTGAGGTGTATTCACATCCACCGGCATATTTTTCATGTTTGTCCCCAGCGGTGGCGTTGCTGCTGCTTGTGCGCCATTTCTCCTGGGTGCGACCGCGACGGTCGGTGTCGGCGTTTCCGACCGCGACACCCTCGGGGATATCGTAATTTAACATGTGGTGTGTCCGTTTTCCATGCGGTGGGATGTGCCTTTTCCGCTGATTCACCGTCCACCGCGGTCCAATTTTTGCAGTCTCCGCCCGCGTCGGGCGGATTTGCTTGGCCCACTGTCGCCGTGGTCGGTCTTTTGTGGCGGTTCATCCTAAATTTGCTGACGGTATTTCCGCTGTCCTGTCGGGCGGTGTTTTTCCGCCTCCATGGCGGTCGGGGTTGTTTTCTACCCGCTATCCTAATGGGTCCCTTAGTGTGGCAATAAGGATGCCCCTAAGAAGTACCCACTTGGAGTCTTGGGAGCCACAGGGAAGGACATTGCCAACCTCACATTGCAAGAGTACAAAAGCATGAGCAGCAGTTCTAAAGTCGCTTTCTGGAAGTTTGACTTTCTTCAGAACAGAGGGCTGGTACCACTACTTTGGCCATCATTATGAGTGGCCCACTTGAAATACAAGATTTTTGGTTGTTTCACTTGCCTCACACTTTTCCCCAGGTAAAATTCAGCAGGTGAAACTGGGGAAAGTGCCAGGTAAATACCTGTACATGCGACTTTTGGTGTGCAAATCACCGAAATACACATGTTCTAGCCCATTTTAAAAGGTACAACTTGTAATATGTACTAATTATCACACCTTTTAAATTCTGATTTCCATCATATTGGACTTTAAAAGGTGCAATAATGGTCGGCTTCCCAGATGGGCTACTCGCAAAGAGGGCTTAAGTGGTAAACTTATGTGTGTGAGAATCTCTCATAGAAAATATTGGAGACGTGGAGTTGGGGATATACACTCATAATGTTGGGAACTGCATGATGTAGTATGCATGTTATATAACTGTAATACAACTTTACATACTACAAAATGCAGTTTTTGAATCGGGCCATTTGTGTTACTTTGCATAACTTTGCATGTCTTTGCTCCAGTACAAGGTCTTTGTGAATATGTGTCGTAGTTTTTATACTGTCCATTTAGTCCTAACTTTCTTATCAGTCTTTAAATGAAAAGTTACCCATAAACAGGGATTCTGATATAATGTAGAGATCTGCACTAACATTATGAAAATTGATTCAGTGCAACATTTCCTTAGTTAGCATTCCAGGAGAAAATGTATGACAATATCTCCATATTTTTCTTTATATCTTCAGGTGTCAAAGAGATATTGATGCAGGTTTTCACAAATATATGGCTCTGAATGTAACAAACCATATAAGGCCTGTTTATGATGCCGGTCAGACAGGCTTCTGCGGTCCTTTTCAGAGGTGGTCTGACCAGCGCAGTCTCGTCAGAAGTGGCCGGATTACGATGGATACCTCCTGTATTCTGACCAGCTACGGAAAGTCCGCTGACTCCAAAAACCTTTCTCCAACCTCTGAGATAGCAGTCGGAGAAAAACAGCATCCATAGGGCAGTAAAGGAATCTCTGACCGCCGTTTGGATTAGAATGTGGGTTTCCGATGACCCGAGCGTGGCAGTCCGACCGCCTGCCTCGAGTCATTGGAAACAATGGATTTGGAGTGCATACTCACCCAAACCAGCTTCTCCCCAACAGTCTGTGGCATGGATCCCTTTCTCCAAGTCCCTCCTATACAACATAAGCTGAACCCCGAAGACTATGACCCTGTGGGTGCAGAAATGCAGGTAAGTCCGTAGGTGGCATGTATCCCAATTGATTGGACTGTACACAGATCGCCACACTCCAGCAATGGAGTACATAGTGCATAAGGCCTATCCACACATATGTCATGCTTGTGTGCACATATCACATTTCCTGTGATTTTGCATGCATTTGAAGCAACATATTCTGGGGTATGTGCACCGCCATAGATGAGACCATTGCGGTAGCAGCAGCTACTTCGTAATATGGCGCAGAAACTTTCCCGGCCTCAGCGGTCAGAATCGGATCAGAGCTGTGGCAGTCGGACAGTCAGTCTGACTAGCATCATAATCAGGCCCATAGTTTGTATGCATACATAAGGAGATCAAAGAAGCACATGTGATTGAAAAACTTGAAAGTGTTTTTTTTGTTTTTATGTTCCAGCACAGAGTTGCTCAAACATCCTATCAGCGACAGAGTCAATACAGCTACAGTTATTTAAAGTAAATACTTTATTTTAATTTGTGTTTGCATTTTATATGTAATTTTGAAATGATGTGGGTTCTCTTTTCAACTAGCACAAGCATAATCATCAACATAGTGTAAACAATGTTCACCCCTTCCAGTGGCAAGCGAAAAAGGCCTAGGTAGTTGTTTGTGGAGGTAACAGTAGGGTGCTTCACGAGAAGAAAGAAAACTCAAGTATGCGGTATTCCTTAGACTGACAGGTACGGCAAATGTAAACAGAACCCATTGATCACAAGTCAAGAGTTGATGAAAATAAAGGACCCCTACTTCCAGAAACTGAGAGATTAGTTATAAATTACCCAGAAATCAATGAGTTTGCAGAGTGATAGATGAAGCTAGAATGTGAAACCTGATCATTCCTTATTCTTGGCCGACTGGTATAAGGTGCCAAATGCAGGCATAATACAATTCTGTAGGAGTCTTTCAACATGTAAATAAAAATGAATGCCCAACAAATGTGTACAAAAAAAGTATATTATTACCATGAATGTGAGGCACTGTGTAATACTGTACCTAAAAGTATGCACCATATTGCAGAACACAGGTTTATTTTCCCTCGACCTCACTGTTTTTCTCCTACTGTTTGTTGTTATTGTTAATGCTTGCACCATGACCCTAAATGTAAATATCTTCCTGTATTGTGTTTTGAAAAACAGTTTCAATAGAAAAGCACTAAACTGAAAGATCGTATTGTTGTTTGGCTTGCCTGGCTCAACTTTTCAGGCTCTGAAGGCTCTGTAACAAACAGAAGCAGCAAAGAACACTTGCTGGGTGACGAAAATGTGATCCTGTAACACTGATACACCATGAGATGTATTGTTTATCATTGGATGCCTGGATATCCTTTAATGTTTGTTTAACTGCATTTAGCCTTTACTGGTATGAATTTCTAGCAACTTCTCTAATTATAGGTATCACACGTCGTTTTTACGTAACAGAAATGAAGGACGTATTTTGGGCCAAGCACAAAGTTTGGCTGCTGAGCACTCCATCCATTCGTTAGGGAATACCCCTGTTTCTGAGGCAGTGGTTGAAAACCTGTTACATGTTACCTCTTCCTTCAGTGCATCAGAGGTTTCTCTACAGATGATGTTTCATCGGCCTTGGAAAGAGCTTCCTTGGAGGGAAAACAACCTTGGCAGAAAACCGTCTATGACCATTACTATTGATCCAGCATATTTGATCTTGCATTTCTGGGCCAAATGGTGCTGAGGCTTTAGCTCCTTTACTGGATTATTTACTCTTTCTTTCTTACTTGTTAACTTGCTCCTCCAATGAATCTTTTTGTGTCCCACTGAGTGAAAAGAGAGTAAGCATTTCTTGTCCAATCAACTTAGTTTCAATTAACAGTGCAACCAATTTGGCAACACAACGAGGACCAGGAATCGGTAGCCAAGTTCAATGGTGTTTATTACAAATGAGTAATTAGATTCAAATACATCACTCCCAAGTCCATATTATATAAGTATAAAATAACAATAGGAAAACCAAGCCTCCTGAAGAAGTTTAGGTGGACAAGAATTGGGCACACAAGCAGCTCTGTAGCTGCAATACAAAATATCAACATGAGCACCTGGTGTTCAGAAAACAATCTCAGTTGGTCCTTTCTATGCATTACCAATCTAAGACTTCAAGTCAAAGAACAAGGCAAAGAAATGCTGAGAGTTCAGAAATCAAATATCTCAATAGAAAAAAACATAGGGATAAGGCAAAAGTGTACGAGCAATATTAGCAGTAGCATTGGAGAAGCTCAGTCAAGAGTCTTCAATAGGTCGAAAATAAGTGGCGGTCTAAACCATACTTAGGGAAAATAACAGGACACAGGGAAATTTATATGAGTCCTTTCGAAGGGCAATGGGATTTGGGAAATGGTTCAAATTAGAGTCCAAGTAAGGTTCTGCATAGAGTCTACAGAAAGGGATTCCGCAAAGAAGTTCAGCATGTATTCTGCAAGAAAGTAGAGGTCATTTGCTCTCCTCATCCAGAGCCACAGTAGAGAAAAATCCCACACTGGAAATAGAAACACAGTCTTGCTCACACGCTTAGGCTTGAGCTCAATAGTCCATTATTCATCCACAGGTTCTCATATGCTCGCAGTTAATTATTTTCCCAGGCATGTTTCTAATGCTGTTACAAGAAATATACCTATTCTAAACTAGCAACGCATAAGAGCACCTGCAAGAAGAGAGAGTCAGCAAAAATTCAGAAGCACTGTGGGTTATAGGACATAGATTCAGGCCTTTAGAGTAAAATGAAAACTTTAGACATTAAATCAGTGAGGTACATTTGACATGCATGTGCACATTTAAACATATATGAATGCAAGATTTATTTCATACTTTTAGTTCATGGTATATAAATCATAGAGTAAGTAATGAAATTGCACAACACTTAGGGGCTTATTATCATTGCGGTTTTCCCACATCCTCCGGGCTGGCGGAAGCCACCGTCGGCCCGGAGGATGTGGGAAAACCGCTGCGGAGCCTCCACAGACCCACCGCCAAATTAGGATGGCTGGTGGGTCTGGTATTCCGTCCGCAGCTTTTCCGCCGGAGTCGCCTTCCAGTATGCGAAGGAGGCACTACAGGTCCAGAGCAGGCTCTGCCCAGAAAAGCTGGTCAACCCCTTGCCACTTCTCAACCTTGGAGCAGAAATCTGCTAAAACTAGCGTGTTTTGAGAAGGGAATCCCCCCTCTCACACATAGAAAAACACTTTAGGGCGTGTATACACATAGTCTGAATTACACACCCACTAGTTTAATCACATACACATTTTTTTAAATATAAGTCCTGAAGAAAGCCAGCATATTCATAAGGCACTGGCTGAAACATGTTGACCCACCTATGGATGGGGGAGGTCGTAACTCGCCTCTAACATCCAACAGCCTTATTTTTAACCGCTGACGGTGGCCCAGGTATTAAAGTTTAATTTACCTTCGGGTACTGGGACTCCCGCCAAGCCGTTTTAAATCACCTTCATAACACTCTTCACCGCACACTCAGCGACATACCTGCTCCGCTGTAATCAGGCGTCGAAGCACATCCGGGACACGCTAGGTGTCACTGGGTGGGCCTGATGATGAAGCATGCCGCCAACTAGGTTGGTGGGTGAGGGCTTCATGAGCACACTCACCAGGTGCTCCCACCCCCTGACGAAACATACTTGAGTCCTTTACTTTTGTTAAAATTGTAATACATGAGCTAGTCTCCTTTTGATTAACCATATATAACCCCCGGGGATAAGGACTAGCTTTCTGGTCCTCTCTCTCTCTCTCTTGATACGCAATCAGCCCCAGAAATATCGCCTCATAAGCTTACAGGATGTAGGGGAGAAGGCCTTCTCCAAAATATTACTAGGGGTGGTGAAAGCCTGGGTAGAACAGCATGCCCTAATACCCATAGAACAAGGGGGGTTTAAAGAAGAGCACTCAACCGTTGACCACTGCCTTAGTTTATGCGCATTGGCAAGAAAGGCAATGGAAGTGCGTGGTAGCTTGTTTTGCTGTTTAATATATTTCCGAGCTGCATTTGACTTGGTAGATCGCAATATATTGTGGAGTATGTTGATAAAGCTCGGAATCAACAAAGCAGTTCTTTCATTAATCCAGGATATGCACTCTAAGAATTGAGCTACAGTAATCCTGGATGATCTTGGGACATTATCTAAGAAGATTCAGATAAAGAACGGCCTGAGACTGGGCTGTGTTTTAGCCCCTATGTTATTTTCGTTGTCTTTTCTGACCCATTGAGTAAAGCGGGACGTTTAAGCCCTAAGATGGGGGAACCCATATTTCATGTCTGCTATACGTGGATGATTTAGTGATAACAGACATGACTGAGTTAGGTCTACAAAAGAAACTGGATACCTTTTTAGAATACTGCAATAAGGAAAGCCTTGCGGTTAATCTAGGAAAGACCAAAATAATGGTATTTGGAAAAAGAAAAAGTTCATTCTACTGGAGACTTGGGGAAGTTAGAATTGGAATAGTATACAAATATAAATATTTGGGCATGTGGTTTGATAGTAGATTAAATTGGAAAGACCACATACAGTCCTTAAAAGCGAGGTCCCTTTCCACAGTCTTAAACAATTTAAACAGAAGTTTGGAGGTCCATCACTGCGACCAATACTGTCAGCTTTTACTAAATCGGTCCAACCACAATTTTTATATGGTGTTGAGGTTTTATTCATGGGGGGTAAATCAGATTGGAACCAAGAGGAGGGAAAATGTGTGAAGCAGCTTCTCGCCCTCCCATCTTCAACTATGTTACAGACTGTGCAAGGAGAATGTCATCTCACAGCCTGGAACTATCGAGGAATGCAAGCGATATTTAATTTCTGGAAAAGAATGACTGGAGAAGGCCCCACCAAGTAGCGTATCTTTGTAAGAAATAAACAGAGACCAGCTATTTTTACCTGGGCGGTCCAAGCAAGGAATAAAGTAGATAAGTTATGTGTTAAACTTACTCTAGAGCAAGACTATTGGAAATCAATGCAGCACTTCCCTAAGTGGGAGTTACGTGCCATAGTTAATGCAAAGGCACGAGTAGAAGACATTATGCTACTTGAAGAGTAAATCTTCGGCACGGTTTCTGATAAATGGATGGGTCAATGACAATGTTTTCCCCTATATAGAAGCTATGCCTAACCCAAAGCTTAGAAATGCAATATTGAAATTTAGAGTCGGCCTGAACCCAAGTTACATTAATGGGAAGATAAAATCACTTATGTCGAACGACCAAGGCCTGTGCTCTTATGCCCTACAAGTAACTGCTATACATGAGTAAATGAATGAAATGGCATAGGTTGAAAAGAACATATGGTGAAAATGCAATCTTACCTATGATCAGGGGACTATGCGAGATTTTGTACAAATTTATAACTAAGGTATAATGCAACCTCTTGCTGCTTTGGTGATAAACTAAGAGACCTCATATGTGAGCCTTTTATGATATATTTTAGTATGCCTTCATTGTGTAGTATACTGTTTTATGGTAAAACCTTTGGGTTAAATCATGTTTTAAATGTTTGTAAAGTGCACATTTTTATGGTCAAATATGCCAAATAAAAATATTTAAAGGGACCACAATGGGCCTGGTCTGCCTTCCACAACGTTGTTTCCACCTCCTGCCAAGAGGCTGGGCCAGAGAGGACAGAACTAAGCACAGACACTTTCTGTCTGAGAGAACAAAGGATTTTGTAGTATAAATACTGAAGCCCAGACACCAGAAATTTAGAACTCACAGGAATCAAGGAACCTGCCAAGGAGAAAAGCTGGGAGAACTGCCAGGAGGAGTTCTACACCTTTGTTGTGTTTTAGATTTTTTGGGTTGGCCTGCAGTTGCTGCTTCTGCCTTGGGCAGTGAAAGGACTGGACTGGACTTTCTTTACTTGTGCTGATTACATCAATGGTTTGAAATGGAGCTTGCCTCCTTTTTTAAAGTCTCACTGCAAAGACTTCACCATCCTCTGGGTACTGCTTCTGGAACCACTGTTTTAGTTGCCTAGGAGAAGGGATATGCAACAGACTCCGTCACCGGCGATTTGTCCTGTTGGCACCGTAGTAGGCACTGTACGCATCTTGCACTGAAACCCCGGTCTCAGCTATGACAATGACAGATGCCGCTGACACAGAGCTGATGCTTGCACCGTTACCTGTGGGCACTGCACTCCGCACCGCCTCGCTTCACTTCGCCATCCTCGTCTCACCAATGCTGTAGTTGCTGCTGACTTCGGCACCCGTGGCTGCATCGTGACTGGGAGCACCGCTTGTAAGTTTCACGCCACACCGCCTTGTCCCACATAGCCGTCTGGGCCGACCAACACCAGCTCCCACTAACCATCTCTGCCACTTGCACCACAACCTGCCAGCACTGAATCAAGCCCTGCCTAGCCCTGCACAGTAAGACTTGGTTTCACCAACGCCATCTGGATGAATGTCACAGAGCCGCTGACTGCACCACATCGAAAGGGCACTGCACCCCGCACCACTTTCATTTTGCAACGCAGCCGCGATGGTTGCCACGACCAGCTCACACCAACATGACAGCCACAACGAGAAAGGAACTGTTACCAAGTCTGTCACGCATTCACGGGTCCATACCGAAGTGGTCGGCTGGAACTGTTAGACTCTGTTGTTTTCAGCATCGCAGTAGCCCCGGACGGAGCTACTGACTCGTGCAAGCTGTGTTTTTGAGGTATTTCTGCAATTTTAAGTTTATCTTGCGATGTAAATATTTTTAAAGTACTGTATATTGGATTTTTATTGTTTTGTATGTATAAAAATATTGGAAATTTTTCTAAAACGGTGTGGTGTCTTTTTGTAGTGTTTTCACTTTAGTACTGTTGGTTATGTGCAGATGCTTTACACACTGCTTCTGTGAAAAGCCTGACTGCTCGTGCCAAGATACCAAGGGGGTGAGCAGGGGTTATGTTAGGAGTGTAACTCCCTTATCTTGACTAGGAAGAAGGGTCCCTACTTGGACAAAAGTACCTACCTCTGCCAACTAGGCACCTCCATTTCTAAAATACACCCAAAACATTTCAACACTTTTAACTTGCTGTCAAAGGACCAAGAAAACTACATTGACGATGCTTCAGAGGATACTGAATGCTCCAAAGGATCGGTATCAAGGAAGAGTAGATATGTTTTACTTTGCAGAAGTCTTGAGAAGTAGTTCCAGCTCTTGTATCCAAGATGCTAGTGAGGTTGTTTTTAAACAATCATCCTGTTTTAAATAGAATATCAGATATGGGATTGTCGGAAAAAACTGCCCTATAAAAGTTTTAATAAGTAATTTTCAAATATATTGCATAAGGATATTGAAGAGATGGAAGTGAAACATTGAAGACCACAAACTAGGTTTTTATATGAAATTGAATATGTCTTGTGTTAAAAAGCACTCAAACATAACTGTCAGTTCACTACTGGTTACTATCATATTCAGCTGAAATTCATGATGCTAGAAGCAGTGATAGAGGCAAAAAGTACCTAGGAACAAACCGTGAATTAATATTGGCAATAAAAAATGAAGTCTTAACTTTACTACTCTTAAACTGAGAAAAATCCTAACTTTAAGACTTTCGGTATTCACAGAAGGCATTTAGGAGTAATAAAGTTAGTACTCCTAACTTTACTACTCCTAAACTGAAAAAATCCTAACGGAAGCCACCGCTGGCCCGGAGGATGCGGAATCACCGCAACAGTGCCTCCAAAGACCCCCCGCCAGATTAGGATGGGTGGGGGGTCATCGGACGATGGCAAAACCGTCCACCGCATTTCCGCTGCGGTCACCTTCCGACCGTGGCAGAAAAGCACTAATATGGTGGCGGTGTTTATCAGACACTGCCAGCCATATTAGGATGGGACAGGGAACATGCTTTTCCACGATGGCTTTTCCGCTGTGGGAAGCATGTGGTCTTTTCCGTTTTGGGGCCCGTTGCGGGCCCCCAGGGTGTCACGGGTTGGGGGGTGCACATGGGGGGTACCTGTACCCTGTACCCTCCTGTACCACCCTGCATTTACATGAACAATGCGGCAGGCACCGCGCGGTGCCTGCCGCTTTGTGCATATAAATGCAATACATGCATTTTTAACCTTGCGACGGGTGCTGCTTCAAGCAGCACCCACCGCAAGGTTAAAGATACGGGATGTGGCTGCCAGGGTGGCGGTCACATCCTAATTTTCATGGAGGGACCGCCGCTGCCCATGCGGACGGTCCCTCTACCTCGGGAGTGGCGGATAGACGCAGGTCCATCTGCCATCCTAATGCCCCCATAGTTTGGAAATGACCAACAGCATGGACACACTCCTCAAACATTTAACTTTGTATATCGTAACACACACTCAATTCCTTTACATTGAATAATAACATGTTGAGTAGAAAAGTGCAAAAAAGGCTAAAAAGGCATTGAGTACTTTTGAACTGGGATGCACGTGTAATTGAAATGGATACCCACTATATTAAAATTAAAAAACTGAAAAAAATGCCAGAACTAGCAAATTAGTTTAACTCTTGGTCTCAAAGGTCCAAGTGCTAATAATACAGATTGAACACGATAAAGTGTCAACGGACTGATATCAGAAATGAATTCTCCAGAAAGGCAAAACTGGTGAGTTTCATGCTGCCTTTACCGTCTGGTGCAATGTATGGACCAATAAAGCCACGGTATAACCAGAGCTACTTTCAAATGATACTGTTATATATAAATCCTTGCATTGGAAAAGCAGAAAAGTTGATGCAGTCTTGGTTTAAACTGGCCCTGTTAAAGTTTAATGAAAACAGGAAACTGTTTAAACATTGAAAGAAATTGTATAATCATTTAATGCAAACAACAGAATACCATCCCCGTCTCTATACCTCAGCTACAACTGACAGGAAAGCCTTCACATTCCCATGAGGGGACTTTTGAGGGGGAATGACTATTATTAATAATCATTTGAGAAGCGTGAGCCAAACAGCCTACAACATGGACCTATCAATGTCCTGAGAAGCCAGAATATAGATCTATTATTAATCAAAGCGTCCAGCTTTGTAGATAGGCCCCTCTCTGTGTCCACTGGAACTCTCTATGAAAAGCACAGCTCAAGTCAAATCGATAGGTTGCTTCGTCTCTAAACAGCTCAATCACACATGCTGTGATCTGCAGAGTGCTGAAATCATAACAAGCTTGTCAGAGAAAACATCTATAGATTGGGGCACCCTTCTTCAAAGACGTTCAGATCATGCCTATTAATTTTGGTACATTTAATGCTGCATTGAAAGGCAAAGTAACTATACATTCTTAAAGCGTACCACGGTTTTGAATGTGTGACTTTCCTTCATGTCCTTCTGAATCTACTATTTTCGTTACCTTTTTTGGTCAGCGAAAGGTTCCCAGCCCGAGCAGACATTTACTCCAACTCCCTCCTCAGTCTTATGAGCCCGTAACATGTGGAGGTTCTTAGGGAATTGTTGGAAAATGAAACAATAAAATACGTTTTCTAGTCGACTGACACTGGTAAGGTAAGTTCGTAGACAGAGGCAACAAAATAAGATGATATTTGGGAACGCTTCGTTCAGTGCCTTCTAAATACTGAGTGGCATATGTATAAGCCCCTATCTCCACAGGAGCGTCACTTTTTGTGACGTTTCCGTGGCGACAGGGGCCTTGCCTCATGTATAAGGCATCATTAAGCCACTTAACAAGGCTTAACACTGCTGTGTACATAAGGCCCCCTTTCACGCTATGGTTAGAGTGAAAGTGGCGTGCAGTGGGTGTTGTGGTGGGCGTTCCACGTAACATCCATTGTATTTGACGCTGCCCCCTATGTACAAGGGTGGTTGACATAGGAGGCAGCGCCAAAATTAAGACCAGGAAAATCCTGGTGTTAAGTTGGCAAAACGAGGAGAAATGCATTATTTCTCCTCGTTTTTGCTTTTTCCTTGTGTGCTGCATTGTGCAGCAAACATGGAAAAAGCAAAATGCCATGGGTTGTTTATGCACAGGAAGGTGCCCCTTCCTGTACATAAACAAGCCTTTTTAAAAAATGCCATTTTGTAACTTTCGTTTGTGCTGCATGAAGTAGTACACATGAAAGTTACAAAATGGCATTTTAGAATTATTTATGTGCGGGAAGGGACACCTTCCTACACATAACCAATCCTCCCCTACACACAGACACCCTTGCACTCTGGTGCAAGGTTGTCTGCATTGGCGCTAAGTTGTTAATCTTAGCCCCATCCCAGTGGTGAAACGCAAGGCTGCACCACATTCTTGTAAATATCGTGCAGCCCTGCATTTCCGAAATGGCGTAGTGTGTCGTTAAACTCAGGAGGCTAATGACACGCTCTGCCACTTCTTTGTACATATCCCCCTGTGACTCTTGCTGGCAGCGTTACAGAAGGGGATTACACTAGTCTAACTAATATTGACCCTTGCGTTACATAGCAGCCCAACTTAAGTTACTCCACCATGCCACCTTTACACAGGAACGCAAGAAACATCAAAACCCTTTGCAGAAACGTATGAGCACCATATTAAGTACCACATTTGTGAGTACTCGAAAGATGTAGGGGGACCTCATTCTGAACTCAGAGAAACATGATTCCGTATAGAAAGAAGCAGAATATTCTTCATTCCACTTCCCGTTTTATTTTTTCAATCATGAGTTTTGTTAGCAGGTACTCCACCACAAATATGAGAGATATGTTGTCTACCTTAATACAAGTGCATTAAAGTCAGGGCCAGACTGGCCCTAGTGCGTATCAGGTGTTTTCCCAGGAGGCTGAAAGGGTGGCGGTCGGTTTTGCAGAAGTGTGGGCAGTTTTTTTTGTTACTTAGAGCTGGTTTTGCCATGTTGCTGCAATATTGGTCTCCAGTTATAAAAGCAGCAGTGCTTCACACTTGACTTGCAACCCTACCTGCCCACCACTGGGGCGGGGGGGCTGGTCCTGCATAATTGCCAGGGCTGCTTTGGATTCATAGTACAGCCCTAATTAGTATGTAATGCACTTGTAGGAAGACGGACGGCTATCCATCATATTAGTGATTAGTGATCAGTGACTCAGTTTGCGCAGATGATTGTCATTAGTTATAATATTGGTGTTATCACTTGACACATTTCAGTCTATTTGATAACATAGCTGGTTAGGAGATAACTGCTTTTTTCCAAATGTGCTTATTGTATTTGGCAATGTCTGAAAAGGCATTTGGGCATCGATTTAATGAATACAACACTTGTCAGTCAGTCAAACAACTTTATTCGGTTAATAAAAAACATAAAAGTACAATACATATATCACAATACACTACAGAATAAAACATTTAAAATCTGAATCATCAGTAAATATGGGTGACCTAAAAAAAAGAAAGGGTGTTAAAAAAACAGATACTCATAGGGTACTGTTTTTTCCTAAAATCTAACAGCTGCGACTAAAAAACTTGCAATGTTAAATATTTCCAATGGGTCATTGAGCAGCTGAAGATAGAGTAAAGCGGGTTTGACTTGTATAAAACCTTTTTCACTTAAAATTGGAAATAAAAAAATCCTATTGATAACACTGTAATAATCACAAAACATTATAAAGTGTGTAGTATCCTGAGTCGAGAAATTGTCACAAGTACAAGGACCTGAATCACACACCCTGCTCCAACCTTGCAAATTACCCAGGAAAAAAATAATTAAATTAAAACAAAAACTGGTTAAGAGCAGGCGATGGAAGAGCTTTGTGACAATTCTCAAATAAGGTTCAATCTGGGGTGGAGGTTTTTTACAAGAAATAGGCTTTTAGTGAAGGTTTCATTAACTCGGTGTCCTCCTGCTCAACCAACATTAAATTTAGAAAATTTGTTTTTACCCATGCCAAATCCTCTTTTCTTATTTTATCCGGGAAATCAATTAATTCTGGACGCCCTAATTTTTTTAAGGTGTTCTTGACAAAATATAACCATGGAATACAGTTGCCTCGCTCCAGGGTGACAGAGTCCCTAATAATCTTGTGATTCAGGGTTAATTCTGGGTTGAGCCTGGTCTTAAGCCAGCAGACCACCAGGTCCAGCCTCAACAAATCTAACACATAACTAACACCTAGCTCTTGGTGTATTACAAAAATTGGGGTGGATTGGGGGACCAACAAGAGAGTACCTAAAAACTTGTTTTCAACTATCTCAACCCCCTCCATTGGCTTATAACCCCAGATGGCCGATCCATACAATGCAATGGCTATACATTTAGACCTGTAGATGTTGAGCATGGCATTGATTGTCTTAGCCCCAAGTCGCTGTGCAAAGCCATGCACAGCAGCCGTTGACCTTGCCATGACATTTATTTTTATTTTCTGTTGTGGTGCCCATGAGCCCCTCTCATCAAAAAACACCCCCAAATAGGTACAAGAGGTCTCCCTGGACAGCTTTGCACCTTCACAATAAAAAGTTTTTGGTTTTTCATGTTTTTGGCCCATAATCATTGTATGTGATTTGGCTATATTGACTACTAGGTCCAATGATTTCATATAGGCCACATAGGAATCCAAAAGCCTCTTGAGCCCTACAGCTGTACAAACTAACAAAAAAGGCATCATCTGCCTAAAGGAGAACATGAATAGCCCTGTCCCCTACTCACGGTATGTCCAAGCTGGGCGAGTCTAAAACTTTCCTAAATTGTTTATTTATTGGGTAAAAAGTAATGGGGCTAAAATACATCCCCGGCATACACCTCTTCAAGAATTAAAGTGCCTTTTGCAATTTCCTTCTATTTTGACCCTCACCCTTGCAGAGAGATCCCTATGTAGGTCCCCCAAGAAGTGAACTAAACTTGGTTCTATGTCCATATCTAGCAGGATGAGTCAAAGCTTAGATCTATTTACCAGGTCGAAGGCTGACAAGATTTGATTTGATTTGATTTATAAATATATAGAGCGCACAAATGCCCAAGGGAGTCTTGGCGCTGGGTTAAGTGCACAAAGTCTGGAGCTACCCGTGATATGAAGTTCTAACGAGGCTAAAAAGAGCCAGGTTTTTACAGCCTTACTGAATAATAACAGCGAGTAGCTATTTTTTATTGAGAGTGGTAGTTAGTTCCACGTTTTAGCTGTTTGCAGTAGGAAGCTTCTCCCCCCTATCTTAGTTGCTTGAATTTGGGAATCTTAATCAACTTTGCCTCACTTGATCTAAGTTTCCTTGAAGGTTCGTATTGTTTTAGATGAGTTTTTAAGAAATGGAACCCCTACCCCATAAAGGGCCTTGTATGCTAGGCAAACTAACTTGAACCTTAGCCTTTTCTCTATGGGTAACGAGCAGAGGGTTCTTAATCTGTGGGCAACTGGCTCAGATCTTGGGATGTCCAGAACTAGCCTGGCTGCAGCGTTTTATAGACGCTGAAGTTTTGTCAGGTGTTGAGTTTGTATCTCAGCATACAGGGCATTCCCGTAATCCAGCCTGGATAAGGCCAGTGCAGTTACCAGTGTTTTACAGGTTTCTTGGGGAATGAAAGGCAAGAGTCTTTTTATCATTTTCAAAATGTACCACACATAAGAGGACAGTTTGTTAATCGGGGCGTTGAACATTAATTTATTGTCCCAGGTTCCTGACTTTATCCACAGGGAAAGGGCACTTGCCTAAGCTATCAGGCCACCATTTAGGCGACCAGACTTTGGTTTTATCACCATTTAGTTTCAGACAGTTTAGTTGCATCCAGTGGTTGACTTGTTCAATGCAGTTACTAAATCTGTCTGCAGTTTTGTCTACGTTATTTGAGATTGACACCACTATTTGGGCGTCATCTGCATTGGAGACGGGTAGAAACCCACAGTTTCTTATGATGGTTGCTAATGGGCCAACATACATATTAAAAAGGGTAGGGCTCAGGGAAGATCCCTGTGGCACCCCCCAAGGTGACTTGAAAAGGTTTAGATGTGTAGTCTCCTAATTTGACTGTGAAAGTTCTTTCGGCCAGGTATGATGAATGATAACAACGTGAGTCCTGAGTCATGAACTCCCAGTTCTGCTAAACAGGTCAGGAGTATACCATAGTTAACGGTGTTGAAGGCTGCCAAAAGATCCAAAAGGATCAGGGCAGCCTTCCCATCCATATCCAGTACACTACTAAGTTCCTCTGCTGCCATGATTGAAGCCGTCTCTGTTCCATGTTCTTCCCATAACCCATACTGTGATTGATCTAATGCATAAGAAGACGAAAGAAATTCTGACAGCTGTTTATTCAGTGGTTTTTCCAGAACTTTAGCTGGAAAAGGTATTCTTGAGATCAGTCTGTAGCTCGCCGGATCATGCGAATCCAGATTGGGATTTTTCAGGAAAGGGAGGACTGATGCAGTTTTCCAAGCATCTGGGAAACAGCTCGACTGTATTATCGTTGTGAAAAACAGATATAGTTGTTTGCTAAGTAGGTCTAGGAACAGATGTAGCCCCTTAGGTTGGCAGGGGTCCGTTAAGTCTCCGGACTTAGTTGTCATTATTGTACTAGACTTGGTTCTATGCCCATATCTAGCAGAAAGAGCCAAAGCTTAATCTATTTACCAGGTCGAAAGCTGACAAGAGACCTATAAAAGCCAGCTGTAGAGTTCTGGCTTTGGCTAGAGTGTATTTACCTGCTATTAAATCTAAATTTAGACACTGATCCAGAGTACCCCTTCCTCATCTTTAACAAAATTGGAGGCTAGTTAGAACCTCATTCTCATCCAGCCAGTCCATTAACTTAGTTAAAATCATTCTCCCCAAAACATTTACTGCAGACTCTATTGATGATAACGGCCTATAACAATGTGGACGCAAAACCCTGATGGCTTGAATCATTGTAAACATTTGTAAACATTTTGGCACCAAAAAGGTGGATTTTGTTTATATAAGTCAGCTGGGACACCGTCTAGACCAGGGGCCTTGTTCCTGGTCATTTGCATTATTGCCTGTTCCACTTCACCGTCATGAAAAACAATTTTAGGGGATTCCCTACTTTGTTCTGAACTAGGCAGTAAGTCCAGGCTAGCCGTGGCCTCATATATGGCTTCAAAATGAGAGAGCCACGGGGCTTCTATGATATTACATTCTACGGGGGCGTTCTCTATCCCAGAGAAAAAAGGTTTATTTACAATAGCCCAAAATCTAGAGCTATCTTTTAGAACCTCCACTGATAATAAAGCATTCCATGCTTCTTCTTTTATTTCCTTTTTATGTGTGGATAAAGCAAGCTTATACCGCTTTCTTAACATGGCTATATAGTCTTTAACTCATGGTACCATTTTCAGTGCTACTACCAATTTTCGGTGTGCGTTTGATCAGTAGCTGTTAAACCATCTCTTTCCGATAATTTGCCTGGATCTAGTAGGTAAGGAGAGGTCTGACGCCACCTGCGCACAGATGCCTTCAAAGGCTGTGAGTTGCTTCGAGCCCTGTTTAGAGTTCAAGGCAGGTAAAGAACTTATCATCGACCTTCACACATAGGTCCTGAAAAAAAAGGTCCGGGATTGCTTTGGCCCATTTTAGCCTCCGGCCATGATCAGATTTTTCCACACAGGTATCACCAGCTAACTTTTCCAATTTCCCCTTTAGACCACAGGCCCTGTCCAACACAAGAACAACAGGATTATGATTTCTAAAATTAGACCACCTGGCAATATAGAAAATTACTTGAGATAATAGGGATAGGGAGATAAATATGAAATCTATACTGGTATCCCGCCCTCGTGCTTTAAAAGTCAGAATCCTCTCCTCTGTATCAATAAAACTTGGTTCAAAAAGGTCTGCTGCAGCCAAAAGCTCCTCCAAACATTCCCCATACTGTGTGTGCTCAAAATAAGGAAAGGAGGAATTCACTGGGCCTAAAAAATCTTCTCCGTGGCAGTTCAACTCACAAACATGAATGTTAAAATTGCCCATAACTATAATAGAATAATAAGTGGTTTGCTTCAATCTGTACTGCTCCAAAAAACATTTCAATTTACATAAGTGTTTATTTAAAAAGCTATTCTCTCCTGCATTGTAAAAATTGACAAACAACAATTTAGTCAAATTATGAGCAGTAAATTCAAATGCCAGACAGCTGTGGGACCCCACATCCACCCTCCTATGAGCCCCTGACAAATTGAGTGAAAATAACATTAATAGGCCCCCTTTTTAATACAACACTTAAGCTACTTACTTTAAAATTATTAGCAACACATCCATTTAGCTGCAAACGCCTCACAAGTTCCTAGTATTAGAATTCCTATTTTGCCAACAAAATTTCAATGCAGGTAAACATTCTTTATTACTTTACTTTAATAAATAAGCAATGTGTTTTATACATTATTGGCAAGGATTTCAAAGCACATTAATTGTAAAATGCACAGTAGTCTGTATTTTTTCTTCTATATACAAATTTCCCTCAATATGTGCTACATGCTCTGCCTTTCTTTTTAATGGCTGACTTCAACATAGTTGCTAAATTTCCCACTAATGTTGAAACTTTTCATGAAAATAGCTATACAAGTTGTCATAAATAAAATTAAATGTTATTCTTTTGGGTTGACTAAGGACACACAAGGACTGACAGTGAGGGTCTCTACTCATGCAGGTTGCTTCAAATTAAAGTACTATGCTTACATGAGTCCACTAGGCAAGGAGTTGTGTGATAGTGTCAGCATATAATGATGCATTGTTATCAGCTTTTGGTGGATGAAAAAACACACGGTTACACTGAACATTCTGAAAGACCAGGTTATACGCAGCAAGGTATTATCTACTAGAGGCACATTTTTTTTCCTCTTAGAAACCCTTTCGTTAAGTTGGTAAGACAGCTCAATATTACCGCTCAACTTTTTCCCCACTAGACTCACTTTAGTGTCATTTTTTAAATTAACATCAGCCTCCCCTTATGGTTGGAGAATGTCATGCCCATACATATATCGTTTGAGAAAAATATTCCTCCAAATATCCTGTAAAACAATAAAAGTGAAAATATTGGCCGATTGCAGTTAATAATTGAAAATGTACACCTAAAGGGGAGATATTTTTTCAACATGATTTAGGATAATATATTTATGTCAGACAATATTTTTGTCACTGATATGCTGAGCTGAATCTAGACAGGGAAGTATATATCGTCTGACAAGTTGTCATTTAGTACGAGAACGTTTTTCCTGAGTCTAGTGCAATAACACAAAAGGATGGGGCCCATCCGAAGAACAGTGAGGGCTCCTCTGCTAAGGGGAAGGAGCCTCGCCAGCTGCTTTTTGGGATGTATGTCGTTACAACGCATACTTTTACAACGCATACCGTTACAACGCATTTTTACACCGCAACATCCATTACAACGCATTCCATTACAACGCATGCCATTACAACAAATTCTTTGAAACTACCTTTACAACGCATTCCACTACAACGCATACTACATTTACAATGCATACCATTACAACGCATACCATTACATTGCATGTATGGTAAGTATTGGATAGTGTAGGGGTAAAAATTACTATTCTAACTCCATGGGGGTACAACAGTCGGGTGTATATTGGATAGTGTAGGGGTAAAAATTACTATTCAAACTCCAGGGGGTTCAACAGTAGGGTAAGTGTTGGATAGTGTAGGTATGCGTTGTAATGATATGCGTTGTAATGACTGCGTTGTAATGACATGCGTTGTAGTGGTATGCGTTGTAGTGACATGCATTGTAATGGTTGCGTTGTAATGGCATGCGTTGTAATGGATGTTGCGTTGTAAAAGATTTGTTGTAAAGGAAGTGCATTGTAAAAGTTGAGTTGTAAGTGTTGTTTCCCTGCTTATTGCAGTGTAAAAAAAGGAAAAATAAAATGATAATAACCTGAGGCTATTATCATTTTAGTTTTCCCTTTTGCAGTATCTTTGTGGGGTGGGGCTGTTCTCAGAGCAGGGGTAAGAGTGGTTTGATTGATTGATTTTAATACTTCTATAGCACCTGCTGTCACCCCATGGGTATCCTGGCGACTGAAAAGAGTGGACCAGAGTGGAAAAGAAAAGGTCTCAGAGATGGAGGGGCATACAGCTCCCTATGTGAGTATTAGTGCTTGGCCGACTAACAATCCCGAACACCGCTTCATGAAAGTATGTGCAGAGTTAAGATGAAGACAAGTGCAGGTACTGTACACAAAGTCTAATGGCTGGACAGACTAACACCATGGCCTGCGTGAATAAACAAACCACAAAGTGACTATCAAGAGGCCAAACGGGGTGGTCTTAACACTCCACATACTTTCAGGAGCCCTAACCTTAGTGTTGCCCACGGGACATGTCACCGCTTCCCTGGTGAAGCAGTGTTCAGGATTGTTAGCATTCTATTACTAATATCTGTTGTCCTACCAGGCATTCTCCAGCCTTGTTGAGACATTTTACGGACCAGCGTCTGTTTACTAAAACCCCCTGCCCCCGATCCAGCAGACAGCCCTTATTGTTGGCCATGAACGGACCCAAATAAAGGTTGAAAGACTGAACTCAGACAAATTTGTTTGCATCAAAAATATTTTTTAGTTATTTTATTTCTCAAGCCAAGCCTGGTGCAGGTAAGTGAAATAATTGCTTTGCAAAATCGTATGCAGTGTTTTACAGTTGAATGTAGATTCAAATGCAGTTGGTTGAACTACAGGTAAATCAACAGTTCGGAATTACTTCTTAGTTACTTTATAGATTACTATGTATGTTACTTTTCAGATTACTTTTGCTAATCAGTGTGATATGACTAGATATTACACTGAGACATCTCCTAGACAAAAGGTAAGTAATTCACTTTTAGTACAAATGCAGTTTTTCAATATTCCATACAAACCAACTCCACTCTTAAAACTATTTTCAAGAAAAGCAGTCAATGTAATCCTATGGGAGGAAATGGAGGTATTGGTTTATAAGTAAGTAGTTATTTGTGGGAGTTGGAATTCTGTGGTTAGAACCAGGTTTCCCCCAGGGTCAAGGAAGCACTCTTGAAACACCCTTAGCGGCACTAGGGCGGCCGGGTGCAGAGTGCTGAGGCCAAATATTATCCAATGGAGGATAGAGGGCCTCTGGTTGGAGCAAGGTTGTGGAAGCAAAGCTCCCGGTGTCAGGCTCAGGGCAAAGGGGGATCCAAGTTAGCACACAAGGTGCACCCGCAGCGGCTCAGGGGAGGCTGGGTGAAGGGTGCTGTTTGGCATCCGATACCCTCGTTATTTTCTATGGGAGTTGCTGGTTTGGGATTTTGGCTACAGGTTTGGTCCAGGAGATGTCTGAGAGAAACCAACAGCTGGGCAGATAAGTTGGAGTGCTCTGGTACGTAGGTGCACCTCGGATTCTCTTCTCCAAGGTGCAGGGTGGCTGGATGCAGAGGTGTCTTTTGAGGTTGGATTTCAACTTTTCAGGCCATTCTCAGTTGGGTGGTCTCCTTGCAGAGACTGCAGGTGACGTCAGGGGTCCTGGAGGGGTCAACCCATGGTGGACTTGTGCTCTGGAGCGCTGGGGGACCTCGCGGGGACCAGTGGCCT
Organism: Lissotriton vulgaris; assembly: GCF_964263255.1. NCBI lineage: Eukaryota > Metazoa > Chordata > Amphibia > Caudata > Salamandridae > Lissotriton > Lissotriton vulgaris. The sequence continues at coordinate 629,088,022 of NC_141694.1, read as the reverse complement.
ACCCGGATTTGGGCTGTAGGCATCGGGTGCAGTGGTGGTTTTAGGCGGCGGCTTTCTTTGTCCTCAGCAGGCTTAGAGTTTGTCTTAGGAGTTTTTTTTAACAGAGCTGCTGTTCGGAGGATATCCATTCTTTGTTGCAGGCAGTCAGTCCTCCCAGGGATTCAGGAGGTCCCTGGCTGCAGGTCAAGGCGACTTTGGTGCAGAATCTCTGGATACTGCAGACAGGCCGGTTGGGCTGGGGCCGAATCATTTCTTCTATGCAGTCTCCTCTGCTGGGCGTCATCATTCGTCCTACTTCAAAGGTTGCAGATATCTGACTTCTTGGTTCAGGGCTGCCCCCTAAATACTGTATTTATGGGTTGTTTTAGGGGTCTTAAGGTTAGTAGAAAATGGGCTACTGACATTAGGGTGACTACACCCTTGTTGTGCTCACCCCACGAAGGGGTGGCGGGCACTGAAGAGTGGGCTTCAACCTTTCCTCCCCACCTGAGGGGTTGGGTTGGCAGAGGTGGGCACACCTTCTAGGCTGTGCTAATTTTCCCCGGCTGTCTTCCCACCACAAGTAGGGAAGACAGGAAGGGGGCCTGGTCCTGTTAGCTGGGGGTTGCATTACAAAGGAGGCAAGGCTTTTGTAGCTCTGCTGCCACAGTGACTCTTCCTGGCCTGGTGGAGGTGTGACCACCTCCCCCCAGGAAAGGCATTGTTTCTGGGCTCAGGGAGTGAAGGCTCCCACCCCAGGGGTCCAGAAACATGTCTCGTAGTGGCAGGCTGGGAACCCATCAGAAGCTTGGATGTTTTTCAGGGGGCATCTCTAAGATGGCTTCTGAGAGCATTTTTCATTAAATCCCAAACTGTCATCAGTGTGGGTTTAATGTGCTCAGATATTTGATACCAAACTTCCCAGTTTTCAGTAAAGCCATTATTGAGCTCCCAGCACCATATCCTCTCAATGGCATTACTGCACTTACAATGTATAAGAATTTGACTAGACACAGTAGGGGTACAGGGCTCATGCACTTGTACCCTCATGACTTATATCGTGCTCCCAGCTAGAGGGGTGGCTTACCTATGCAAGCTATCCTGGCTGATGAGAAGTGAAACCTCAAAACTGGACCTAGTATGCTTGTTTCCAGAACACGGTGGACACTGCTTGGCTGTTTGGGCTTGACTGTTCCCATGACGCACATGGTCAAGACTGATTTGAATATGGCCAGTTCTAAACTGGGGTGGCATGGAGAGAAAAAGAATGAGGGATTTAACCCAAATCTCTTGACTTGGAGTGAATGATTTGATTTGCTCTGCATTCTGTCCATCAATTGTGAGTCTTTTTGCTTTCCTGCCCTAAGTGCGCCGGCTATTTCCAGACTTGGGTCTCAGGCTCACTGTACCATTGCATTCAAGTTATCCTGACTCATAAGGGGTGAAACCCCGAAATCGGGCCTATGATGCTTGTTTCTGGTTCAGGGAGGACCCTGCTTGGCAGATTGGACTGGACTGTTCCCATGAAGCACAGGGTCAAGAGTGATTTGTATATGGCCAGGTCTAAACTGGGGTGGCATGGTGAGCAAAAGAATGATAGATTTTACCTAGATCTCTTGAGTTGGGGTGAATGTTTTGATTTTTTATGCATTCCATCCATCAATTGTGTGTCTTTTGCCTTCCCGCCCTAAATGCGCCGGGTATGCCCAGACGTTGGTCCCTGGCTCACTGGGGATGATGCTTGTACTTCTGTGCTGATAGACATTCTCAAACCCTTTGGTCTTACTCACATAGTCTCAGAACACACTCACAAGGCACTTCATATGTAGGATGGGATTTTTTCAAATAACCCCTCCATTGGTATTGTTAATTTTGCCACTTACTTGAACGGACCTTATGGCAATTGCTTTCAATCTACCCGATGGGCACAACAATGACCTATGAATAACAAAGTAGGGAGGGAGAGAAACAGTGGATTCAGTCTCCCTAAACGTTCTTGCTAAACAGAATAGAATCCACTTGGGAGGTGGTGGTGGTCCCTACAATGGTGGGGAGCACACAGTGTTGTTTAAATACTCCTCACACACCAACAGGCCCCTTGGTGTCATGCTTCATCATCGGGGTCTTTACACCCTTCTACGGGATGTGGCGTGCTACGACCGACGACTACGTGGGAGCACTTTCTGTGGACTATGTGTGAATGCATGTGGGGTACTTAAATGTGAGTGGTGGAGTGGTGACAGTGATATTTAAAAATACCTGGCTCGTGGGGTAAAAAAGACTTTAATTAAGCCCCCGGCTGGTATTAATACAAAGGGTGCAGTGAGAGGTTACTGGTGTATAATTATGTACATTAACCTCTTTTGTGTGTCAACATGAACATGTTTCGGAGTGCGAAACTCCTTCTTCAGGTCGGGAAATGCACAAAGATCCCCACCCTACTCAGATGGATGTAGATGTAAAAGTGTATTATACAAAAATTGTAACGTGAACTATAGGTGTTATGTACCTAAATTGTAGTTCAACACGTAGTCTCTGCGCCCATTTGGCGTTTTTATCAAGACTTAGTGTTTTAGGTTACATTGCCTCATGAGCCATTAGCGCATTATTGGGGGCTCCATCATGCTAAGTTCAGCGATGGTTTTACAGGAGATGATCTGCCCTTTTCCCCTCAACACGGCTCCGATGGTTGACAAGCATTAGCTTCATGGAGGAGGTCCATTATTGAGACCTCTTTCTTTGAGTGAGAGGAGGTCATCCTAGAAAGCCCCAAATCACTGGAAAGAGCTGGTTTCACCACTCCTGAGGTTCTCCGTTCACTGTCAACCCAAAGGTGTGCACCGCCTGTCCCAGACTACTCACACCTGAGGCCGGCAATTTCAGTCTAGAAAGGGGAGAGATCACCGCCTGCGAAAACCAATACTGTACGGCTGCCGTGGCTTCCAGACAAGCCAGGCAGTATTCTTACCGGGGCATTCTGTCCATTATATGCACCATCCATTAGGGCAGGGAAAAGAGCACATCCCCCAGACCGACCAGGCCCTGAGGCAACAGCAACGCCCAACCTCATCGGCCAGAAATGTCACTAGGGCTCCCTGTCCCACTCCTTGGCAACACAGGCCTTGTTTCCCCCGTGGCTGTTGGTGTGCCTTGGTGCAAGCTTCTTGCAGCCCTTGGCCCGGGGCCTAATGATCGGATGCAAGCGGCCTTACAAGACGTCGCGGACACTACTCTCCTCTACTCACCATGTCTTGTTGCCCCAAGGTTCTCTCTCCTCCTCGACTGCAACCTCCATCTGCGCCAACCATTAATGCTGTTGGGGCTCCCTGATCCCACCGCACAGCGGGCCAGGCCTTGTTTTCCCAGAGGCCCTCAGATCTCCTCAGAATAAGTATGCTGCAGACCCCATCCCGGGGCCTTGTGGTGTGGCTTAGACAGCTGCTCTAGCTGCTGCTAGCAACAAACTCCTCCTCTCACTGTTGCTCACTGCCCCAGGGACCTCTCTCTCCATCGGTGGTTCCCCCACACAACTTGGGTGGGTCACAACTGCAGCTCTCGGGCAAGTACTACTGCCACTCTCTCAACCGCCCTCCACTCTCAGTTGGTCTGCGGGCCGCCAATTGCCCTCATGGCATGGGTGCCAGGACTATTTTGGTATTAGTTTCGGCTGAAGTCACCCCATCCAACGGAGGACACCCGCAAGAGCGGCCCCTATCGCGGCTCCCAGTAGAGCTGAGGCTGTCACATGAAGTTAGCTTTCCGGCAACCTAAGGACCCTACCCAGTGGAGCTCCATTATTGAGTTGCTATGCCACTGCCATCTTGGCCGTGCCCCATGATTGCAATATTTGGAAAACTGGAGAACACAAGCATGTTGTATTGACATCCCAGAAAATACCAAGCTACCATTATGAGCAGGAAGAGTGGAAACATGAGGACACTGTTGCTACAAAAGCAGCAAATAACAACGGAGAATGTAATCTCTCTCACAGTCAAGCACTTTCTTTGGAAGTAATGATGATGAAGCTAAGGTTTTGATAAATGTGCCCCACTATTTCATGAGAAACAGTAGCAAATTGTTGAGCAAGGTGATGCCTCATACAATAATAAGTAGAATAAAGTCATTACTTGTGCACAATATTGTCCTTAATTAAACAGGAGCAAAGACAGGGTTCAGATGTCGACTTTAGATTCATCACCTTGTGTGGTCATGCACGGTTTGGTTGACATTTAATGACTGATAACATAAGGTGCACTAGGTAATGATTCTACAGCAATATTTAGATTTGCCCCACTCAAAAAAGTAAATGATCTGTTGTGTCATGAAAATATTGTCTGCCATTAAAGAAAATGTCATATTTAGGTACACACATTAAAATATTATTTACATAGCAATTTATTTACATAAGGTTTTAAAACAAAAATCTAAATGCCCTTCTACATGTACCATAGGTGACCTCAGACTGCTAGTGATTCCTTTGTTTTTTGGGAGGGGACATTTAAGACCTCCATTCGGTTCTTTGTCATCTCTCGAAGCTGGTTTAGGAGTAGTTTTTTTGGTTTATTCTCTTTGGTCATGGAAATGAGGAAAAGTTCAATAATGATTGTATTGTATTTGCTTTTATAGTTGTTTTAGACTTTTTATTTAACCCCTTCGCTGCTAAAGGTTCCGAGAGTTTGTGGATTCCTCTGGAGAGGAACTAGAAATTAGCCAAATTACAGCTACATTTTGTTTTTGGGTTGGATGATGGGAAAAAAGTGCTGCAAATGAAAGTGTCTGGGTTTTTCCATACAAATGTTATCTAAAAAAGGATTTATTTGGCTAAAGTCACAATTTTCCCAGATTTTAGGGAATGACAGACTTATGTCAGAAAACCAGAAAGGCTGATACAAATTTCCTACCACCCAGCGTTCCCCTGGGTCTCTCAATTAAAATGGTGCCTCACTCGGGTGGGAGGCCCAAATACCCGTGACAGGCTTTAGGTTTCCCTAGGTGGCCGCCGAGCACGGGGCCAAAAACCCAGGAGACCCCTTTGCAAACCAGGTTGTTTTGTGATAAGCAATTTTGATGTTGCTTCAATACATTTTGGACCCTTGCTTGTCGTGGGTACTTGGGCCTCTCACACGAGTGAGGCACCATTTTTGTCGGGAGACCTGGGGGAACGCAGGGTGGTAAGAAATTTGTGTCAGCCCGGTGATGCCACAACTTTCCCACACAAAAATGTGTGGAAAAGGTGATTTTTTTCAGCTAATTTGAGGTTTGCAGGGGATTCCGGGTAAGAAAATGTTGGGGCATCCATGCAAGCCATACCTCCCTGGAATTCCCCGGGTGTCTAGTTTTCAGAAATGTGTGGGTTTGTAGGTTTCCCTAGATGGCCACCGAGCCCGGGGCCAAAAACTCATGGGACAACCCTTGAAAACCAGGTTGGTTTGTGATATTTATTTTTGATGTTGCTTCACTAGAATTTGGGCCCTTGCTGGTCGTGGGTACTTGACCCACCCACGTGAGGAACCATTTTTATTGGGAGACCTGGGGGAATGCTGTGTAGACGGAAATTTGTGGATCCAAGAAGATTCCAGAACTTTCCCACAATAGAATTGTGAGGTAAGTGTGTTATTATTTTTACAAAGTTTGAAGTTAGCAAGGGATTCTGGGTAGCAGAACCTGGGTAGAGACAGACAAGTCCCCCTATCCTGGATTCTGCTTGGTGTCTAGTTTAAAAAAATGTACAGATTTGCTAGGTGCCAGCTGCGCTAGGGCCCAAAACCCAAAGGTAGACACAGTGCTAAAACAAAGTTGGAGCCTAGTGGGCTTTCTGCTGCCCTGGGGGTAATCAGGGGGGGGGGGGGGTACACCCTGATATGCCCCAAAGGGGGCAGAAAGACTGTGGCTATTTTTTGTGGGGGTGGGGGAATTGGTATGACCATTTTCGACAGTCCCGACGCCTACGCATAAAAAAAGCCTGTGTAATCGCTGGCACCTAGAGGGCTGTCTGCCCCCACAGGGGGCAGATCGGGGCCCACTGCCCCCATATGCCCCCCCAGGGAGCAGAGCGACTGGAATTTCTCTGGGGGTATTGTCGCCCATTTTGGGCAGCCTCTACCCCTACATGAATAAAACAAAAAAAACTGCTTTCTAGTGGGCTTTCAGCCCCCTCGGGTGGGCAGATTTGGGGATACAGCTCCCATCAGAAACTCTGGGGGGTAGAAAGACTGTCATTTTTGAGGGGGGGTGGGGGCATTGGTGTGCTTGTTTCGGGTAGTCCCCACCCTAAAAAAATGTACGCCCCAAAAAATCCCTTGCTCTTAGTGGGCTTTCTGCCCCCCGGGGGGCAGAAAGGCTGTAATGTTTGCGGTGGTGGGGGCAGCACCCACCCTAAAAACAAATGCTCCAAAAAAATCCCTGGCGTCAAGTGGGCTTTCTGGGGGCTACTGCCTCATCCGCGCCCAGGGGTGGCAAAAAGGCTGTAATGGTGGTGGGGGTGGGGGCATTTTCAAGCCCATTTCAGGCAGCCCTCATACTAAAACAAACCAAAACAAATTGTGCAACAAAAATCACTGGCATTTAGTGGGCTTTCTGGCCCCATAACCATTGTTTTGAAGCAAAATAATAACCCAAAGTCCCGTGAGTCCCCCGGGGGGGAGGGGGGGCAGAAAGGATGTAATGGTGCAAAAAAAATCCCTGGAGGTTAGTGGGCTTTTTTCCCCCCCGGGGGCAGATTGGGGCTATTTTTGTGGGATTGGGGGCATTGGTATGACCATTTTGGGCAGCCCCCATTCCTACATGAATAAAACAAAAAAATCCCTGCTTTCTAGTGGGCTTTCTGCCCCATCAGGTGGCCAGATTGGGGGCTACAGCTCCCATCTGCCTCCTTGGGGGGGCAGAAAGACTGTCATTTTTGTGGGGTGGTGGGGGCATTGGTGTACTCGTTTCGGGCAGCCCCCACCCTAAAAGTAAATTATGCAAAAAAAAATCCTGGCTTTTAGTGGGCAGAAAGGCTGTAATAGTGGCGGGGTGGGGGCATTGGCATGCCCGTTTCGGGCAGCCCCCACCCTAACAGAAATTGGGCATGATAAAATCCCTTGCGTCTAGTTGGCTTTCTGCCCCCCCCGGGGGGGGGGGGAGATTGGGGGCTACTGCTGGCTGGGGGGTGGGGGCATTGGCGTGCCCATTTTTGTCAGCCCCATCCTAAAAATAATTGCACATAACGAAATCCCTAGCGTCAAGTGGTCTTTCTGCCTACTCGAAGGGGCAGATTGGGGACCAATGCCCTATATGCTCCCAGGGGCCAGAAAGGCCGTAATTGTGGTGGGGTGGGTGATTGGCATGCCCATTTGGGGAAGCCCCTACCCTAAGCAAAATGGTGCCAAAAATCGCTGATGTTTAGTGAGCTTTCTGCCCCCCCAGGGGGAAGATTGTGGGCTACTGCCCCATCTGTCCCGCAGGGAGGGCCAAAAGGCTGTAATGGTGGCCGGGAGTGGGGGCAGTGGTGTCCCCATTTCAGGCAACCCTCACCCTTAAACAAATGTGCCCAAAAATCCCAGGCGTTTAGTGGACTTTCTGCCCCCCAGGGGGGGGGGCAGATAGGGTGCTGCTGCCCCATCTTTCCCCCAGGAGGGGTAGAAAGGCTGCAATGGTGGCAGGGGTGGGGCCATTGGCATGCCCATTTCGGGCAGCCCCCACACTAAAACAAATTGTCCAAAAACAATCCCTTGGGTTTAGTGGGCTTTCTACCCCCCAAGGAGGGCAGATTGAGGCTACAGCCCCATCTGTCCCCTGGGGGGGGGCAGAAAGACTGTAATGGTGGTGAGGCGTTGGCGTGACCGTTTTGGGTAGCCCCACCTTGAAAAAAAATACATAAAAAATTCTTTGCCATCAAGCGGGCTTTCTGCCCGATGGGGGGCAGAAAGGCTGTAATGGTGGCGGGGGGTGGGGGTATTGGCAGGCCCATTTTGGGCAGCCCCTCCCTAAAAAATGGTGCATAAATATCGCTGATGTTTAGTGGACTTTCTGCCCTCCGGGGGCATATTGGGGGCTACTGGCCCCATCTGCCCTCCAGGGGGGGCAGCTGTAATGGTGGCAGGGTAGTGGGGGAATTGACATCCACATTTTGGGCTTCCCCACCCTAAAACAAATGCGCCCTAAAAAATCCCTGGCATTAGGTGAGCTTTCTGCCCCCCCAGGGGAAGATTGGTGGCTACTGCCCCATCTGCCCCCCAGGGGGGCAGAAAGACTGAATTAAGCCCATTACTTTATGGGGGAATGAAGACCCTTGCCCAAGAGGCCCCCTCCCCCTCCCTGGTGTCTAAAGGGTGGATACCTGCTTGGAGATCACCCACTGGGGAGGGGTACCATTGGAATTAGGAGATTCTCCCCTTTCCAATGATACCTCTCCTGTCTTTCTACGGGTTCAGGGGGCTTTGATAGCACCTTGAGCACGTAGAGAGTGAAACTAAAATTAGCCTAAAGGATAATTTAAGTTTCAGTTTCTGTCCAATGACGTCAGCGCAACATGCGTGCTGATTGTCAATTCACAGAAACAGCGGGGGACCGAGGGAGCACGTTAAGCTCTTCCCCAGCTCCCTAGGCTGTGGTGGAGGAACAGAAATCCCTTTGCTGTCTGCAGCAGAGGTATTTTGTGCCCGTGTCCTCATGATGGAATTGTTCCTTTATGAGCACAGGATCACGGATGCTCATGACGGAACCATTCCGTCATGAGCATCGAAGGGGTTAACTGGCCCTTATTTTTAAATGTCCATCGTGTATGAACTGTTGATTGGGTTTGACTGTTTGGACATATGTTCTACTGGAGGCAAACATTTTTGCTGCTTCCACAAGTTGTCTTAATCAGTCACTGTTATAATTTTGCTATCAATGTTTTTGCTTATTATTTTCGTGATTCTCTGTTGGTGCGTTTATGGTTTCTCTTTGTGAAAGTCTACATTTGTCTTGTTGTAATTCTAATTATGCTTTCGATATTTCTAGTCCATTGTTATATAAAGGGATGTCCTTTATCTTTTTGTCACTGCAAGAAGTGCACATCCAAAAGTTTAAAAAAAGATTCACTGCAATAGTGCTCTCAGAATGAAACTGAAATCAGTCCCTACTCCGGCACATAAATGTGGCACAACGTCACACTCCTGTTTCACTCCCCCTTCCTCTCTGTGACAGTGGTGGTGAGTGCAACTTTGGAACTTGCAGCTTGCAACACTTGTGCAACAAGGGAATCTTTTTGTCAGTCTTCACATAAATCATGCACATCTTCAACCTGGTCTAAGGAAAATGCCATCCTATATAACTCTGGATATAGTGCAGCTTGTCATGGAGAATGCCAAGGGACTGTGGGTCTATCCTTGGTGGTGGTTCTCAGCTGACCAGCACAAATTGAGGTTTTCTTTTAAGCTGATGCCATCTTTAGTAATTTGCCTTTTTTGGTCCCTGCCTGGAAAATGAGCACATTAAATGATGGCATTCTTTCCAGTTAGGGAGTGGAGTTGGCCTAATGGATAGGGCGGTCGTCCTCGAATCTGGCGGAACTGGGTACGAGTCTCGGCAATGACACAGAACATCCTGTGATTCTGGGCAAATCACTTATTCTCCCTGTGCCTAACAAAAAAACAAAGCATGAATGTATCCTCATGTAACGCAACTGGTGCTATGAAATGCGCTCTGATACCTGATTCAGGTCAAGTTCGCGCTTTGTAAAACTCCGTAAAATAAAAATAAAAAATAATTGGAAAATGCAGACCTACCTATGGCTACTCAGTAGTGGGCTGGAGAGTGAGGTCATTGACATTAATATATGACAAGCATCTCTGGAGCACGGCTCGAGGTCTGAGCACCAGAATTCCTGCTCCAATCACTCTCCTTTCATGAATGTTATTGATACTTCTACAGTCACCCTTTAAGTGTATGGGTTGTGCCACTGTCTCTAACTTCACCATCTCCATCACACACAACTACACTATGGTGGGACAATGTGGGGAAGTTGTGGTAGTAGCCTGAAAGAGACTCCTTTATGTGCTTGTGCATTTCAGACTCCATACTACATCAGTTACAATATTCAATTACTCTAATGTAGTTATTCTAATATATGAATGACCCTGATCCTGCGGAAAACTGTGTAAAAATCTTTTTTATATACTTATATCATATTCATCATATCTTTATCTTTTTGCTCTCTGGGCCCATAACAAAACACTACACTGCCATTGGTCCTCCAATGGATCTTTTATGTGAGCTAACAGGGACTTGGATATTTAGAGAACATGAGTCAAAATCCTTATGAGGACCTGGAATAAAAAAATGCCAAATTCATGCTAACTACAAACAACTATTTCTGTACACACTATAATGAATAGGAATTACGACAAAAAGGTTCACTGTAAGAATGCCTCAAATACGATTAAGTTTGCTCATATGATCCATTTATCTAAGCCTCAATTCTATAAAATAAACATTTTCTGATTATCTGAGGAAGGAAAAAAAAGAGAGAACATAGGAAATTCAAGGTCAGCATTTAGCTTATAAAAACCAAATATGCAGAGTTGAAGTGTAAGGAGTCACAGGAATGAGTCCATAGAGGAACTCTTCAGCCGAAGAGTTACACCTGTATACTTTACCAGCCGGAAAAGTTCAGGTTGAGTCAGTTCAGAAAATTGAATTTAATTTTGGTTTGGAATACGAAAGACAGCATGCCAGAGAAATTGAAAATGACAACTAGCCCCTCCTCCTCCTCCAAGGAGGAAATTATACTTCCAAAAGTTCTCAGTATATGCCCACAAAGTATCCTTTCCATCTCAAGATATGGTTTCCATTGGTTGTCCACAGTGGGCTGCTCATGGTATGATCAAAACCTCACTAGAAAATCCAGAAGCATTAAGTAATTCTTTTGCAAAATCATCGATTTCAACAACTTAATATTTCCATCCTTTAGTCCGAAGTAAGAAAAATCACTTTATTCACCGTCTGTCCACTACCAGACGGTCTCTCTGGGTTTGCAATTATATTTGCACATTTCTGTCAAAAGTGTTGCTGAATCAGAAAAGAGACTATTATTCGTAAGCAATAAAAAGAAACTACATGAAAAGTTCTCACAGCATCTAAAATGTCTACTTCAACTAGATTTTGTCTTTTGAACAAAGAAAATGATGCATTTGAGGCCTACATGAAAACATGCAGAATCATTACTACGTTATGATTAATATAAACACACAATATTAGGAATAATTCCGTTTTCTTTGTTAATTCACTCATTATTCTTTTCTCCAGGAGTTACATGTCAATATTGTGTACTACTAAAAAATTATTTCATACTTTATTAATTTTCAAACAGATTATTATACATATCACTTTTGTTATTCACGTTTGTATCACATATTCCTAAGGTAAAACTGCCAATCTTCAAATTGTCAAGCATCTTTAAACTAAACATTTCAATTGTTTTCAAGTGTATCATTATGCGAGCATTCTTTTCATTTGTCACATTTAGTAATCAGCAGCACATTTTCTAGGTTAATCATGTCTAGATTTCTTAAACACGTGTTTACATTGCCTAAGCAAATAACTTTTTCTCTCTCTTTATTTACGTCTTTCACATTTTTGTGTTTCAGAACATTTCTGCATGCTTCTACAATGCAGTAGAAAATCTTATGTTTTTCAATTTTAACCATAATGCAAATTTTTATCAAAGTTATTGCCGTAAATCTCATTTAATGGTGAAAATGTATAGGGGCACCCGTCATTAATCTTTCATGCTCCAACAATTCCCACTTTGATGGCGAATCAAGCTGTCACACAACCTTATCTTATCTCTTTATCTTTTTGTCTGATGTCACATTAGAATGTACTTGCCTTCATTTGTTTCAGTCTCATTTGTTCCAAGTTTTTCATGTCATCGTAAAAAAAAAATTTCTATCCTCTAATTCAATTTCTGCTCTATTTCTTTTTTGCCCTCTAGTTTCTTAAGAGCTTTTCTTGTTTTTATAATATCAATACATTTGTATTATTATAAGTAAGCCAATAGCAATTTTCAATAATGGAGTTAGTATTTTTCCCACTAAACTTTTTCCCAGTGTCTGCAAAACAATTTCCCACGTAGGAAAATCCTTACCCAATTTTCTTGTACGCACCATCTGTTTTTAATTCTATTAGATCTTTTCCTGAATTAGTAATGTTGCTTATTTATCCCTACAAATCTTTATTTTTGTCCAGGATATAAGTGCAACATTGTTGCACTATCAGCATGCGGCAGACTCCGCCTTCTTTGGCTCAGAGTATGTCTAAAGCAAGACAGTTTTGCAAAATCATAGACCTAATAGCAACCATTTCCGTATCAATTACTAAAAATCCACCAGCAGTATCGGTTGATAATCGATATACTACTGTTGAGAGGTTTTGAATTTTGTTCAAATTTAGTATTACTCCAACTGAGGGTATTATAGTTCCAAAAATATCCCCAATAATTTCAACAGCACTTAATACTCTTCTAAAGCATGCAGGTCTTCTTTCAATATTTCCATTGTGTACATCAACATGATAGATCTTAGGAAAAACTATTCCCATATAGCAACACCCATACCAACGCTTGGGCAATTTGTAAGAAGCATTTTTGCCACACACAAAATACACTCCAGGAAATACTGGATCCAATCCTGCTTTAAATAATCCCCATTCTCCCATAAGTAGGAAGGTATGTTCACACTCACTGGAACCAATTAATTTATTATTATGCTCTGTTTTGAGGCACAGTATGCAAAGCTTTCCTTTGTGTTGCCAATCTAGAGCCATTGCAGAGTATGTCTCTCCTTTTATATATTCACCCACCTTATGAGCCTATGGGGGTGTTTTCATTTGCTTTTCAGATTACTTTTTCATTTCCTCCCTAAAAATCTTCTACTGAATTATTAAATTATTTTTCTACACTATGTTAAGCACAAGTTAAATGATGTTAATGCATGTATACATATCTATAGGTGATGTTGGATAAAGTAATTCCCCCTATATCTCAGCATCTCATGCATCAGGCATGATATTTAAATTCTTCTTTACTGGAACTTCTGAGAAAATCAAGTTATCATTGAGTAATAATATTGAAATTGTCCTTAAAGCAAACTTGTTAGTACACTACAAGATATACCATATACTAAAGGTAGGTGGTAGTATGACACCCCTTCAGACACAGAAGTTGGTAATTACATGCAAGCATAACAATCTCTCGCATCCATAGTATTTAAATATTTGTAAAGCAATTTTTTTAACATATTTAAGGAAAAATCGTTTATTGGACGATCATGATGTAATTCATCACTTGTTAGATCCTTTGTTTTTACTACTCAGTCTTTCATTGTAGTCACTTCAGTAGTTTAGGACACATGCAAATTAGTATTTTTGCCAATATATACATGATGAGATAGATTTTGTAGAATCAACAACAGGACAGGAATTAGAATAAAAGCAGTTAAAAAGCAAGTACACATATATGCTTACGTTTTAGTGAAACTAGATATCAATTTTCCATCTCAGAATTAAAAACATTATTTTTTTTAAATATTTTATATAGCAATTAAGCATGGGCTGAAAATTTGTTCCGCTCGCGGAATGTGCGGATTTTGCGGATTTTCCGTGATTTCGCGATACGCGAATCTCGCGAAATTGCGGTAAAATCCGCGAATCAGCGGGGACGAGTTTTCAGCCAAGCACTTACAGGGTTACAGCAGCAGGTGCAAAAGTTGAAGCTAATTTTTTGTAACTTTTACAAAAGGCTTACAAAGAAATTAACTTCAACTTGCGCACCTGCTGCTTTAAGCCTGTAAGTGCCTGGCACCTTGTTGCCTACTTGCAACTATTCTCTGACCCTGCTCTGACCCTTGAAGCAGGCTCAGAGAATAGTTACAAGTAGGCAATGAGGCGCCTGTCACGAAAATAAACCTCAACAGGAAGCACTGACAGATATAAAAACAAGCATTTGCAATGCAATAGGTCTCGCATTAGGAAAGTTTGAGCTATTGGTCTTGTAAATGACAATTTCTTTTATTTATGTGTTGGTTTTGTAAATAGCTAAATTAATAGCTTTGTCATTTACAATGCCAATAGTTATAACTTTCGCAAATGTGATACCTATAGCATTTGTAATGCAACATGTTTTGTATTTACGTGACTTAGCTGTATTGATATTACAAATTACAATGGCTTTTAATTTTTTTAAAATAATTAATACTTAAATAAAAGTGATTTTAATTTATAATGGCAATAGCTTAAACTTTGGTTAATAACTTTTGTAAAGATTATGTTCAGTGTATTTTATTGTGACGAAAATCGAAGAACAGAAGTGAAATATTAACATCTTTTTGTGACATTTGTAATAAAGTTTGAAACATTGAGAGAACATATTTGAACCAGTTGTTGTTGAATGGTTTTGTAGATTGATGCTGGGGTGGCGCTGAGTGGTGCTGTAGTGGTGCTGAGTGGGGCTGTGGTGATGCTGAGTGGTGCTGTGGTAGTGCTGAGTGATACTGGGATGGTGCTGAGTGATGCTGGGGTAGTGCTGAGTGGTGCTGTGGTGGTGCTGAGTGATGCTGTGGTGGTGCTGAGTGATGCTGTGGTGGTGCTGAGTGGTGATGTGGTGGTGCTGAGTGATAATGGGGTGGTGCTGAGTGATGCTGTGGTGGTGCTGAGTGATGCTGTGGTGGCGCTGTGGTGGTGCTGATTGGTGCTGTGGTGGTGCTGAGTGGTGCTGTGGTGGTGCTGAGTGATAATATGGTGAAGCTGAGTGATGCTGTGGTGGCGCTGAGTGATGCTGTGGTGGCGCTGAGTGGTGCTGTGGTCCTGCTGAGTGGTGCTGTTGTGGCACTGAGTGGTGCTGTGGTGGTGCTGAGTGGTGCTGTGGTGGTGCTGAGTGATAATGTGGTGGCGCTGAGTGATGCTGTGGTGGCGCTGAGTGATGCTGTGGTGGCGCTGAGTGGTGCTGTGGTGCTGCTGAGTGGTGCTGTTGTGGCACTGAGTGGTGCTGTGGTGGTAGCGAGTGGTGCTGTGGTGGTGCTGAGTGGTGCTGTGGTGGTGCTGAGTGAGAATGTGGTGGTGCTGAGTGATATTGTGGTGGTGCGGAGTGCTGCTGGGGAAGCGCTGAGTGATGATGTGGTGATGCAGAGGGCAGAAAGGCACAAAAAGCAGTCTAACAAAGGGCAGAAGGGCAGAAAAACAAGGGAAAAACGAGTTTAACAGAGGGCAGAAGGGCACAAAAAAACAGTCTAACAGAGGACAGAAGGGCAGAAAAACAAGGGAAAAACGAGTCTAACAGAAGGCAGAAGGGCACAAAAAACGAGTCCAACGGGGCAGAAAGGCACAAAAACGAGTCTAACAGTGGGCAGAAGGGCACAAAAAATGAGTCTCACAGGGAGCAGAAGGCCAGAAAAACAAGGGAAAAACGAGTGTAACAGAGGGCAGAAAGGCACAAAAAACGAGTCTAACATGGGGCAGAATGAATCCCGCCCTGCGTGTTTGTCCACGAAGATGCCACCTTTTTGTGCAATACCTCTACTCAACTGGAGTATTTTCTACTGTCTAATCAGTATGTGCTCCCTCGTTGGCTAAATGTATAGGGGCAGATTTACAATAACTGGTGCATCCCCACATGGTGCGCCGCATTTACAATGTGGCACACCATGTGGCAAAAACAGCACAGATGCGTCACGCATCTGTGCTGTAAAAGCAGCGCATTGCTGGAGCTGCATCGCGCTTGCGACACAGCTCCAGCAAAGCTCTGGGGGGCCCTATCTCCCCAATGTTGGATCAAGCCTTGCGCCTGCTTCAAGCAGGCACAGGGTTTTGACGCAGCATTTGCCTAAAAGTGACTGAGTGAAATCTTGTAGAAAGCCTCCTGATGGCGCAGGGCTTTACAACATGACGTATCTCTCAGAATCGTCACGTTGTTAATACCCAGCATCATGGCGCATCTTTTGTGCTGGCGCTGCGTCACAAAAGGTCTCGGTAGAGGGTGGCAGTGGTGAACCAGAGGGTGGCAGTGGTGAACCAGAGGGTGACAGTGCTGATCCAGAGGGTGGCAGTGCTGAACCAGAGGGTGGCAGGGGTGAACCAGAGGGTGGCAAGGATGAACCAGAGGGTGGCAGGGGTGAACCAGAGGTTGGCAGTGATGAACCAGATGGTGGCAGGGGTGAACTAGAGGGTGGCAGTGGTGAACCAGAGGGTGGCATGGGTGAACCAGAGGGTGGCAGTGGTGAACCAGAGAGTGGCAGTGGTGAACCAGAGGGTGGCAGTGCTGAACCAGAGGGTGACAGTGGTTACCCAGAGGGTGGCAGTGGTTAACCAGAGGTGCTGTGATGAACCAGAGGGTGGCAGTTGTGAACCAGAGGGCCGCAGTGGTGAACCAGAGGGTGACAGTGCCGAACCAGAGGGTGGCAGGGGTGAACCAGAGGGTGCTGTGATGAACCAGAGGGTGGCAGTGGCGAACCAGAGGGTGGCAACGGTGAACCAGAGGGTGGCAACAGTGAACCAGAGGGTGGCAGTGGTGAACCAGAGGGTGGCAGTGGTGTACCAGAGGTGCTGTGATGAACCGGAGGGTGGCAGTGGTAAACCAGAGGGTGACAGTGCTGAACCAGTGGGTGGCAGGGGTGAACCAGAGAGTGGCAGTGCTGAACCAAAGGGTGGTAGTGGTGAACCAGAGGGTGGCAGGGGTGAACCAGAGGGTGGCAGGGGTGAACCAGAGGGTGGCAGTGGTGAACCAGAGGGTGGCAGTGATGAACCAGAGGATGTCAGTGGTGAACCAGAGGGTGCTGTATAACCGCATGGGTAACTTCGTCATGCAATCGGCCCGCGAACATGCAAAAAACCTTGCGAACACGCAAAAAACTAAAATCCGCAAATTCGCAGATTTTGCGGATTGCCAATTCGACTTTTGCGCGAAGTAGCAGGACACGAATTCGCAAATTTCCACCATACTTAATAGCAATAGGCTTTGTGCAGTAGCTTTGGACAACATCAGGTCACACCCTTATTCTTTGTTTTTCTTCTGGCCTTTTTATTCTTCGTTTCTCCTTTTTTAGAACAGTTCTTTCAAGGTGGCTTCTACGAGTCACAATGTTTAGAGCAAAATGAGAAGAACTATTTTTCCTAGTCGTTCTCAGCAGCTAAATATGTCCACTCTAGAACTGCATGTCTATGACGAAGTGTCCTTGCTCCTTTTGTTCTGCGGATGGTAGGCTCTTCTCTGTCTGTGTTACTTTGCTCTGACTGCCTAGAGACCTCAATCACAGTGGTATGTATTCTTCCTGCAGTCAGTATGTGTCTCAATATTTCAGATTCTCAGGGCCAGCGGGCTCCTTTTCGCACTAGTTTTTCTAGTACACCGTTCACCTCATTTGAGTCTGCATTTCTCTTAGTTTGATCCACTTCACTTTGACCCTCAATACCAACTGGGATCAACTCTCTTTGACTCTCATTTACAGCAGTGTCTCAAGACCTAGTAGCTGGTACCCTCTTTACTCTGTGCTCAGTCTGAACAGGTTGTTTCATCGTTACCACTGATTTGTCCCCCACAGATGCTACACTTTCAAGAGGATATGGGAATCAATGAGTGTGGGCAGCATTCACCCAATTAGGTAAACCACCAAATTTGACAGCAGTTGTGGTTACAAGAATCACGAGATAAGGCCTACGCCAATGAGGATCCAAACGGGATTTTGACACGTGCTTCCTAATGAGTACCCATTGGCCTGGGCAAAAATCGTGGCACTCTTCCTGTTGAACGGTAGTTGTGATTTCTCCAACCTGGTGAGACACAGAACGTACCACATCAGACTATCCTTTACAATAATCGAGTACCAAGTCATCAGAAATAGTCACAAGCTGATTTGTTGGGACTGTAGGCTGCCTCATAGCCCCCCCCATAATTATCTTGTGAGGGGACAGTCCAGTTCTTTTGTCCGGGATACTTTGCAAACTCATCAACACCCAAGGCAACGTATCAGGCCTTGAACGAAAGGTTGCCTAAGGCAAGGCGATGACCGAAGCAAATATGGACAAAGAAACCACAAACAGACAGAATGCTGTAAAACATACAATAAACAATGATATACAAAGATAGGATGTTCAATCATTTAATTTATGAAAAATTAATCATAAATATTTTACATAAACATTTTTCTGTATATATTTAAAATACATTTCTTGGCATAAATTGATGATCATGAATACAGTTTATATAACAATGCTAACCAAGTAATGCAGTCTTTGCTGTACTTTTTCTCTGTAATACAATGTTTTAACCTGAGTTGATCTGAGCTTAGTTAACAATAGAATTTAATTGGAAGTGAATGACACACAGAAACATTTGCATGATCTGGCGCTCAGTTATATACATACTACGCGCGTTTCGGCTTTGACTTCTTCAGGGATATGTCTCAGTTAAAATCTATAGAAGTACTGGAGATTGATATAACTGAAGGGCTGGACTTCCATTAATCATGAAATAGTGTCCTTATTCAGACTGATGCTGCATATATTCCACTTGAGTTTTACTGTACATGGGATAATTAATGGACATATGTGTGGGGCTGGCTTTTTAAAAACAAATGAGCTGGCTGTAAGCTCCTGATATACCTAGCCCAATGTGGCGGCAAGCTGCTGATTTAATAAGTCTCTGCATTAAGTGTAAGACATGATGTTCTTCACAGGGTGGAACACGATCTTCAGATGAAGGGATAAAGATGAGCCCTCAGATTCCGGCTCCATGCAATGGATATGTGACATGGGAAAGGTTCCTGAAAAGCAGCTATCAGGCCATTTCAGGGATGTAGACCACACACCTTTGCTAGTCTGGACCTAATCATTCCATTCACCAGTTTAAGCACACCAGATGCCTCCGGGCAGTATGCACAATGTAGACTTTGCTCAATCTGTAATGCAGCACAAAGCATTTGTATTACTTCACTATTGAAGTGAGTTCCTATGTCCGATTCCAATGAGGCTGGAAAACCAAACCTAGACATCAATTCTCTAAGAAGCAGTTTTGCCACAGTTAAACTGTCATTGCGCCTTGTGGAATAAGCTTTGAACCAATGAGAAAACAAACACACAATCACAAGGACATATTTGAATCCTTTACAAGGGGGCATCTCAATGTAGTCCAGTTGCATGCGGGTAAAGGGACCTCCTGAGTTTCCAATGTGTCTTGTACTGACCACTGTCTTTCTTCCTGCATATTGTTGTTGACAGAATACATATCTTTGACACAGACTCTCTGCAATGGCTCTAAATATTGGGTTGTAGCAAATTTGATGAAAGAGACACAGCATAGCATCTCTACCTACATGTGCAGGTCCATGGCAAATCCTTGCCCAGTGACAGTAGACTATGCGGCAAAACAGTCTCCCATCCATGTAAACCCGAACCTCATCTTCCTGTCTGCGATTACGTCCTGTTTTAATCCACCCTCCTGTTTTTGCCTGTGGTACTGAATCTTGTAATTCTCCAATTTCTTTAAAATGCTCAACAAATGAAAACATCAATCTGCATTCTGTGTCATCAAAGTGTTCCTTCAAAGATTCCCCATTGAATGAGTAAGAATTTAGGATGCAATAATGGGCAGACTCGTCCGGCATATCGATTGCCAACCGTGACATAATAATGTTCAGTTTGGTGAGCCGAACACTTCACCACTGCAATCTGGGCCGGTAGTTGTGGTGCCATCCATAGGATTCTTACACACTCTCCGTTTTGGATAGGTGAACCCGAAGAGGTCATAAACCCATGCTGAGACCACAACTGCCCGAAATCATGTACCACCCCAAAACCATATTGACTATCAGTGACTATGGTTATTCTCATTTGTTCGGTAATGTTGCAAACCCTGGTAGTGGGATCAATTCAGCCACTTGTGCTGAATATACTCCTTTCAACCATGTTGCTTCCCCCACATCCACCACAGTGTAGATCACATATGCAGCTTGCAAGATACCTCCTGAATCTCTCAAGCATGATCCATACACAAACAGCACATGTTCTGACTCTGGCATCGGACTATCTTGTATGTCAGGACACAGTTTGGTACACCTATCAGTCATGCGAAGGCAATCATTTTTATTTTATTTTATTTAGAAAGTTTTATCGAGCACGAACATGACTAATGCAGGTATCAGTGCACTGTACATATGGCAAAAGCATGAATAAACTTCATACAATAGAAGTCAGTAAAGTAACATCACAAGGAGTGTACAATCAAGATCAGGAACCTGTTAGTGGGCCACATTAGATCCATTTCTCCTACGGCATAAAGTATTTCCTGTAACAATTAGCAAATCAAGCAAAAGTGAACTTGACGGAGAAGACATGATTAAAGCTTCATACAGAAGACGTCGTAAAGGGACAACACAAGGAGTACACAGCCAAGCTTAGGGCCCTGGTAGTGGGCCAAACTAGATCCATTTCTCCTGGGGTGTAACTTGAAACCTGTAACATTTAACAAAACACGCAAACGTGAACATGACCCAACATAGTACAATAATTAACAACCCTGATGGATGAGGGCCCTCTAGAAAAATAACAATTAACAGCCAAACCTAAAATAAATGGAGAACAATAAGTTGGGAGAGATGTCTGTCAGGAAGGGGACATGTAAAAAAGAGCATGATGATGCAGTTAATGAACATTCAGGAAAAACAATTTGGCCTGTTTCTTGAAATAGGCCGTGGAGGGATTGGCTCTCATCTCCGAAGGAAGAGCGTTCCAAATTCTGGGTGCCAGATTGGAGAAAGCACATTTGTATTTACTTTCCTTCTTGAATTTTGGTGGTTTCAAGAGAAGTGTGGCCGTACCTCTTAAGTTCCGATTGGAGCCAAAAAGAATTAGCTTGTTCTCTAGATAAGCCGGAGTGTTGTAATGGTAGGCATTATGCATGAGGCAAGCTAGTTTAAAGCGAATTCTCACTTCAATAGACAACCAGTTAAGCTCATGATCATGATCAACTTTTTCCATTACAACTTCATGTCCGGGAAATGGCAACATGGTTTCAGGATTCAAACTTGTATCTCTTATCACAGTTAGATTCTCTGCACCCAAGATCACCTGTTCATATTATGTTAACCAGCTACCCATGAGATGCTGTGTTCGAGTCATGTTAACAAAATGTCAAATGAATGTGGCACATACACATTCAATGGATGTCCCATCACAATGCTCTCACATTATTCTAAAATCATGCATGTTGCAGCAACAGCTTTCAAACATCCAGGTACAGCAGCATCCACAGGATCCCATGTGGCTGAAAAATATGCAACAGGTCTGCATGTAGTTCCATGCGTTTGCAATAGAACTGATAGTGATCAGCCTTCAAACTCACTGCAAAACAGGTTAAAACTCTTGTTAAAGTTGGGCATTCCCAATGCTGGTGCTCAACAAAAACTGTCTCACAGTTCAAGAAAGGATTAAATGCATTCCTCATCCCATGGAAGAGGGTCTGACATTTCTTTGTGTGTCAATCTCTGAATTTGCTTGGCTATCTCAGATAAATTTGGTATCCACTGCCTGTAATAACCAACCATTCCCAAGAACATTCAAAATTCCTTTTGTGTACTCGGTGGATTAATCTGCAAAATAGCAGTGATTCAATCTTGTGACACTTTCCTGACTCTTTTCTCAATGTGATGTCCCAAATAGAGAACTTCTCTATTGCAAAACTGCAATTTAGCTGGCGAGACCTTATGCCACTCACTGCCAATTGATTCAGTAGGGCCACAGTATCTGATACACATGCTTCTTTAGTTCCAGATGCCACTGATGAATCTTCAATGTACTGCACTACCACAGTGTGATTCAACATTTCTAGTGACTCCACATTTCTCTGCGAAATCTAATTCAAAATTGAGGGGCTTTCTGAATACCCTCGTGGAACTTGACACCATGCCAAAATGCGGTTTCTGAACCGGAACACAAATAAATATGGGCTACCCTGATGCAAGAGAATAGAGAAAAATGCTAGACACAAGCAATCACTGAAAAACATTGAACTTCACATGGAATCGGATATAGAATTACGTCAGGATTTGGTACTATTGGACAACAGGGTATAACAATCTGATTCATTTTCCTCAGATACTGAACTATTCAATATTTTCCATTTGGTTTTAATGTGCCCATGATAGGTGAATTACATGAACTGCCCAAAATCTCTCCCACAATTCGTTGTTCAATCAGAATCTCCATCAATGGGGTTCTTCCAGCAGTAGTTTTAGGTCTACGATTGTATGCTGCAGTACTCTGGTGTTCTGCATTTGGTTTCACGGTGATTCGAATTGGAGCTACTCCTTTTATTAACACAATATGTTTACCTGAAAAATCCCACACTTCGGCAGGACCATCTCTTTCAGCACAGGAGGTAAGTAAGTAAGGGATACCAACTCTTCACTTCTGTCTTTTGTCTAGCCATTTTAAACACTACGTCCTCATCTTTGGTATGAAATTCTTTTCCTTCATGTCTACAGTAAATGGAGGAATTCATTTTGCACAATAAATCTTGTCCCAACAGGTTAACTGGACTAGTATCACACACCAGACATGTATGCATATCCTCAAATGTTCCAATCTGTACTTGTAACAGTTCTGTCATTGGGGGTTGGAATTAATTGATTCGATACTCCTAGGATTGTTTCTCCCGAGAGGGGTTTGTTGGGAATTTTCACAGTTGTCACAGTGGATCGGGTAGCCCCAGTGTCTAGAAGGAATGAAATAGCTGTTGCATTTACCTTGCCATCCACATATGAACCATTCTGGTCTACCTCTAAGGATGTGTCAAGCACACATTCCTCCTCCCTTCTCAGGCACCGTCAGTGGGAAGTATCTGAGTCACTGTCATCCATCTGTAATAAATATTTTTAAGCCACTTGTTCATTTGGATTTACATGATCATCGGTATGAAAACCCATATTTACATTGTATTTCTGTACTTGTCCATTCAAATTTTGCATAGGAGCTTGAGGCATATTCTGATTCTAAGCCGTTACGTTGAATTTTTACTGATTTAACATATCACTGGTCACCTGTGACTGTATCAATCCATGTGCACCTGTCACCATTGGCTGTTCACTTACCTGATTACCCAAATTGGACTTACACTTGTGCTTCCAATGCACAAACTTGCCGCACCTGTGACAAGGGAGAGTCTTTTTCAATGTTTGATCCACGTCCCCTTCCCAGTGGCATCAAATTTGGTAAGGGATTTATCCACGCCTTTCATTCCAGTGGTCATCTGACCATTTTCCTGTATCATGCCTGTAAAATCTGAAAAGAAACCCACATATGCTTTCTTGGCTGCCCTCATTTGTGCCAACATCAATTTCTCTCACAATTTGCTGTGTCTCATCTCGATTTCATCTGTGCAATACTGTGCATAACACAATATTTAATCTATTGCTATTGACTTGCTCTGCCAACAAATGAAATGCTGCTGAATCATAGCACTAATCTCAGGCCTCAAACCATAGACAACTCAAGACACAAAATGTCCCATATATTTCTCCGACATATTTTCAATTCCACTAAACTATTGGAATGTCTGCAGAATCCTCTCATAGTAGGCATGTACTGTCTGTTTCTTTTAGTTAGTGGGTATTGCTTTCTATTTTCACCCATTCTGTTTCTTTCAGCAAAATCATTCCTTTCAAATATGTAAATGACCTGATTGTATTTTTTTAATTACCTCTGCTGATGGCACTCCTGTGGTTGGATTTCTAGCATATTCTGTTTCTGGCCAATCAATTGCAATCTTACATTCTACGCACAAATCTGTAGGAACCACAATATCGAATAAATCCATCAATTCCTTTAACAGGACCTTAGAACCCTTCACAAATCTTTCAGATTGCTTATACCGGTCAACTGGTCTCTCTCTCAACCTCGGGAAATCATTTGTAAAGGACTATATGTCCTGTCTACCACAGGGAACATGTACATACCCTCCTCCTGGCACTTCTCTCACAGGAAACGCCAACGCATCAGCCTTGTTCTTTTCTTTTTCCATCTTTCGGTACAGAGGCATTATCATAGTAGTATCTTCTTTCATTTTTGCCCATCTGCCATCCCATCTTTCTATCTCTCCTAACCACTTCAGGGTCGTTATTAACTCTTTAATTTGCAGCCTTTTCCCAGAGGAATCCAGACTCTCCAAATCTTTGCCACTAAAATACAATCAAAAGGTTTTCTGTAGAGCCTTGGACTTTTCTACATCTAGCCCAAATTTCTGTGCCACCTCAGCAAATCTCTCATGGGCATTTCTCACTTTCCAGGTTATATCTTTACACATGAATAGTTGATAATTGCTAATACTTTATTCGATATAGTCATATCATAAAAGTACATACATTCATTCAAATTAGTAAAAAATGACATATATGATAAAGGTATCCAATTTCATAGAATAAAATACAATTAAAAATGTAAATACTATATACATTTTAAAAATAGAACAGTTCTGGTGGCGGTACTAGGGTGCAACAACAGTAATATACATATGGGCTTTCTATACAGGCCAAGTCTATTCTTTAGTAGTTGTTAACAATCTGGTACAAGTAAACCAGGCACTTTATAGGTACTTTGCAACTCTGCATACAATAACCAAGGATGTTGTATCGGATGAAAGAATGCGGAGGGCGACCCTGAAATCTCTAACCCCCAACTCCCTGCATATTGGTTTCAGCCATCTTGATCTAGCCCTCTTGTATGCTTTACAACCAAAAAGGAAATGTGGTAGGGATTCAATCTCACATGGACATCTTGGGCAGGTACCATCTGAGGTCCATATTCCTTTCCATCCCTTGGTAAATTTATTCAGGGGTAGAATCCCATACCTCATTTTTAAGAAAATTGATCTATCTCTTGGTATTTGGATAAAATCTAATAGGGGTTCAAATCTTCTAGTGGGCTTATGCTCCAAAAATTGTGAGGTTAGAGCTCCCCATTTTGCGCTCTTCTGTTCCTCGGTGTGAATCCACTCCCAATAGATTTTCTTAACAACTTGCTTAGGGGGAGGGGATTGTGAGGTCCAGGATTCGACCAGTCCCAATTTCGTGACCATTTCTATCAACTTATTTAGCCACTGTATTTTGTTCGCACTATTCAGGGCTATTAATTCGTCCATCACCAAGGCAAGTTTGCTAGTTCTGGGGTCCTTCTCAGGCGCACCCAGAACAGCACAGGGAGAAGGCGAACTATGTATAAAATCAGGCGTTTGCCCATATCATGAAAAAGGGGCTTCAATGGGGTTGAGATAGGGAGGGAGACTAAATCCCTAATGAACTTATTCTCAGCTTTGACCAAATCAGTTACATTTTCGCATCCCCACAATTCTGACCCGTAGACTGAGGAGGACAGCCCCTTTCCTTCATATACAGCCAGAGCCGGGGCTACTGGCCTACTAACTGACATACGTTGACTCCTCAAGATAGCTCCAGAGACCCTCTTGAGATTTAACAGCATCTTGGCAACGTGGGAGTCCCATTTCATTCTATTGTTAATTCTGATTCCCAGGTAGTCGAAATTCTCCACCACCTCAATAGGTGACCCATTAAGGATAATATTGACTTTCTTAGCTTTCTTTGAGGGGGGCAACACCATCAACTTAGTTTTGGATATGTTATTGGTCAGCACACGTTCATCACAAAACAGACTAAATCTGTCTAGGAGCTTCTGCAGCCCGAGGGGGTTTTGGACAGCAGGAGGGTGTTGTCTGCGAAGAGGAGGGTAGGTGTTTTCTCATCTGCCAGGACCAGGGCATCGGCATTGTCCTCCCTCAAATGGTCTACCACCCCATTGATGAAGAGGGAGAACAATGTTGGGGCCATTACACAGCCCTGGCATACCCCCCTATTCACTGGCACCCTCCCTGTTGGCTGTCTCTAAATTCCCTATCTAATTCTGGCATAGTTATCTTGGTGAAGTTTGACTATAAACTCCAGAAGGTAATGCAGAAACCCCATTTCCAGCAGCACCCTCCAGAGTTTATCGCGAGGCACCAAGTCAAAGGCGCTTTTGAGGTCTATAAATGCCAGATATAGATTCCCCTTCATAATGGTAACTGATTTCCAGTATATTGCCCAAAACCTAAAGACCTGATCCATTGTGCCCACATTTTGGCAGAAACCCCCCTGAAAGTGGGACAGTATGTTCCCCTCCTCTAGCCACATACCTACTCTATTTATGATGACCCTGCCAACTATTTTCTGAACTGCATCGATTAAACTAATCGGCCTATAGTTCGCAGGGTCCTCCTTATCGCCTTTCTGATGAATTGTGACAACTTCGGCGCCCCTCCACGAGTCTGGGACCGGATATCCATAGAGGATTTTGTTCATTAGGGGAGCAATAAACTCAGACCACAGCTTGGGATTATGTATATACAAATCGCCCGGTAACCCATCCGGGTCTGGCGCTTTAGAGGGGGTTATAATCCTGATAGCGTCAGAAACTTCCCGAGCTGCAAAGGGTTCTGCAGATATAGGTTCCTCATTAATGAAATCATGTTGTGCCCTCCATGATTGGCCTAGCTTATCTTCGCCACAATACAAATTTGAAAAATGGGAAAACCATTGCTGCTCGGTTATGTGGTTACGGAGGGGTTCTGCTCCTCTCCTGTCAAGTTTGTTTATCATGTTCCAAAACTGGATGGAGTTCTTTTGACAGGCAACGATCTTAAGTTGTTGCCAATAATCTTCCTCCCAATCCTTCTTTGCACTTTTTATGCAATCATTATATTCCTTTCTAGCAGTCCTTACTGCTATGGCGTCCTTTCTCCTAATGGCATTAGCTATGGCCATTCTCTTTTCCCTACATCCTGTCGTGTACCAAAGGGAGCCACTTTTTATTAGGTTCTTCTTTCTTGGCCCACTGGTGTCTTTTATAGTGAAAATGAACCAATTTTTTCTATTAAATTCCTATAGGAGTCTAAAATATTTAGATTTTGTTCCAGTGACTGGACAGAAGTATGGGATAGGAGCTCTTTAGTTTCTGCCTCTACTAATTTTTTAATACAAGTCAAACTATCTTCTTGGCACATCACCTTGTTCCACTTTAATCTGCGTTCACAATTAGATGGGACTACTTCTTTTGTAATCATAAGTGGGCCATTTGATGCTTTTGTCTCATCCCTCCATCTTATTTCCATGCAGAGTGGATTGTGATCACTGTCCTGTGACTGTCTGACTTCCATATCAACTAATCTGCTCCAGGAACTGGTATCGAGCAGAATGTAATCAATGCGGGATGGGCAGCTAAGTCGGTTATAAGTCATTTTGCCATTTGAATCTGAGATTGTCCTACCATTCAGGGCACGAAGGTTATATTCTAGTGTTAGGGCATTTAATTAGATCGCTCTTGGTGTCCATTTTCTGATTGGCACTATAGTTAGAGGCGGAATAGACTGTCTAGAATCCTTTTCATTTAGTCCCAGGAGGTCTTCTTCGCTTAGGGGTTCATATGTACAATTAAAATCTCCCCCTACAATAACGCTAGACATTGGGGAATACCTGCCAGTGCCGTCTCAAGTAAGGCTATGGTAGGTGAAGTTTGCCCTCCTGGGGAGCCTCTAGCATAAATATTAAATAGCTCCATCGTGCTACCATTATGGGAGCCCTTGATGGATATATAATATGTCCTGCAATGGTAAAGTATGCACAGTGAGTGCCCAATTCAAAGCCACTTTAAACCATACATGCAGTCCTCCTGATGGACGACCTTTCCCTGAGCTAATTGCCGGAATAAAATGGGTGGAATATTCACATTTATGTAGAGGAGACATACTCCATGTTTCCTGGAACATACAGATGTCGAACATGTCTATAAATTCGTTCCATTCTGGATTTGCTATAATTTTTTGGAGCCCGCTATGTTCCAGGAAAGCAGTTTAATAATATTAGTGTTAGGAGTCCTCTCTATATTGACTACTTCTAAGGCTGTCCTTCCAGCTACTGTTATTAGGGGATATTAAGCGTTGACCATTTCATTAGAACTTTCCTCCACCTGAGGGACGATCTCATCATTAGTCTTCGTAGCCTCCATGTCTAGTGGACTGTGATGGAGTCGATCTGACACTCGGGTTTGTGTATATTATATGTTTGTGTAACGCTATTCGGGTAGTTATCCTTTAATGGTCAGTTTATGTTATTGAGGCCCGATACCTCCTCGGGCATAGATTTGGACCATAAGGGTGCATATCTAATTTGTATGTTATAGTTTCTGAGTTGGCATGTTCTGTACTCTAAAGCTACTAAATTGTCTGCAATTGCTGTGTTGCCAAACTGTATCTCAATACAGTCTGTCAATGAGCAAGGCAAAGAGAGTCTTTTAACATTAATCATGTCCTCCCTAATAACTGATCTGCACCCTCTCACGTGGCGAAGCCAATGGTTGGCTTTATTGCGTATGGATTCGCTTTTCTCATAGGTGTTTACAGCTCCCAGCTTCTTGACCCCAGTCATGTAGACAATACCAGAAGGGGATCTGTGTAGTGTGTTTATCTGCTCGTTGCTCCAATTGGTTGTCTCAACCATTTTGCTATGATATTTTTTATCACCCTGCAAGTTTCTACATGGTAGTGTTGGCCCCCTCCCTTTTGCTGCTTCCGCATAAGAGCCCGAGGTGGTTTGCCTAGGAAGCGTTTTAGCTGGGATTTTAGGTTGTAGCTCTACTACAGTTTTAGAGACACATGATGGGGCTGTTCGTACGTTCAATTTAGATAGGGCCACTCCTACTGTTTGATTTTGTGGGGCCGCTCGCAAACTAGGGGTTTTTACCGGGACGGGTACTAGCACTGGATGTGTGGGGTTTGTTGTATGTTGTTCATCCCGTTTTATAAAATCCGTCGTGATTTTCTTAATGAAAGCTTTATCCCTTTCCAGGCTTTCCATTTTCATCATGATCAAATTATTGAAATTAGAATAGCAGTCCCCAGGCCCTTGTGATAAAACCTCACTTAATTCCCTGGATTCCCCTTCCAATACAGAAAAGCGGTTAGTACAAGTGATACCCATATCACATGCTATTATCTGCGAGGACCTGTCTGTATTTCCAATTGATGTAGCCGAAAGTTCAGTATTAACGCTCATATTTACCCCCCTCCATGCCTCTGTAACATTAGCCTCAATTGGGTTATCAGGGTTAAGGTGCATTTCAACTACAGAGCAATTGGATTTTGGTCTCTTAGAGAAAATCGCTGGGATTACTTTACTCTTTTTCTGCAATAAACCTTCGACCAGGGGGTCAGGGTTATCCATGTTTCCTGGGGTAGGGGCCATCAGTAAAATGTCCTCACAGTCTTCAACAATAGATTTGATACTTGACATCACACAATTTGAGGCGGCAGGTAGCGATTTCTTTGATTTCTTCATTTTTTTAGTTGTAGTAACATGCCCCCCCCTTCCATTGCCTTTCTTTTGCCCATTGCTAACTGCAGAATACCCTAGTAAATAGTGCAATATACGACAACAACACGACAGAAAAATGGCCCACACTGTCTTGTATATCAGGGGACAGTCAACTTATCAAATATACACAGTACCTTGTTAATGGGGATGGTCCAGATTGTCACATTTAAAGGGGGTGGCCCTGCCCTGCCTTGGTCTGCCCAGGACGATGCAGACGGCCCCGTCCTTGTCCCGGGCTTCGCCCGGGCACGCAAGGGCGTGTCCCACGCTGCGGGAGTGCCGGGCCGGATTTCAATGCCACCGGCGCCCTCAGATGATGTCAGCAGCGCGCGCTTCGCCTCGAGCACCCCCCTGAGGGATGTAGTTGCGGGGGCTGCGAGCACTGGTGCAAACAAGGAGCAAGGGGTGAGTAGAGGCAGCAAGTGACCGGATGGACTCCCAGAGCAGTTCCCCTCACGGCGTCGATGGAAGGTGGTGGGTAGCCTGGTGCTGGTGAGCGCTTCCCGCGCTGCGGGAGTGCCGGGCCGGATTTCAATGCCACCGGCGCCCTCAGATGATGTCAGCAGCGCGCGCTTCACCTCGCGCACCCCCCTGAGGGATGTAGTTGCGGGGGCTGCGAGCACTGGTGCAAACAAGGAGCAAGGGGCGAGTAGAGGCAGCAAGTGACCGGATGGACTCCCGGAGCAGTTCCCCTCACGGCGTCGATGGAAGGTGGTGGGTAGCCTGGTGCTGGTGAGCGCTTCCAGCGCTGCGGGAGGGCCGGGCCAGATTTCAATGCCACTGGCGCCCTCCGATTATGTCAGCAGCGCACGCCTTGCATCGCGCAGCCCCTGGGGGATGTAGTTGCGGGGCTGCGAGCACTGGCGCAAACAAGGAGCATGGGGCGAGTAGAGGCAGCCAGTGACCGGCTGGACTCCCGGAGCCGTTCCCCTCATGGCGTCGACGAAAGCTGGTGGGTAGCCTAGTGCTGGTGAGCGCGTTCCGCGCTGCGGGCGGGCCGGGCCGGATTTCAATGCCACCGGCGCCCTCCGATGATGTCAGCAGCACGCGCCTCGCGCAGCCCCTGGGGGATGTAGTTGCGGGGGCTGCGAGCGCTGGTGCAAACAAGGAGCAAGGGGCGAGTAGAGGTAGCAAGTGACGGGCTGGACTCCTGGAGCCGTTCCCCTCATGGCGTCGATGGAAGCTGGTGGGTAGCCTGGTGCTGGTGAGCACGTCCCCATTACACATGAATAATAATTCTTCATCCTGATATATGATAGTCTCTCTAGACTGATGGTTCCCAATATCAATTCTTCTAATTCCACTTTTAATTTTCACACATCTATATTCATGCTTCAATTTGCAGTGGTCCATGCATTTCCAGTAGGGCTATGTCTCTAATCCAATAATCAAGTTCTTCTGGGGTTGGCCCTATCGAAGTACTAGTTTCTGATATCTCTTTGATTCTCTGCTAATCTCTCCTGGCTTCAGCGATACTCGTGAATCTGTTTTCTGACTACCCATTTGCAAAACTCTGCCAGTAATCATTCGTTGTCCTCTACTCGGCATTACAAGAGTCTTCCCTGAAATATTTAATATTGGCTCAATTGACCCTTCCATGGTGAAATTAGTTCTGAAACACTCTTCTACACTATTATCATGTGACTAGTCTTATTGGTATACACATCATTCCCTGATCTCTCCCGATCTCTCTCGCTCTAGGTAAAGTATGTATTTCTCCTACAGTTTTACTCGGGGCTGCTAATCCATTAATCTGTGAAACTCCTCAATCGTCCTGTCTAATGGAAGGAACAACCAGACAAATTGTTACAGGTACTGATAATGCTTCAGGATTATTTGTCATGACTATATTGGAAATTCCAGTTCTCTCCTGGGTCTGATTTATATCTAAAAATATTCTTTTACAAGCTGGCTTTAAATCTGCAGGTGGGGCTTCTGGTCTTAAATCTACAAATGGATTAGTCTCTGAATTATTCTGTTCTACATTAGAAGGTGTGGGTCCATTCAGTAAAAATTAATTCAGTAACTCCTCATCTATATTTTTAGATTCTCATCTGCTCCAGGGAGTACTTGAACCTTTTGCTCTTTTACAAGTTTCTCTTTTCCTTAAATTTTTCTCCTTCCTTTTGTTCGGGCTCCTAAAGCGACATCTTAACTCCATATATTTTTCTAGAAATCCCATTTTGCTTGCTCATATCGATTTATTGTATTTCTATATCTTCCCTGACATTTCTCTTTTTCTTTCCTATGTACTTCTTGCTCCCATTGTTCAAGGGCTTCATACTGTATATTCCTAGGGCTAGGTTTCAAATCATTCATCTCTCTTTTCAAGTTTTCTAAAATTCTAACAATAAATGTTCCATATTGTGGAATCGCTAATGGACCATCTTTCTCAGTGTATTTTACCCAATTTTCTAACCAAGTACAAGTGTGACATCCTCTCTCTAACAACATCTAAACAGCAGGTGTACCATTTGGAGACACAGGAACTCCTTCCCTTGTTGGTATTGACTCATCTTTACATACTAAAGCCTTTAACAGCTTGAAAAATGTCATGTTTTTTTTTCTTTAACTCAATCTGTTGTTCAAACTGCTAAAATCTCTTCCGTATTATTTTTTACTACCTCCAATCACTGCTTGTTCTCGTTCACCAATACCAGCGCAGCTTTACACTAACCACCAATACCAGTGTGGCACTTTATGACGTCAGTCTAACTCCTGACTACAACTGACCCTCCCTTCACAATCTGTTTGTCGTCTTTTCTTTTGTCCTTTTAAGCAAATTTCACAAAACAATACAACATAAAACAACGTTGTCTGCTCAAGTAAAAGAAATATAGACATCCACTCATTCAGAAAATCACATGCGCTTTCTGTGAAAACCTCAACCAGCACAATTTCACTCTCATTAAAAAACTCCTAAGATCT
This sequence comes from Lissotriton vulgaris, assembly GCF_964263255.1. Taxonomy (NCBI): domain Eukaryota; kingdom Metazoa; phylum Chordata; class Amphibia; order Caudata; family Salamandridae; genus Lissotriton; species Lissotriton vulgaris. The sequence continues at coordinate 629,055,692 of NC_141694.1, read as the reverse complement.
CCCCCCATGCGCTCCCAGAAGAAATCTCAACAATTCCAACTTGTCATGCAGCAATTTTCCTTTCTCAGTTCTGGCAATGACGCCTCATGCAGAGTACTCACAAAACAGCAGACAAACACACTTAGTGTATGCAACACTAAGACTGCCAGTAGGCTTAACCCAGTATCTTAGGCCTCAGTGATCCCATACTCACTTATGCCTCGACTGACCTAATTTAATACAAAATCGACGTACAATTGTCACAAAATGACAATGTTCCTGTGATCACAAATCCATTAAAATCTGTTTGTCAATGTCAAATCTTCATCACATGTCAAAACCTTACTAATCTCTTCACTACTATAGAAACCCACTCACTTTTTTATCATTTCTCTTCATATATTAGTTCAATTAGTAAAACTAACCATCCAACAAGCTACCAGAAAACTGATCCAGCAGACAGCTGTGTAAACAATCTTTCATATATACTTATATCATATTCATCATACCTCAATCAATTTTCTCTCTGGGCCCATAACAAAACACTATACTGCCATTGGTCCTCCAATGGATATTTTATGTAAGCAAACAGGGACTTGGATATTTAGAGAACTTATGGCAAATCCTTATGAGGACCTGGAAAAAGAAAATGCCAAATTCATGCTAAATACAAACAACCATTTTTGTCAACACTATAATGAATACGAATTACGTCAAAAAGGTTCACTCTAAGCGTGACTCACATACAATAAGGTTTGCTCATATGATCCATTTATCTAAGCCTCAATTTGAATGGTCAAGAACATAAATCACATGTAATATTCAATTTAAGAGGAACATTTAGTGCAAATAGTTACACAATTTCACACAGATTCAATAAAATAAGCATTTTTTGATTACCTAGGGAATGAAGAAAGCGAGAACATAGGAAAAGTCAAGTTGAGCATTTAGGTTATACATACCAAATATGCAGAGTTGAAGCGTAAGGAGTCACAGGAATGTGCCCATAAACTCTTCAGCCGAAGAGTTATACGTGCATACTTTACCAGCCTGCAAAGTACAGGTTGAATCAGTCAGAAAGTTCAATTAAATTTGGGTTAGGCATAGGAAAGAACATCAAAGATCAATTTGACAGCATGCCAGGCAGAGAAATTGAAAATTACAACGAGCCCCGACTCCTCTTCCAAAGGGGCAATTATAATTTGAAACGTTCTCGGTTTACACCAACAAAGTATCCTTTCCTTCTCATGATGCGATTTCCATTGGTTTTTCACAGTGGACAGCTCATGGGGTGATCAATACTTCACTATGAAATCCGGAAGCATTAAGTATCCCTTTTGCAAAATCATCGATTTCAACAACTTTATAATTTCCATCCTTTTAACGGAAGTAAGAAAATTCACTTTATTCACTGTCTGTTTGTTTACAGACGCTCTCTCTGGGTTTGCAATTGTATTGATACATTTCTGTCAAAGTGATGCTGAATCAGAAAAGAGACTATTGTTCATAAGCAATAAAAGAAACTTCATGAAAAGTTCTCACAACGTCTGAAATGACTACTTCAACTAGATTCTGTCTTTTGAACAAGGAAAAAGAAGCATTTGAGGCCTACATGAAAACTTGCTGAATCATTACCACGTTATAATTAATATAAACACACAATAATTTGAATAATTTGGTTTTCTTAGTCAATTCACTCATTATTCTTTTCTCCAGGATTTACATGTCAATATTGTATACTACTAGAAAAATTATTTCACACTTTATTTATTTTCAAACAGATACATTTTCGTGTCTTTTTTGGTATTCACATTTGTATCACATATTAGCTAGGTAAAACTGCAAATCTTCATATTGTCAAGCATCTTTAACCCCTTCGCTGCGGCGGCTATTCCGCCGCAGCGCTAAAGGGGCGGGGCGGCCGCGCGCCGGCCGCATGCTGGTGACAGAACCGCTCCGTCACCAGCCGCGGTTGAGCTATGCTGGTGACGGAGCGGTTCCGTCATGACTCGCCCCGCTCATTAAAACGCCCGCGCAGGCGCGAAATCAGCGCCGCGCAGGCGCGGCGGCTGGGCCATGACGGAACCGCTCCGTCATCAGCACAGCCCAACTGTAGCTGATGACAGAGCGGTTCCGTCATCAGCAGGGGAGGGGTTAAACTAAACATTTCAATCCTTTTCAAGTGTATCATTACGTGAGAATTCTTTTACTTTGCCACATTTGGTAATCAGCAGGACATTTGGTAATTAGGTGTCATTGCAACCTACCTGTAAGTCCCTAGCATATTTTATGGCATGTAGGTTTAGAGACACAGTAGATTTAATGCCCTTAAGTGAGCACTGTGTATTGCCTGCTGTCATTTTAAAGGCAGCCCTGAAATGATAGTTAAAATACATCTAACAACTTGCCATGGTTGGATTTTGTATATCTATCGCAGATGAGAAGTTATAGAACTTGCTTTACTGATGTGCTAAAATCCAGCCTTCCAGCTCCTCTTCTGATTGCACAGCCTTTTGCAGGCTGAGCCAAACTGCTCTGATGAAGTGTGAACTGGCCTGCATACAAACGAAGGACATCTGGTAGGAGGAGCTCTGCAGCTGCAGAGCAAAAGGCAGGATGGGGGTGGAGTAGCCAAACTGGTCTTCAAAGAAGGAATGGCAGTTAGGACAGGACAGAGGCTCATCCCCACATACTGCACCTCCAGCCAGACAGGAGCCCCAGTAAATGGATTAGTATAGGGGCTGGAAGGGGGGTGTTAGGGAAACTTAGCTACACCAGTGGGTTGGCTTAGCCAAATCTTAACCGCCAGGAGAGAGAGTCTCCATTTTGGTTTTTAAAGGAATAGTGCTTTCTGGGACAAGAATATGCCACACTTTGAAGGAAGTGGTTTTACCTGAAGGTGGCACCCTGCCCCATTGGTCAGGGGTATGCCCTTGCTTGTCATCCAGGAACACTGGATAAATATGAGAGAGTTGCCCCAGCAACTCATATCCCTGCCTGAAACTAAAAGAAGAAGAAGAACTGCCCTTCTGGAACCCTGCACTGCATCGGAGGATTGCACTCTGAATGACTCCGCATGCTGCACACTTTGGGAACTACACCCCAAAGGACCTTGCCTTGCTTTAAAACAATAGGTGGTGGACTCCCTGAAAGCAACAAGTTAAACGAGCTCCACCAGCATCATCTCCAGCAAGAAGAAACCAGCTGACTACCTTCAGTTGTACTTTAAAGGATTTGGCCAGGTGCATTGTTTGAGACTTAGTCCCAACATCCCAAGGAGCATCTCAGAACTTCTGGAACCTTGGATTGGTGTTGTGGACACTTAGGATCCCAAAAGGAAATTTTGGAAGAAGATACACAAGTTTGGGGAAGACTGGAGGTATTTTGGAAACAAAAGCCTCATAAGGTGGACAATCCATCAATGAGAGTCAAGCCAACGACATCAAACCATGACCCGGTCTGAGATTCAAGTTTGCCCCACTGAAGCTCCAGAACTTGTAGTCATTAATGAGACTTCCAGGAGTGCACCGAGGCCTTGTGCTGATTCAAGCTGACATTTTTGGTTTAAAACTTAGCCTGAACAGAGAACTTACTTGACGTTGAGAGAAACAGTTTAAAACAAGTGACTAAGTAAGAAGATAAAAACTTGACTGGTCCCTACCGATAAGTGTATCTGACCTTCACTCCATCGTGGGCAGCCTGAAACTTTGACTTTGTCCCGGTCAAGCGTAACCAAACGTCCCAAAGTGGCTCTTTTGGATTCTTGGCACTGGAAAGTGTATATTCTTTATACATTCATGTCTCTAGTTTCCTACATTGGATTCTTGTCAATTTGGTGTCATTTTAATCCTAAAAATACTTCCTATCTTTATGAAATATTGTTAGATTTGTATTGTGTGTTTTGTTTTATCTAATGTATTGGTAGTTTTGAATACTTTACACACCTGTCTCCTGAGTTAAGCCTATCTGCCCGCAGACAGCTACCAAAGGGGTGAGCAAGGGAATAATTTATTGAGGCCTTATATTGTGATTGTGGCCTTATTACTACTGGTAGGTACCTACTTTACCCTACTATTAAGCCATAGTTCAACAGTATTGATGGTACATTTTCTGCCAGACAGTTGATTCTGCAGGACCTTACAAAATAGAAAGGAAATACTATGTCAAACACACTAAAGGCCAAACAGGATGTGTACAATATGCCTACATGAATAGGTTGTATTTAGTATTTGAAATGAGAACGAACTGTCTCTTTTTTCTGTAAATCATATGCATATATTATACAGATTTTTTTTTTTTTTTTTTTTTTTCACAAAAAATAATCTTTTATTAAAAGATTAAATTATGCATCAGCAATGGTAACTTCCACCTCTACCCCAGGCTCTATACTGATAGATGTAATTTGCTTCACAATTTCAGAAGGGCTGTGGAGGTCAATCAAGCGCTTGTGAATACGCATCTGGAAACGATCCCAAGTCTTTGAACCTTCACCACAAGGTGTTTTTCGAGTAGTAATTCGCAGAGTCTTGGTAGGCATGCGAACTGGCCCCTTCACCTTCAGGTTTTTCTCCTTCGCACCTCTAATGAGATCTGCACACACTTTTTCAAGTGACTTCACATTGCGACTGGTCAGGGTGATTCGAATACGGTGGATAGCTACTTCCTGTTCCACAGGTGCTTTGCCGGCGTCTTTAAATGCCATAGCTAATGTGCTTCCTGACCGACTTATTCGTCCTCAAATTAAGAAACGAACGAACAGCGGTGAGCCAGGAAAAATGATCAGCAGACCTCGCTGTCTGAGTATATTATACAGATTTGAGCTGCAGTCGTCTCAAAAAAAAAAAAAAAAAAAATGTTCTATATAATATACTGAAACAAAACAAAAGAACCATATAAAAGAACTGTACTCTTCCTCCTAATGGAGATGTCCGGTTTGACAAGGTCAGCCATGCAGTTTGGAAATAGTTTGCATTATTTATATTCTGGTTGCCTTTGCTTATCTCCTGATTCTGTTTCTTCCTCTCACAAAACATGATCTCTTGAACAGTTTAACGGAAAGTTTGATATCTCGTTTATCCGCGGAATTATTTGTCCTAAGGTGTTTCATGTCAACGAAAATTACACCAAGGGAACTTGGAGCAAAATTCATTATTTTATGCACGAAATTGCCAAATGCTAGCAAACCTGTCTCTAAAATGTGGCAGAGCACATTCTGAATCCGTCTGTTATCGACATTTTTCAATAACTCTTTCACCAACCTAACTGTTGTTCTGTCGATTACAAATATTACACATCCAGAGTATGGGAAACAAGACTCAAAAGAATTATAAACAATTTATAGTCCAAATACAAATCTGAAACATCTGAGCTTTTCAACATGTTTTCATTGCGCATTTGATGATTATTAGCATTCTTTTGGGAAAAAAAATGTTATTGGGGTGTTTGAAATGGGCGAAAATTTGGGGCTCGTCCACATCATGTGAATTCTTTTTTTAAATGTATGCAGTTTTATATAGCACAAACTGGACCCAAAGGTGTTGGAGTGCTTTACATAAGCACGGGTTACATTACACAAGGACACATTCATTTTGGTAGGCACAGAGGGGCAGATTTACAATTACTAGCGCATCCCTGCATATCAGCAGGGATGCACCATTAATTGTGCGCTACAGCTCAGCCACCCTGGATGCGCCGCATTGTGAATGCGGCGCACCATGGGGCAGAAACGGCACAGATGCCTCACGCATCTGTGCCGTAAAAGCGGCGCATTGCTGGAGATGCATCGCAAACGCGACGCAGCTCCAGCAAGGCTTGGGGGGCTCTATCTCCACAATGATGCGTCAATCCTTACGCCTGCTTCAAGCAGGTGCAGGGTTTTGATGCAGCATGGGCCCAAAAGTCACTTGGTGAAATCTTGTAGATTTCACTCAGCTACAAGGCTTTACAACTTGACGCATCTAGGAGACACGTCACGTTGTAAATATCTTGAACCATGGCGCATCTTTTGCGCTGCCGCTGCGTCACAAAAGTGATGCAACAGCGGAGTAAAAGAGGCGCAAGGGGCTTGTAAATCTTCCCCAGAGAGTTTAAGGGCCAGAAGTACAACCCTTTGTTCAGGCTGCAAATGGGAGATCGGCCCGTTTCTAACCGCAAAAAAAGGTTCCAGGCATGTACAAATGCTATTTTGCGAGTCACTGACTCGCAAAATAGCATTTGTGAGTCTCGCTATTAGGAAGGGGCGCCCCTTACTAATAGCGAGTGAACATGCCATGTACTGTTGTTTTGCGACTGCATCTGCGGTCGCAAAACACTCGAAGTTTACCACCTACTTCAAGTAGGTGGTAAACCACTTGCAAACATGAAGTGGTCCCCGGAGGACCCCTTCTGTTTTGTGAGTGTGTGAGTAAATATATTTTAAGAGCAGGCAGTGGTCCCAGAGACCGCTGTCTGCCCTTGAAAAATGCCCATGAAAAATGAAACTGAAAAGTTTCATTTTTGTTTTTTAAATGGGTCCCGTTTTCCTTTAAGGAAAATGGGCTGCATTTTAAAAAAAAAGACCTGCTTTATTTAAAAAGCAATCCTAGACATTAGGCCACATCCTCTCCCCTTATTTATTAATTACCTCTATACAGGTATTTATCATTAAATGAATTAAAGTAATCCATTGTCAAGATGAGGAAAACATGCTAGCTGAGTACACAAAAGCGATGTTGTGTTTATGAAAATAACAAAAGCACTCGCCCCCAATTTTCCTACGCTTTCAAAATTACTACAAAACCATTTACAGAGAGTCGGCATCAGGAAATTCAAATTTGAGAGGTTTCATGATAACTAACAGGCGTTTGCGATCAAACAATGGGCCATATTATAAAAAAAAATCAAAAATGCCCAAGCACCGGGGGATGGGGTCCCCGGGGCTCATAGTGGCCCAGGGAAGGGGGGCCACGCAGCACCCCTTCCCTATAAATATATATTTTTAAAGAACCCAGGCCCTGGGTGATGGGGTCCCTGGGTCCTAAATTAAGTGGTTAGAAAGTATGTGGTAAATTAGTGTATAGGAATTATGTAGAGTGGGATTATGTGTTAGGGAGAACAATTATGTGGTATGATAGTCTGTGTTGTGGAGTGGTAACCTCAGGTTTAGTCTTCCTCATTTCTATAGAAGCTTAACTATGAACTCAGTGAGACAAAAAAAGAAGGAATCACTGAGGAGCACTTGTGGGCCTAGTCAGAGGTATGAGCAGGGCCACTGGAATAATGTGAATGTTTGGTTGCACCGACTTTCGCACAATTATACATTTTCTGTATTGGCCACATAATTCATCATATGCTCCCTAAACTGAAGATTTGAACCAAAAAGCCTTGTTTCTAGCTCAAACGTTATCAAAATGCAGTGACAAGTGTTACAACCTGGTGAAAGGCCCTTTGTAAACCTAGAATGGTCACTGGTTACTTATTGCTAAATGTGGGTGTTAAATTGGTATTAATGGTGTGCAAGCCACTCTTGCTTCCTTCTGCACCTCTCTTGCCTCTTTCTGCATTTCTGTTGCTTCTTTCTGCACATTTCTTTCTATTTCTGCACTTCTCTAGCCTCTTTCTGCAAATCTCCTCTACTTTCTGCACCTCTCTTCCCTCTTTCTGCACGTATGTTGCCTCTTTCTGCAAATCATTTGCTTCTTTCCGTACCCCTCTTGCCTCTTTCTCCACCCTTATTCCCTCTTTCTGCACCTTTCTTGCCTTTTTCTGTAGATCTCTCATGTCTTTCTGCACCCTTTTGCCTCTTTCTGCACCTCTTTTCCTGCTTTCTGGACTTCCTTTGTTTCTGTCTGCATCTGTCTTGCTTCTTTTTGCACCCCTATTGCCTCTCTCTCCACCCCTCTTCCCTCTTTCTGCACTTCTGTTGCTTCTTTCTGCACTTATCTTGCTTCTTTTGGCAACTCACTTGCCTCTTTCTGCACCTCTATTGCCTCTTTCTGTAGTTCTCTTGCCTCCTTATGTACTTCACTTGCCTCTTTCTGTACCTATCTTGCCTCTTTCTGAACCTCTCTTGCCTTTTTCTACACCTCACTTGCTTCTTTCAGCACCCCTTCTGCCTGTTTCTGCACCCCTCTTCGCGAAACTTTATTGCCTCTTTCTACACCTCTCTTCTTCTTTCTGCACCACTCTTGTCTCTATCTGTATCTCTGTTGCTTCTTTCTGCACTTCTATTCCTTCTTTCTGCACTCCTTGTGCCTCCTTCTGCACCTCTGTTGCTTCTTTTGCACTGTTCTTCCCTCTTTCTGCATCCATCTTGCCTCTTCAAGTACCTCTTTTGCTTCTTTCTACACTTCTCTGTCCTCTTTCTGCACCCATCTTTCTGTACATCTGATACTTCTTTCTTCCCTTCTCTTGCCTCTTTCTACACCTCTGAGTTAGAAGTAGTTTTAATCCCCCTGCCCTAATATGTGCTAGCAAAAGTCACACAATTGATGGACGGAATGAAGAACAAATCAAAACATTCACCCCCCAGTCAAGAGATCTGAGTTAAACCCATCATTCTTTTTCTCACCATGCCACCCCAGTTTAGACCTGGCCATATGCAACTCACTCTTGACCCTGTGCCTCATGGGAACAGTTCAGCCCGAACTGCCAATCCAGGTCCTTCCTGGACCGAAAACAAGCATCCTATGACAGGTTTCAGGGTTTCACCCCTTTTCAGCCAGAATAGCTTGATTCCAGTGGCACAGTGAGCCTAGGACCTACATCTGGGCATACCTGGCGCACTTAGGGCGAGAAATCAAAAGACACACAATTGATGGACAGAATGCAGAACAAATCAAAACATTCACCCCCAGTCAAGAGATCTGGGTTAAATCCATAATTCTTTTGCTCACAATGCCACTTCAGTTTAGACCTGGCCATATGCAAGTCAGTCTTGACCCTGTACCTCATGGGAACAGTCCAGCCCGAACTGCCATGCCAGGTCCTCCCTGGACTGGAAACAAGCATCCTAGGGCCGGTTTCAGGGTTTCTCCCCTCTTCGGCCAGGATAACTTGATTCCAGTGGCACAGTAAGCCCAGGACCCACGTCTGGGCATGCCTGGCGCACTTAGGACGAGAAAGCAAAAGACACACAATTGATGGACACAATGCAGAAGAAATCAAAACATTCATCCCCAGTCAAGAGACCTGGGTTAAATCCATCATTCTTTTGCTCATCATGCCACCCGAGTTTTGACCTGGTCATATGCAAATCAGTCTTCTTTTTTTTTGTTCCTCATCTCCACCATGGTACTAATCTGTCGAACTTTCGGACAGGGTGATCTGGCTCATAGTGTGACTGACAAGCTGCCTCAGCCAAGGGCTGGTAGGGCTATATTTGATATACGATTCCACCAACACCCCTCAGCTATGTCGTTCAACCATTAAGCCTCAAGACCCCAAAATGTTTTAGACAGATATTTACCAATAGCCAGTTACCACCATTGCTTTTACCACCAATTCACTTGTGCACTAAGCGACAATGTGTTAGCAGAAGATGTTTATCATGGCTTTGTAATCAATGGAACTGGGGGAAAAAAACCCAGCTCAAACTGTTGGGACTAAAAAAGTATCTGCCAAAATGCCCTTTTATTTGATATTCCAGCCCTGGACATGTCCATCTTTGATGTTTGTAACACTGAGGAACACCAGTCGTAGAGCATCGGAGGAGAAGCCTCTTTCCATCGCTTGCATATTTCTCGTCGGGCCAACAACATGTAGTAGAACAATAGGTTGTTATTTGAACTACGCTTCTGCTCTATTACTCCAAATATTACTAAGCGAAGATCTATTCATCCCCAGTCAAGAGATATGGGTTAAATCCATCATTCTTTTGCTCACATTGCCACCCCAGTTTAGACCTGGCCATATGCAAATCAGTCTTGACCCCGTGCCTCATGGGAACAGTCCAGCCTAAACTGCCAAGCCAGGTCCTCCCTCGACCGGAAACATTCATCCTAGGACGGGTTCCAGGGTTTCACCCGTGTTCAGCCAGGATAGCTTGATTCCAGTGGCACAGTGAGCCCAGGACCCACGCCTGGGCAAACCTGGTGCACTTAGGGCAAGAAAGCAAAAGACACACAATTGATGAACGGAATGCAGAACAAATCAAAATATTCACCCCAGTCAAGTATTATGTACTAGGGCCTAACAGGGGAGGTGATGCCAATCACAGGGGATCCCCAGCCCAAAGTGTACCCCAGTATATGTAGGTGTTTTCACTATTTTCAAAATGTCTTTCAACATAGCAATGGCTCCGGGCCTTGTTAGTCAGAGTCAGTTACCACCATGACCAGCTGGCAAAAAGTTGGGGGCACAAGATGACTTTTCAACAAGGCCTCTTTCTGCACCTATGATGGTTCTTTCTGCATTTCTCTTGCTTCTTTCCGCACCTTTCTTCCTCTTTCTGCACATGTCCTACTTCTGTGGGCATAGTTGAAAATTAACATTTACAAAAAACTTTTCAAATGCACTAAAAAAAGTATAGTTTTCAAGGACATTACAGCTAGAAATGATCATTTAAAAAACCTTAGAAATTCACTGATGTTATAGTTAGTTGGACATTTCACTCCTACAAATCCTGAGAAATTTGGCTGTTATAGTTAGTTGAGCTAACTATAACTCACGTCCCCGCAATGCACTGCTGATGACGTCACATATTACATCATTCATGACATGGTAAGTGACATCACTGATGATATCACTGATGACATCTCATATAACATTACTGATGACATCATCCCCATGATAGTCTGATGCACCTCCTCATACCCTAATATAACCTTTGATAAACCCACTCTAAAATTCAAACTACCTAACTACCTACTAACTACCTATAACGGCTCAATTTCTCTGGTTTTGTAAGAGTGACTATAACGTCCCTGAAACCTGTAGTCGCCAGTAGGTAGTTATAGGTAGGACCTAGTTTCAATGGGAAAAGCATTTTTTCTTTTGCCAATATCTTTGGCGCCGTTTGACGAATTGTTGGAAAAGTTTTAAAACTGATGGCTCACTGAGATCAGCTTCTGTCTTGTTTTCTCCATGTTCATTTCCATAGGAAACTTTAGACACAGCTACAGCCCGAACTGCTGAATGGAATTACACCAAATGTGACATAGAGATAGGTCTTGGTTCAGAAAGCATGCTTTTCTTTAAATGGTGTAAATCCATTCAGTAGTTTTTGAGATATTTAAAGATTTACAGATATCGATATTTGAGAATTGTGAGATCTGATTGGCTGAGCATTTCCGAGCACGAGCTTACCTGTGATTGGTTGCCAACAGTTCATACTAGGAAGCGTTGGCAGCCATCTTGTGACTCAGTTGCAACGAGTAGGGGAAAAAGGGTGAAGGAACAGGGTAGGAACACTGTGTCCTCCCTAGGGTGCTCAGGGGGTGCCACAGGGAGTCCGAAGGTAAAAAAAATAAAAATGTTATAAGTTTTCGGCAGGATTCGCGTGATTTGCGTAGGGCCTGGAAATCAATGCAGGAAAAAGAAAAACTAATCACGGTGTCGCGCGATTCGTTTAATTAAGCTCGGGTGGGCCAGTTTCCAGGCGCAATGTTTACTTATGATGCGGGGGGGACTTCTGTCATGGGGACCGCCATTTACTCAGAGGAAATATAATGATATAGGTGAATACGCATTTTCCTTCCCCCTTGGCTCCGAAGAGCAGCACATTTTTGGAGGTATACGTACAATTTAAGTGTCATTGTCCCGGGGGCATTACTTCATGAATTAAAATGCGGCGGCCTATTGCAGACTGCTGGCACCAGGGAGTATGATGTTCACGGGCCTTTGAATTGGATGGAGGCGTATCGTCCAATTTCCTTTGAGGAGATTTCCCTGGCCTTGGGTATCATTATCTCCGAGGGCCGGTTCTAACAATGACCTGCGGTGCCTACCCCTGGGACATTGTAGTTTGCTATGGCAGGGCGGGATGTATGCAGAGTTGCCGCTCTATGTTAGCAAACTTCTGCTTCGCTTCATGGAAGCAAGAGGAGGAAATTGGCACTCACTTTTAATGAAGCGAAGCAGATTTGCCTTTGGGCAAAGGGAGCCTGCATGGAGGAGTTGGCTTTGTTCAAAAGGAATGTTGGCTGCTGCAGGAGGCGGGGAGGTGGCATGGAGTGCGGGGATTGGGGCGCTTTGCGTAGTTCCCAAACAATGTGGCCAGGCTCTGAGGGATGTGGTTCTCTGGGCTTAAAATGAACTGGCTGACTTTTGAGTTATAGGATGGCTCAAAAAAGAGCCCTTGTTTTTATGAGTTTGTTGGAGCTACATGTAAGTGCAGATGCACAGCTTCAGGTTGTTTAGAAAAACGTTGTTTCCTCTGAATATGTATATGTCAGCATTATCAAAACATAGATTGTTTATGTTGATGGACCACATTCTATGATCTCTGAGGTATGCAGGCACAGCTTTGTTGACATTCTTCCTAGCTTTCTCAATCTAAGGACAGAATTTATTTGACCTGTCTTTGGCATATATTGGAGCATACAAAAACTGTTTGAGGCAAAAGCAACATCAATTGTGCAAATGTATACTTCATGAGCATTTCTAGACCTACCCCATTGAATGTGCCCAGGTCATTACCACCACCGTGCACAATCATGAGGTCAGGGTGTTGGAAACGCATAGAGCTTTTAACCAAAGTCAACAATTGGTGCCACTTTAATCCTCTCTGTGTAAACCATTTAATGTCCACATTTTGTAAACCTAGTCTTTGTCAACACGTCTGTGTTCATCATACCTTTTGCACCAGAAAACATAGCTGTCTCCTACGATCCGTAATAACATTTTGAAGATATGGCTGGAAGAAATCAAATGATATCTGTAGCTCATGTAGTCCGTTGGTAGAATGAGAGATATGTGGAAAGGTGGAGAAGAAGCTTTTTTGAGAAAACAATAACTGATTGGCTGATGAAGAACATTGTTCAGTGAAAACTAGGGTGTATGTTAGTTTTGTGAAAAACTATGTTCCTGATTGGTTAATGAAACATGTTTGAAACGTACACTGCATAGGATGTCAGACGTGCAGAACTCAACCACACATGCTGCTTCAATTTGAAAGCACTGTTCTGAACTTAAATAAATGGTGAACTTGTGACATGCACCTGTCATTGAATGTTGCAGAAACTGTTGGGATGAAATATGGTGAACTTGTGACCCGCACGTCCAGTTGAATGCTGCAGAAACTGATGGTATGGAAATTGGTAATAAGGTGATTGGGGGAGGAGTAGAGATTACTGTGGTATTACAATATGAATTAGAAAATTAATTACAACTGATTAGCTATTAAAGTTAGTTTTTGAAAATAAGTAGTATGTCTAGAAGAAGTGTGTACATTTGCAGTACTTTTATTAGAAATAGGCTTCTGAATTGTCGTGAGGGTTTGGGACTGTATGGTGCTGCGGAAGTGTGGGGTGGTCTCCAAAGCACAAAATAAGAGATCCAGTTTGGGGCATTTTAAAAGAGAGTTAGAGAGGGTTCATATGAGTAGAAATGTGTTTTGCAACTTGAAAAAATAAAGGAAGGATTTTGATTTGCTATTTGGATCACCGCAGGAGCAGATTGCGAGTAGGGGCTTGTGTGAGGTAACCGGCAGGGCTGCGAGCTGGGAGCAGGGACTCCGTGGACCAGGAGTCCCTGCGAGGGCCTGATCTACGCCAGCTGGCCGGCTCTCCCTGCCGGCCCCGCCCCCACCCGCCCACGGAGCTGAAAGAGAGGTCGGAAAGAAGCCTCAGCGGGATACCTTTGGAAGCGGAGTTTGCCAAGTAGCTTTGAGACGTGCCTCCCGGCCCTTTAGGCATCAGGGCTGTTTCCAGCGAGGCCTTGCGCCACGACTTGCGGGACCCGCTTCGCGGGTCCCGCTGCGCGGATCACCGCAGGAGCAGATTGCGAGGAGGGGCTTGTGTGAGGTATCCGGCAGGGCTGCAAGCTGGGAGCAGGGACTCCGTGGACCAGGAGTCCCTGCGATGGCCTGATCTAAGACAGCTGGCCAGCTCTCCCTGCCGGCCCCACCCCCACCCCGCCTATCTCGCTAACAGGGATATATTACCGGTAGTACATCCGCCGCGCTGGAGCGCGTGGGGGAGCGCCCGGGGCTAAGCCCGGGCAAAGGGCGGGCCCTCTACGGCCCTCCAAGGCCTGACTAAGGCCGGGCTGGGCCACCCCCATAATTTGTGCTTGAGTCCTATACACCCCAACGATTTATAATTATGGAGAAATCGGGAAGCGAAGTTCATCCAACCACAGAAGGGAGCTCTATCCTAGGCCCACTGGACAAATTCTTCTTCAAAGCAACTGGTGAAATTGATAGAGACCTGGCCCTGGTAGAGCGTCGCATTGCACGGAGACAATCAATAGAGCAACTTAAAAATATCTTTCTAGTACCACCCCGACACTTACCCCTGAGCCCCTCCCACTTAATTCTACCCTAAAAAACACAGACGATGATCTAATGAACACTGATAATGTCCCATCAGTGTTCCAATCCTACTTTCCACCAAATAATGGATCTTCTCTCCCATCCCCTTTAAAATCTGCAAATCATACAATCTCGGCACCCTCTGACCTCATTGATTTGGTCACTCCAAACCTGCCAAAGATTGCAGAGTTTGTTGGGCCTGACATAATAGAAATTCCTTCTTCTGTGGTCTCGCAAAAGCTGACCATGTTTCAACCTGCACCCGTGGTAGTAAAGGTAGACAAAGTTTTACATCCCAAACATCAACCCAAAAAGAAACAGGTCATTATTCATTCTCCACCCAAAAAACGACGAAAAAGAGTCCCAACAAAAAACACTCCCAAAATTGAAACATCGGCTAAGGAGATATTAACTAAAGAACTGCTACAAATTGTAGAAGGAACACCAAGATTACCGCGGGAAAGACTAACTTCCTGTGTCCCTCCCACAATTAAAGACTTTGTGGATGCCATGGAACACCTTGTGAAGTCACTACTAATACCAATACTCGAGAGAGTGAAGAGAATAGCTACCCAACTGGACACTCTCTCAGAGTCCCTGACCCAAACCCAAGTAGCAAAGCCTGATTTAACATTAAAATCTGGAGACAAAACCAAACACGATGTAAAAACCACAACTCCCACAGTAATGCCCACTACAACAATAGTTGAGGGGAAAAAATCCAACAGCGAAAAAACGATCAACGCCCAGAACCCTATGAAGCAACCCCCGGCTTCAATCCAGAAAAAAACCCAACCATCAGACCCTATAAAGAAGACAGTAACCACCAACAAACCAGTTTCCACTCCAAAAGTTTCGTCTCATAATCAACAACACTCGACACAAATTAACTCCCTCATAGCTTCAGAAAAAATGGGCAACGCACAACCCACTTCTGAAAAAACTAAGCCTGACGTCCAACATGATAAACTTGTAGGTAAAAGATATCCCAACCTACCCCCGGCTGCATCACAGAATGTTATCATCCTAACGGGGTTGCACCATTATCAGATACAGGAGGATATGAAAATCATCACAGCCTAAAAAACAAGGTGATTTTCTGGCTCAGGGAAAATAGGCCCTTACCCCCTCACCTAAACGGTGACATAAAAATGGTAAGAAGAACTGATTGGGTCGGAATCCGTCCCAAAGATATAGAAGGGGATGTAGTAATTGTTACCTTCAAAGATCCAAGGGTCATCTCACATATTACAGATTGGTTCTCTGGTTTTAACAGTGGACCAATTTTGCCAAAACCCTTAGCTTACTTTTACCCTGAAGCTTTAATGCCTTCTAAGTCGCATCAATCCACACTTTATTATGACAAACCTTTATCTGCGCACCATAGAAATTACCACCGAAGGCATGGAGTAAGAGACCAGACACTTTTCCCTTTTAATGATTACATGCAATTGCCAACAACACGACCTTATCCAAAGGGTTATGCCCAACACCCCCCTTCTTTAATCCGACCTGGAACTTACCTTGTCATAACTACTTCGAGCCACTCTACGGCATGGATGACGTAGAATGACTCTTTCAAGACAAGGAACTAAATCAGGGCAGTGGGAGATTTGATCGTACAACTGTTCATCCCCACTTCATGCAGGACAATCCAGTAAAGGGGCCCAATAAAAACACCTCAGTTAATGAGGTGAGTAACAGAGATAAAACTATTGATAGGGGCAAAGAGAGAACACTACCATGTCCTGCTACAAAAGCAAATGTCAAGTCATTCTCGAACCATAATGCAGATAGGAACAGAATCTCCAACTTGCAGTTCCTCTCGTGGAATTTAGCAGGACTCTGTTCAAAAATTACTTTACCGGACTGGTTAAAGGTGGTAAATCAGTACTCCATCCTGTGTTTCCAGGAAACCTGGGCGATCACACCCATCCATCTTCAAGGCTTTCAGACATTCCACTCACCGGCTGCCGTGAGTAAACATGGTAGACACAAAGGGGGACTATGTACCTATATTAGTGTAGCAGTTGGCCAGAGGATCAGAAAAACCTTACTGAGAGATTCTTTCCAGATAATTGTCATGGATATCGCCCCATCACTGTTATTGTTAATTATCAACTTTTACAACAACCTCACTGTAGACCAACTGGAGAAAGCCATGGAAAACTTACAACAAGCCCTGCAAACGATTAAAGAAACCTCGGGCGGAGAGTGTGCAATTGTCTTTTCTGGCGATCTAAACTGCCATATCTGCCCAAACACAGTGAGAGATGACTGTGACATCTTTGAGACATACGCTTCAGACTCTGGTAATGCTACTTTTAACCATTTTCTGCACACAAAATCAGGGGATCTTTTTAACACCTTTGTGACCTCTTTTAACCTACATTTAGCAAATGTGCTTCTTCATGCCCCATGCCCCCTTAAACCAACCTTTCATGGCAGAGGCATGAACACTATCATAGACTTCATACTATTCTCCAAAGCTCATGCTTCGTTAATTCGAGACTGGAACACCCTTGACCATCCACACAGTGACCACTACCCTCTGTCCATGACCATTGAGCTACCGGCACCATCCTTGAGTCAAAACTCACAAAATGTTATCTTTGAACAACCAATCATGATGGGAGCCAACAACGGATACTGTGTTAAATGGAATAAAATCAATCCAAAAAATCTCCTCAAAAACCTAGTCATCAAAAGGAGGGAGGAGATTTATATCTGTCTTTCTAATAAAGATAATCCCGATGACATCTGCAATGCTTTCATCAAAATTCAGGACACCTTGAAAGAACTTTTGATGAGACAGTTCAAATCAGGTACTATTGTACATAAAGGGTGGTTTGACACAAAATGCTCTAAAGCTCTGAAATACCTAAAGAACTTGCTGCATGTTATACCCAAACCCCAATTAGAAATACGCCAGGCCAGAACTCAATATCGCCTAGCCATTAAAGATAGAAAAAGGGCATTGAAACAGGAGGCTTGGCAGAGATTGGTGAAAACATCGGAAATGGGGGATATATCAGCTTTTTGGAGACTTATCAATTCCCCCTTGCCATGGGTAAAAATGCCCGAGAGGAACTTGGACATGGCAATAAATAGAGAGATGTGGGCGGCGCATTTCCAGAAGTTGTATTCTAAACCCACATGTTTAAATACCTTAAATTCAGATCCACCTATCATAAATCCATCTCGGGAGAGTTCCTGCAAAATTCTTTTTTCACTCGAGGAGGTAGAAATGGCCATCAAAGAAAGCCCCGCTGGGAAGGCTCCTGGACCGGATGCAATCCCTGCTGATGTCTACAAGGCAGAGATGGAATTCTGGGTACCCCTTCTGACTTCTGTCCTAAACTCCATAAACACCACCAATCTCCTTCCAACATGGGGAGAGGCTATAGTAATACCAATTTTTAAAAAAGGTGATAGACACGTGCCATCTTGCTATCGGCCCATATCCCTCCTCGATACCTTAATGAAAATCGTCGGACGCATAATCCTGAAAAGATTAACCACCTGGTTGGAGGAAAAAAACATACTTTCGAAACTACAATATGGTTTTCGGTCTGGTAGAGGTACAATTGAACAGGTCCTCAATCTACATCTAATCAAGTCAAAATACATTGATATCAAAAAGCGCAATCTGTACATAACGTACATAGATTTAACATCAGCGTTCGACTGCGTCCTGCATGACCAACTATGGGATATCTTAAATCAATTCGGGATAGAGCCATCAATCCTTCTTTTCATTAAGGCTCTGTACAGAGAAGCCGGAGCTAGAGTTAGATTTGGACTGAGGGGAGAGTGTTCGCCACGTTTTAACATCAACAGAGGGGTGAGACAGGGGTGCATTTTGGCTCCCCTGCTTTTTTCCCTCTACATAAATGCGATTGGCGAGCATCTCAAAAACATCGAGTGTGATTTCCCCAAAGTAGGAGGCCAACCGATTCCAATTCTGCTATATGCAGATGACGCTGCAATTCTCTCCCAGACTAGAATGGGTCTACAAAAAGCAGTTACAGCTTTCACGGATTTTATGAATGATAGGGGCCTTAAAGTGAACATAGGAAAATCATATACCATGCTATGTAACAAAAGGCATAAAATAACCCCTTGCCCTATCTTCATTGAGGACCACAGACTGGAGACAGTGGAGGCCTTCACTTACCTGGGTATCTGTCTACATAAAAAACTATCATGGAAAGCGGCAATAGAGAAGAGGAAACTTGCTTTTATGAGAGCCATTGGCGGACTTCGTGATTTTGCAGGAAAGATAGGGGGAAGACCAGTGAAACAACTACTAACTATATATAAAGCAAAATGTGCCTCTACTGCTATCTATGGGGCTGGTCTCTGGGGTATAGACAAAAACATCTCACCGATACAAACTCTGGAAAACCAATTCGTAAGGTATCTTCTTGCCGCCTCAAAGGCAACCTCTGTGTACAAAATGCACATTGAATTGGACCTCCCGTTTATAGCAGATATTATAAAATCTGAACCTCCCCTTCTCTGGCACAAAATTTGGACCACCCCTGAGACTGCTTTTAATAGAGAGGTGTTACAAGACATTCTTAATTTGGAAGGGGCTAAACATTCCAAGCAATCTAACTGGCTGGTCTATGTGAAAAAGTTATTTCTTGAAATTGGGCGACCAGAGTGGTTTACAGATCCAAGATCACTGGAAAATATCTCGCGAAATTCCTTGAGAAAGACTCTAATGGCTCATCTGGAAACAGTCAGATGGAATAAACAAAAGCATTCTGACACCATCCTGGCATATCAAAGGGTGACACCTCACAAGGGTCTTCAACTATACCTATCAACTGATTCCTCCTGTTTCTCAAGGATGCTGCTCACCAGATTCAGATTGGGCTCCTTCTTTCGATATGTAACATTTCCAAAATGCAATGATTGGTCGCGGATTCTCTGTCCCTGTCCTTGTGATATTATATCACAACAATCTAACATTCATACCATTCTTTTTTGTAAATACTATGGAATATTGAGAAAAGCCCTTTTATTACCCCTACTTAAGAGATGGAATATCAGGTCGTGTAAAATTGCTTTTGAACGTCTACAGGAACTTGAAGATAGGGAGGTGATAACCAAAATGGAACAGTTTTTAAAATTAGCGATAAAATTTAGGAAAACCTTAGACTGACATGGGAGATAATAATTATTCCTGTTTGTTTTTACTGGTGTTCTGTTTAAATGTAGATTTTTAACCTTCACCTGACTTTTTGTATGACTCTTTTACTGAAATATTTTTTGTGTCTTCTTCACATAATGCTTTTTAAACTCTCTACAATAATGTATGCTTACATGATATTTGTTTGAATATCGAATAAAGCTTATTTAGAATCTTAGAATCTTAGATTTGCTATTTACATCTATTTCTGTGCGGAAAGATAGGGACATTTTGCCATTACTGGTTCTATTCTTGATGAGAGTCTTGAATTACATTTATTGTGTGAGAAAAAAAATATTGCATGCGTTTGTGAAATTTGAAATCTGCATTCTAACAAAAGAGGTGAGTTACAAATTAATACAGTGTGTAATGTGTTGTGTAGTAGTGGTTAAGTCTTTGAGATGATATTTTTAAGTTTGAAAATAATATTTCTTTAAAATAACATAGTGTTACTGAAGTGTGCTGTTTCACGTTTGTTACAAAATGTACATAGAGTGTGAGTAGTTGCTGAACAAGTACCCCACATAGTTTAGGTTTCTTCGAGAAAGAAGGAGTGGAGTTTGTCATGTTCAAAGGAGTGTGTGATTTTGAAAGTGAGTGACAGGGTTAATTTGGGTTCCAAAATCGACCTGGGCAACATAAAGGATGTTTGCAGATTGTGCCTTGTCGACAAATACTGGGGAGGTGGGGTTAGAAGAGGCATGTTTTATTAACTTGAGGGAGATGGAAAAAAAATGAAAATGTTGCGTGCAGACGTTGTGCTGGGACTTTTGACACTGCTGAGCTTTATTTGAATATAAGTGAAGGGAACTTTCACACTCCCTGGCCATGCAGAATATGCAGATATTTGAAGGGCCAGCAGATCGAGGGACAAACAACAACACTTCCCTTTCTACATGTTTTTCTTCCACGTGTTATGCATCAGAAGATCCTATACCTATAAAACAGTGGTATATATCTATTTGTATGTTTCTTTTAAGTATTTGCTACTGGTAGAAGGCAGAGCAAGATGTACACAAGCTTTAAGTAATATGGTGAGACTTTGAACTGTGATATGGAAAGGTTTTATGCTTTGCATTTCGGTAGAGTCAACACTTTTAGTAGTTGCTGAGTAGTGAAGATGCGAAAGGCAGATGAGGTTGAAGACATGCTGGTAAAGGGATTAGTGATTATGGTACTTTGTATGAGTGTTTGGGGAGGTATTGTTGAAGTGCACCGTATATATTTAAGTGTCTTTGTGAAAAGAGGAATGCAGTCTTTTATGTTGTAAAGACTGCATAGTGATGTGACCAAGGTATAGGGTTGAATTAGGATTGAAAATTGGCCAGGTAATTGTAAGAGAAATAGGAATGTTTGTAGATTGTGCCTTGTCGTAAAATACAGGGGGGGACCTTTGTATAGAAGAGATACGTTTTATGAATTTCTGGAAGATAAAAAAGAAATGGAAATGTTCCCTGCATATTTTGTGTATGGATTTGTTGAGACTGGTGAAGTACATGTGAATATAAGTCTGTGGTTCCCAAACTGTGCCCCATGGTTCCCAGGGGAGCCTTCAAATCTAGCCAGGGGAGCCACGCCCAAGCACTTTAATGCATTTAATGTTGAAGGGTCTGTTGGTTTCTGTTAAACTAATTAGACGCATGATGTTGATGATTTGTAAGTGACATGCCTAAAGCTGTAAATGTAGTGCTAAAGATGACATGTCGACGAAAATGACCTCCATATTTCACTGGATCCCTACGTTCCAACACTCCCAAATTAAGCTGAAGATGCCTGAATTATTTTGTTAGACTCGTTAATAGTTTCATTCTTTTTCCAAATGCATTTTGCACCAATGTAAGTTATCAAGTAGTGCTGCTGTGCTAAAACTAAACTTATTCTGGCTATTGAAAATCACAACTGAGAAGCTATTAGAGAAGCTAGATCATTTTATAAGCACATCTTTAGTACCAAAAAAGAGATGGGATGAAGCTAATTGACAGGACCTCCTAGAGGACACTCAGAATTGAAATAATATCACATTCTGGCAAATAACAGCCCATGGCTGTCATGGAGTCAGCACACAGACTGATGATTTTGTGCCACCCATTATCTGGGTGAAGCACTTCTCCATGTTATACTCTAATAAATCCCTCCATGATATGTATCCAATTGATACTAATTTAAGACTCCCAGCACTATAAATGGATGAAGTTGACTGCCTAGTCATCTCCTAGTCTGACGCTTGGAAGGCCATAGAGTCTCTTAATCTCTTGAAGGGCCCAGGGCCCGATGCGATACCAGGGGACCTACATAAATATGAATTTGATATTTGAACCCCTTACATCCACCGTTTATCTGCTGAAATACTAAATGGAGAGAACCTACCTCCTTCCTGGGTGGGGGCTCATGTTATACTAATTTATAAGAAGAGTGACAGCAAAAATAAAATGGTTTCCCACAAGAAGGGCTGGTTCACTAAATTGGGTCTCCTGACATTATGTTCTGATCAGTTATCTATTACAAAAGCCACAAAAAGCATTCTAATTAATACCTACATGGATTATGCTATGGTCCAGTCGTCCGGTCACACTGTTCCACTAGTTTTGGGAAACTCGCTGATCTATTCATATCTCATAAACCCACCCCCAAATCTGAGGTGTTTTTGAACAAAGTTTTTCCTCCTTTTGCCAAAACCCTCCTCATTAAATTTAAATTTAGATTTGGCATTCTATCTTTAAATGTCTTTACCTCTAACTGGAGTACTGTGAACCGAGTCTGCTAAAGTACTGCCAACATAACTGAAAATACATTTTTTATTCTTTTACCAAGGAGCAAATGGATTCGGTGTCTGTGTTTGAACCTTGATTAAAGAAACTATATAACTGACCTTAGGTTCCCTAAATCAGACACTAGTAGAAAAGTTGTTTTCGCCCTTAGTAAGAATTTGTCCTCTCTCTGGATACTAAGAAACTGATTTCCCCAAAATTCTTTACAGATGCTTTTAGATGACACTTCGGGCCCATTATGATGGTGGGCGGACCGTAACGGTAAACGGGACCGACCGCAAGAGGTGTGGCGGTTGTGCAGTGCCTATAGGGATGCGACCACCACCATGGGGGTTGCATCCTGTATATTTAACGTTGTGGCGGGCTGTGCAGTATTCAGCACCCGCCACAATGTTATAAAGGCATGTTGTTTATTGGCATGCACAACGTGACAGGCACCGCACGATGCCTGCCACCTTGTGCATACCAATGGTGGTTGGTACCATAGGTACCCCCCAAGTGCAGCCCCCACCGCCCCTACCCCCGGGTGGACCTCAACGGGCCCCTGATGCAAAATCTACATGCCTTTCCATGGCGAAGTCTCCGTCATGGAAAGGCATTGTAGTAGTCACTTACTAATATGGATGGCGATGCCTGCAAGGCTCCGCCACCACATTAAGGGCCTTTTCCGCCCGGTCAGGATTCTGACTGTTGGAAAAGCAGCAGACGGTCTATACATCCGCAGTGGTGCCCATGCCAAACAAATATGGCGGGGGTGATACGGGCCATCTGGCGTGCGGATCGCCACTGGAGGACCGGCAGTGACCACCGCCTGCCTGGCAGTGGCGATCCGCCTTTCATGCTAATGACCCCCCCTAATCTTTTAGTACCAGGCATTTGAATTGGTTTTTATTCATTCTATTCTTTTATTTTCTCTCTTTCTATTGCTGTAAATATGGTGCCTTGAATTTTATGTATGAGTTTTATGTATTGAATCCTCATTTTGGTGGCACCAATCCGATATTGCAATTTGTACTTTCACGTTCAGTCCTAATGTATGGCTTCTTTGTTATGTATGATCTTGACACTGCTGATTAACTCTTCAACATTGTAGGGGATTCTGGGTAAGATAACGTTGGGGTATTCACACAAACCACACATCCCTAGACTCCCTGAGGTGTCTAGTTTTTAGAAGTGTCTCTGTTTGGTAGGTTTCCTTAGATACACGCTGAACTTGGGACCATAACACAGGTGACTTCCTCGCACAACCAGGTCTTTTTGTAATTTACAGTACGTTTTGGGTAATTACCGGTTGCGGGCACTAGGCCTACGCAAGAAACGGAGGCACCATTTTTATCAGGAGATTTGGGGGAATGTTTATTTTTTTTACAAAGTTTGAGGTTTGCAAGGTAACATAATGTGGTAAGTACCACACAAGTCACTCCATCCTGGATTTTTCTTGGCTCGTAGTTTTAAAAAATGTACAGGTTTGCTAGGTTTCCGATTGAGCTAGAGTCAAAAATCCACAGCTAGGCACATTACAAATAAAGAGTCAGTTTTCACTTGAAAAATGTGATGTGTCCACACTGTGTTTTGGGCCGTTCCCTGTCATGGACACTAGTCCTACCTACACAAGTGAGGTGTCACTTTTATCGAGAGACTTAGAGGAGTGCTGGATATGTGGCAGTTTGTGCCTCCCCACAGATTCCAGAACTTTTCATCTGAGAAATGAGACGAAAATGTTTTTATTTTCACAAAGTTTGAGGTTTGCAATGGCTTTTGTGTGACAAAACCTGGTGAGAGCCACACAAGTTACCCGATCCTGGATCCCCCTAGCTGCCTAGTTTTCACAAATGTAGAGGTTTGCTAGGTTTCCTAAAGTGCCTGCTGAACTAGGGACCAAAATCCACAGCTAGGTAAATTTGCAAAAAGGGTCAGTTTTCACTGGAAAAACATAGTGTTCCACATTGTGCTTTGGGCCGTATCCTGTCGCGGGCACTGGGCCTACCCACACAAGTGAGGTACCATTTTTATTAGGAGACTTGGGGTAGTTCTTACTGGCTGGAAGTTAGTGGCTCCCCTCAGATTCCAGAGTTTTCCATCACAGAAGGATGAGGAAAATGTCTTTTTTTCGCATAAAAAATGAGATTTGCTAATGATTCTGGGTAATAAAACCTGGTGTAAGCCACACAAGTCACCCCATCCTGGATTCCTCTGGGTGTCTAGTTTTCATAAATATACAGGGTTGTTAGGTTTTCGTAGGTGCCGGCTGAGCTAGAGCCCAAAGTCTACAGCTAGGCGCATTGCAAAAAAAAGGGGCAGTTGTCAGTAGTAAAATGTGATGTGTCCATTTTCTGTTTTTGGCAGTTTCCTGTCAGGGGCACTAGGCCTACCCACAGAAGTGAGGTGCCATTCCTATTAAGAGACTTGGAGAAATTCTGTGTGTGTAAAAGTTTATAGCTCTCTGCAGATTCCAGGTCTTTCCATCTTAGAAATGTGATTTAAATGTTACAAAGTTTGAGGTTTGTCAGGAATTATGGTTAATAGAACCTGGTGAGAGTCACACAAGTCACCACATCCTGGATTCCCTTGTTTGCCAAGTTTCCAAACATGCATAGGTTTGCTAGGTTACCCTAGGTGCCAGTAGAGCAAGGGTCCAAATACACATTTAGGCACTTTGCAAAAAAGTGTCAGTTGACTGGAAAAATGTGATGTGTCCATGTTGTGTTTTGGGCCGTTTCCTGTCACAGGCACTAGGCCTACCCACACAGGTTAGGTACCATTTTTATGGGAAGACTTGGGGAAATGTTGTGTGCATGGACGTTTGTGGCTCCCTACAGATTCCAGAACTTTTCATCACAGAAATGTGACGAAAATGTGTTTTTTTGACAAGGTTTGAGGTTTGCAAGGAATTCTGGGTAAAATAACCTGGTGAGAGTCACATATGTTCTCCCTTACTGGGTTTCCATGGGGGTCTAATTTCCAAAATGGTACAGGTTTCCTGGATTTTCCTAGATGCTGACTGAGTTAAGGCCTAAAATCCAGAGTTAGGCGCATTGCAAAAAAAGTGTCAGTTTTCAGTTGAAAAATGTGATGTGTCCATGTTGTGTTTTTGGCCATATTCTGTCTAGGGCACTAGGGGTACACACACAAGTGAGGTACCATTTTTATTGAGAGACTTAGAGGAATGCTGGGTGGGTGGAAGTTTCTGGCTCACTGCTGATTCCAGAACTTTCCATCAAAGAAATGTGAGGAAAATGTTTTTTTTACAAAGTTTGAGGTTTGCCAGGGATTCTGTGTAACAGAACCTGATGAGTATCACACAAGTCACCCTATCCCAGATTTTTCTAATTGTTTAGTTTTCAAAAATGTATAGGTTGGCTAGGTTTCCCTTGGTGCTGGCTGAGTCAGGGCCCAAAATCCATAGTTAGGTACATTGCAAAAAAAGGGATCAGTTTTCACTGGAAAAATCTGATGAGTCCACATTGCGTTTTGGGGAAATAAAGAATGGTCCGTGACCAATTTCATATGAGTTGAATTCGAATATATACAATCCGTGTTGCGTGAAGCACTACAACATTAATATTAATATTCAAAAACGTTTCTGCATCCATATACTCAATAGTCATTCATGAATACATGTGTAGAAGACTCACACAAAAAAATATTCAAAGCGCCAGCCATTTTGAAATGCTTTCAAAAACAGTATTTAATTCAATTATCAGCAGAATATTCACTTTACAATATATTGCGGTTGCGAGCAAGGAAAGGAATTGGGAAGTGATGGTGGAGGGTAGTGAGAAGGGGTGAGTCACAAGAATATATAATACAAACAGTTTAGATGAATTCAGAGTTACTGGTAATCAAAACCAGACAAAGTAGACCTGTCCAATGTGCAATGTTCATTTACATGTATGCTGTAAATATACATATGTGCAATTAATGCACCTTCAATGGAATGACGGGATGAAGGTAGGTACAGGTCTTGACAGGTGGATAGCATCGACGTTTCGACTCAACTGATGCAATGAGGGAAAGTGAAGCCTCAGCTGCGAGTCTTCTTCAGGACGTGGGATGGCAACCTACAAGTGAGAATGTTGATTAGAACAGGCGCTATGTGTGTGGGTAGGCTTGAGAGGACAAGTGATAATTATACTGACCTAAGCCTGGTGCCAAGCCTGGCTACACAGGTAAATCTTGAGACAGTGAGCCCAATGGTCCACACAGTTAACGTCTGTAAAATTCCTGCCAAAGGCATAGCTAACATGGGAGATGGTTTATGGCTAGCTCCATTTGGGGTCCAACATCGCTGATTTTCCAGCGAGGTTGGCCCATTTCCCTGGAATACTATCACCCTGGAGTAACGCGTTGTTAATAACGCGTTACCAGGAGGATAAATTCCTGCAATAGACAGCGATAAATAACCAAGCGCTAAGCGCGCTTTGCGTTTATTTATCGCCGTCCTAGTAAATATGCCCCTTAGTATTTGATAGAAGGGTTCCTTCCTGTCAAAAAAAAAAGGTCAGTTTGATAAGCTTGCCTGCAAGTTTAAAAACCTGCGACAGCCAGACTTAAATCAACCAATCATTTGTAAAGCGCATTAGTCAATGGCACAATATGGGCTACTGTCATAGGTAACATTTAATTATTCATGCCATTGGTGTATTTCCTACACAAAATGCTGTGCTCTTCCTGGAAAGTTAAATATGCCAATTTTAGCATGTTTTAAGGGTCAGAGCACACAAGGCCGAAAGAAATGGCGTAGTGGAAATAAGTTGACGATGGCGGAACGCAACCGCTCATCCTGCTGATACCTAGCTGGACACTGGTCGATGCGGGACCGAGGGAGATCCTAACCCCTGCTGTGTCGCATGCCTGGCTATGCCATGTACGGCCCCTGAACAGTTTTCTGACTGCCGCGGCAGAATGTAGAAGGAGGCACTGCCCTGCTCGCCTGCTCTGCCGCTGCCTTTGCGGCATGTCTGCGGTGAGTGGTCCCCCACCTGTGGACGGGGCCCGTGGTTGTTCGCTCTGCCGCCTTTGAACTACATGTGGCTGGGACCACCTTGGCACTGCTGGCGGCAAACCCCCGAGATCAGCCTCTGACTGCCGTAACATGTGGGGAAGGTCTGTGAGAGAGATTGCTGCCTCTGCTGTTTGCGCTGCCGTTGCCCTCGCGGCGCGGCTGCAGTGAGTGAGCCCCCTGGTGCATAAAACCTGTGACTGCTTGCCCTGCTGCTGCCCCCATAGAAGCTTGCTGGCTACAGTTGGGGTGCCATTGTGGCTGCTCTAGACCTGCCCACGTCCCGCCACCACCTGAGACCCTCTGGACCACTCACTCTCCGCTGCTGCGGAGGGTGGAGGACTGCGGGTGCAAATACCGCTGGGTTCGCTGCTGAGCTCACCAACGACACCATTTTACACACGGTGCAACTGAACTGAGGGTGCCACTGATGCGGAGCTGCCTGCAGCGACACATTGCCCTGTTCTTGAACCAACGGGCTAAACTTTGATGCTGCCTGAAATTATGCCGAATATGACGGGGTGCGCTGAGCCGCAGCTGCAGTGTGGAGCGTACTTCTGGTCCCCCACTGGAGGATGCGTGGGAACCCGTGGAGGATCTTTGAGTCTACGCTGCCTGCTGCTCGAAACCCATAATGCTGGGGATTCTCCGGGTTGCCGCTGTATGGACACCCAGACACCGTATGAGTGAGCGACCCACAGCGGCTACTAGCGGTGCTGCAACACACATCTCTTGGACCTTGGTGGTTGCCACATCATCGATCCAGTCACTTCTCTGCTTTGGTGTGCCACATCTGGCATGCCCTGCACGGGCTGCCCTAGGTGGAAATTGCTGGTGCCCACAGACAGGTACGCCATTGACGCCAAGAAACTGTGACCTTTCCTTAAGGCTAAGACATGCACCAACACCTGGCATGACCTGAGTAACTATACGGTGAGAGCGGGTACCGTGTTGTGGAGGGGGCTCCTGAACATGGCTGGGAAGCCCTGCAGCTGGAGCCACAAGCTGTGGAGGGGTCGTGATCTGTGACCCGTTGGTGTTGACACGAGACCCACTGTGAAGCTTTTGCCTTGACGACATTGCACTGTGACCTTGCCACATATAGATCAACATAGGGGTACAACCACTGCAACTCATGTCGGGTGGTACCCGGGCATGAACTGGTACGGGAGGAGCTCAGACCCTACCTCCTCCACCCAAGTCCAAATCTGATAGGTTGGCAAAGCAGGGACCCATGGACCAAACTGCAAATAAGCTAGATGCAGTGCTGGCTGCGATGGAGTAACTGGAAGAAACCATCAATCAGACCCGCCCCTCCCTGAAATCTAAAATTGACAAAGTGTCTATTGACCTTACTCACCTGCACGCGGAACACCGGAAGCTAGCTGACCGCACCACTGTCTTGGAGACCACACTTGCTGAAATCAAACCACAAGTGACTCAGACAGATAAACATGTACAAGATTTACTGAACCGTGTGGAGTTCCTGGAGGTCAGAGCTGAGGATGCTGAGGTGCGCGCACAACGCAATAATGTACGCATAGTGGGCGTGCCGGAAAGATGGGAAGGAAGGGAACTTACCTCACATGTGGAAAATTGGCCCAGAGATCTACTGCCGGAGGGGACCCTCTCATCACACTTTGTCATAGAACGTGCACACAGAGTCTCGGCGAGACCCCCTCCCACAGACTTGAACCCACAGCCCTTGCTCCTCCCACTCCCCAATTACCAGGGCTGGCATGCCATCCTACAGGAAACCAGGAAGCTACAAGATATCCATATAGATAATCACAAAATAATGTTCTTCCTGGACTAAACCATCCAAGTGCAGAGACAGAGGTTCTCATTCATGGCGGTGAAGAAACGCCTTCGCAAAACAACCTGAAATATTCTCTGCTCTTCCCGGCACATCTGTGAGTGGTTGCAAGTGATAAGACTTACTTCTTTGCCACACCAGAAGCAGAAGAGGACTGGCTGGACACCTTCACTACTGCGGGATATCGCGACATAGCTGCAACAGTGACCCTACCGAAGCTAAGAGGCCCCTTCTGCCGCCGCCGGAGAGAGCGGAGATCGACAGGGGTGCAAACACCTCCTTCAACGCCAGTGGGACCACACTCATATCTGATTCTCAGCGGACAACGAGACGCCCTGCAGGCAATAGCGGATAACAGTGGTTCTCTAGTAACTGAGGACGCATCCAACTCCAGCCAGCGAGACCTATCAAGTGATGACGAGCGGATATATGGCCAGCAGAACTCTCAGGACTCGACCGTACAACCAGATGTTGCCCCGCAGACGGCTGACATGATAGTGTGCACAATGCGGGACCCTATCCCTGGTTGAACCACGCATTGAGGTATTGTGATATGTATGCTGAAGTATGCAGTCGCTGATAACATAGTCGTTTGAGGTAGATGCTGCAATGCTTTTGAGTGTTCACTTGAGGTAAGGGGTGATGTCCAGCTATAGAAGGGAGGGCGGGATTTCGACACTTTCTCTGCAGTGGTCACGTGAGCATGAGTCCACTCTGCTTACCTACTAAATGTTTTTTTGATCCAGTGTGCATAAAATGCCGTTTTATTTTTATTATCTACTGTATTTTGCCTGAAAACGGGGAGCCTCTAAGACACTGGACACACGAATTGTAAGTTATATAAGCCTACACATAGCATAACCCCCCAGATAATTTTTGACTGTTATCTCTATTGAGAGTTTGGACAATTGCTGGTTGCATTTTCACCCTTTTGGAATTGTTTATCATTATGTGTCTGTTTTGGATTTATTGTGAGATATCATCTGTTGTAAGCAGATTTACACGCTTTGACATGCCGCAAGTCAGTATGCTAGGAAAGATGTGCATTGCTGAGGTGTATATACTATATTTGTTTCCTGGGCCGCTGCAGACACATGACCATTTCACACCCTATAAGGACAATTTATCCACTTAGAATTGCTACATGAAATGTGAGGGGCATGCATTCACCATCAAGCAGCTATCAGATATATTCATACCTCAAACGCCACCACATACAAATAGCTCTTTTACAAGAGACTCACCTGGTCACCACAGAAATTCAATGCTTACACCGCCGATGGTGTAGCCAATTGTACGCCACGGGGTATTCGGCTTTTGCGCGAGGTGCACTAATCTGGGTGCGGCCAGGGGTCCCGTTTAAAATCACGCAATCGTTGGTGGACACGGATGGCAGGTATGTTGGGATTAAGGGTACCCTGGATGGTTGGCAGGTAGTAATTGCACCACTATATGCTCTGAACAGAGAGCAAGATTTTTTTGACAATATATCACACGTTTTGCCACCATGGCATGGCATCCCCATGTTCTGGGAGGTGACGACAATAGTGTACTTGACGTATCACTGGACCATTCCTTTCCACCCCTTCTGGATAAAAGCACGCACAATGCCATGTAGCCGCTGACTAGCTGGGTGACACAATGGTGCCTAAGGGATGCCTTGAGACATCACACCCCCACAATAGGGTATACTCCTACTACTCAGGTGCTCATGACCTGCATGTGCGGTTAGACCGCTACATGCTTTTGGAAGAGCTGCTCTCACACATAACTGCAGTCTATTATTTAGGCAGGACACATTTGGACCATAACCCACATATCTTAGAGGTGTCATGGGAACACCACCGCCCACCAATCCCAACCTGGCGGCTGCAACCAAATATGCTGTTGGACGCCCCTTTTCGTAGTCTGCTGGCCACTAATATTGCCCAATACTTGACGAAAACACTGGTATGGCTACGACGCCGCAGGCAGAATGGTACGTGTTTAAAGTGGTAGTCAGGGGTGATTGCCTCTGTGCGCAGGCGGGAATGTGGAGACAGTTGGAAGCTGAACTCAAACACCTTGAATATAGGCTGCTCCGAAGTGAGGAGGAGATGCTAGAGGGAAATACTAGGTCCTTAGAGCAAGACAAAGAGAACCACTCCAGGTTGCTTGAACCACTTTGCAACTTGAACTATTCAGCACACTCAGCACGCACTCACTATATGGAGTAAAACCTGGCAAGTTGCTGTTGTGGCTGATACAGCAAGATATCCATACAGAACACTCTAGGCATCACAGTACACACCCAGAGTGATATACACCACGCTTTCATGGAATATTATTCCACGATATACAGATCCTGTCTACTGGCCACAGATGGGGTAATACGGGAATTTCTCTCTACCTTAACGCTGCCGCAATTGACAGAGCACCAACAGGAAGAATTGGGTGTTCCTCTACTACTGGAGGAAATAAGAGATAGTATTTTCTACCTCTCAAACGGTAAGTCTCGGGTACGGACGGATTAGGGGCTGATTTTTAAAAACCATACTCCGAAATATTGATACCGGAACTGCTGCTGGTATACACAGCTGCTCTAGATGACTCAGAGCTTACACCTATACAAAGTGAGGCAACACTGATCGCCCTCTTAAAGCTGGGCAGAGACCCTGAGCTGCTGGGCTCCTAGCATCCACTGGCTCTGTTGAATACAGACTACAAAATACTGGCCTCCGCCCTAGCTAAACGAATAGCCTTGTTTGTGCCGACGCTGGTACACAACGATCAGAATGGATTTGTCCCAACTAGAAATATCTCTCTTAATATTCGTAGAATGTTTAGAGTCCAGAAGTATGCAACAAATAATTGCCCACGGGCTGGCTGTCTAGTGCTGTACCTAGAAAAGGCCTTTGATTTATTGGAATGGCCCTATCTTGCAGCAGTCCTGCATAAATACGAGCTAGGAGACTGGTATCTACAACTGATACAACTGCTGTACTAGCACCCCACGGTACGGGCCCGCACGGGTAAGCTCATTTCTGAAATTATCAGGGTTAGACGAGGACCCATGGAGGGATGCCCCTTGTCCCCATTGCTCCTTTCCCTTGCTATGGAGCCTTTAGCAGCTCTCCTCCAACAAAGTGGTGCAGACTGGGGCATCCCCTTGCAGGACGGTCTCCACACGGTGTCCCTATATGCAGATGACCTGCATTGTACATAAGAGACCTGAATGCTGTGCCTCCGGCCATATCCGCGCTGTTCAGTGGCTTTGAAGAGTATCAGGCCTCAAGGTGAACTGGGCTAAATCGGTCACTTACTCTTTCTGCGAGGATGTGGCCATGGCAGACATAGTATTCAATGGAACGGCGCTCACTTGGTATCCAACCACGTTCAGGTACCTGGGAGTATTTATCAACCGATCCCCTACGAACATATTGGATGGTAACCTGGTATGCGCCATCTCCTCCATAAGAACACAAATGCAATTCTGGAAGCCCCTACCGCTCAATGTGATGAGTCGCATCACCTTAACCAAAATGATAGTACTGCCGCGACTATTGTATTATTTCACAAACCTTATGGTATAAGTCCCGGTTCGTTCATTTCGGGAGCTAGAGAGATTAATCCGAGGCCTGATCTGGAATACAGGGCGACCCAGGATAGCATTGCAGAAATTATACACGCCACCGGAGTGTGGAGGCTTGGCCGT
This sequence comes from Lissotriton vulgaris, assembly GCF_964263255.1. Taxonomy (NCBI): domain Eukaryota; kingdom Metazoa; phylum Chordata; class Amphibia; order Caudata; family Salamandridae; genus Lissotriton; species Lissotriton vulgaris. The sequence continues at coordinate 629,022,784 of NC_141694.1, read as the reverse complement.
TCCTTATCTGGAATTATACTACTTAGCTGCACAGCTGCAATGGGTCGCAAAGTGGCTAAGTGGAAAAAAATCTGACAGACACTGCAATTGAGACATCGATGTTGACACAGACGCAGATTTACAGTATGTTTCACCCACTGGCGAAAATCCCCTACTGAACGCAGTTACACATTGAGTTGGCCCACTGATGTTACAAGATGAGCCTTCAACTCACAAAAGATGCAGTTCTGTATGCCCCAATATTGCGGCTTATCGGAACGCCCAGAGGCAGAGACTCCATAACTGACGTAGCACAAATGCCCTGGACGGACTCAGGAGTGGCGACGCTGGGGGACTTATACGCGGACGGTACCCTTCTACCTTTCACGATCCTATCGGCAGATAATGATTTACCGGTAGGCCAATTCCTTCTGCATGCAGCTATCATACGGACACTGACGCAAACATGGGGAGACCTGCCAAATAAGCCGCCAACGCATCAGCTATTGCAGTATTTACATGTAATGGGGGAGGGGGTGCATGTTGTCCATTGGTTGGTACAGGCCCTGCTTATTCATGTACTGAAACCACTACAAAGACTCAGTGCACGTTGGACTGAGGACAGGGGCCGACCCTGGACTGATAAGGAATGGGAGCGTGTCCTAGCCAGCGCCACACACATACCACGATTTAAACTCATACAAACATATATCTTGCATAGAGCGTATCTCTCACCAGATAAGATCAATAAATATTTCAACATCAATACCTCTGAATGCCCGAGATGCCTAGGCGCTGACCTACTACATATGCTATGGTCCTACCCCCTGCTTTTACTCTACTGGCGAGCGATAACAAAAACACTTACACACTGCACCAGTACTAAGGTGCCTACCACATGGGAAGTCTGTATCCTGGGACTTTACAAGCAGACCAAGGCCAACAACGTAAGCTCTAGATTTAGAAACCTAGGCCTCATAACTGCAAAACAACTGATAACTAAGAGATGGAAACACAAAGACCCCCGGAGGTACTTCACTGGCAAAAATCCTTAGAGGTCTGGGAGCAGGCGGCGAGTACTATCCTTCACAGGGAAGAAACAGCAGGGTTGCGAAAGTATCCTATTGCACAGCCCTGGGATGATGTTCTCAAAACCCTTACACAATCTAATGCCACACTGTGTGCACCCCCCACACAACAAGCAGGAGACAATGCCTGACATGACACTTGGGCGTAGCCGATATGCTACAAACAGGGGAGCCCTTGGGCACAGCTGTTGGGATGGGCACTGGCCTCACACTCCTTAATGACTACTTGTGGACATGACTTCTGCTTCAAGACACCCTACTTCCCATGCAACTGTGCATGGCGCATGTGTGATGGCCCGCATTCAACATGATCACACAAGCCTAGATACAACTACACTCCAATGGCATTTTATGTAACAGCTATACATTTCCTTAAATATTTGATGTCTCCCTTTCTTTTGATTTTATATTTTGTTTTCATTAGTTGTGGTTTAAATGTTGAAATAAGAAGATATCTGGTAACAAATAACGGCATATATATAACCTTTGAATTTTTTTTCTCATGAAACATTGCGTGTCATGCTCTCAAAGCTGAGTTAAGTACGGGTCACGTACCCTTATATACACTGTTATGTCTGCACAAGAATGACCACTGCTGGAATGTGTTACAAATGATAATCACGTCTTGCTACACAATTAGAGATAACAGTATTTGTGGGCTATTGGCGCCTATGTTATTTTACGAGTGCACGTTGAATCCTGTAATGAAGACAGAAGATGTGCTATGATTGTAAATATGAACTATATTGATTGTTATATATAGTACTTTAGCACTGGCAATGTTACTACAAGTGCAATATATGCCGATGTTTAGATCTTATGTAACAGAAAATATAAAATGCAATAAAGATATTTAAACAAAAAAATGGAGACTATTACACCTCAAGTATTTCTTTAACGTATGCTGTACTACCAAATAAACAAAGTAACATTTACTAGGAACTCCTTCATCACATTAAACATCAAACAAAAAACTACCACACACAAAAAAAGTATCATAGACTTTGAACAATTGTGATTTAAACCATTTTAATTGTTTATACACACATTGTCACAGAAGACTGTTGCTACCATTTCAACACATCAACTGTGGTTTTTGCATTTGTCACCCCAAGTGGGATGGGTATGCTCAGACGTGAGTCCCATGCTCTCCACACCACTGGATTCAAGCAAGCCGGGCTTAAGACAGCTGGAATGCCAGAAACCGGTCCTCGGAAGCTTGTTTCCGGTCCAAGGAAGGCATGGCTTGGCAGTTCGGGCTGGACTATTCCCATGAGGCACAGGGTCAGACTCATTTGCATATGTCCATGTCTGAACTGGGGTGGTGTGGAGTGCAAAAAAACGATGGATTTAGGCCCAGATCCCTGTACCGGGGTGAATGTATGACATTGTTCTGCATTCTGTCCATCAACTGGGGTTTTACCATTTCAATCAAAGCACATAGAGACGGGTAACAACCTTTACAACTCGGTTGTTACATCGCGTTCGCATTATAACGCAATGCCATACATTGCAAGATTGACTTGCTCTAGATGGCGCTCCAACCTAAGGAATCGTATGATTTTCTATTCCAACACCTTCCCTACTGATTCGGGGTGTGGAGTTGGAATAGTAAATTATACTATTCTTAATGTTGGAGCGCCATCTAGTGCAAGTCGATCTAATGACTTGTGTTGTAAAGGTATCGCGTTCCTACAATGCAGTCGTTGTAACGACCGCATTCCTATGGAACGCGATGCAAATGCATGCGTTGTAGCATGCTATATTCTATAGAGACATCTCCAACTACCTGCACTGGTTAGAATATGCCTTTCAAATAAAAAACATGATAGCAGTAGCCTATCTCCCTGTCACAGAGGTAGTAAACCAAATGCAATGGTGGAATGTCTATGATAGCACCTTGGCACAGGAAACCAAAACGAAAAAAGCAGTGGGAGAATGGCACAAAGCCTTCCAATACACACTAGGCAGAACACAATTTACATTATATATATATTTATAGAAAATCTACAAAAAGAGCAAAGCTACCAACAACTATGAATGAAGCAATCTGTAACCCAGAGTGTACCCAAACTTAGCAAACAAACTAAAAGAATATATGACATGACAAAATTTGAAGTTAAGCTGTACTTAAGCAACAAAGATGTAGATTATTTAGAATTAATAGTCAAACCATATTATAAAACAATTACTAACCTACAAAATTCCCAAAAAGTAAGACATGATCCTAACCAACACTAAGAATCATTTTAATATAAATACTAAACATAATAGTTGATTACGTTAGTCAAATGTTAAATAAAACTCCAATTTGAACAAATACTGATATAATAAAATAATACATATATAATGTATATAAAAAAACCTAAATCTCACCAACCGAAAACCTCAAACGACAACCTGAGCCTGCTGTAAAAAATAATTGCAGCACATGATACCAAATAACAATCACATAAATGAAAATATACAATTTCTCACCCTAACACATAAATTAAATCAGACTTACTGTTATGTACTGGCAGACCATCCTCTGTTTCCACATACTGAATAAGTGTAATCCAGCAAAATCAGGAAAAATATTTTTACAAAAACCAGTAGGAAATGCAAAATCAAACAAAAAGCAATTCAATAGGAATCCATCAAAGCAATACAAAGTATCCAGAACCCATAAAAGACCAGAAAAAGAGTTTACAAAAGAAACACTCCTTAGAGCTCCAAAAACAAAGAAATCCAAGTAAAAAATATTGGTTTATTAGAAATCTAAATACATTTTATTTGAAAAACAAATGCTTATTCCTAATGCTCAAGGTATGCTTGAAAAGAAAAACCTGCAAAGTAAAACAGAAAACCCACCCACAAAAAACAGTATTAAAAGTTAAATGTACATTACACTTAATTATCAAAAAGCAAGTAACATAACACAATATAACACCACATTTCAAAACATTACTAAAACACTGGATGAAAACCTTAACCAATACACTAGTGAAAAACATCACAATTATTACAAATAGACGTGCTAGCCACCCACATGCAACACTATATTTAATCTCTCGAACTCCGCTCCACGATCTCTTACCCTCCAAACCCTAAAAAAAAACTTTAAAAAAGACATACCTTTTCTGGCGAACAGCAGCACCTCCCCACAAACAGGATCTTGAAAAATAGACAAAAATGTGACTAAAAAACTACAAAAATTAATGTAGCAGTAAGAAAATGGCCACTAAATTTAACTAACAAAAGACGATTTCCCCATAGAAATGAATAGAAATATAAGTTAAAATTGTTTAATAAATGTTTTCAAAATTGTACAAAATTAAAACATGTTTCAAATATTATAAATGGAAAAATATTGCAAAGTATACATCAAATAATATTATGAAAATATACAATTATTTAATATATACTGAAAAAAGTATGTAAAAATTATGTTAACACTATGGTTATGAAACAACTGAATAGTGTTAAAAAAAGTTAAACAATAAGAAAAAACCCAAAACATTTGCAATACTATTTAAATATGAGTACATGATTGAATAATAATGTATTAAACCTTGTTTTATGAATATATTAATGTATTTATAACTAAAACTATGTATGCAAAAAGATTTACAAATATAAATGAAAAATTGAAAATGTGTTACATATTTTTATTCTATGAAAACGTGTAAATAAAATGTTATTTTTTACAAATTTACAGCCAACTACTACATTCTTTATCGTTCTGAACATCAACATAAATAATCAAATGACATAAAGTACATCTATTACACAGAAATACATTTTAGCTAAACAATTTAACGCTAAACGGTTAAATTAAATATTACCACTTCAACGTAAACCATTTTGGAAAAAGTTTTGGGCACTAAAAAAATGACATTTACTATTCACAATCCAATTTAAAATTGAATTTGGGGAAGGTGTTGGTCACTAAAGGGGAGCTATTTACTATTAACACACCAAGGAGGGCCTGAGGAGATACAAAGACCAGTAGGAGGCCACTTCCCCATGAAACAGTCAAGAATCACAAACAGGCCCTTGGGTCTAGAAAATGGTAATAGAGAGTGGAGGTGTGCAGGAGTATGCTTTTTACAGGACGGTTTCACTCACCCACCCGAAGGTGGCATGCTTCATCACAGGGTAACCTCCTCGTATTGTGAATCTGGTCAAAAATTGGGCTACAATCCCCTGTCTCAGAGGTAGGAGCTCAGGGATGTTTCTGTGTTGGATAGAGATATAGTAAAACCTGAAGATGAGCAGGATGTGGTGAGGGGTGAAAATAGAAAAAAATTAGTGTATGTGGGATTAAAATAATGGTATGATTACGATATCTGCTGGAGTGACTATGACCGTTGGGCCCGCATCATAATAGGTTAGTCGGATTCCTTTCCGACCGACCCATTTTGATAGGGTGGGTCAATAGGATATCCAAATCAGGTTACTAAATGGCTTTGAATGGCTTGGAGAATGGCTTGGAGAGCCCATCTGCCATTCGGAAAACCTGCAGTAGTCCCTTGGCTGGCTCTTTCTAGCCAAGGGATTACGATGGCAGCTTCCCAATGCCTTTCTGTGCCGACCTTTCCGACTCATAAAGGCATTGGAAATCTTTGGGGCCCCCAGCAGGGCCCCCATGGATGTCCCCTGTTAATCCCTAAGGTGCCTGCCACGGGGTGCAGGGATGAACTGCACCCCTGCTGTTTGCAATGAGGACATGCTCCCATTGTAACGTGTAGGATTGCGACCAAACAGGATTTGGTCACATCCTACTTCCTGGAAAGGAACCGACGACCGGAGGTCATTCTGTGACAATTCCAAATCGATGTCGGACGGACTCCAGTCTGTCTGATATCGGAATCGGGGGCTTAATCCAAGGATGCCAGACTTTATTGGGGCATTTCAAGGTCAGGATTAAGAACAAAACCTATAACAGGAGGGAACTGAATCCGTCATAGAACTGTGATGGTCAACATGTTTCAGCCTCGTAACCTCCATAGAAGTGTGTCGGCTTTTTTAAGGACCAGTAGTAAGAGATATGTCATGTAATTAATTTCAGAGACATACTCATCCACAAAAGGGTTTGGCGTGGACCACCACTCTGTCAGAAGTCCACTGATGGGTGTGTTACCCACAATTTCAAGTAATCATGAGCTTTAAAAAACAAAGAAGGGAGTGAAGAGATATATACAATCTCATCTGTAAGTTATGAAAAAACAAAAAGAGCCCACTCAAAATTTACAAAATAAAGTGCTAAAATTCTAAAAAGTGACTAAACACAAGTGAACCGTTTGGTTACTAGCATGGGAAAGCAATAACGTTTTTTTAAATAACCGTCACTCACGAAAAGGTCGTTAAGTGGCATGCTTCATCATCGAGTTCTTCCCGCCCCGCTGAGGGACAGTCATGATACGACTAAATAATACGTGGGAGCACTTTGAAGTGAAGTAAACTGTGTGCATTGGTGTGAGAGTGGAAGGGTAAGGAATGAGTGAGTTTAAAAAATACCTGGCATTATGGAAAAACTAAACTTTAATGCTCCCTATAGTTGGTACTGATACAAAACGGGGAAAGAAGGAGGGAAAAAAGCTTTAATGAGCAGCTCCCTCGCTGTTCGACATGTTTCAAAGCCTTCCCCAAAGCTCCTTCTACAGAACCAAATCCAATGATCCCTGTTACCACTCTGACTAATGCCTAGTTTTGTTAGCTTATTAGGTGTTTCGGATTAATATACTTCTGTGCAAGATATTCGTTCAATACCTACATGGTAATATTCTTTAACCCCTTCGCTGCGGGGGTTAATCCCCCGCTGTGCTGGGGGGGAGGGGGGCGCGCACAGTGCCTGCATGCTCATAACGAGCTGAGCTTGTCATGAGCTACAGTGCTCCTGTGCTCATAACGAGCTCAGCTCGTCACAGGTGCATTGGCTCCGTGGAACGTTCAGCACAGCCGGGGGATTATCCCCACGTGTGAGCGTTCCACGGGCCATGACGAGCTCAGCTCGTCATGAGCATTGAAGAGGTTAATAGAGTGAATATACAATTTCTTAATTTTGACAATCTGGAAGGAGAGAAGCAAAATGAATTAGTATTCTAGGTGCTCTTTGATATTATCATTACATATCTTCACCCTAATTGTGTGAGGAAAAAATTGAAATATATTTTTTCTCTGTGATATATTTTTCACTTCATGCACAATATTGCGTAAATCATGTGATTTGTGCTGCCCTCTGTTTATAATAATGACATACAAGACATAACGATACATAAAACATTTAGGCAAACACACACTCTTGCATTTTTATCAGTTGTGCAGAGACCGTAGCCTTTTTTTAAATACCCATTAGCCTAAAATTTGTAAGGTAGTTAACGTGGTTTATCACTCCTCAATATTGATGAAAGAACATGGTAGAGAAAAGTACATTATAGATTTCCTAATTGGACCCCATGAGCATCAACACGGGAGGGGAGGAGCGCTTGTAGTCAAACACTGTTGCTTTACATGAAAAAGATTTGATTTAGAAACTAGGCATGAAGTAAATATTATCTGTCCTAGTGTTGAAGTCAGTAGAACCCAATTGTATGGTGGCCTAAATTATCGGCTGTGCCGTACTTACTTCGTCAAAGAATCCCTCTCACCCACAGAACAATGCCTGCCCATGGCTCTGTCGAACACTGAATGCTCGCAGAGACCCGGTATTTGTATCCAGAGGGAGCTGCAATCAGTGACAAGGCAACTCTGTACAGCTGCGTGAGAGCTTTGCTAGTGGTGGTGAACCTCACAGATCATGTTTTAACATAGCCACAAAAAGAAATCCTGGAGAATGGAGTGGGTTTTGTTCCAAATGAAAAGCTAGACAAATTCAAACTTTTCAAAGAAATAAAGGAGTTCATAAGAAAACTCAAACTAAAGACCTACTGCAAAGACAAAGAACCTCAAACCAACAAGGATGGCGACACAGGCCTGAGAATCAAATCTATGTTTACCCCGCCAGACTGCCTGCTACCTGTGGAGTTGTTAACTTTTGAGAAGGCGGTCATGAAAGAAATTCAAGAAATGGATCAGGTAGAACACTGCACCTTCCATAACATGACTAAAGATCAAAAACAAGCAGTACGAGACTTGGCCAACAGCAATGACATTGTGATAAAACCGTCCGATAAAGGAGCTGCCATAGTAATTCAATCTACAGAATCATGCGATCAAGTATTCCAGCACCTGCAGCAGGATCAAAGGAACTATGAGATTTTAGCAGAGGACCCCACAGAATCGATCTATCGAAAAATTACACACATGGTTGTGGAATCCCTCCCACAATTGGATATCTACAAAAGAAGGAGATTTCTTGACATGCAAAATTACCAACTACCCAGTTGGTTTACGCAATACCTAAAATTCACAAGAACCTATCCCAACTGCCTGGACGACCTATTGTCTCAGGTATTGGGTCAATTTTGGAACCTTTATACAATTCTTCTGATAAGTTCCTCTGCACCTTAATACAACAAACAGAAACCTACCTCAAGGACACCAAGGATGTCCTGAGGCTCCTTAATGACATGGCCTTCGACCCCACCAGTGAATTACTAATGGGACTTGATGTAGAGAGTCTCTACACCAGCCTTCCCCATGATGAGACCCTACATATCATAGAGGATATCGTTTTTTAGATCAAATGGGAATACCAGACCCCATGCAACATAATCTTGGACTGTTGCAGATTGGCTCTCACAGAAAACGGTTTCCAATACGGTAACACCATTTACCTGCAAAAACATGGCACTAGCATTCGAAGCACCTTTACTGCCAGCATAGCTGTCCTGAACGTCCATCACCTGGAGTCGGTTGTATGACGATCCATCAGCCGCAACGTCCTCGCGGGCGTTCGCATCGCGGCCAATACATCGTAAATGCAGTTACACTGGCCATTTTGTCATCGCACGTCGTTGCGACGCAAATGCGGCCATGGACGAGGATCGCGTGTCACATCGGCGACATTACATCACGCGACATGACAACCCGATGTTTCACACAGTTACAAATCTTGTCAGCCATATGGTTGGTGGGGGGGGTGGGGGGTATATATTGTATATATTGTGTTGCCCACCGTGTCTGCAGCCATGTCTGCCCTATGTTCCCCTCATTTTAGCGTGCCCTTCTGCCCTATGTTTCCCTCGTTTATCGTGCACTTCTGCCCTATGTTTCCCTCGTTTTTTGTGCCCCTCTGTCCTATGTTTCCCTCGTTTTTGTGTGCCCTTCTGCCCTATGTTTCGCTTGGTTTTTGTGCATTTTTGCCCTATGTTTCCCTCATTTTTGCGTGCCCTTTTTCCCATTATGTGTCCCTCGTTTTTCGATTACTTTTACTTTATGTTTCCCTCGGTTTTGCGTGCCCTTCTGCCCTATGTTTCCCTCATTTATCGTGCACTTTTGCCCTATGTTTCCCTCGTTTTTCGTGCACCTCTGCCCTATGTTTCCTTCGTTTTTGCATGCCCTTTTGCCCTATGTTCCCCTCATTTTAGCGTGCCCTTCTGCCCTATTTTTCCCTCGTTTATCGTGCACTTCTGCCCTATGTTTCCCTCGTTTTTCGTGCCCCTCTGCCCAATGTTTCCCTCGTTTTTGAGTGCCCTTTTACGCCCTAATGGTCAAACTCCAGAATTTCGCTTCAGTCACTGATGCTCAGGGTGACAAATAAACTTGCCAAGATCACAAAATGCTTGAGTTGGGAAGTGAGATTTGAAGTAAATGGCCTGATTCCGAGCTGTGACAGGGCAGCCTGGCTTTACTGCAGAACGGCCATTGGTTTGGAAAAAGAGACCCACCTCGAAGACAGCTATGTGTGAAATGTGAAAGAAATATTTCTACGAGAGCAGTGTAATCTATTAGGGCTCCGTAATGAGCGGATTTTGGTATAAGATGAGTCATATGTTTGGGGGAAGGTTGCTGCTTTAAAGGGAATATAGATGTAATTATAGTTATTTGTCATTCTTCTGGGTGACATAGTTTTCTATTTGCTACGGTGTGGCAGCATGACTAATTGTAATTGCTGTTTCCCTCGTTTTTCGTGCACTTTTGCCCTTTCTTTCCCTTGTTTTTGCGTGCCCTTCTGCCCTATGTTCCCCTCCATCCCCCAGCAACCACCCACCCATCCATTCATCCACCATCACCCATCCATTCACCCATCCTCCATTCACGCATCCATCCACCCATAAACCCACCCATCCGCCGTTAATGTCTTGTGCATGTGTACCGCTGCATTTGTTCGTCCATAATAATGTACATTCATCCACCACCACCCATCCATTTAACCATGCTTGCAGTATGCATTTTGAAATGGGATGTGACTGTCTGTGATGTTTTGAAATATGCTTTTTTTATGATGCCTTTCTCCGTTCTAATAATAATTATGTGCTGCATTTAGTAAAATACGCCGTTATCGTCTTGTGCATTTGTACCGCTGCATTTGTCCGTCCATAATAATGTGCTGCATTTAGTAAACATTTGTAAAAACCGCTGCTGCATTTGTCCGTCCATAATAATGTGCCGCATTTAGTAAACATTTGTAAAAACCGCTAACATCGCATGCGTTGTTGTTGCATGCGATGTTAATGACATTGAGCTGTCGTTGCATGCGATGTAAACGACGATGCGATGTCAAAGTCGCGCTGCGATAGCACCGCGATGTTTTGACACGATGCTCTGTGTGCTTTCCCCTGGATTCACATAAAATACTCAACCTGAATAATCCATACCAACGATACATCAAGATTTGGAAACCCTCATATAGATGTTGTGCTTGTCATCTGGCAAGGGAATGAAAAGACAGCAAATGATTTCATGGTTTGGCTAAATAACCAAGAAAAACCAGAATCAATTTTTAAGATTTATCAACACCGTCTCAAACAAGGAACTTGTTTTTTTAGACCTCAACATCTACCCCAGTGAAGGCGGTTTAAAAACCACCACACACTTTAAGGCTAAGGCAAAAAATTGCCTCCTCCTCTACGACAGCTTTCACCCCTGTCACTTACGAGGAGGCCTGGGCGGTAAATTCCGTTCTGCTCGCGGAATTTGTGTAATTTGGGTAATTTTGCTTTCCACGGAGAATGCGAAATTGCCCAAAATTCTGCGTTCCGTGACTTAGCGAAATTTTTTGATTGTTCGCGTTCTCAAAATGCTTGTTCGCAAGATATTTCCCCCCGAGCATGCAAACAGCGACTGCGAACAGGAAAGAAGCATGGTAAACAAGCAATTCAGCGTGCTCGCAGAATTTCTGCGTGTTCGTGGAGATGTTTTACAGTTTCACAGAGATTAGCGTACCGCAATTACGCAAATTACGCCCACCCCTACTTACGAGAAAATCTCCCCTATGGCCAATTTTGAAGATTGAGAAGAATTTGCACTGACGTCAAGGATTTTAGAACTCAAGCAGAAGAACTACGGGGGAGGCTAGCACAAAGAAATTATCCATTGAGAGTGATGGAAAGTGCCTTCAAACGCGCAAGGAATAATAACAGAGAGGCCTTACTGGCGACAACACCACGAAAGCAAAAAAAGACAGACCTATTTGCATAACGACTTTCAATACCTGTTCCAATCAGGTGACTAAAATAATAAATAAACACTGGTGGACATTGAATTGTGGACATTTGAATTTCCCCAAACCCATGTACTCACATAGAAGAGGGAAAAGTGAACAATACTTAGTGGTTCACACAAGATCTTGTAAACAAATAGCACACACAGTATCTACAACGCTCCTACACCCACTCAAAGGACATCACCCCTGTGGGCAGTGCAACGTGTGCCACCTAACAAGAACAAGCAAAAACATTATCTTCAACAACACCACCTGTTGGGAGCAACGGAGGTTCATGACATGCAACAGCAAAAATGTGATGTACATGATCACTTGCCTATGTGGTCTCCATTACAATGGAATGACCAAGCACCCTGTAAAAGTACACATCTGCGAACACAGGAGCAATGTTAAATGCAGATGAGCTACAAGTAAGATGTCCACGCATTACATTAAATCCAACCACACCATATTGGATCTGCAATGCGCAGTAATTGAACAATTGAATATAGAAGGACCTCTGTTTGAGAAAGAACAGCAATGGGTTTTTCGCTTGGGCACCCACATAGGGGGACTTAATGATGAGATACATTGGGGACAAATTAGATGATTCTCTTATAACCTGTACCAAGTAAAATATCCTAGGTCTACCACTAAAGTCACATACAGTAAGCAGATGGTGCTTTTAAACAAAAGATTGTCTAATTCATCTCATAGCACTAGCCTGCATTAATATTGATAATGTGCAACTATGTCTCGGTTTAGATGAATGAAGCACCATTTATTATCAAAAGGAAGCTTGAATCCGGTCCAGGGAAGACATGGCTTGGCAGTTCGGGCTGGAATGCTCCCATGAGGCACAGGGTCAGACTAATTTGCATATGGCCATGTCTGAACTGGGGTGGCAGAGTGGGCTAAAGAACGGTGATGGAATAAACCCAGATCTGTTGACTGGGTGTGAGTGTTTGATTGGTTCAGATGCTCCGTCCATCACCACCCCCTTTTGTACCACTTTGTTTGCCATAAGTTGGCAGGGTATGCTCAGACATGAGTCCCCTGCTCACTTTGCCACTGGATTCAAGCAAGCCTGGCTGAAGACGGCTGTAATGCCAGAAACCGGTCCTAGGAAGCTTGAATCCGGTCCAGGGAAGGCATGGCTTGGCAGTTCGGGCTGAAGTGTTCCCATGAGGCACGGGGTCAGACTGATTTGCATATGGCCATGTCTGAACTGGGGTGGCAGAGTGGGCTAAAGATTGGTGATGGATTAAACCCAGATCTGTTGACTGGGTGTGAGTGTTTGATTGGTTTTGATGCTCCGTCCATCACCACCCCCCTTTTGTACCTCTTTGTACGTGTTGGTTGCACAACTTTAGGGCGTTGGTTGTGCGACTCCAAGCAAAAAACAAATAATATTTTTCAGATATACATGAAGCTTACGTGTTTAGTTGTTAGGTGGCTCTAAAAAGAGTCCTTGGGTTTATTGAGAGATTTTAGTACCTATAAGTAAGTACTGATGCAGAGTCTGAAGTTCAAGAGGAAGACTCTGTTCCCTTCATCTGTAAAATGTACACCATCTCTCCTATAGATGCCATGCATATTGAAACGCAGATTGTTGTTGTATATGGACCCCATTCTAAAGTCTCGGAGAAAAGCAGAAACAGATTTATTCACATTTTCCAAGCTTTCTCAATCTGTGGGCAAAATTGATTGGACCAGTTACATTTCTGCCTTTGCCATATGTTAAAATAGACAAAGGCAGTTTGGGGGAAAAGTGACATCAATTCTCCAAAGGTGTCTTTCATAAGCATTTCCAGACCTACCCCAGTCAAAGTGCCGAGGTCATTGCCACTACAGTGCACAATTATGAGATCAGGGTGTTGGAGATGCAAAAAGTATTTAACCAATGACATCAATTGGTGCCACTTTAACCCTCTCTGTCCAATCCATTTAATGTCTACATTTGGTAAACCTAGGTCTTTGTAAATTCCTTTCTGTACTGCGTACCTTTGTCTCCAGAAAATAAAGCTGTGTCCCACAATCCACACTCAAAGCATCTTGAAGGGAAGTCTGGATCCACTCAGGTGGTGTCTGTAAATGAAGTGGCAGTTTGAAAACTAAGATTTTTCTAAAATGGTGGATAATATGCAGTGTTAAAAAACAGAACAGAAGTAATTGATTGTTTGACAACATTCTACACTGAAAACTAGGGTGCATGTTTCTGTTTTTTAGGAGCATGATTCTTATTGGTTACCAGAAAGTCATTGAAAAGAACATTACGTAGGATAAGCCGGTATATTGAGAAGTCAAGCACACTTGCTGTTTTCATTAGCAACATTGAGTGATGAACTTTTGACCTGTGTGCTCATTTAAGTGTTCCATGAACTGTTTCTATGGTAACAGGCAAAATGCAGATTGAGGGTAGGGTCATTTGGAAAGGGTTGAAATCTGTAACCAATAGAAATGTGTGTTTGCTTTTGAATTAATGAGGGAAGCAATGTGATTTGATGTGAAGGTGTACATGTGTTCAAAATGAGAGGGAAACTGCCATTATTTGGTTCTCTTGAGAGGTCTTTAAAACAGAGATTCTGAAAATCTGCTGTGTGACTGATATACTTCTTATTCTACCAAACAATTTGAAAGGTGAGTTATTCAGTTGTGAGGGAATGTATGTGGTGCATTTTAATTTTAATCAGACTAATGTGTTTGTCCTGCTAAAGTGCAGGGAATACTTTTTTCTCTATAATTTTATTGTGAGTGTGTGTGCATTTAAAAAGCATTCTGAGATAAGCTTTTGTGTATTTTATGTGCTTGCAGACAGATAACTACGCTGTTCTCATGTTTGGTAGAATTAGAAACCAGTTATTTTTTATTTATTTGCAAAAATTACTTAAGTTTCTACATTAAAATGCAATACTGATTGTAGACTATGAAATGTTTTTTGGTAAAATGCAATGGATAGTGTTGGTTGTCTAGTGTCACAGTGAGTCTCCTACTATTGCATTTATATAAAATGTTGTTATTTGTCTAGAATTACTCAGTGAGTCTGAGCATTTAGGAATCACTCTGAGAGAAGCATTTTGGTAATTCATGTGTTCCCGACATGTAATTGGTTAAAACCGTATTGTGTTCTAACATTTTGGTAGAATTAGAAAATAGTCATTGGTTATGTGTTTCCAAAATGAGTTTAATATTAATAGTAAAATGCAGTTCTGAAATACATGGAATGCATGCTTGATGTTTTTGCAGACAAATAAGTTCATGTAGTCTTGTAGTGACACTTCCATCAGTATGATTTCCTACATTACCCAAACGCCATTGCACTACTGTAAACCCTTAATCTACCTCCAGCGTGACCACCTACACTACCTATTCACAACTTTACTAACCTAAACCTTAAATCTACCCCAGCACAACCTGCTACTCTACCCAAACACCACTTTATTTCCTAGAACAGTACCCTACCATGATCCCCTATACTACACAAACACCAGTGCACTACCTTAAAGCTTAAAACACTATCCCTCGCATGATCACCTTTCGTACATAAACACCACTGCACTATGCTAGAGCACTACCCCAGTATGACTCCCTATGGTGCCTAAACACCATTTCACCACTCTAAAGTTTAAATCTACCACAGCAGGACCCCTTACACTACCCAAACACCACTATAGTATCCTAGTACTACATTTATAAGAAATATTGATATTTGTCTAGAATCACACAGTGCGTCTGTGCATTTAGGAACCACTCTGAGAGAAGCATTTTGATAGTTCATGTGTTTCCAGACATGTAATTGGTCAAAAACGTATTTTGTTCTCACATTTTGGTAGAATTAGAAAATAGCGTTGGAGCCAGTTAAGTCTTCTAGTTTATCTCTTTAAACTGCGTAAACAAAAAAGTTTAAAACCAAAAATTTGGATGCACGTTTTAATATATATCTTCCAGATCTTCAAATGATTATTAGATCCATAAATCAATCATAATTCATCCTGAATTCAAAACATTCCAAAACATTCCTGATGCATTTTGGGCATCAATGTGCCCTTCTTCAGGGGATTCTCTGTGAATACAACCAAAAAGAAATGCTCTATTTCCATTTCAAAATACCACATATTAAAATATCAAGGGTGGGGTCTCAGTACAGTTGTTAAATGTGAAGAAATGGTCTCAAAAGAACAGTGTGAGTGCTCTATATCAAAGGTGCAATAGGTGATCGTAAGTGATTTTAAACTGTGTATGTTCATGCTCGCCGACAACTAAAACATAACGTAAATCAAGTTGTGAAGAGACAATGTTAAAATGAATAAAGCTCTTTAGTGATAAGTGCTTACAAACTAAAAAAGCCCCGGTGAGAAAAAGTAAAATTGAAGTGCCTTACTGTCAGGGTTTGAACAACGCCGGTAACCGAACAATCGGAGCTTGCTAATCCATTTAGATGGTTACGGAAAATCTAAGGTGCAATAAGTTGACTGATCAGTTTAACACTCCACAGGACTGGAGAGTGATATCCCAGGAGCACGCAACATCCTTCTATATTTGGATCAATCAAAGCTGTGCGTGGCCTTACCAAATAGAATTAGAAAATAGTCAGACAGGCCATCACCCATGATTATACCCTCCCAGTCATTGTGCAACTCATTGAATGCGTTTTTTATTGACAAAGTTGCACAAATAAAAGCTCACATTCCTCCTCCATCAAATCCTTTCTTAGATTGTTCCTCACCACAAAATACCCAGTGTCTCACTTATATTCCGGAGCTAACTAGTGAGTCTCTTTCTCCGCTTCTTAAACGCGTGAAATCTGGGTCTCCCAGTGACGCGTGTCCGGCCCGCATTCTGGCCCAGGTGTTCTTGGCCTGTCCTGCCCCTGCCCTCACTGTCTTAAATGACACCTTCTCTAAAGGCCTAGTTCCTACTGCATTTAAATCTGCCACCATTATCCCCATTTTGAAGAAACCGGGGGCTGACCCCTCTTCCCTAGCCAACTATCGTCCTATATCTCTGCTCCCCTACTTGGGAAAGGTGGCTGAGGCGCATGTCTCTCAGGTGCTGAGCTCCTTTATTGAGGACAGCAATTACCTCGCCCCATGTCAAGCTGGTTTCCGACCACGACACTCAACTGAGAAGGTGGTGATCTCGGTCATGGACCAGCTTAAGGAGGGACTCGACGCCAACACCCCCAAGATACTGGTCTTATTAGACCTATCCGCCGCCTTTGACACTGTGGACCATGACATCCTGTTATCACGTGTCAGGGTGGCGGGGATAGGGGGGTTGGCATTAGCTTGGGTCGAGTCTTTCCTGATGGACCGTACTCAGACTGTCCACCTAGGCACCTTCTCAGCTCCCTTGTGTAATGTAAATTGTGGTGTCCCCCAGGGGTCTGCTCTTTCCCCTTTATTATTCAATCTTTATGTCTTTCCACTGGTGTTTGCTTTACAGAGAATAGAGGTCACTGTATATAATTATGCAGATGATCTACAACTTATTTTTGATCTTTCTTCCCCTTCAGGAGTTGGCAGTTTCCAGTCCGTCATGCTATTTATCCGAGACTGGATGAACATCAATCAGTTAAAACTCAATCCGGATAAAACAGAACTTGTAGCGACGGGCGGTGCTGCCAACCCCTGGTCCCCCTCCTTTTGGCCCCTTTCACTTGGGTCCTCTCCTCTCCCTTCCTGTTCTGTTAAAACACTTAGGATTATGCTTAATAATCAATTAACTCTTCATTCACATATTAACTCAGTGGTTTCTTCCTGTTTCTTTACACTCCGAGTTATTCGGAAAGTTGCCAGGTTTTTCTCCACTTCTGCATTAAAGCTGATCCTCATGGCCATGGTCCTGTCAAAGATTGACTATGGCAACATCATATATAATGGAGCTCCTGCTTATGCTTTGCAGCGCCTGCAATTGATACAGAACCAGGCTGCCCGCCTGGTCTTTGGCTTATCTAGGTCCTATCATATGACCCCATTGCTCAAGAGCCTACATTGGCTCCCTATAAAACAACGAGCCAGGTTCAAGTTAGGGTGTCTACCTTTTCAAGCCAGAGAGGGCACTGCCCCTGCCTTTATCAACTCGGCGATCTCTCCCTATGTTCCCTCTAGGGACCTTCGCTCCTCTAGCCTGGCCTTACTAACTACGCCCCGCTTCAAGAAAAAGCGGGCAGAGGGGAAGAAGTTTGCTGTACTTGCTCCTACCTTTTGGAACGACCTCCCCCTACCTGTAAGACTCTCTTCCTCCTATATGGAGTTTCGGAGGTCACTAAAAACATTACTATTCCAGCAGGCTTTCGGCACTTAGCTCTCTTCTTGCTCTTAGTCAGGGATCTCACCAGCGCCATGAAACTGACTCAGTGTACGTGCGCTTTATAAGCATTTTTAAATTCAAATTCAAATTCATTGGTTATGTTTTTCCAAAATGAGTTTAATATTAATAGTAAAATGCAGTTCTGAAATATATGAAATGCATGCATGATGTTTTTGCAGACAAATATTTACATGTAGTCTTGCAGTGACATTTCCACCAGTATGAATTCCTACATTACCTAAACACCACTGCACTACTGTAAACCCTTAATCTACCTCCAGTGTGACCACCTACACCACCTATTCACCACTTTACTACCCTAAACCTAAATCTACCCCAGCAGAACCTCCTACACTACCCAAACACCACTGTACTTTCCTAGAATATTTCTGCAGCACAACCCTCTACACTAGACAAATACCACTGTACTACCATAAAAGACTAATTCCGTACAATCTCCTACAGTACATAAACACAACTGTACAACCCTAAACCCTAAATCTACACCAGCACGATCCCCTACACTTCCCAAACACCATTGCAATATCCTAAATGGTAAATCTACCACAGCATGACAGTCTACACTACTCAAACACTACTGAACTACCTTAGAACACTATCCCAGTATGTCCTCCTATACTACCAAAACACCGGTGCACTACCCTAAACCTTAAACCTACCCAAGCACAATCCCTTACACTACCCAAACACCACTGTACTTTCCATGAACACTACCCCAGCACGACCCCCTGCACTACACAAACACCACTGCTCTACCTTGAAACCTAAACACTATCCGTATCATTACCCAGTACATTACATAAACACCACTACATTACCCTAGAACACCAACCCAGTACAATGTCCTACACTACCCAAACACCACTGTACTACCCTACTACTCCATTTATGAGAAATATTGTTATTTGTCTAGAATCACACTGTGAGTCAGTGTCCATTTGGTAAAATTGAGAGAATGATTTTGTTACTTTATATGTTTGCAGATATATAAATACATGCACTCTTGCAGTGACACTATCTCTAGCATCATTCCCTACACTACAGAAAGACCACTGAACTACCCTATACCCTTAGTTTACCTCCAGCATGATTACCTACAGTACCCATTCACCACTGCACTACCCTCAACTCTAAAACACTATACCAGCACGACTCACTACACTACCCAAACACGATTGCACTACCCTAAACCTTAAATCTACCCCCAGTACGACCTCCTACAATACCCAAAAACCAATGTACTTTCCTAGAACACTATCCCAGCGTGACCCCCTACATTACACAAACACAACTGCACTATGTTAAAACCTAAAACACTATCCCTACCATGATCCTGTACACTACATAAACACCATCGCACTACCTTAGAACACTACCCTAGCACAACCTCCTACACTACCCATTCACCACTGCACTACCCTAAACTCTAAAACACTATACCAGCACGAGCCACTACATTACCCAAACACCATTGCACTACCCTAAACCTTAAATCTACACCAGCATGACCCCCTACACTATGCAAACACTACTGCACTACACTAAAACACTACCACAGCACGACCCTCTACACTACACAAGGACCAGTGCACTACTCTAATCTCTGAATGTACACCTAGAACGACCCACTACACTACATACACACCACTGTACTACCCTAAAAACTAAAACACTACCCAGCATGACCCTTTACACTACTCAAACACCATTGCAGTACCCTAAACTTTAAATGTACCTCAGCGCGAACTCCTACAATACCCAAATACGACAGTAGTATCCTAGAACTTTACCCCAGCATGACTCCCTACACTACCCAAACACTACTGAACTACCCTAAAACACTACCCTAGCATGACCATATACACTACACAAATACCACTGCAGTACCTTAAACCCTAAAACGCTATCCATATTATGTCCCCATACACTACATAAACACCACTGCACTACCCTAGAACACTACCCCAGCACGACTTACTACCCTACTCAAACACCATTGCACTACCCCAGCATGACCCCATACACTATGCAAACACCTCTGCACTACCTTAAACTCTAAAACACTATCCCTAGCCTGACCCCATACACTACATAAACACCACTGCACTATCCTAGAAGAGTATCCCAGCATGACCCCTTATACTATCACAACAACATTGCAGTACCCTAAACCTTAAATCTATCCCAGCACGACCTTACACTACCCGAACAATAATGTAGTATTTTCTAGACTCTAAAACACTACTTTAGCACAATCCCCTACACTATTGAAACACTATTACACTACCCTAAACCTTAAATCTTTGCCAGCACGACCTCCTACACTACTGAAATACCACTGCACTACCCTAAAACAGTACCTCAGCACGACTCCCTACACTAGACAAACAACACTGCACTACTCTAAATTCTAAATCTGTACTGTTGCAAAACCATAGTGGCTGTTTATGTACCATGTAGTAATGTATTTACTAAAGTAAAAGTGAACCAAGTATGAATTCACTCAGTGTCTTTCCTTATAGTATTGTGATCATTTAGTAAATATGCATGTATGCATGTATTCATACCATGCTTCAGGTTTTAGTGTTATGGGGTGCTTCAAACTTCTATGCACTATGTATGTAGTGCTCTTACAACCTTCACAGTTGTGCTTCAGGGCTACAATTTTTTTGTCAGAATTTTTATGAAAAGTGTTTGTATAGTAATAAAAATGTATAATTTTTTTAAGTTGTTAATAAATACTTATTTATGTTTATTTTTTACAGATACTGATTATCATCCTTAAAATAAAGTTATCATGCCGGAGAAACAAAGAAGAAGAAAAGGTCAGAAAAAGGATACTTACTTGAAAAAAACTCAACCACAAGTATTGGAAGACCAACATAAAGTGGCTAAAAAGAGAAAAATTTCTGGTAAGACTACAAAGGACTTCATAAAAAATATTACTAGATTTAGAAAAAAAATGCAAATGTGCAAAGCAATGAAAATGTTCCAAGCATAAAAAAACTGCAAACAATAGGAAAGGAAAAAAAGGCAATGAAAAACAAAGGATACAGCTTATAGTAAAAGAAGAGAAAATCAATATGAAGAATTGCGCAAAAAAATATTTTACAATAGAGTAGTCCATAATTTACTAAAACATACAAAGAAATATAGAAAGAGAACACAATTTTATAAAAAGAAGAAGCATATAGAATCCATTGTTGAAAAGGCTTTTGAAATAAATAGGAAACTCTTAATGTTAGTATTAAACAGAATTCAATCACTAGATAAACCAATCCATTTAATGAAGGCCAAAAGTAAGAGGAAAAGAGTAATTAACCGAAATAATTTTTGTGACATTTTTTTAGGGGAATGGAAACACTCTTCAAGTTCTGAACCCATTTTTAAAGAAGAGAGTTATTTACAGAGCAATAATAAATGGTTGTCCACTTGAGAAAGAGCAAATGGTTCCAGGAAATGCAGATGAAGTGATAGCTGATGAAGTTCTAGGCAGATGTCCTAAAGCCCCAGTTTACATTTGGGATTGTAGTAGTATTTGTAGTGTACGACAAGAATCTATTAATAAATTACGCACTTTCTTACATGCATATTGTAAAAAAAGTGTTAAACAAAAGATGAAGCTGTTGCAAGGACTCGACCGTTGCAGAGTGAGTGAATATACTGGTTTGCATGGTCATTCTTTGGCTTGTCTTTCTAGGAAAGTGTGTCAAAGTGTTTTTCACCATTTCAGAATGTTGGCAGTACATCATACTCAAATGCGGAAGTTAGTGAGAAGATTGTATTATGCAAAAAAGCCCATCACTAAAGTTAAAGGAGTTGAAAAGTGCTCTTTTGCAAGGGTCAATATCAGATGTGAAGAAGGTTTGTGATGATATCGAGTTTTGTTACTTTGGTCCGGAACAAGAGAGTGCAGAAACTGAGACATTAATAGAAGAAAATGTTGTAGAGAATGTTGAACATAGTTGTACAAAACATTTTGAAAATGAAATTACAAAGTTTAAGGTGATTTCAGGTGAAAGGCTGAATTATTCTTGTATTTGTTGTCGCCAAACTCACTACAAAAATCAGACTAGAAGTGTTGATCTGTATTTAAAAAGTGAAAAAGAAAATAATGGTACATGGAAAGAATTTGCAAGTTATTTGTTGGTAGAGAATTGTTTTGATTTGAGTTCTGACCAAAGTATTTGTAAATATTGTTATAACAAATTAGATGAGAATAAAATGCCCGCTAGAGCTGTTCATAATAATCTAGAGTTGGTTGCTATTCCTCCAAATTGATAGATGTAAACACCTATGAGTCTATTCTTATTCATTGTGTGCACCCGTTTCAGGCTATTGTTTGTATGGATCCTAAAAAAGGTAAATTGCATCCTTCAGATTTACAAAGGGGAATAAAAGGAAGAGTTGTGTATTTACCGTTAGATTTAAAGAAAAATATTGAAACTATTGGCGTAGATAGTGTAGAAAGTGAACCACTGGTTATTCTTGTTAATGGTGTGCCGACTAAGAATAAGAAAAACTGGCAAGAGTTAGTGGATGTTAGGAGAGTGCAAAAGGCAACATTGTATTTGATAAAGAACAATACAAACCATAAGGATGTTTATATGGGAGTAGAAGAAATAGTTTTAGCAGAAGATACTGAAACGTCAAGTGGACAAATTGAAAAAGTGGATATGTTAGGATGTGAAGAAATGTATGAACATTACAGTGTGCATCCACTTCATTCAAAAGAAGTGATGGGGAACACTATTGATTTGTTCCAAATGAAAAAAAGCAAAAGGAACTCCCATAAGTGTATGGGAAGAGAACTTGGAAGCTCGTTGTTTTCCACAGTTGTTCTCAACTGGAAAAGGAGGACGATATGATAAACGTCCTGTGCAGATTCCTGAATCTGAATATCAGACAACAAGATTATATGCAGTAGATCCAAGATTTCGACAATGTATCCCTTATATATTTCATCTTTTGTTTGAAAGTGACTTGTCTGGACTTTCATATGCAGTCAACCATTTTCTAAAAACTGGAATACATCTGCAAAATGTATCTGCAAAGATTTTATGGATAAAGTGCACCAGAGAGATGATCATCTAGAGTCTCAAATCATTAATTTGACGGCATGTCAGCGTGGCACTAATGAATATTGGTACCATCGTGATGGAGAACTGAAATGTATGCTACAAAACTTAGGAGCTCCAACATGGTTCTTTACCCTAAGATGTGCTGAGTACGCTTGGGATGATTTACTAGAATTTCTTCGAGAGGCAAACTCTAATATAAAAAATATTTAATACAAGACACCTGGAGAATAGTGCTCTTTGGATCCTGTCAATGTATGCAGGCATTTCTATCACAGATTTGAGGCTATGATGTCTTTTATCTGCAATAAAAAAAATCCTCCTCTTGGAGAAGTTGTGGATTTCTTTTGGGGAAAGGAGTATCAAGCAAAAGGTGCTCCTCATATACATATGCTGTTATGGATTAAGGACGGTCCCAAATTTGGAACAAATGCGGATGATACTGTTTTGAGTTTTATTGAACAATATGCAACATGTGCTGTACCCAAAATCACAGAAGAAAACAACTTAAGAGCACAAGTATTATGATTCCAAAGCCACCGATGTGGAAAATACTGTCAAGGAAAGTACAAATCTAAGGTGAAGTTCCACACCAAGGGGTTGATTCCAATTCGGGAAACTAATCCCACGACGATTCGAATTCATAGCCCTTTCCGTATGTATCATACAAATCCGTCTGAATCCTGAAGTACGATACGTAGGAAACAAATACGCCTGAATATTTTCGAACCGTAAGAAAAGCAAGGGAAAATCCGTAAGATACAGACCCTCACGGTCAACCGTACGAATCGTAAACATGCTGTATGACCCTACAAGTACGATCCGGACCGGGGAACGAGAACGCGATTCATACGGAAAACGTCGTATGAGCAATTCATACGGAGAACCACACAATCACAATCGCACCGTACCCCTGCAATCAAGGGGGTACGCACTGTACACCAATGCACCATACCCATATGCACCATACCCCTAAGCACCGTACCCCTATGCACCATACCCCTATGCACCGTACCCCTATGCACCGTACTGCTAAGCACCGTACCACTATACACCGTACCCCTATGCACCGTACCCCTGAAATCATTGGGTGTACTCACGTACCCGGGGGGGGTCCATTTCGTACGCGGTTTGAATCAAAATCTGCTTTTACGGACGTTTTGAGCTCCCGTAGAAAAAGAGTCGTACGTAGTGTTGACGTGACAAATCGTACTTGCTGGGTCGGAAAAAGCTGCTTCAATCCATACGGACGTCGCGTACTGCGTGTTCCGAATGCGATTTGTACTGATTTTAAGTCGTATGGTCTTTTGTACAATTCTTACGGAGCTCTGCTTTGGGTTCGGATTGTACTTCATCGTATGTACGGGGACGTTTAAGGTCTATGATTCATATGGGAAATATGCTTCATACGGCTATTCGTAGGGGATTTTACCGAATCGGAATCGGCCCCCAAATGTAGTTTTTAATTTCCATGTCCTGCAATATCCAAAAGAAGAGTGAACAGTTTTATGTCATCTTTGCGACAGGCTATCACAAGAAAGTCTCCAAAAAATACCTACAACTTAAGAAGAAATGAAGAGTCAAAGTATATAAATGACTACAACTCAGTTATTTTGTCTATGTGGAATGCTAACATGGATATTCAATATGTTGCAGACAATTCTATTGCTGTTGCTGGATATGAAACATCTTATATTACAAAATCAGAAAAGATGGAATTGAAAGAAATGTGGGAAGAGATTTCTCATGAGAAGGCTCTAAATAAGAAATTTTACAGTTTCAGTTTGAAGATGTTATCGCATTGAGAAATCGGAGTATATGAATGCTCAGATCGGATATCATCTGCTAGTCTATACTCCAAATCTAAAAGAATCATTTAAGTAAGTCTAGGTCTTGCAGCAATGCAAAACCGAGTACTGAAATCTGTACAAGAAATTGAATATTTAGCAGCGAAATATCCAGAAAGTACAGATATTTTGAAAATAAATATGTTGGACACATTTTACCCAAACAGAAATCATCATCTTCAGAACATGTGTCTCTATGAAGTGCTGTAAAACTACCATTTTAAATGGATTATTACAGAGAACATCAATGATGGAAAATATGGAGTCATTGGTTCCAAAGAATGTTTGGTGAAACAAACAAAAGGAAATTTGATTAACACAGGCAGCTGAGTTGTGACATTGCTGATAAAAGGGAATTTTACTATTTTACGCATTTGTCTTGTGTTGTCACTGCTCCAACTGCGTTGGCAGCACACAACATTAAAAGAATTACATTACATCGTTTACTAATGCTAAGAGTAGGGCATGAAAACAAATTGGAATACCACAAGCTATCTGGAGAAGCATGTTGTGAAGTTTCAAGGGTCTTGAAGAAAATGAAACTTCTCATTATTGATGAGGTAAGCATGGTATCAAACTTAATGCTTGCCTTTGTGCAATTAAGAATGCAGCAAATTCTTAAAACAGAATATGACATGTTATTTGGATTAAAACACGTCAAAGTTTTTGGGGATCTACTGCAACTGACTCCTGTAAAAGGACACCAGTATTTAAAACACTTGTGCATGAAGACACCAGAAAGTCTCTGGGTAGTGTTGGAAACATGAACATTTGGTTATATTTTGAATACAAAGAACTCATTACAAATATGAGACAGGAAAATGATGTTGATTATGGAACTATTCTCCAAGATATAAGAATTGAAGTACTGACTGATCATGCCAAACAAGCTTTGCAGAGTTGATTACTTTCAAATTTGTTTCCAAATAAAGATATATGCCCAGATACATCAAGCATTTTTGGAGTCGCAAACGGTGCGATTCCTTAAAATCGGCCGTTTCCGACTCCAAAAATGCTTTTTGATATGCATCATTAGTTTTTGTTCAAATTCGCTAATTTTGCGAATTTCTTAAATGCGATTGCATTTAAGGAATCACAATTGTGCGATTCCTTAAATGGAATGCATCATTGTTAAAAAATTAGCGAATTTTAAAATTGCAAGTGCAAATTACCACGAGTTTGAACCTCGTGGTAATTTGCAAAATTGTTTAAAAAAGCACAAAAATGCATTTTTTAAACTGTTAAGTTACAGACACACATGTCCTTAGGACATGTGTGTATGTAACTTACATGCAAAAGTGCATTTCATGGGTCCACCCTTGAAATGCTTTGTTGATTTCCGATTTTCAAATTGCGAATTCGCTATTCCCATTCATTCCTATGGGCATTTCAGCCCATAGGAATGAATGGGAATTGCGAATTCGCTATTTGAAACTCGCAATTTTATTGCGATTCGGTAAAAATTGCGATTTTTACCGAATCTCAATAAAATTGCGAAATAAATGATGCATTGCCATTTGCGATTCCTTATTTGCGATTCCTTATTTTTCGCAAATAAGGAATCGCAAATGACAACGTTGATGCATCTACCCGTTTGTTCCTGAGAAAATATACATGGAAATTGCAGAAAAGAAATCTGTAATCTGCTTAATGCCAACACTGCGTGAGTGTTCTATATTCAATGAACAACTTTTGAAACTGGAAAATGAAGAAATAATAAAAATGAAAGCCATTGATAAAATAGAGCATGAAGGAATCAGTATTATTTTGACCGAAAAATTGAAGACAAAATTGGATTCTTTAGAAAAATCAATATCAAAAACTGCTGGTTTAGAAAAGAATCTATATGCATGTAGAAACTATCGGATAATTTTAAGGCGTAATTTGGATGTAGAAAAAGGTTTAGTTAATGGAGCAATGGGCAAAGTTGTGGGTTTTGTTAGTTAAAAAAATAAAGATGGTATTGAATTCTTAAAAATAAAATTTGATCAGATTGAAGAAGTTAAACAAATTGGTTGTTGTTCAGTTTGTTTTTTTGCTTGTTAAAGATTTATATGTCAGTAGAAAACAGTTTACAGTTTCTCTGGCATATGAAGTGACTATTCATAAATCTCAAGGTTTAAGTGTTGACAATGCTTTGGTGAACATTGGAAATAGTGTGTTTAAAGAGGGTATGGCATATATTGTTTTGACGCGAGTCAGAACATTATCTGGTTTGTTTTTGATTGATTTTGATGATACAAAGGTTACTGCAGATGTCAACTGTGTCAAAGAGTATAATAGGTTAAGAAGAACATATTCTCATAATTTAGGTCATATTCCTGTATTTGAAAAGCCTGTGGTTGCTGGAAAAAGAAGGTATGACAATATCTGTACTGAAGGTGTAGAGAAGGGAAAAAAAAAGATAATGCGATTGCAAGCAAAAAGAAAAAGGACACTGTTGAAAAGATTCTTGGTTATCAATTTGAAAATAGTTCTGGTGTCAACTGCTATGCTAATGTAGCAGTCAATGTTTTTTTTTCTTGAAGGTTTGCAACACCAAATTATGGAGAATCGGGAAAAAAGATTTTGGGGCATATTATCAAGGGTGGCGATAGGGAATTTTCGCCACTTTAGCTGCCATTTTTTGGCCGCTAAGCGGCGATAATTCTATCGCCCTATTAGCAAGCTGTCGCTAACAGCAGTTAGCAACAGTTAGGTGATAGCGAGTGGCTTGGGGCCCGCTTTGCATGTTAGCGATATTTATCGCTAATGACATGCAAAGTGGGCGTACCCAAATTGTTAGCGACTGAAATCAGTCGCTAACGTCGCTATCGCCTATTAGCAAGGCAGGCGTAGTGATAGAAATTTTTGCGCTAAGCGCGAATATCTCCAAATACGAACACCTGCCCAGACCAGTTCTTAGCCATGTTATCCAATGGGAGGTGGATAACATGGCTAAGAGCATTTTGTCGCTAATGCGTGAATATCGCTGTAATCTCAGCGATATTCATGCATTTCGCCGCTATCGCCGGAAAATGTATCGATTTGGAGATAAACGTTGCTAATAGCACGTTATCTCAGCGATAAATTCCGGCGATGCTCAGCGATAAACAAATCATCGCTGAGCCTATTTAGCTATAAATATTGCTACTTGTTGGTAATATGCCCCTATGTTCCTTGTTGCATTCTGTTCATGAAAAATTGAGAACAGATAAAAGTGTTTCTGATGTTTTAATCTTTTGGATGTATGTTCTGGTTCTACACAATTTACACAAAATATCCAACAAGATGCTTAGGAATTTTTTATGTATATGCTTACTGTTTTAGAAAATGAAGGTGTAGACATAGGGCCCGATTCACAGAATGAACTTACTACTTTTGGCATTCACAGAATGCACTTACTACTTTTGGTATTCACAGAATGAACTTACTCATTTCGGTATTCACAGAAGTTAGGACTACTAACTTTAGGACGCCTAAATGCCTTCTGTGAATACCGAAAGTCTTAAAATTAGGATTTTTCTCAATTTAGTAGTAGTAAAGTTAGGACTACTAACTTTAGGACGCCTAAATGCCTTCTGTGAATACCGAAAGTCTTAAAATTACGATTTTTCTCAATTTAATAGTTGTAAAGTTAGGAGTCCTAACTTTACTACTACTAAATTGAGAAAAGTCCTAATTTTAAGACTTTCGATATTCACAGAAGGCATTTAGGAGTCCTAAAGTTAGGAGTCCTAACTTTACTACTACTAAATTGAGAAAAATCGTAATTTTAAGACTTTCGGTATTCACAGAAGGCATTTAGGCGTCCTAAAGTTAGTAGTCCTAACTTTACTACTACTAAATTGAGAAAAATCCTAATTTTAAGACTTTCGGTATTCACAGAAGGCATTTAGGCGTCCTAAAGTTAGTAGTCCTAACTTTACTACTACTAAATTGAGAAAAATCCTAATTTTAAGACTTTCGGTATTCACAGAAGGCATTTAGGAGTCCTAAAGTTAGTAGTCCTAACTTCTGTGAATACTGAAATGAGTAAGTTCATTCTGTGAATACCAAAAGTAGTAAGTGCATTCTGTGAATGCCAAAAGTAGTAAGTTCATTCTGTGAATCGGGCCCAGTGAGAGTATTTTTGGCCTTTGTTATAAATGGGATAACTATTGTGAGAATTGTATGTATACATGTAGCACTAAAGTAGACACTGAAAGATTTTTATATTTAACATTACTGGACTGTATTTCTGTGTCTTTCAATAAATTAGTTAAAAATGCAAATCAAAACATGGAGTGTAGCCAATGCAAATCGGAAATGTTATCAACATTATGTATATAAAAATATGGACAATATATCATTTTAATTATGCAACGTTGTACAGCTGAAGGAAGAAAATTGAAACTTTAATAAAACATTTTGTAGCAACACAACTATCAATATCAGGAAGGACTTTTGTAGCAATAGCAATTATTTTCCATGATGGTCTTTCGACAACATCTGAACTTTACACTGCCTATTTAAAAAGTGAGAAAGGCTGGAGCCTTTGTAATGAGGCTGAGTTGGTTTTCAAACAATGTTTGCCTTCTGAATTAACAAATTCCTACCAAATATTTTTAAAGCCAAAGTTTTAGGAAGATAATTCAGCCTCTGAGGAATTTATTATTATGATTTAATAGGATTACCATTGGACAATATATAAAAAAATGACTGCAAAAATAAAATTTGACCTCAAGGAAATGTATTTCTTTGAATTATGGACTTTTTGTTGCACATTGTCACTGTGTATAATTTTAACTGACATCATTTATAGTGTTTATAAATTAAAGTTATAACATATTCTTAGCAGTGATCATTTTATATATGTGTGATTTGTATTATCTATTATTTTATAATAGATTGATTTTTGTTTTTTTAAACAATCTAATTGATTGGGTTTTTTTTGCCCGCTGTTATGTGATGAGTACGATTGAAATCACTATTTCTAGTGAAATTCAATATATTCTAAGAACAGCACAAACGGCAAAGAAATTACTTTGTAAAATGTTAAAATTATGATGTGCTATTAAAAATGTATTATTACACATTATAACTATTTTTTTTTTACAGATCCTAATTTTAAGATATCAAATTTAACACCATTTAGATTATAAAAAAACAATTGAATAAAATGTCAACCATTTTTTACGTGTGTTACTTTTGAGGTAAGCTTTAGTAAGTCTTGAAATGCACGATGGATTGTGTTTCCACACAGTTGAAGAAAAGGAAGATGGATGGATTAGATTTGTGCCACAAAATTCCATTGCAGACAATTATGAAATAGGGGACAGCTTAAGAACACGTGTCAGAAAGATACATGGTATAGTACAGAATAGACTGATATGGTTGTTTTGCAGGTGTTGATAATTTCAGAATTAAAAGAAATTAAACTCTTTAACTTAAACCACATCACTGAGTGCTTTTGCACATGTCATATTAGGCCGCATCCCTTCCTTTCAGTAACATATAAATATGTCCTATCAGTTCCCTAAGTAGTTGTAAATGTATCTTGTTCTCTGTTATCTGTACAGAAATGTACTCCTATAATAACAATTGGCCTAGCCATTAACTCTCTTTCTTATTTACAAGGTCAGGAAAAGGCATTCTGTGTACCTTTTCTTTTCCATGTAAATAATCTCAATATACACAGCACTTTGCGTTGAAAAGGTGTTCTATAGGTGTTGCTGTGCCTGTTTGCACTGAAGACTCATAGAACAAGACATATCTCCACATTTGTCAGAAATCATAAATCTGGACATGGTTGTGAATGCTGCACCATCCTCCTATTGATGTAGCAAAGCATAATGAGGAAATTGTTTTCACTTTTCCTCATTTTTTCACTTTCAATATAAGCTACAATGCACATCATGTATTGAAGGAGAAAAATGCCTTTACTGATTGTTTTTGTGCAGGAAGGTGTCCCTTCCTGCACAAAAACAATCTCCGCATGACACAGACACCCTTGCACCCTGGTGCAAGGGTGCCTGTGTCACCACATGGCTGCAGTTTAAGCAGCTGTGCAAAGTGAAGCACAGACCTGCAACATGTTTATATACATATGTTGCATCCCTGTGCTTCGGAAGTACCACAGCATGCTGTAGTTAAACAGTTTACAGTTTCATGCTGCAGCAGTTCCTTATAATTTTGCACATATGCATTTACCATACATCACAAATGTATTTTTACAGTCAATTATGCACTACACATACATTCATATAAACTTTCACACAGTAGCATACTAGTTTAGCTCTTTCTTTAACCAGAGTAGTTAGTTCTGAAAAGATTTTTTTATTTTTGTTGTTTTGCTTTTATGGGATTTTTTGAACGATTTTGTATTTTTTTTGTTTTTTTAAAACAGGGGAAAAATTTGAACTGGGAAAAGAGAACTAAAAACTGGGAGGAGAGGAGAAAAGAAAACTAACACTGGTGGTGGTCAACAGCTCGACACACCAGATCCACTGACTGCTCCCCATACGCAATCAGCCGTCCGCATTTTATGCATGACATTCTTAATTTCCCAAATTGGGGACGAATGTAAGGCTGCGATGTAGAGCTTTCTGGTGTTGCTCCACTGGTACTCGGGACTGCCGATGAATCAGAAGGAGTCTCCCTCAATCTTCTTAACTCCTCCCTGGCATAGTTGATTGGATGTTTGGTTTGCAAGTGCTTGTGCATACTTGCAGTTCCGCAAGTATATTTCTTTGTGGGGTCTCCCCTTGAAAGCACAGCCTTGCAAATGCGACAGGTGACATTTACCTTATTGAATCCAGGTGGATATGTAAAAAATGTCCAAACAATACTGCTGTACCTTTCTTTTGGGGGAGCTTCAGCAACAAATTAATGCTCTTCAGAGTGTTCTGAATCAGAGGATGCTGGTTGATGGGCAGCCATAGTTGAATGAAGTGTATATCTTCTTCAACAAGAAAGAAACAGAAGATCTTCTGAGGAGCTCTTTCCCTATGAAAAGTTATGAGAAGAGTGATTGAAATGGGTGGGGTCCTTCAATAGTTTCAATAGGAAGTGTAATGAACCAATAAAATCTCTTCCTTTAGGTCACATGGGGTGCGCGTAGGATGCGCGTAGGTTGCACGCACTTAGCACGCAACCTCCTCATACCGTGCTCGCACACAGCGTGACTTCATAAAATTACATTAAAAAGTGATGTACTTTTTAAGAAAGTTAAACAATATTCAGATAATCTCTTGTCTTAATATTTATATTAAATATATATAAATAAGTTTTTCAACATTAAAAAAACGTAATACGTACATCTCGTGTATGCGTCAGATGTCGCCCACAAGTCACGTAGCAACCGCTTTGGAAAAGTTGTATCCGTCGCACACCCTACGCGGATCCTAGACAGCAACCCAAAAATGGGAGCACGTTTCACGCAGTAAACGAGCAGGGTGCTCGTAGGGTACGCGACTCCAAAAAAAAGGAAAAAAATAATACAAATTATTTAAGTATATTATAAACAATATAAAATAATGAAGAAAAAAATATTTTTATGTAAAAAAAAATAATAAAATAAAAAATGTGTATTGTCATTTAAAAAAATAACATATCTGAAAATAAAAAGATTTAAAAAATGCAGTTAGAAAATATTTAAAAAACAATAAATATATTCAAAAATTATCATTTAAAAAACCTTTGAAATTCACTAAAAAACAATAGGTTTTGCATATGTTATAGTTAGGAATTAGCATTTAAAACACCTTTGAAATTCACTGAAAAAAACGTAGGTTTCAGAAAAGTTACAGTTACGAGTTATCATTTAAAAAACCTTAGAAATTCACTGAAAAAAACCATAGGTTTTAGGGGTGTTATAGTTGAGATATTTCACTCGTATAAAACCATTGGAATTCCCCTGTTATAGTTAGTTGTACTGACTATAACTCATGCGCCCTCAATCCACTGCTGATGATGTCACATATTACATCATTCATGACATGGTCAGTGACATCACTGACCATGACACCGACCATTGACATGACAGTGTAGTTTTTCCATCAAGCCAAGTATTTTTTAAACTCACTCATTCCGGACCCTTCTCGCACCAATACACAATATTCGTCGGTCGTAGCACGCCCGTCCCGCAGCAGGGCGGGAAGAACCTGATGATGAAGCATGCCACTAAGGGACCTTTTCGCGGGTGACGTTTATTTTAAAAAACGTTATTGCTTTCCCATGCTAGTAACCAAACGGTTCACTTGGGGTTAGTCACTTTTTTAGCACTTTATTTTGTAAATTCTGAGTGGACTCTTTTTGTTTTTCCAAGTAATCATGAGCACCTTAACTTCTGCTCAAAGTCGAGGAGGTGTCTAAGTCCTCAGCCACATCGCCTAGCAGGCACTGGATGGACATTTACTATTCCCACTCCTATCTAATCAATTTGAGAATGTGTTGGATACTAAAATGGTGTTGTTTGCTATCCAATCTCAACCTATTTAATAAAGATGTTGGACACTAAAGAGGTTTCATTTACTATTGGAACTCAAACCTTTAACATTTTCGAAAAAATGCTGGACATTAAATTGGTGATATTTACTATTCCACTACAATTTAAACCATTTAGATGAAGGTGTTGGACTCTAAAGGGGCAACATTTACTATTTCTACTTCAATCTAAACCATTTTGGGGAAGGTGTTGAACACTAAATGGGTGACATTTACTATTTCAACTCCAATTGAACCATTTTGGAGAAGGTGTTGGACACTAAAGGAGCAACAGTTACTATTCCCACTCTATCTAAAACAATTTGCCTAAAATGTTGGACACTAAAGGGGCAACATATACTATTCCCACTAAAACTAAAGCATTTTGGGGAAAGTGTTGGAATAAAAAAAAAATAAGAAGACATTTCTTACATTGTAATTTTCTATAATGTCTATCTTTGAAACAATTATTTTCATATTTACAATTAAAGTATGTTTTAATTAATGTAATTTATGAATAAATTAGAAAATGTATTGAAATGATTGTTTTTTAAAATATCCGACCCTTATCCCCTAAACTTCAAACATCCTGCAAATAAATAATGAAAATATACATTAATTTACACATTAATACAATTAAAAATTAAAGTGGCAAAATTATAATATCATTGATCCACCTTGACCAATCCGGCTTAATGCTGAGACGTGACACCCGACTAAACCTGCGGCACTTTTATGGGGTGAAGCATATGACTGTGAAATCGCATTTGAGGGAGGCGGCGGTACTCTCTCTAGAAGCAAGAATGGCCTTTGATAGTATTGAGTGGCCTTATGTCTTCACAGTTTTGCCTAGCCTGGGTTTGGCCCTAAATTAAGGTCATGTGTCCACATATTATACAACGATCCAATGACAAGAGTATGTGTGAAAGATGCGGTATCGTGTGCCTTTGCTTTAGGCAGGGGCACTGAGCAGGTCTGTCCCTTGTCGCTGATGATTTTTGCCCTGACCTTGGAGCCCCTGGCGGCCTGGGTGTGCCTGGACCCCCTTATCTGGGCGATCAGGAGCAGGAGAGAGTGGGAGGGGAAGATCTCCTTAAATGCAGATTATATTTTTCTCTATGTAACGAGGCCACGCTTCTCAATCCAGTGGATCCTTCATATATTTGATCTATTTGGGAGCTACTCTGGCAACCAAATTAATTGGGATAAGTCTGTGATTCTGACTCTCGGAGGGGGCGGTTGACCTTTCATATGGTTGCCCAGCATAGGTGGATAATTGTGGATTCATCTATCTGGGAGTCCATTTTAATTTAATTTAATTTATTTTTATTTATTTTTTTAAAGGTTTTATATAGCGCTGGATAGACCCGGAGGTATCAGAGCGCATTACATGAGCATCAGATCATAGTTACAGGTTACATCATTACAAAGGTTACACAGTAATTAGACCATGGCTACATAGTTACTTGTAAGGTCAAGATAAACAATAAGCCCAAATACGAAAGGGGAAAAACAAGCAAGGGGAAAGATTCAGGGGAAGGGGGAATGAGCTGGGGAAGTAGACAAGTGATGAAGGTGGGAAAGAGGAGGGGAGGGTGAAGGACATCGCATGGAAAGAGGAAGGGAAGGTGACGGGGACCCAAACCGGCAGACGAGTCAAAGCAACGTCCAAAGTCCAGTAAGCTGTGATCCCAGGGAATGTGTTTTCACTTCTCTCTCTCTGTTGTGGGAGGCGCCCTTTAAACAGTGGACTCTCTCAGAGGGGTCACTGAGACTCCAAGGCTTACATACTGGATCCTTCCCCAAACAGGGGAGAGGTAGTGCTTTGGCAAGGGGTGCCATACCATACCTCAGCTGTGAGTGGCTCCCTTGGTGCAGTGGACTCTCTCAGCGGGTACGCTGAGACTCCAGAGTATAAATATTGGATCTTTCCCTAACAAGGGGAGAAGGAGTGCTTAGTCAAAGGACACAAAGGACACGGGGCTATGCAGACTAGCAGGCAAGGTGAGAGATTCAGGGGAGAGTGGATAGGAGCTAGGAGCTATGGAGTAGACAAAGGGAGAAAGAGTACTAAATGGGAACAAATTTAATTAATGAGTTATTATATAGCACTGGCTAGACCGATGGAATGAGAGCGCTTTACATGAGGGACAGTAATGTTGCAAATTACATCAGTTAAAAGTTACATAAGTATCAGTAAAAGCATTTAAAGAACATATTGGAAAGGGTGAATGGAGCAGGATGGGTAAGTGGATAGGGTAAAGGGGTAGGAGGAAGACAGGACGTAGAGATGAGGGGAAAATAGTTACAAAAGATACCAGAAAAAACTTTTTAGGAGCATAGAAGAAAAGGAAGATGGGGTGA
Organism: Lissotriton vulgaris; assembly: GCF_964263255.1. Classification (NCBI taxonomy): domain Eukaryota; kingdom Metazoa; phylum Chordata; class Amphibia; order Caudata; family Salamandridae; genus Lissotriton; species Lissotriton vulgaris. The sequence goes on along the minus strand of NC_141694.1, from coordinate 628,987,080 downwards.
GGAATGGAAAGGGGGTGAGGGCAAAAGGGGTAGTGTATAGATACAGCGGAGAGACGAAGGGAAAGTTTGTCCAAGGTCCGGCTAGGTTGGTGACGGCCGAGGTGGAATCCTCTGCCCATCTCCTCTTCAGCTATCAGGTAGCTCCACCGGGCATCGGTCAAATGGCTAGGTCTCAACAGAAAAACATTAAAGGGGAAGAGGGCGAGAATAAGGGAGCGTGGAGGGGGAAAGGGGTGGGGTGAAAGAGTAGGAGGGGGAAACGACAGAGAGACAAAGGAAATTCTGTCCAAAATCAGGCTAAGTAGGTGACGACCGAGGGGGAATCCACAACCCATCTACTCTTCAGCTAACAGGTAGCTCCACCAGACATCGGTCAAATAGCAGGGTCTCTACAATCGAGGGAAGGTTCAGAGTACATGTCCAGGAGGGAGAGCAGGATCAAGGTCAGGTCAGGGATATGGTTAAGCTAAGGACGCTGGCCAGTTCTATTGTTCGGGAGCGTTAGAGCATTGTGGAGAGACGAACTGAGGCTGCCAACTTGAGGTCAGGCAGGGGGTTGGGACCTTGGTGTTAAATTAAGTTGGTCCACAAAATTCACAAAGCATCGGGGGTGTAATCTATGCCGGGAAGCGGCAGGAGGACAGGGCCAGTGTCTGCATATCTTCAGATGGGGTGAGTGACAGGTCTGGTGTGGCCTCTCCAGAGTCATTCTGCAATAATCAGGGAGCCCTCCCGTTCTGCAGCCCCATCAAGCATACAAGCTCCTTGCGTACATAATTACATCAAAGAACAGGCACAGTAGCACATAAGGCGAGAACTCTATTCTGCGCCAAGCTCATGAGCCTAAATCTAGTAGACCACAACTCCTCAACATTACTTGCATTAGGAAATAAACATAGTAACATAACCTGCAGTAGGGAATAAATCAAACCTAGATCACAGTAGAAAACATAAGATAGTAGGTAAAACCTAGTAAGCATAAAAGCACATCTAGAAGCATAAATCAAGGTGCATAAATCACACTACAAACATTACATTTCCTAGGACCTATAAAAAGTACACTAGGACCTTGCGCCCTACAAACCTAATTGTCCCCTGGGCCAACTGGCCATCTATAATAGGCTCAAATACCCTCTGTCCAAAAAGGCAGGGTCCGTTGCTATTGCAGCGACGGTCACGGGGGCGCACTTGGTGCAAACCTAAACGTGGCAGCTGCCCACTACTTGCTGGGCAGCTGGAAACCTTCAATGAAGGGCCTAAACGTTGCAGCTGGCACTAAGTGCTGCGCAGCTGTGCAGGCCAAGGTAGGGATGGGGCAAAGGAGTGCATCTCACTCTTGGAGTAAAAAGACATGTCCCCTGAAATAAAGAAGAACCTAAACGGTGCAGCTGCCCACTACTTGCTGGGCAGCTGTGAAAGCGAAAATGCGGCATGGGCTCTCACTTGCCCTCAGGACAAACGTGTCCCCCTTTGTTGGAGCCACTCGGGGCTCAGTAAATAAGTATCAAAACGCTGGAGCCATATGGCTCTCAAAATAATGTTGCCAAACTGACCAATAACTGATGTGGGAGCGATTATTGTGAATGGGACACCGAGAACGCCTGGAAAGTTCACTTAATGCACTATTGACAAAAAATTCCGGCTTATGAAAGAATCAGGCTGGCCTTATTCATTGTAACTATACCCCCAGGCAATATTGAGCTCTTTCCGGAGGACACAGCAGCAGAAGGGAATTTATTTTAATTTCCATATAACTTTATCTCATAATGTGTGTGTAGTGTGTTTATGATTATAAGAAATCGTGGAAGAAATCTGCTTCATCCCGAATTCGTTACACTGTTTTCTTTCACGTTGTATGAAGACATAAGGAATAGTATACAGACACAGGAAGGAATTCCTACAACAAAACATATTCCCACAACTACAATGCTTCAGAGAGGATCTGACCCACTGGAGAGCATTACCGATTTCCTTTATGGGTAGAGCCATGCTCTTTAAAATGATGACCCTCTGCTGCATGGTATACATACTTCAAAACCCCCCTCACAGGTTCCCTGAGAGCTTTTTGGGTAAGGTTAAAATATGCGTTGTGAATTCAGCTCTGGGACAGGGGTGTCTCCCGAATATCCCTCATGAAACCTGTTGTGGTAAATGAAGATATAAAGTAGATGGTAGCCAGGTAATTAATCCAAGTCAGGTGTTTATTAGTTGGTTTCAATATGATAAGTATTAGGTCCCACCAGGAGCTTGATGGATGTTGCTCAGCCCTCACTCACCAACTGACATTCTCCACACACACCAGGCGCACACACATTCTATTCACTCTGACATCACGCACACCAACATTCCACACAGACATCTCACTCTTACTGGCTGAGCAACCTAAAAGGAGATAAATCTAGTTACAAAATAACCCCACCATGGAGTTTATGAGGGAGGCCCGATAGTTCCAGACCTCTGAGCCTACTAGTGGGCTGCACGATTGATGGTGGTAAATGAGTGGGTATTTGGTGAGAGGAACAACACAGCCTACAGGGTCGATCATGAGGCTATGTATGACTGGGGGTACCAAGCCCTCCTATACAGGAAGGGGGGACGCACTCCTGTTTCACACCCAGGTAGTGGTGCAGGCCTGGTGGGCAGCCAAAAACTACCTGGGGTGGGGAGATAAATTGACAGCCAGAACTCCGCTGTGGAACAGTGACCGCCTTGAGGAGGTGAAGAAACCAAGTAAGATGGAGTTGGATAGGGGTAGACAAGCTGGGAGACATCTGGAGAGGGGGGATCACTGCTCCTCTTCACTGAGCTCCAAGCAGAATATGCCCTGGAGCAGGGGGGAGATGTTTACATTTCTGCAACTGAGACACGCTCTGAGGTGTCACCTGCCCAATGGGGAACAACTTCCGGATTACTCACCCATTGAGGATCGGCTACTTCTGGACCCCATGCCGACTAAGGCAGTGTCCCTAGTCTACAGAAAATACTGTACAACTCATGGGACCTTCTTCGCCCACTACGAGAGGCATGGTTGGGAGAAGTGGGTCCCATGTAAATTGAAGATTGTGGGATTGCCCTGCAAAGCACAGGGAAATAGCCATAAGTGCCCTTTTCCACCTGGTTCAACTCCGCATATTACAAAGATCTTATTATTTTCAATGCAGGCTGCACAGGATAGGCCGCTGTGCCTCGGCTCAATGTACCCAAGAGTGTGGTAAAATAGTTAATTTCTTTCACACAATCTGGGACTTCCCAATAATTCAACAATTTTGGAGGGCAGTCATGGCAGTAAAGTCTATGGTTACAGGATTTATATCCCGATGGAGGCCGGATGGCTGATGCTAGGTATTACAGGACATTGCCCAAATACCCCCTCCCTGTGGCTCACATTGGCAGCTGGTGTCGCAAAGAGGAACTTTGCCAGGCTATGGGGGGTGAGCAGACCCCCAATGGTCCAGGAATGGGAATAAAACTTTGACTGATGCCAGGTACCAGAGCGCAAGTCTACCAAGATCGAGGATTCCCTCATTAAATCCAACAAGATCTGGGGTACACGGATGCAATATAGGGAGTAATAAGGAAGGTGTTAGGAGATACGGGAGGGAGGGAACAGTGTTGCTCCTGGTCTAATGTATCTGTGGGCACATGTCGCTTGCTACATACTGCACACGCATTTTGATCAAAGCCTGCCGTTGTGAAAGTGAGAAATATACAGGCCTCCTGCAAGTGGCCTACTGTGTTTGTTCTCCACCTAAAACAATTTTTTTTGTTTGTTTTATGTAAATAATCCAGTGCACAGTATATTATCCACATATCACAAAATGCAGTCTTTTCTGCAACTTTTTACCACATACAGCTGATTAATAAAGACAACTTGTTTTTCACCATTCTTATTGTGATAGCTCTATCCACGTCCATCCTTCTATTTTGTAAAATAAGCTTGCTTCCGTTTTTGCATCATGATCCGACAACCAGATACGCCATTTGGATAAATCTGACATGCTTGAATCTGCAATATACAGATATTTTAAAATATGAGCTGTACCAAAAAGGCACATATGGTGTGAAAAGTGCTCTTAATTTGATAAAAAAAGGAAACAAAATATAATAATTTACAGATTGATCTGCTGTACGAAATTAATGTAGATCCTTAAAACACCCAATATATAGATTACATTCCCCACTTCATACAATGACATGGAATTCCAGCACTTAAGGATAATTCAGTATGAACGTTTGGGACATTCAATTTCGAAAAGGTGCCAAATGTTGTTTGGCTAAAGTTACTTGACATATGAAATGAACTGCCTTCAAAGATCGATGGATATAGATTAAAAAAAAAGTGCAATATTTGAATCCATTTCAACTGCTCCTTAATTGGAGCATTGTCACAATGTTTAGGTCTTTCTGAAATCATAAATCATGTGAAATATAGCAAAGAAGAGACAAAATAATATAATCAGGGTCCAAGAAATCCCACACCTGTGTCCGTCATCTGAACAGTGTTATGAAAACCACGATTGATAGTAGCATTCGTGGAGTGAAAAAATGTTTTTGAACTCATAAGGTCAGCGAGGTTCTTGAAAAACACACTGTTTAAGGGTAAATTATACATCGCCATTCAGAGATTCAGAATCGGTGGAATTCGACTGTATGACAAACTAGGGCACATTCACGTATTTATGGATACGAGCAGATTTTATGGTGCTTCTAACTGACCACTTCACCAAAAAGATGACAATCCATCTAACTATTCTTCACGCCGAAGTACAATTGAAGTGCACAGGAGCATTTAAACATAAAATGGAGGGGCATGTGTTAATGACATTCCAGTGTTTGAATGGGGAGTGTATACACCTAAAATTAATTGGAGTGATGGGGAAGGAATTTCTCCAGGGGGAAAAAAGTAATTTCCCAATTTAAATGAAGGAAAAAATGTCACATGTCCAAATGCCAGGTGAGGAGGTTTTGTTCCTGACGGTATTTCTGTGTATGTAAAGGACAGGTATTTGCGTCCTCCTGGAAATCTATATTTTCCTTAATTTTGGCAATTCCTAAAGCGCAAAAAGTCAGCTGCGCATAATAGTAACCATATAGTAGCCGATCTTGGGGCCATATTATCAAGAAAGGGCGATACATTATCGCCGCTTTTATAGGCAGGAAACTGCCGCTAAAACAGCGATAATGGTCTTGATAATAGGCCCTTGTGAATTCCCATAGAAGCACAGGTTCCGGTGTTAACCTGGGCTTCTAAGGGAATTCACAAGGGCATATTATCAAGCCCATTATCGTCGCTTTAGCGGCAGTTTCCTGCCGATAAAAGCGGCGATAATGTATCGCCCTTTCTTCATAATATGGCCCAAAGTGCCTGCTAGAATACCAAATGTAATGATCTCCACCCAGCGTCCGTCGTTCTTATAAATAAAACCCTTGAAGTTGCATCCGGTTGTTTTTGGACATCAATTTCTGTTCGTTTTCTTACTGTGCTGCCTCAAGCACCCCATCCCTTCCTTCATAGTGAAAAAGACGTTGAGCTTCCACGGATAAGAATTACTGACAGAAATTGAGTTGACATTTTACTTTTAGTTTTCTGACAAAATTGGAACCTGTCCTGGTGATTATCTGCCATCTGCTGTGTTCTATGTTTCAACTTCCTTATAGGCCCTATTTTTTTTTTAAATCACAACACGCCTGTCCTCTGCGGGTTATGTATGCTCATTCATAGGCCGCCTTTACTGACCAAGTGCCCGGGTAATCCCCTTACTGCGCAGCGACAAGGCTGCCACCAGCATAATTGATTCTGAAATGAATCTGTATAGAAAATTAGAAGAATCGGATCCTCGCGTATGCTTCAATAAAAAGCCCGGATGTAATCCTGACAGGCGAATGGATTCAGAAATGAACATCTGATAAACGGCTTAAGATTGCACTTAAATCGGCAAATGATTTTAATACTCTTCTTAATGGCACATTGTACAGTGTCACCCAATTAATTATGTCGGAAGATGGCTTCTTGCAGGGAGACAAGATATGCCAGAGTTACGCTGCTTTTCCTCATCACAAATTTATTAAATTCCGCCCTCCTACTTGCTGAAAGGCAGAAAGAAAGGGATTAGGCGCCTGCAGTGTCTCTGTGACTGTCAGCTCGCTTTGCCAAACTTCACATACGAACTGTTGCATGTACTGTCACAGGCAGTTTCTTTACATCTTAATTTGCAAATGAGGCCCTGACATTTCCTATGCCTCGCGTTTGTACATAGCTCAGCCACATGAAAAGCAAAGCCTGTCACTGGCGGCTATTTTGTTTATCCATCTGCAGACAGCGCACAGCCAATTTAGATATTTTCTTCAGCAATTTTTTTTCTTTTTTTTCTATTTTCACTGAGAGAGTTGGTGTTCAAGCCGCAACTCCTCATATTTTATTCAGCATTGCAGTAACAGTTTAAGAAGCGCTGACTGTTTGATAAGTCGTAAAATCATTATCCTGTAAATATAATTTCACTTTGCTTTCCTTCAACCTTTCTTTCTCGCATTCTTTTAAATTGGTTGATTTAAGAGCTCAATACAGATGTTCAGACTAATGAAATAGAAGACAGATTGGAGTGAAGTTGTTTTGTTTATTAGAATGTCATTGTAAGAGGCGAGCGTCGAGAAGTCTAGAATGTTCCGACGCAACACCGGCGTCGAGAAGTGGCCCCTTGGAGATTGAACAACCCGGATCGACCCCGTGGGAAAAATCCGATTTTGGGAGCTTTTCGAATGAAAGCGGACCCTGCGTTTGATTAACATATCACTCCGGATTGAATAGTCTCAGGGCACAGAGCAGTATGCCAAAAGAGAAAAAGAAATGCTTGTCAAAACACGAATAGGGAAAAGATGCCAGTGAAAAGTACATTTTCAGACACAAGCGGGTGACTTAGCATCACTGAGGACCTGCTCAGTGCGGCTAATGATTAAATATAGAAACAAGCAGAGGAGAACATTTGCAATGCAATTTCAGGAAGCTTACTGTTATCTAGAAATTCTCCTGAGCGCAGGATGATGTGTGAAGAAGAAAGAGACACCGAAACAATGCTGTTTCAGGCTTCGACTCAGCAGCATAAATATCGAGTTCATCTGGAGGACATTCTGTCTTTAACTTACTTGCCAAACATCTTCAAACTACGATACTTTTCAACACCTTGCAAACTTAGAAATGATCTTCAGCTAGGTAGTAAGGGCCTTATTTATGAAGGCCTTGCGCCACCGGTGCGTCACTTTTAAAATGGGAAAAAGTGACGCACCGGCGGCGCAAGGCCTTCATAAATAAGGCCCTAAGTGTACATCTGCAGATGTGCATTGATGAATCCGCCACTGGCAGATCGTGTTATCTTGTAGGTAGATTTAGATAGCGCTACAGTGTCTGATGAGGAGTCGAAACGCTCTGCAGATTGTTTGCGTGGTAATTAATCCGTTGGTGCTTCGTGGTTTCAATGGTGTCGGTTTATCAAGTGGCCCACGTGGAAGGTGTATAGGGATCGTAAATGATGACCGGAACTGTATTTTGATTGGGTTATATATTGCTATGTGTTTGTGAGCCTTGTGGTGAAAACAAGTGAGGAATATGGCCCTGAAGGACGTAAGGCATTAACCCCTTCGCTGCTAGGCTTTTTCCCCTCCTGTGCTAAGCCCTTTTTTGGCGATTTGGGGTAGTGCACGCTTAGGCCCTTATAACTTTTTGACCACATAAGGTATCCACGCCAAATTTGCGTCCTTTTCTTCCAACATCATGTGGATTCTAAAGGCGCCCATGGTTTGTGGATTCCCTTGGAGGGGTCCCAGAAATTAACCAAAATATAGTGACATTTTTGTTTTTTTCAGAAAAAAGGGAAAAACGGGCTGCAAATGAAAGCCTCTGGGGTTTTCCCTGAAATTGTTTAAAAAAAAGGGTTTGTGGGGCTGAAATCTCCATTTCTCAGCTTTTAGGGAATGACAGTCTTTTGTCAGAGAACCGACATTTTTCACACAGTTTTGGCATTTTTCTGGGACATAGCCTATTTCTGATATATTTTAAAAGCTTTCAACCTCCTTCCAGTTAATGGTAGAAATGAGTTTGAAAGCAATAATGGATCCGGGAAAGCTGTACATTTTCGAAAAGTAGATAAAATTCTGAATTCAGAAAGGGGTCATTTGACTAAATCCATGAAGGTTTCTTTATAGAAACTAACAGTTAAATATTGGAATAATTGAACATTTGTTGAAAAAAACAGCCTTTTGTCTCAACGTTTTCACCTATAACTTTTTCTAATTTTGACAACTCTTGGAAAGCAATATACTGTTACATCCATTAGACCTTCCTGGTTGTGGGGATATATAGGACTTGTAGTTTCACCAAGAACCCGACGAACCCAGATCCAAAAACTGAGCAGCAACTTGCAATGGTATTTTTTCATTTACTGGGTATAGAGAACTTTGTCTTGGAAAATGTGTACATGGAAAAATCTGTATGAAAGACACCTATGTATTTCTGAATTGGGTACAAATTATAGAGTTCAGAAACAGTATATAATTGCACATTTTCAAAATTGGGAATACTCATACTAGCATGAGATTTATTGGTCATTTTTCAAAAAGATTTTTTTTTTACACAATGACTTTCATTGAAAGGGTGAAATGCATGAAAGCTCAATTGGTAATAACAGTTGATTTACAAATATGAATTACCCCAAGTCTCCCGATAAAAACGGTACCTCACTTGTGTGGGTCGGCCTTGTGCCTGCGACAGGAAACGGCGCAAAGTGCAACGTGGTCACACCTAAATTTTGCAGTTACAAATTGACCCTTTTTTGGCAAAGTGCCTACCTGTAGTTTTTGCACCCTAGCTCTGCCGGCACCTAGGGAAACCTAGCAAACCTATACATTTTTTAAAAGTAGACACCCAGGGAAATTCAGGATGGGGTGACTCGACTGCCTACCACCAGGTTTTGTTACCCAGAATCCCTTGCAAAGCTAAGAATTTGACAAAAAAAACACATTTTCCTCACATTTCTGTGGTGAAAAGTTCTGGAATCTGCGTGGATCAACAAATTTTCCCCCACCCAGCGTTCCCCTAGGTTTCCTGAAAAAAATGGTACCTCACTTGCGTGAGTAGGCATAGTGGCTGCGACACGAAACAGCGCAAAACGCAACGTGGTCGCACCTCAATTTCCCAGTGAAATCTTGCGCTCTTTGGACAAAGAGACTACCTTTTGTTTTTGAGCCCTAGCTCTGCCAACACCTAGGGAAACCTAGCAAACCTACACATTTTTTAAAACTAGACACCCAGGGAAATTCAGGATGGGGTGACTCGTCTGCCTACCCCCAGGTTTTGTTACCCAGAATCCCTTACAAAGCTAAGATTTTGAAAAAGAAAAACACATTTTCCTCACATTTCTGTGGTGGAAAGTTCTGGAATCTGCGTGGATCAACAAATTTCCACCCACTCAGCGTTCCCCCAAGTCTCCTGAAATAAAATGGTACCTCACTTGCGTGGGTAGGCATAGTGGCTGCGACATGAAACAGCGCAAAACGCAACGTGGTCGCACCACAATTTCCCAGTGAAATCTTGCACTTTTTGGACAAAAAGACTACCTTTTGTTTTTGCGCCCTAGCTCTGCCAGCACCTAGGGAAACCTAGCAAACCTATACATTTTTGAAAACTAGACACCCAGGGGAATTCAGGATGGGGTGACTCGTCTGCCTACCCCCAGGTTTTGTTACCCAGAATCCCTTGCAAAGCTAAGATTTTGACAAAAAAACACATTTCCCTCACATTTCTGTGGTGGAAAGTTCTGGAATCTGCGTGGATCAACAAATATCCACCCACACAGCGTTCCCCCAGGTCTCCCAATAAAAATCGTACCTCACTTGCGTGGGTAGGCATAGTGGCTGCGACATGAAACAGCGCAAAACGCTACGTGGTTGCACCTCAATTTCCCAGTGAAATTTTGCGCTTTTTGGACAAAGAGACTAAATTTTGTTTTTGCGCCCTATTTCTGCCAGCACCTAGAGAAACCTAGCAAACCTATACATTTTTAAAAACTATACACCCAGGGGAATTCAGGATGGGGTGACTCGTCTGCCTACCACCAGGTTTTGTTACCCAGAATCCCTTGCAAAGCTAAGATTTTGACAAAAAAAACAAATTTTCCTCACATTTCTGTGGTGGAAAGTTCTGGAATCTGCGTGGATCAACAAATTTCCTCCAACCCAGCATTCCCCCAGGTCTCCCGACAAAAATGGTACCTCACTTGCGTGGGTAGGCATAGTGGCTGCGACATGAAACAGCGCAAAATGCAACGTGGTCGCACCTCAATTTCCCACTGAAATTTTGCGCTTTTTGGACAAAGAGACTACCTTTTGTTTTTGAGCCCTAGCTCTGCCAACACCTAGGGAAACCTAGCAAACCTACACATTTTTGAAAACTAGACACCCAGGGAAATTCAGGATGGGGTGACTCGTCTGCCTACCCCCAGGTTTTGTTACCCAGAATCCCTTGCAAAGCTAAGATTTTGACAAAAAACACATTTCCCTCACATTTCTGTGGTGGAAAGTTCTGGAATCTGCGTGGATCAACAAATATCCACCCACACAGCGTTCCCCCAGGTCTCCCAAAAAAAATTGTACCTCACTTGCGTGGGTAGGCATAGTGGCTGCGACATGAAACAGCGCAAAACGCAACGTGGTTGCACCTCAATTTCCCAGTGAAATTTTGCGCTTTTTGGATAAAGAGACTAAATTTTGTTTTTGCGCCCTATTTCTGCCAGCACCTAGAGAAACCTAGCAAACCTATACATTTTTGAAAACTAGACACCCAGGGGAATTCAGGATGGGGTGACTCGTCTGCCTACCACCAGGTTTTGTTACCCAGAATCCTTTGCAAAGCTAAGATTTTGACAAAAAAAACAAAGTTTCCTCACATTTCTGTGGTGGGAAGTTCTGGAATCTGCGTGGATCAACAAATTTCCTCCCACCCAGCGTTCCCCCAGGTCTCCCGACAAAAATGGTACCTCACTTGCGTGGGAAGGCATAGTGGCTGCGACATGAAACAGCGCAAAATGCAACGTGGTCGCACCTCAATTTCCCAGTGAAATTTTGCGCTTTTTGGACAAAGAGACTACCTTTGGTTTTTGCGCCCTAGCTCTGCCAGCACCTAGGGAAACCTAGCAAACCTATACATTTTTTAAAACTAGACACCCAGGGGAATTCAGGATGGGGTGACTCGTCTGCCTTCCCCCAGGTTTTGTTACCCAGAATCCCTTGCAAAGCTAAGATTTTGACAAAAAAAAAATTCCTCACATTTCTGTGGTGGAAAGTTCTGGAATCTGCGTGGGTCAAAAAAGTTTCACCCACCCAGCGTTCCCCCAGGTCTCCTGAAAAAAATGGTACCTCACTTGCGTGGGTAGGCATAGTGGCTGCAACAGGAAACGTTTCAAATCGTGCGGTGGTGAATTTACAATACCCAATTGCAAAACGACCTTGATTTTTGGGGGGGGCTCCTGAGTTTTTGGCCCGGGGCTCAGTGGTATTCTTTGGAAAGTGCCAAACCCAAACAGTTCTGAAAAGAAGACACCCGGGGGAGTCTAGGGAGGTATGGCATGCGTGGGTCCCCCAATGTTTTCCTACCCAGAACTCCTTGCAAACCTTAAAATTAGGTAAAAATATCACTTTTCCAAACTTTTTTGCGTGGGATCTCCGTGCCGGCAAAAATGTCCTACCACCCAGCGTTCCCCTTGTTCTCCCGAGTAAAAGGATACCTCACTTGTGTGGATGCCCCAAAGCAGAACAGGCCAAAAATGAATTTTGAAAAAAGTAGTATTTAAGTTTTACAAGTTAAGCCCCCCTGCCTTAGTCACAGGCCTTTGGCCCACCCACACAAGTGAGGTATCATTTTACTCGGGAGAACAAGGGGAACGCTGGATGGTAGGACATTTGTGCGGACACGGAGATCCCACGCAAAAATGTATGGAAAACTGTTTTTTTAACCTAAATTTATGGTTTGCAGGGATTTCTGGGTAGGAAAACATTGGGGGACCCACGCATACCATACCTCCCTGGACTCCCCCGGGTGTCTAGTTTTCAGAACTGTTTGGGTTTGGTAGTTTCCAAAGATGCCCGCCGAGCCCCGGTCCAAAAACTCAGCCCCCCCCCAAAAAGAAGGTAATGTTGCTATTGGATATTGAAATTTCTCCATTGTAGGATTTGGACCTTTTTTCTGTTGCAGCCACTATGCCTATCCACGCAAGTGAGGTACCATTTTTATCGGGAGACCTGGGGGAACGCTGGGTGGGAGGAAATTTGTTGATCCACGCAGATTCCAGAACTTTGTGTGAGCCCAGTGATGCACGCTTTCCCACACAAAAAAAGTGTGAAAAAACTGATTTTTTCAGCAAAAATTGAGGTTTGCAAGAGATTCTGGGTAAAGGAACGTTGGAGGATCAACGCAAGCCGTACCTCCTTGGAAGCCCCCGGGTGTCTACTTTTCAGAAATGTGTGGGTTTGGTAGGTTTCCCTAGATGGCCGTCTCGCACAGGGCCAAAAACCCAGGCAACCCCTCTTGCAAAAGCTGGTGGTATTGAATGTCAATACCACCAGCTTTTCTGCCCCCCCCTGGGTCCAGATGCGGCCCAAAAAATGGCTGATCTGCCCCCAGGGGGGGCAGAAAAGTCTAAAAAATAAATATGGCCCACTAGGAAGCGACCCTTCCCCAAGGGGTCGCTTCCTTTGCAAATGTAAACAAATCCCTGGTGTCTAGTGGGCTTTTCTGCCCCCCCCCCTGGGTGCAGATCGGCCAAAAAAACGGCAAATCTGCCCCAGGGGGGGGGCAGAAAAGTCTGAAAAATCATTTTCCCCCAAAATGGAAGCGACCCTTGCCCAAGGGGTCGCTTCCAGCACACAACAAACCATACAAACACAATCCCTGGTGTCTAGTGGGGCATTCCTGGTGCACGGTCGCGACGCTGTGCGCGATCGTGCACCAGGAATGCCCTGCATTGGGACATCAGGGGAGAGGAAACATAGTTTCCTCCCCCCCGATGCCTCAAGGCACCGAAAACCGCCCCCCCGCCCCACCGGAGCACCAAAAACCCACCTGTCTGCTGAACGCGCTGGAACCAAATGGCTTCCAGCGCGTCCAGCGCTTCCTGATGACGTCGGCGTGCGCTGTGCGCGCTGACGTCACCAGGAAGCGTGGGGGGGCCAGGGGGTGGCAGCGGAAAGACTTCCGCTGCCACCCCTGCAAAAACAACGAAGATCACTGCACAAGGGGGGGAGCACAGCCCAACCGATGCTGATGACGGAACCGCTCCGTCATCAGCATCGAAGGGGTTAATGTGTTTGAATGGATGGGCAATATGGTTAGTGTGATTGGCAGATTTTCCTCGCTCCATGTTGCTGTGAAACTGTTACTGAAAAGGGGGGCCCTCGGCCCCCCCACCCGCATGGCGGTGCGGCGATCCCCTCTCCCCTTGCCTCCTGGTGTTGGGGACGTGGCCTCCCGGCTTCCAATGCTGACGCGGGGGGTGTGTGCCGCACCACCGGTTGGCTGGCGCCCGACCCCTGACTCGGAAGGCGTTGTACAGTCTTCCGGGTCGGAGGGGCGGGTGGCTGGGGGCGGGGGGAGGGGGAGTGCCGCCCCCTCCCCGGGAATAAAGGAGGGGGGAGCGCTCAGGTGGCCCCTTGTCGCCTGGACGCTTCCCCACACTGGTCGTGCCCCGCGCTCAGGGCTTCCTAATTTTCTTTTCTTATATTTCAGGTTGTTGTCTGCGGTCAAGCGGCTGAAGGAGGCGCCGAGTCTTAGGAGGACAGCGGGCGAAAGAGAACACATTGAACACGGCAGCGCCTTGACTCAAAAAGTCGTAATATTTTCTCTTTCACTGCAGGTCAGCGCCGAAGTGAGGACTACTATTTGGGGTGTGTGGGAGCGCGACATTGGAAGCAGACAGTCTGAGCGTGGACCGTACATTACGGAGCATTCACCAGGCAACTCGGGTACAGTGGACGCAAAGTCGGTGTTGTCTGAGTACGGGACCGTGGAACACACAGAACGTCGGTGGTAAGAGGAGAGCAGGGGGCTCGCATTTCATTGCTTCTAGTTGCGGCCGGGTGGTTCTACGTTAGAGTTTGGTCACCCCTGACAATCAGACAAGCCAGTTTGTTGCGGTCACAGTTGCATGGTGCTCACAGCCCCCTGCGTATCCTCTGTCTGTTGAAGGTACAAGTGTGCACGGGTCCCGATTTTGGGCAGTAAAAGTGTCGTGCAGTGGGCAGCAGAATGCCAGGAGCTAAGGGGGCTAAGGGGACAAAAATGGAGATGATGATGCAAGCCATGATGCGTAGGATGAATGCCATTGATAAAAAGTTGGGTAAGGTTGATGATATGGAGGCTTGCATGAATGAGAGGATTGATGGCATTGCGGGCCCACAGGGTAGGCCCAAATGGCAGATTACGGCGCATTTGCCAAGGGGGATTTCAACACCTCACCTAAGAGGAGCAAGGCCTAGAGATCTAGGTGCAGCGCACCCGCTTCTGCACCTCCGGCTGTCCCCCCTACACCCGAGCCGGTAGTGCCAGTGCCCGTGGCACCGGCTCCTGCCTTGCCACCGGGGGCCCCTCCTGTGGGGCCGGCCTCGTTTGCCCCCGTTGGGCCGCTTCCGACGGCTCCCGTGCTGGCCCCTATTGGGCCCCTCCCACTTGTGGTACCAATCCCAGTGCCGGGGGCACCGCCACTGGCCGCCCCAGTATCTCGCCCACCAGCGGGCCGGGCGTGCCCCCGGGGGGCCCGGTGGGGCTGGCGGTAGTGCCAGATTCAGAAGCTCCAGTCCCACCCGAACTAGCAGCTCAGATAGCGGCCATATTGCCTTGGTTGCAAAAGGGGGGTATGTTGCCCTCAACGTCGGATCATACCGCTGAGGCGGAAAAATGGTGGAAAAAATTAGGGCAGCAACGGCTGCTGGTGGTGCTGCTGGCCCCTCTTCTTCTTCAATTGCAGGTGCGAATACCCCCCAACCGAACGTAATCAAAGGTGGACCGGCTCAAGCGTCCGGAAATGGTAAGGAGGTGGCTCTGCCTCTCTTGGGTGACGGTTCAATCCCGTCCAGGAGTGAGGATCTAGCACAACATGTTTCCCGGGCTGTGAAAGAAATGATTTGGGCGGGAAAGTATATTTATATTTTTTCTCTGTTGGACAATAGGGAAATGGAGAATGCCAAAGTACTTAAAGAATGGATGCACCCTAGCGAATGGAGAGTACAGTGTGCTAAATTCAGGGTGGAGGAAACATTGCTTAATTGGATCAGGGCCTTCTCGATTCTTAAGGCTATCACGGTAGAACGCCCTCCCAATGTACAGGCAGCAATGGCTTGCTACCAGAGCAGGATTGTAGGGTGGAGCGAGCAGTACCCTGGGGAGGTGTGGAAGGAGTATGATGTGAATTTCAGGAAATCTAAGGAATTTGACTCATCATTGGCATGGGACAAGGTTGACTCTATGTCTTGGCATAAGCAGTTCTCAGGGAACATGGCCTCGGGCCAGTCCACCAGTGCAGTCAAGGTGTTCTCTGCAAAACCTCAGCAGCCCTTTCGGTCAGCACAGGGGCATGACTTCCCAGAGAAGAATAGGGGGGTGGGGGTGAAAGGAGGGATGTGTGCTGGGACTTTAATAAGCGCTCCTGTACGAGGCCGGCTGGCACATGTAAATTTAAACACGCCGGCGCAATTTGCGGTCACACCTCCCATCCCGAGATAACGTGCAGGTACAGAAATGGTAACCAAGGTCAGAGAGGGGGGAAGAAACCAGAATAGGGTGGAGGGCACGGTTGGTCCCACTCCCATAAACGTCTTGGCACTGATCCCATGGTTGAACAGATACCCAGACCACACAGCTGCTATTCTACTGCAGGAAAGATTCTCCCAAGGTTTCCGGATCCCGGCAGGGGGATACACAGGCAGCGCACATTGCAGGAATCAGTTATCGGTACAACATAATCCGGCAGTAGTGGCTGCTAAGATTGGAACGGAGCTGTCCTTGGGCAGGTTAGCTGGGTCATTCCAGGAGGTGTCTGTCCCCGACTTTGTGTGTTCACCACTGGGTGTAGTACCCAAGAAGGAGAAGGACGAGTTTAGACTGATTCACAACCTATCGGCACCAAGAGGGGCATCTTTGAATGACGCCATAGATGATGCTATTTGTAGTGTGAAGTACGCTTCGTTTGACCAGGCCGTGGAACTATTGCAGGGATTAGGTCCGGGCGCACTAATGGCAAAATCGGACATTGAATCTGCTTTTCGTCTCCTACCTGTTCATCCGTTGGACCACCACCTCCTGGGTTTCGCTTTTGAAGGCAAATTTTACATTGATAAGTGCTTGCCTATGGGTTGTTCCATATCATGTGCATACTTTGAGACTTTTAGCTCTTTTCTAGAATGGGTCATGCGGCAGTCGACGGGCCACAATCAGGTCATGCATTATTTAGACGACTTCCTTTTCCTAGGAGCGGCGGGTACTCGGGAGTGTGCTTGGGCATTGCAGGAATTTTGCCTGCTCATGCGGGCTTTCGGGGTCCCGCTGGCACCCGGAAAGACGGTTGTCCCGCCCACCTGTTTGGAATTCCTTGGCATTGAAATAGATTCAGTGGAGGGGTGCTTCAGGTTGCCCAGGGACAAAGTGTCTAGGGTTAGGGCAGCGCTGCGCCAGTGCCTACTCAAAGACAAGGTTACCTTACAACAACTGCAGGAGACGGTGGGGCAACTGAACTTTGCATTGCGGGTCATCCCAATGGCACGCCCCTTCTCACGCCCTATTGCCCATGCCATGAAGGGATTGCGGGAGAAACATCACCGCACTAGGTTGTCATCTGAGGTTTGCCAGGATATGCGGATATGGATGGCATTCCTGGAGGACTTTAATGGCAGGATAGTGTGGCCCGGCCCCCCCACTACATCAGCAGAGTTGGGTTTATGGACAGACGCTGCTGGTAGCGTGGGCTTTGGCGCCATCCTGGGGACCAAGTGGGTTGCCCAGAGGTGGCCTGAGGAGTGGAGGTCGTGGGGTTTGACCACCAACATCGGCTTTCTGGAACTGTTCCCGATATGGGTAGCATTGATGGTCTGGCCAGAACACATACGCAATCAATCTGTGGTGTTCTGGTCGGATAACATGAGCGTGGTGGAATGCATTAACCAGCAAGCGGCACGGTGTCCATTCATATTGCGCTTGGTAAAGGAGATTGCGCTGCAAAGCTTGAAATGGAATGTGGTTTTCAGAGCCAAACATGTGCCAGGCGTCCTCAATAATGCAGCTGACTCCCTTTCTTGCTTTAAAATGCAGGTATTCTGGGAACAGCTTCCTGCAGCAGACCCCTCGCCAGCACATTTCCCGGCTGCTCTCTGGCAGATTGGTGCCCCAAACTACTGCACCTCGTGGCAGCTAGCTTAGCCCCCAGGACCAAGACAGCATACAAAGGGGCGTTCTTGTCTTACCGTACTTTCTTGGGGCACGGATGGGAGGTTAGCTGGGCGCAAGAGGACAGTTTTGTAGCTTATCTGGAATTGATGCACAAGGAAGGGCGCTCAGTGGCAGCTGCGAATAGGCATAGGGCAGCTGTCTCCTTTTTTGCACAGGCCAAGGTCATGAGGGATCATACGAACACTTTTGTGGTACGCAAGGCTTTGAGGGGTTGGTGCCGCATACAGGGAAACTCAACGGATTTGAGAAAGCCGATAGGTCTAGTACGGCTCACAGCCTTACTATCGACACTTCATGGCGTCTGTAGCTCAACGTGGGAGGTGCTGCTGTTCAAAGCTGCGTTCGCACTAGTGTTCTATGGAGCCCTAAGGATAGGCGAGTTGGTAGCGACGTCAAAAGCAGATAAACAGGGCGGCCTTCAATTGGCCTGCGTGATGATCAGAGAGGATACAATGTGGGTGACAATTCAGAGATCAAAAACTGACCAGGAGGGACGGAGGGATACCATAGTGCTCCATCGGACCCGGACCAATCCTAGTTGCCCGGTCTCACACGTAGAGGTCTTCAGATGGCAGCGGGAGTGTACGGCTGGGGGGGCATTATTGTGTCACGCAAACGGTACAGCACTGACCAGGTATCAGTTTAGGAGAGTCTTGGAGTTGGCGGTGGCTAGAGCAGGCTTATATCCTACAGAACTTGGTACCCACTCTTTCAGAATTGGGTCAGCAACTGAAGCAGTTGTAAGGGGACTCTCAGTAGAGAAGGTTAAGAGAATTGGCAGATGGTCGTCTGAATGTTACAAACGATATGCACGGATTGACATGTTATAACATGGCAAGGTGACTCACGCCTGGTATTTTCTGTTTTTTGCAGTTTCTCAAACTTGTCACGCGGGGGAGGAACTCGCCGAGGAGCGTCAAGGAACGACAGCAGTTCAACACAAGCGACAAGAAGATCAACGAAAAGTGGTGACTTGGATTGTGGGCCAGTCTTATGTGCGGCGCGCTAAACATGGTTTTCTTTCAAGTGAAAGGAGGAGAAGGGCGGAGAAAAAGGGGGTTTCTGTTTCCTTCTTTGGGAGGGGGGGCTTATGCCTAAGCCAGTTCAGAGATTATTTTCAGGAACTCTTATCTCAGCAACCCGCCCCCCGTCAGTGGTGACACTTCACCTGGGGGAGAACGATTTGGCCAAACTGGGTAGGCGCATCCTTATAGAGGAAATCATCTCCACTGCGGGGTGGGTGGCCAGGACATGCCCGGGTTGCACAGTAGTTTGGTCACAACTTATACCTCGGTGGCAGTGGCGAAGGGGGGACTCGGTCAAGGCGTTGAATCACTCGGTAAAGAGGATCAACTCACAATTGGACAAATTATTTCGAGCATGTGGGAAGGCGGGGGTCTTGCGACCCCCCGCCTTCCAAAGACAATTATATTTCGTGTCAATGTGTTCTGGGTTGATGTGGGTTCACAGGGAGGGGGGCGGTAGCCGTCACTGACCATGTGCAAATTGTAGCTACTCTTTTGCTCAGAGCGGAGCGAAATAGGGTGTGACTATGCTGAATGACCAAGGTGATGTAATGTAATGTAAATATACTTTTATAGAGCGCAGCTTTCACTCCAGGGAGCATCTTGGCGCTGTAGCCCGTAGCCTAGATGGAAAGGCCGGAAAAAGTTACTCACACATCAGACTCGTCTACGCTAATCTCCCTGTGTCTATACCAGAGTCATGCATACTGTATCTGGGAGGTTAAAGACCCAAGTTTTCAAGGCCTTTCTGAAACTGCTGTCAGATCCCTGTGGTTAGAGTTTGACTACCAGGCATCGTGATCACGGGTCAGTGCAAGTGTTTCTACCCATAGGGGGATATTCTCAAGAACATGTGATAAATATCGCAAAATTAGCTTAACGCAATTTTTTACATCGCAGCCTATCACAGGAAAATAACGCTGTGTTAACATCGTATTCTCAACACGGCGGTACCATGCCATAGTCTCCCGATAACACGTCAAATGACCACGTTAAAATTAACGCGATGCCTAAAAATGCGAAACACAAACGCTAAAAAAGCTGCAATGTCCCAAACAGCGATACAAAAATAAGCGATAACCAGCAACAGGCCTGCAAATCCCAGGCGTCATGCGGGAAATTGCACCATTAAAGTAGAGAAAAAACTGTGAGATGACAATGTACGAGTACAACCTCACATCTGTGATGTAGTATAAATGTCCGCTGTCCCGCATCAAATAGGCATCTCCTTACAAGCAGTCACAATGTACATTGTTATGCAGTCTGTATGTAAACTTTGCCAATGTGTAAATATACATTGAACATGCTGGGAAACTGCATCTCCCCTTTACATTGCAGAGAGGCAATCAACATCTCCTACAGAGCAGACTTTACATCACATCAGTGATGATTGAGACGACCCCCAGCACAACGACTATGAAAAACTCCAACGGTTCATGGACAACCTCTGCACCCCACTTCCAGTAGCAGAGTAGCTCAGCACCATTGAGGTGAGTCCACCCCCTGCACAGACCACACAGCAGGAAGCACCCACCACCATGTCTGGCTGCCAGCACCTCACAGAAGAACACATGGTGTTCCAACGCTGTGTGTTAGACGGCCAGAAGGAGCTGGCTGAACAGGTGGGGGTGGGGTTTGACCTTATGGCAGCCAAACTAGATGCCATAAGTGGGTGTCTAAGTCCCATCCGGGACCACTTATACTCCCTAACGGACACCCAGAGTCCGCACCATGCACTCCAACAATCCATGGCTGGCATCGCTGGAGTCATGACTCGCAGACAACAACAACTGTATAGTCAGTGTTGCTACAGCGATGTCGTCCGTGATTTGGGAAACATAAGGAGGGTCATGGAGAACAGGGAGCGGATGCAGACGTATAGAATGGCTACCACAGCTCCACAAGAGAAGATGGGATCTTTCATGCCCTGCAGATCCTCACCATTGGAGTGATGCCACAAGACAATGCACAAATGAATGCTGCTGCTACTACTAGATCCACATCTCCGGCCCTGATGTGTCAGTGTCACACAGTGCTGCAGACCAAACACCACCACCCACATGTGAGGTACAGGAAACGTCAGAGGATGAAGATGAGGATGAATCTGCCAGTGGTAAGAAGGAAGCAGGAGCACTCATCTCCGCCATACTGCTTGTTCTGCTTGGTTCTGCCCTCTGCATCATGCCTTGGAATTACACCTTCCACCGCCCCCCGATACACTCTGCGACACTAACCTTGGACCTCGACGTGGACTGCCATATTTTGTTTGCTTAACAATGACACAGCAATGAGTCTGTGGACTGCACTCTTCCCCTTCCGAGTAACTTGTCAATCCCTAAAGGACTCTGGCCTGCCCTTCACAGGGTTACGTTGTAAAGTGTTGTCGGCATGGCCCAGTACTAAGACAGCTTCAACACTCCACTGAATTTGAATAATACATACTAATACACACAGACGTGTCATGTCTTTGATTAATCAAGTAGGAAAGCATGGACAAATGTAGCGGTAGCGGTAATAGGTAATAGGTAAAACTTTATTTGCATAGTTACTTAAAACCATTGCAATGCATACAATTAATACAACCATATTAAAATGTTCCATGTTTAAAAGTGAATGCTCCCTCATGAGCGTCGCAACATGACCTTCAAAAGACGTTTCAATGTCAATACAATTTAAATGTCCCAGATGTTTTTGTCTTTACTGCCTGTGAGAGGTTGTAATCCGCTGTAAGATTTATCCAATCACTTAGTAAAATTTCCCCCATAGCGCAATGGACTACAAAGTGACAATCAGTTTGGCATTTTTAAACGAGCTGCTTCGAGAAATTTAACTAACCTAGTGTTCAGTTGTGGTGATGAGGGATCAAAGCATGCCAGGACAGCTTGTCTCCTTGTCCTGATACCTCTTTGATTAAAGCAAGTTTTTAGCAGCTGGTGATGAGGGATCAAAGCATGCCAGGACAGCTTGTCTCCTTGTCCTGATACCTCTTTGATTAAAGCAAGTTTTTAGCAGCTGGTAGCGATTCCCCCTTACATCCATGTTGCTCATGTGTGGGACTTGAGTCACGGGGTGCTTCCCTGCATCATGTTGGTACATATTTGACTCTAAAAGAAGTCCTGTTGTCAATTGTAGGTCACAAATGACAGCCTATATGTAATGATTTGGGACACATGTGAAACGCTGATGAGTGATATTCCGTACTATCTTTGACACACAGAAATGTCATTTTGAATATGTGACACCCTAAACAGCCTCTCTGTACAGAAGTGACACAACCACCATCAATTTCAAATTATGAGATTGTTAGCACTACTTGTTGCACTTACACTTGTCAGAGTGATGTGCTTGTACAGAGGAGTGACATGCACTCAGGGAATGTGTATTGTAATGAAGTTATTTGCACCTGCTGTGCCTGTGGTCATTTTGTGCTGTCCCATGATTGCTAAGGACTGTGAAATTTGACGTGTTCATGTGAAGAAATTGTCAATGATGGTGTTCCTACAGGCTATTCCTACTGCAGCTGTGGTGGGGTGTGGTCCACCTGCCTCATCCTCCTCATCATCGTCCGGTACATCTGGCGCTTGCATCCATGGGGCATTGGTGTGTACACATATATTGTGCAACACACAACATGCAACGATCATCTTGCACACGATGTCTGGGCTTTAGAGGAGCCTTCCACCTGTGATGTCCAGGCACCTGAAACGGGACTTCAACATGCCAAATGTACGTTCCACGATGCCCCTGGTGCATTTGTGGGAGCACTGTACTGCCTATGGGCCTGTGTGTTCTGGGCTCGGAGGGGTGTCATCATCCAAGGGCAGCGTGCATATGCATGATCATCTCTGACAGTGCAGAGAGACATGAGTCAATAGTTGGTTCTGCATGATGTGTTGGCAGGCCCACTGGTTCATTGGTTTGTGGTATGTGTGACTTAGTGCTTCCTGTTTGACATGTGCGACTTGTACTGTGGTAGGGCCCGGGCCCTCATGCATAAATAATTACCACACGGACACACTTTGATAGTTTGTGGAACTGGCTACGGGCACGTGCCCCGATCCCCTTTTATTGCCAAGGTGACATGTCTAGTGATGCCTGTGCTGGATGGGTGTGGGGTGAGTGTAAGCCAGCCCTCAGGGAGTGATTGGTGCTGGCAACAACTACAACAGTGATCAGACAATCATTAGTTCAAGTTCAAACAGCAAGGGCCCATGACTTTAGCTGCACTGAGTTAGTGGCCCCGGATGCACTACGGCCGGCACAGGCACATCGTCATGGGTTGGTGACTTGAGGTGCACTGAGGTAGGGCCACAACAGCTGAGCAGGTCCTCGTTGATGTCCAAGGTGAATGTCACAGAGTGTTTCTGGGGACAGTGGAAGGTGTTCTTCCAGGGCATGATGCAGAGGGCAGAACCAAGCAAAAACAGGCAATATGGAGGAGATGATTGCTACAGACTCATTCTTAACACCAAGTCAGTATCAGCTAAATGATGATGAAGACAACCCCCAGGCCATATACTCAGACGCCAACAAAGTTCAACCAGAGAGTGTCCTTGAATTTCGGGGCACAGAGTTAGTGGCACAGAGCTGAAAGAGGATGCAGTCTGCATTGAGGCCTGTACAATGATATAAACTCTGCCATGAATAAATCAAGGCTCAGTTTCAAATGTGTGACCTACTCAACCACAGTGTAGGCCAGAGGCAGTGGTCAGCAGGGGCCCACATCCACGTGTTGTTGGCCTGCGATGCACAGAGTTAGTGGCACCAGAGCAGTTGTTGGTAGTGTTTGATCATCTCTATAACGATGATCCTTTTTTCCTACTGACTGAACTGCATCTTCCTCTTACTCCTCTCCTTGCATACAATGATAAGAACTCAGCCATTGAAAAATCAAGACTCATTTCCAAACGTGTGACCTACTTGACCCCAGTGTAGGCAGGAGGCAGTGGTGGAGTATGTCAACGGGAAAGGAGCGCTGGGGCCTGTGTTGCGGAGGCCAGTGATGGTCTGAGGAGGCTGCCTGTCTTGGAGCTTGCACCAGCACGTGGTGGACCCTCTTTGATACATGCTGTGTCGGCAGGTCAGCAGTGAGGCCTGGGTATGCAGGGGTGGCCAAAACAGGTCTGGGGTCCAGCGGCCTCGGGTGCAGCAGGCGCACAGAATTGCAGGCACCACCGCTCACAGTGTCGGCCTCGTGGCGGCATGAAAGGCGCCACCCTGGCAGACACATGGGCATTATTGAAAAGAATCAGGCCCAGAGCAAGGGGCTTTTTATTTACACCCCTACCCTGGCCTAGCACATGCCAGGCCAGCCCACTCTGCTCACGCTTACAGGGGGAGATGTAACAAGCTACATTCCCGCGATCTTCCCCACTGCCTGGGGTAACATGGTTGAATCCACTGTCCACTGCACCCCAAACACCAGCAGTATATGTCGACAAGGACATGTCTGTGGTCTGCATACTGCAGTCTGGCCAGCACATCGAGCCCACACTTGGCATTGTGTGCATTCATATTCATGGGTCACTTGCCTCCTTCGCACATGCCTGGTTCCCACCTCTCCTCATATTCTGCTATTGTGTGGCTGAGGTGCCATTCCGTTAATGGCTTGTGTACATGGCTAGCCCAGGTTACCACAGTAAGCTGTGCTGTCGTGTCTGGTAGGTGGGCATGTTGTTTGGCATGTTGTATGTGAGTTTGTAACGTGTACATTCCCAGAGTTGTGAGTTGCATGATTGTGGAGTTGAGGAGTGTGGTGTATTCATTTGGTACATACCAACGAGCAGGGCATTTCCGTAGGTGCCATCCGGATAGCACTCGTTGATGATGGACTGTTGGAAGATGTAGGAATCATGCACACTGCCTAGGTAGTTGGTGACGACATTGGTGAAGAGGCCCCGGTGGTCCACTATTGCCTGCACATTGATGGAATGCATGTGCTTTCTGTTGCAGTCATTGTGTGCAATGTGGGTAGGGGGCACAAGTATGACATGTGTGCAGTCAATTGCCCCCAACAAGTGCGGGAATCCAGCTATGGAGTAGAAGCCTTGCTTGATCTCCAGCTGTTCCTGTGCAGTGTGGGGGAAGTGAAGGTGCTGGGGTACCAAGCTGATGATGGCATCCAAGACAGTTGTGGTGATCTTTGATAGGGCTGGCTGTGAGACTCCTCCAACTCTAGTGGTTGTTGGTTGTAAGGTACCTGAGGCCAAGTAGTGCAACACAGCCAGCAGGTTAGTCTGTGGAGGGATGTTAGTTGTCCACTGTTTGGTACCATCAACCTGCGGGCAATGATGGTCAGGATGCAGAGGATGGTTGTCCTTTCGTGCCTGTAGTGGGCAATGACATCCTCTGGTGTTAAGTCTGTGTATGAGGCTGGTGCCTTTTCTGAAGGTCCACTGTCTTTGTCTGCGCTGCCTTTGTGGTAGTCCATGGAGGGCAGAGAGGATTCAGGGGGATGGGAATAGTAATGTTTACCCTCCGCTATCCATCGCTTTCTCCGCTGTTGAACTCACTAGAGCCTAAATAGTAATGTTTACTCCTCCACTCACTGGAGTGGGAATAGTATGGTATACCCCTCTGCTATAGAATGCTTTCCCTACTGTTGCACTCACTGGAGTGGGTATAGTAATTTTTAACCCCTACGATATCCAGTGCTTTCCCTACTGTACACTCACCTGAGTGGGAATAGTAATTTTTACCCGCTCTCTAACCTACGTTTTCACTACTATTGTGTTTATTTTCTTATTAAATGTATGTTTATTCATTTCTTAATACTTTAATGTGTTAATTAAATATAGAATATTTTATTTAATTTTAAAATATGTGTATATGTGTTTATTTTATTTTTATATAATTTAAAAAGTGTATTAATTAAATAAAGATATAGTTGTATTTAAGTAAATATATGTATATGCACACTTGCTTGTGCTTTTATTTATTACATGAAGTGTATTAGTTATAATTAGTTAAAATATGTTACATTTAATATATTTTGTTAATAATATTAATATTATTTAATTAATTTTATTTAAGTTATGTTATTTTTTAAAGTCGATATTTTTTCTTTTATTTTTTTTACATCAATATTTTTGTGTTGATATTATTGTACTTACCTGTTTAGGTATAGGAAGTCGATATTTTTTTATCGATATTTTTACATCGATATTTTTTTATCTAGATTTTTACTATCGATATTTTAACATGGAACCTTTTCAATGTGTTAAATTGTTATTTTTACTTCTGAGCTATTTAACTTGTAAACCTCAGTCATGTTCAGTTGATAGATAAGCTGCTAAATCAGTGTTCAGTCTACTTTCTAAAGAATAATCTCACCCCTTCAGTGGGTTTAGCAGCAATCGACTTTTCAGGCATTTACTGAAGGGTGTGTCCAAAGGGTTCCATTGTGGGATGAGTTCTATCTTTCTCAGGATACAATAATAGAATGTAAAGAACTCTCAAGATCTCAAATTTGGAAGCTGCCTCATATTTGACTACATGCTTACTTTCTTGAATGCCCTCCATGGAGTTGCCAGGTTTGTATGGGGTTGATCTGATGTGACAAAGAATATCTTGGATGTTTTTGCTTCTTTTATGCTACTCGAGTTTCAGGATAGATTTCTCTTTCTCACCTGGTTCAGTCATCATGTGGCCCACAAGAGGTTAAAAGTCTACAGATGTTTAAAGAATACATTATAATAAGGACTTTTCAGGCTTAAATCCAGACTTCATTTTGCATGTTTGCTGACAAATTATTGAGACTGCAGGCTTGCAGTATACACACTGGTTAGACTCTGCTACCACTTCCTTGTCACCTGTGAAAAGGACCAAGATTAAGAGAGATCAGATATCTGCCCAATAATTCTCTGCTGACCTAATGGCCATTAAACAGAACTGCAGGCGGCAGGAGAAAAAATGGAGAGCCAGCATTACAATTCAGAAAATGCTAAATATAAGATCTGCTTAAATATTAGGCACTGATTCCTGTGGTGAAATTCACTTACTTAACCATCAAGATTGAGGCAGTAGCAAATTCTTCAAAGGAATTACTTGCCACATTAAAAAAATACTTACCAGCAACGTTTCATTCATGCCAACAGAGTGCAGTCAATCTATTTGTAATACTGTGGCAGAGGTTTTCTGTATTAAAGTTGAAGATGTTTACACAAAATGTCTTCTCTTTGATTTGTATCTTTCTCAGTCATGCCATCTTCTATACAACCAGATATGGACTCCTCACTTAGCCATTGTATCCAACCATCCAGAGCTGTGGGTACTAAATTGATTGAGACCTCCAAATCAGGTTCACTGTGTGAACATTGTTCTTCTAGTGTTGCCATCTACGCAGCCAAGATTCTTGGGCCTAATCTGGCAGAGATCTTCCAACTGAAGTGCCAGTCTGTATTAATTCCTTCAGCCTAGAAGAAAGTTTCAGTTTCACCATTAATTAAAATACCTTTGCTCGATCCACGAGTCCAAGCAGCTATCGCCCCATCTCTTGTCCTCCACTACCTGCCAAGATCATTGAAAGGTCCTGAACAAACTTATGGTTGAGTAATCCATACCAATAATCTCCTGGATGTCACCCAGTTTGTTTTTGGTGTTGGACACAAGCTGCTGAGGAGATCAGGATGTAACTTGATCAGGGGGAAGAGCTGCCCTGATCCTGCTTGAAATGTCAGCAGCCTTAGAAACTGTGAATCATGGGTTGCTAATGGAGTTTCTGAGCAGGATCGGAGTGACTGGAACAGCCTAGGAGCTGCTCAACTCTTTTCTCACCTGTCATGAGCAATCGGTATGGCTTGGTGACTTTATATCTCCCTCTTCCTCTCTTACTTGCGGGGACCTCAGGAGTCCACACATATCCTGACACTTTTTAAAATATATGTCACCCACTTCGCTGAACTGATATGACCGCTTGGCTTCACCTTGACATTGCAGATGACTTGCATATCTTTGTCCTTTTGGCTACCAAGGACTAGGGTGTCGGTGAGATTGTGTGACTGGATGAAGGCAGTTAGTTTGTGGATGGCTATGAGCTGCCTCAAATTCAACTCTGGTAAAAGAGAGGTGTTGCTGTTGGAGCCCAGCCTTTCTTTTGGTATCCGAATGGTGGCCATCTGAATTAGGTTCACTTCCTTTTTTTGTCAGGTCTTCAAAGAATCTCGAAGTTCACCTAAATGATAAACTGTCCTACGTCAATCAGGTCCATGCAGTCAAATCTGCTGCTTTTTAACTTTTAAGATAATTAAGAAGATCCTTCCTTTTATTCCAGCTAAGCTGCAGAAAATGGTTGTCACATGGCTGGCTCTGTTGAAGATTGATTATGGCAATGGGCTGCACTTGAACGCTCACCAGTATGTTCTTATTCAACTGCAGACCCTGCAGAATGCGGCAGCCCTCATGCTTTGCAAGATTCACAGGTATCATTGAGTCTCTAAGGGCCATATGTATGTAGGAAAAGAATTCCGAATCGGAATTAGCGATTTTTACAGAATCGCTGATTCCGATTCGCAAATCGCGATGTATCAATAAATTTGCTAATATTTAGCGATTCGGTAAAAATCGCTAAATATCTGCGAGAACGTGAAAAGCGATTCCTTAAACCGGAAAAAAACGCTAAACTGCGATTCCTTAACGGGAAAAATCGCAATTTAGCGATTTTTGCAAAACAGCCAATCGGAACACTGGTGCAGTCTGATGACATCACCACCAGGAAGTAACAGACTACCCATGCTGCAACACTGTTTGTAGAGGGAGACTCATAGAGAGGGAGTGAGTGAGACTGAAGATTGCTCCAGGCACACCATGGCTGATAGTGGCAGCAAGGAAATGCATGCAACACAGCAGCAGGATGGAGAACATGCCAGAAAGCGCAAAATGAAGTTTTCAGAGGCAGAAATTGAGACCCTCATCCAGGAAATGGTGCACAACCACGACTTGCTATTTGGCAAAAGTTCCCTGAAAGTTCCAGAGGCCAGGAAAAGGAGGATTTGGGCAGAAATACAGGCAAAGGTTAATGCCCTGGGAGTAACTCACAGGAGTGTAGAGGTGCTTTGCAAGGGCTGGTATGATCTGCGCCAGCGCTCAAAGGAAAGGCTAGCTGCCAGGATGGAGCAGTTACACATCACCGGTGGGGGAACATCTACAGTCCCTGATTCCACACCACTGGAGGAACTTGTGGAGGGTACACTAGCACCTGAGACCGTGAAGGGCGTGGCTGACCTAGACAGCTCGGAGCAACCACCATCCACTGCAGGTAAGATTCATGCCATCACAACCCCATCCCCCCACCCCCACCCTCTGCATCATCCTAGAGGGTAGGGGAAGCACATTCAGAGCCAAAGCAGTCCCAAAGGCAGTCAGAGTATTGCATTTTGGGAGATGTAGTGAAATGTAAATCTGAGTTGTGTTACGCAGCCCCGCTAAGCCAAATTTTCTAGTGCAGGTCAGGAAAGGGAACTCAATCAGTGATGTAGACCCAATAGTCTTAGAAATGTATTCACAAAGAACCAATGAAACTAATAATAATGTGTGCTGTTCTGTCCACAGCACCAGCAATTACCCAGCCCACACGCAGTGGAACATTGAGGGACCATCCAGAGTCCGGAGATGCAGGGCAGGAGCCAGAGACAGATGGGGAGGACAGCCCTGTCAACCCTCCCAAGAGACGTAGGCGACACGTAGTGAGGCCACTGCCACCAATGGAGGATGAGGCAGAGGACAGTAATGCTAATCAGCAGTCCCAAGGAGCACAGCCACAGCATGAGTCCAGGCCTCAGGACAGGCAACGTCCACAGGGCATAGGAAGACGCACACAACGCAGAGCCGGCAGCGTGGCTGAACAGGAGGATGATACTGTCTTTGCAGGCTTGGAAATAAATATGCTCTAGGTGCAGCGCCTGCAAGCTAAAAACATAAAATCATTACAACGTGAAATGAGGGCAGGGCTCAGGGGCATACAAGGAGAGGTGAGGGACGCCATGCGCGAGCTATGTGGGGAGCTGCGAGAAGAACGTGCGGCACGGCGCATCTAGCAGGACCTCTTGGAACTTTATACACGGGCCATCAATAGATTGTTGTTGGAACTGGCCCTTTTTGCAGGGTCATCCCCAAACTTTTTGCTTCTTCCTCCCTTATTTTTCCTGACCCGTGGCTGTTGGCAATAGGACTCTGCGCACTTTACCACTGCTGATCAGTGCTAAAGTGCATATGCTCTCTATGTAAATTGTTATTCTGATTGGATATACATGTTTGGCATATTTGTATTACCATGAAGTCCCTAGTAAAGTGCACTGGGTGTGCCAGGGCGGGTGATGACAAATGCTACTAGTGGGCCTGCAGCACTGATTGTGCCACCCACAGGAGTAGCTCTAAAATGGTGTCTCAGGCCTGCCACTGCAGCGCCTATGGGCAGTTTAGAACTGCCATGTCCTCCTGGTCAGTGTCCCCACTGACCAGGCCTAACCCTTCCCTTTTCGTGCACATCAGTCACCCCTATGGAAGGCCCAAGGTACCCCCCTGGGCAGGGTGCAGTGTATGTGAAAGGTAGAGCATGTACTAGTGCAGGTACCATGCTCTGGTAGTGAATCACAGCCATTTTCGTTTTTCACTATTGTAAGGCTATCTTGCTCCATAGGTTAACATGGGGGATGCTGGCTACAGTGGTTAACAGCACTTCTTCCCATAGGAACAAGATAGGACATAAGTATCTGGTATCCCTGAACTCAGAATTTAATAATCCATCTTTTAGGAAAGGTGGTTTTTAAATCCTGTGTTTGAGAACAGCACTTTTAGAAAGTTGCTGTTCTCTTGTCTGACCCTTCTGTGTGCCTGGGCCTGTTTGTGTATTGACTGTCTGGTTTGTGAGTGACAGGGGCTGGGGAATTCCCCCAGAGGCTGGATGAGTCAGCACTAGGCTGAATGAAGCAATTGCAACCTGAGTGGTGGGAGGAGTTAGCACCTGGGCTGAATAGGGCTGTGCCTGCCTGCCACAATGCTGGCTCCACCTCCTGCTGGGCGGCTGAGGACTCTGCCCCTCACTCTGAAAGGAAAGATGCAGCCAGCAAAACAAAGTGCTCAGGATCCACCCAGAACTGGTTCAGACCGGGCTCAGGGCCCACATGCACAGAGAGAACAAAGACTTTAGGGGTATAAGTACAGGACCCCTGACAACAGAAAATTAGATCATCCTGGAAATCAAGAAGGAACCTCTGCCAAGGAGAAAGCTGACTCTGAAGAAGGAAGACTGTCCTGCTGTTGCTCTGCTGGACTGACCTGCTGTTGCTTTGCTGCCAAGGAGAGGGGAAGGACTTTGCTGTGAGCTGTGTCCCCTGTCTTGTAAGGAATCTCCAAGGGCCTGAGAAGAGCTGGCTCCCTGTTTTGAAGTCCCAGGAACAAAAGGACTTCACCCCCAGTCTCCCTGAACTCGGCTGAGAGAGTTCTGTCCTTCCTAGAGTGCTTGATCCAGTTGTGGGGCCTCTGGAAGTTGAACCTGAGCTGGGAAGCTTGAAACTAAGCTTGAGAAACTTGTGAAGCTGAAAAGTGTCGCATCGCTCGCATGCGGAGCGCATCCCCGACAATGCGAGAAGTTTCCCGCCGCTACGAAGGTCGAGATCGGCGCAGCGCCTGACATCGCTGCCGGAGCCGTCGCACCCTTCGTTTGCGGGACGCACCAGACCGGTGCGGGAGAATCGAACATCGCTGCGAGTGTCGTCGCAGAGCCTGTCGTCGCTGGGTGAGATCGCCGCACCGCTTGCTTGCGGACCGCATCACGTCGCTGCGAGCATCGTCGCAGAACCATCGCATCGAGGAGCTGCGAGAGAGAGGATCACCGCTGGACCGCGCATCGTCGCCCCGGAGATCGTCGCAGCCCCTACGAGATCATCGCATCGTGCCTTTGCGAGAACAGACTTCCTACGGAACCTACGCGCCGGAATCTACGCAAGCTGCCTTCCTCCCCATACAGACCGGATTCGTCGCAACACGCCCGCTGCTGCAGCGGGGCTGTCGCATCGCCTCCCCAGGGTCTCAGGAGTAACGCATCGCTTGTTTCCACCGCACCAGCTTCCTGCTTGTGGAACTTTGTTGCATCTAAAAGGTACTGTGAGTAAACGTGACGCATCTGTGAACTTTTCACGCATCTGTGGATTATTTTAACGCAACTTAAAGAACTTTGATTACAACCTGAAGAACTCTTTTGAAACCATATCCTTGAACTGTGTATGTTGGATTTTTGCCGTTTTGGTCTTGTGTAGTTTAGAATAAATATCTTTATTTTCCTAAACTGTTGTGGAATCAGTTTGTGGTGTTTTCACTGTGTTACTGTGAGTGTTGGTACAAATACTTAACGCATTGCCTCTGGTTAGCCTAGACTGCTCAGGCCAAGCTACCTTGAGGGCGAGCAGGGGTTATCTGAGAGGGTTATCTCCTTGTCCTGACTAGAAGCAAGGGTCCCTATTTGGACATTGGTACCTACCTCTGCCAACTAGAGACCCCCAGTTCTAACATTGGTGGTCAGGCGGTGGGATTTGAACTTGTATTTGTACTTGACCCACAGTAATTGGTGTACATCACTAGTGAGTACAGACCACTACGCCACCGCATACTATTGGTTTTTGAGTTTTTTATTCTATTTTTGATCGTACCCTGAAAGAATCCAAGCATCATGTCTCGGAATGGTAAACCAGCAAGTGATGTTGCAGAACTGGAGTTTGATATTGAAATGTTAAGTGATTACAAAGTAGGTCAACTCAGGCAGTTCTGCAGGAACTTTGGATGCCCCGTGAAGCGCCGCTCCAAGAAGGAGGAGCTACAGGAGGCCTTAAGGGCCTGGTGGGAGACCAAAAAGGCTGGGGAGACAGATGATGCAGAGGTGGATGAGGATGCACAAAGGGATGGTTTCAGGCCACAGGATCTGCCTGTGTCCGGAGCAGCCTCAAGGGCTGGCAGCAACCATTCAGCTGAAAGTTTTTCCCCAGAGGAGTTGGAGGAAAACCAAAGGGCTAGAGATCATAAATTAGAAATGTTGAGGCTTGAAATGAAGATGAAGCAAATGGAAAAGGAAAGGGCGGCGGAGGAGAGCAAACATGCCCGTGCCCTGGAGGAATTGAAATTGTCCTTGGCCCATGAATTACGAATGAGGAAGCTTGAGTTGGAGCTCAAGAGGCGTGAGGCCATGAGGGTCTCAGCTGAAGAAGAAACATGGGTAGCTCAAGAGGTGAGCTTTGCTGAGTTGGAGGTGGAGTCCAGCTCAGATGGTGGCAGCAAGATTATAGTTTCCAGTGCTGAGAGAAAGGTACAAACACCCAGAGATGTGGCGCCTGACTTGAGGGAGGGGGTCAACATACACCAGGGGGTTCAGGTTTATGATGTAGTTCCAGTGGAGTGCAGTGTCCCTGAAGTAGATTGGGGGACTGGCACAGGGGACCATATTCCCAGTGGTGGGAGGGACACTCTACTGACTCTAGATGAGAGGTACAGGGAGAGGGGTTCCCCCGTGGTAGAAACCTTGGTGTGTGTGAGTGAAGAGCAGCCAGAAGAGTGTGGGTTGTGTGACAGAGACAGTCAGATACTGTCTTGCCAGTCTCAGGAGAGTGGTGTGGAGTACTTGTGTGAGGCACTGGAGGGTGAGGCAAAGGGTAGCTTGGTTAACAACTGTGGGGGGCTGTGTGATTCATTTGATGGAGAGCATATTTTAAGTCCCTGTTTTCCAGAGCTATGCCAACACCCGGTGGAGTGTGAGTTCTCTGACCCCAGAGAGCTTGCGTTGGAGGCAGACCTCTTGGTGAATTCCAGAGAGTCTGAGGAGGCATTGGGGAGTGATCCCAAAAGGAGTGGCTTAGATATCTTCCAGACCTGTGAGGTGGAAGAGGTTCAGTGTAGCCC
The DNA here is from genome assembly GCF_964263255.1 of Lissotriton vulgaris. Taxonomy (NCBI): domain Eukaryota; kingdom Metazoa; phylum Chordata; class Amphibia; order Caudata; family Salamandridae; genus Lissotriton; species Lissotriton vulgaris. The sequence continues at coordinate 628,953,693 of NC_141694.1, read as the reverse complement.
GGTTAGGTCCCAGTGTAGTGGGAGGGGTGTAGGGGCTCATGTCCGGTCTCAGTGGAGAAGGAATGAGTGTGGGATGGTGTGTCTCACGGTGCCCGAAACCCAGTCTCAGGTCCTGGAGGGTTCCTTAAGGGAACACCAGGTTGGGGACCTAGACTGTACTGGTAGGCCATTTGAGGAGGATCTCCCAGTGTCTGTTGAACGGGGAGTGCCTGTAACCAGGCCTCCATCAGTTCTGGTGTTTGGCAGTGCCGCTCCATTTGGGAGGGTACAGAAGTCCCGACTGAGGGATGAGAGGGGGAAGGAGTCCCCGATGGGAGAACCAGTGGGTCAGGGACCAGTCAGAAGGGCTGAGTCTCCTAGGAATGACCATGGTGACACCACTTCTGTCCTGGGGGATCTTCCCGCACTGTCAGGTGGACAGGGGTCGGGAGATCTGCGCCAGGCAGACTGTCACAGGACACATGAGTTGTGTGTCACCCTCAAGGGGGTACTATGTGAGTCCCCAGAAGTCCTGGCGTGCCAGGCGAGTGTTCCACCGCAGGGGTTGGTCCCTGGGTGGGGAAGCCAGGTTCAGATGTTGTCTGACCTGGGGGCGTTGGAGCCTAGGTTTGAGGGCCAGGTCCGGGGTGTCCCCCCTGACCTGGAATACCAGTTGCAGGATAGAACCCCTGAACTGGTGGGGGAATGGTGCAGGGTACCTGCCACAGGTGCCCTGACTATTCTAGAAGGGGGTACCACTCCAGGTGGGAGGGTACAAAGCCCCAAGGGAGAGGAGGACCAGGTGTGGGGAAGCCCACCTCAGCCTCCTGTCCAGCCGCCGGATAAAGGTCCGGGACTGGTGAGTCAGTGCCAGAGTGTCAGACCTGAACTGACAAGAGAGAGAGTGGACAAAGGGTGCCAAGCACCTGGGGCTACTGCCCCCCCACCCTCTGATGCCACAGGGGTTTGAGAGCCATGAGAGGCATGAGGCCTGGGTCTCATCCCTGATCACTGTTGGTGGTGACTGTGGCTTGCTGTTGGTCTGTTGGGACACACCTGTGAGGAAATTAAGGTTAGGTGCTGCACAGGTGGTGTCCACAGGTGAGGTGAAAGGTTCCACATGGATTGGCATGGTGGACCCCGAGAGTATGGATAGAGTGATACAACTGGGTTTAGGACGGCGTAGAACAGGACTGCCCTGCTTTTTGGGCCAGGTTCCGTGTTCTATCGCCTTAAGCAGGGAATCCCATCGAGGTATCGTTTGGTCTACCCTGGCTTTAGGCTGGAAGGGGGTTGTGTTGGAACTGGCCCTTTTTGCAGGGTCATCCCCAAACTTTTTGCTTCTTCCTCCCTTATTTTTCCTGACCCGTGGCTGTTGGCAATAGGACTCTGCGCACTTTACCACTGCTGATCAGTGCTAAAGTGCATATGCTCTCTATGTAAATTGTTATTCTGATTGGATATACATGTTTGGCATATTTGTATTACCATGAAGTCCCTAGTAAAGTGCACTGGGTGTGCCAGGGCGGGTGATGACAAATGCTACTAGTGGGCCTGCAGCACTGATTGTGCCACCCACAGGAGTAGCTCTAAAATGGTGTCTCAGGCCTGCCACTGCAGCGCCTATGGGCAGTTTAGAACTGCCATGTCCTCCTGGTCAGTGTCCCCACTGACCAGGCCTAACCCTTCCCTTTTCGTGCACATCAGTCACCCCTATGGAAGGCCCAAGGTACCCCCCTGGGCAGGGTGCAGTGTATGTGAAAGGTAGAGCATGTACTAGTGCAGGTACCATGCTCTGGTAGTGAATCACAGCCATTTTCGTTTTTCACTATTGTAAGGCTATCTTGCTCCATAGGTTAACATGGGGGATGCTGGCTACAGTGGTTAACAGCACTTCTTCCCATAGGAACAAGATAGGACATAAGTATCTGGTATCCCTGAACTCAGAATTTAATAATCCATCTTTTAGGAAAGGTGGTTTTTAAATCCTGTGTTTGAGAACAGCACTTTTAGAACGTTGCTGTTCTCTTGTCTGACCCTTCTGTGTGCCTGGGCCTGTTTGTGTATTGACTGTCTGGTTTGTGAGTGACAGGGGCTGGGGAATTCCCCCAGAGGCTGGATGAGTCAGCACTAGGCTGAATGAAGCAATTGCAACCTGAGTGGCGGGAGGAGTTAGCACCTGGGCTGAATAGGGCTGTGCCTGCCTGCCACAATGCTGGCTCCACCTCCTGCTGGGCGGCTGAGGACTCTGCCCCTCACTCTGAAAGGAAAGATGCAGCCAGCAAAACAAAGTGCTCAGGATCCACCCAGAACTGGTTCAGACCGGGCTCAGGGCCCACATGCACAGAGAGAACAAAGACTTTAGGGGTATAAGTACAGGACCCCTGACAACAGAAAATTAGATCATCCTGGAAATCAAGAAGGAACCTCTGCCAAGGAGAAAGCTGACTCTGAAGAAGGAAGACTGTCCTGCTGTTGCTCTGCTGGACTGACCTGCTGTTGCTTTGCTGCCAAGGAGAGGGGAAGGACTTTGCTGTGAGCTGTGTCCCCTGTCTTGTAAGGAATCTCCAAGGGCCTGAGAAGAGCTGGCTCCCTGTTTTGAAGTCCCAGGAACAAAAGGACTTCACCCCCAGTCTCCCTGAACTCGGCTGAGAGAGTTCTGTCCTTCCTAGAGTGCTTGATCCAGTTGTGGGGCCTCTGGAAGTTGAACCTGAGCTGGGAAGCTTTAAACTAAGCTTGAGAAACTTGTGAAGCTGAAAAGTGTCGCATCGCTCGCATGCGGAGCGCATCCCCGACAGTGCGAGAAGTTTCCCGCCGCTACGAAGGTCGAGATCGGCGCAGCGCCTGACATCGCTGCCGGAGCCGTCGCACCCTTCGTTTGCGGGACGCACCAGACCGGTGCGGGAGAATCGAACATCGCTGCGAGTGTCGTCGCAGAGCCTGTCGTCGCTGGGTGAGATCGCCGCACCGCTTGCTTGCGGACCGCATCACGTCGCTGCGAGCATCGTCGCAGAACCATCGCATCGAGGAGCTGCGAGAGAGAGGATCACCGCTGGACCGCGCATCGTCGCCCCGGAGATCGTCGCAGCCCCTACGAGATCATCGCATCGTGCCTTTGCGAGAACAGACTTCCTACGGAACCTACGCGCCGGAATCTACGCAAGCTGCCTTCCTCCCCATACAGACCGGATTCGTCGCAACACGCCCGCTGCTGCAGCGGGGCTGTCGCATCGCCTCCCCAGGGTCTCAGGAGTAACGCATCGCTTGTTTCCACCGCACCAGCTTCCTGCTTGTGGAACTTTGTTGCATCTAAAAGGTACTGTGAGTAAACGTGACGCATCTGTGAACTTTTCACGCATCTGTGGATTATTTTAACGCAACTTAAAGAACTTTGATTACAACCTGAAGAACTCTTTTGAAACCATATCCTTGAACTGTGTATGTTGGATTTTTGCCGTTTTGGTCTTGTGTAGTTTAGAATAAATATCTTTATTTTCCTAAACTGTTGTGGAATCAGTTTGTGGTGTTTTCACTGTGTTACTGTGAGTGTTGGTACAAATACTTAACGCATTGCCTCTGGTTAGCCTAGACTGCTCAGGCCAAGCTACCTTGAGGGCGAGCAGGGGTTATCTGAGAGGGTTATCTCCTTGTCCTGACTAGAAGCAAGGGTCCCTATTTGGACATTGGTACCTACCTCTGCCAACTAGAGACCCCCAGTTCTAACAATTGTCCTCTGCCATCAACGTGTCTTCCAGGCGCAGCATACTCATGCAGCGTGAGTTTGCACATGGCATGCAGGACATCGCCACAGCAGTCGTGCAGGCAACATCCGCTGTGGATGAGCTGAGGGCACTCCGTACAGCTGGGCCAGGAGTACTCACTCCCAGTGAGGAGGACGCACAGTCTGTGCGGAGCAACAATACCCCACCACCCAGCCAGGAGAGGCGCTGTAGTGGCCGGAGCGGTCGCCCTACTACGCACAATTAGGAGGACTTTGACATCACACTAGTTATATTTTAGCACTGTGACTGGAACATGTGCTCTACATTTTGAGTGTGACTACTTGCCACATGTGGCATTGTTAATTTAGTTAAATAAACGCATTATCAAAATTTGAAGTTGTTGTCGTCTCATTATTCCTTACCTAGAAGTAGTTGTGCATTATCTCATCACGCCTCTGTCGGCCAGCTGCAGCACCAGCTACACCAGCTGCCATGCGTCCTGGTCCAGGCCCCTCCACGTCAGAGGAATCGGATTCTGTCAACTCCACTGCCGTGCCTTTCCTTGTGGTGATGTTGTGCAGCATGGCACATGCTACAAAGATTTTGCAGCAGGTTTCTGGGCTGTATTGTAGCGCTCCTCCGCTTTTATGGATGCAGCGAAATCTACTCTTCAGTATGCCAAATGTTCTTTCAATGGTGCCTCTTGTGCTAATGTGTGCCCGATTGAATCTTCGCTCACCAGCAGTTGTAGGATTGAGGTAGGGTGTCAAGATGAAGTCCCAGACTGCATAGGCACTGTCACCTGTGGTTGTAAAGGTAAATGGTTAGTGGCTGTAATGGACATGTAAGTCAGTGGTAATGTACCCTATGTGGACAAGCATTTACCTAGTAAGTATCCCTCGCCAAACTCTCCTCTGGACAGTCTACGGTATAGGCCACTGTTTATGAACATAAATGTGTCATGTGTGCTGCCAGGATACTTCGCTACTATATCAGTTATGATATTTTTAGCATCACACACCACCTGTATGTTTAGTGAATGGTAGCATTTCCTGTTCCTATATATATACTCATTGTGTGAGGGGGGTGAAATGGCGATATGTGTGCCATCAATACATCCTATGACGTGGGGGAATTGGGCAATGCTGTAGAAGTCCAGCTTGGTCTGGGCAAGTTCCTGTGGGGTGCTGGGGAAGTGTATGTGGTGTGGCATTCGGTGTACCATGTCATCCAGGAATGCATGGAAAAAGCGCGACAGTGCACTTTGTGATACCCCTCCCACTGAGGCTATCACCCCCTGAAAACTACCTGAGGCCAGCAGGTGTAGTGAACACAGGACCTGAATGTGTGTGGGTATGGCTTGTGTCCTGCGTGTGGGGTGTTCTAGATAGGGTCTGAGCTCTTCAATTAAATCCATTATACTGTCTTCCTCCAGTCTGTAATGGCTGTAGATGTCCTCCTCTGTGCGCTGGTAGATGGTGATGCGGTCACGGAATGTCCTCTCCTGGTGCCTCCTCCTCTGAGCAGCAGCTCTCAGTCTTCACCTCCTTGCAATGACGTACAGCCCAGCCATTGTGTAAAAGAGTCTGTTGCATTGTGGGATTACTTATATACTTTGCACCTGGTTACCACCTGCTCCCACTTGGTGGAAATTGCGATGTGCTATTTTGCGATTTTGTTCATTTCGCTATTAGCGAATTTTTGATACATACCATTGCGATTCCTTATTTGCGATTGCTTCATTTGCGATGTTCGCTAACTGTATGGTCGCAGAATAAGGAATCGCAATGATAATCGCTATTTTTTGCATCACACAATTTTAGGAATCGCTATTATTGCGATTCCCAACATTGCAATTCTTTTTTCCTTCATACATTGGGAAATGCTGGTTTTTGGTCGCAAATGCTATTTTTTTCCGATTCGCAGCGTTTGCGACCAAAAATTGGCTTCATACATATGGCCCAAAGACTGTAACAAAACACCATTGGCTCCCTATTAGACAGAGGGTCACTTTGAAGCCACTGTTTATTGTGTACAAAGCACTGCATGAGCAAGGACCTGATTTTTTGAGGAAGAGCATTACCTGGTATACACCAGGCAGTTCACTATGCTCAGCCTCGGCCAAAATGGTGGCAGTTCCCATATTCAAATATGGGAACTGGGATGCGAGAGGCTTTGGGCTTGGAGCATCAAAAGCCTGGAACATAATTTCCACGTATAGCAATGCCAAGCATAATCGTTTGGTTTTTAGGCAATCCTTGAAGTCATGGCTTTTCTACTCTTGCTGGCTGTTATCGATGAGGTCTCTATATTTTTCCTGCTATCTTGGCTAGCGTTAAGATGCCTTTTTGGTATTTGAGTGCTTTAGAAGAACACCTTATGTACAGTATTTGACATCCTTTTTCCAGGGGTAATTTAGGGTTTCTAAATTTTGAGATATAGTACTTGTTCAGATGTAGAACTTATATCCCCCAATCATGTTCAGTGGGCAACTACACCTCAAATAGATTTTGTTGTCCACTTTCTGATGGTGAGTCTAATCCCTTTGGTTGTGCCTAGCGGAAACCCAATTTTCAGCAGTGATGACTTGTGATGTTACAACATTTTTACTTGTAGTTTTTTAATGCAAACACTAGGCAGGTTCAGTTTGACCCTCAATTTCACTTCATCATCTACTCCAATCATCACTCACTCCAGTTAATATTCTTTAGCTCTTTGCAGATTAAATGATTTCAAATACTTCTTAGGCCCATTTCAAACTTTATTTTGCATGCATTTGCAGGCTACTAGCAAAGTATTTCACATACCTTTCCCCTAGTTAAACTACTTTTGATGTCATACTTATATTTTCCAGTCATGTTTATTGGATGACTACGGTTACAAAGTCAGCATTGAGTCCAGTTTGTCAACACATAAGTGCACCTAGCACAACCATGTTTCTGGGTGCTCTCTCAAGTATATTTCCAAAGGGATCCCTGTGGTTGACCTCCAACTTTTTTTCCATGATGCCAGACAAGAAAGTCAAGACCTCTCAAGATCTGGATTTCGGCAGGTGCCTAACACCTGAATCCAAAGTACGCTCAGTTTCTAGAATACACACTTTTCCCCTCTAACACTTATGCTGGTATGCACTGTAAAAGTTGAGTTTGTCAAGCAAATATGTTAGGAACCATAGCTGATTTTTCTATCACATCATTAGAAGGTATAAAATGACATTCACAACCAGGTGAACATCTGGAGCTCACCTGGTGAGATCTACTTGGCAAACAGTTCAGGTAGCTCTACAAATTAATCATTTCCCTTGACTGTCTTGTCTCTGCTTGTATTTGAATTAATTACAGTAACTTCATCCTAGTTTATTCACTCTTTCAAGGACCTTCACGTTCTTTTCCAACTTTATCAGTTTGCAGTTAAAGAAATGTTTACATTGCAGTTCTACTTGAACAGAATAGCACTTGTTAAACTGCACTGAATCTTTCACATTCAACGAACACCTAACCCTGATTCATTAGTGTACACCGGGTTTCTATGCAACCAAATAAGGCCATGTTACAAGCTTATCTCCAGTTCAAACGTCTGCAAACGGAGATAGCTCCACAGAAATTTCGAAACATTATGATTGCCAGTTAGTTGCTACTTAACATATTGTTCACCCTCACTAGCAGCAACCAATCACAAAGCTATGACTCTAAAATAAGTTTTACCTCTTTAAATAATACATTCTTTCAGAGAAGTTCTCATTCTTGTGCAATCTCCTTCTCTGTGCCACACCAGTGTACCAGCATCATGGTTTGCATCTGTTTTGTAGGCTACTTCTCTTTTTGGGCTTGTGAGCATGCCAAAATTAGTGACATTGACAAAGATCTAGGGTTTCTCAAACTGAACATTACTTGGATTGGCCACAGAGGGATTAAGTGGCATTGACTACTGCATATGGTGGAAAGCAATTTGAATTGAGAGCACCGTGATGTCATGATTGTGCACTGAGGAGGAAATGATTGGGCACAATCACTAGGGTAGGTCTATCAATTTGTATAAAGGAAACCTTGGGAGCGTTGATGAAGGTCTTCTCCTGCAAGTTACTGCAGAATTCATGTGTTTCCAATTTCCAATTTTCCAATTTCTGGTGAAATACAGTGGTACATCATGGAGGGACTGCACTGGATCACATGGGAGTACTACTGAAAAAGTGGATTTTCTTTAATCGGCCCCTCGAGTGAGGGGATCTTTCATGGTACCCAATAAGAGCCATTGAGTCAGAGTTTCCATACCCTGCCCTCATATATTTTTAGTATAACTTCAAGACACGAGGATCAAATCCTACAATGGTAGCTGCAACATTTTTCTGTTTGTTGCAGCCAGCCGTTGCAATAGTTTGATAATGCTCCATGGGAGAAAAGGCTCCATGACAGTTTTTTAAAAAATTTCTGTTCCACTGTGCGTACAGCTGTCAATATATTCTTAACTTTTTAACCTCTTGATGCCCAACCCAAGCATCTCTTTAAGCAACATGGTCTCAGAAATGGCTGAACAGATTTATACCAAATAAAAAAAAGTATGCTCTCTGAGTAGGTTTCTAACTTTCAGCCAAATTTTTATTAATCTCTTTAGCCATCTTTTCTGCATCAGAGAGCAACTTGGGTACCATTTAACAAATCCTCTAGAAACTCTAAAGAAAACACCTCATCTTCTTCCTGAAAGGTTTTAGGGTGAACCCAAATATATTCACTGATGAAACCAAAGACCAAAGGGGGAAGTTACATTATAGTTAGGTGTACTAATCATAGTTTACTGATCTAAGTATTGCTTTCGCCCTCACTATGCACCACATAACCTCACACAACACATCACTCATGACCTGTTAAATGACATTATTGATGATATCACTGATGACATCTCAAATGACATCATACAAGTATTGACAATTTTCTATGCATCTGAAAGAGATTGCCCTCTTTAAAGACTTCCCATAACAAGCAATTTTAAGTAAAGTTGTTGGCAGCTAGGCAATTGTCTCTGTAAAGGCACCTTCTGACTGGACCTTTTGACAACACTGCATAGTTTAGTAAAATACACTACACATAACTGAGATGGGCATAATGCAATGCAACCTTAGAGCCATGCTCAACACACCAGTATGAGTTAAACCAACTCTAAGTGGGGAGACCACTATCCTCTAGAGTGTTCAGTGTTCTGCAATTCCTCAAAATCTTCAGTGTAATGCAGGAAATACATATGCACAGCTTATAGAATTTGTCTACACCATTGTTTTACAAATAAGGACAAATGCCTCGATAGTCACTGGGGGTTAATCTTATCTTATCTTATCCAGAATTTGTACAGCGCACGTACACCCGAGGGTTTCATGGTGCTGTATTGTTAATGTATTGTCAAATGCAGCTTTCACCTTTTTTACAGATATTTTGAACTGGGATTGGCTTCAGCATCCTACTTTCAAACATATCCGTGCATTCAACATCAGTTTTGTTTTCCATGGTATACCTCTTCCATCCCAAACTTTAGTGATTTACAAGCTGTGCACCAAACAACGTTTAAAATACAAAATGTTGGGAATTTCTTCAAAATGATTTGAAATTAATGATAATTATGCAAAATGAAAATCTTTCTTTTAATGATATGAGTTAGTGCGGCATTTATCTTTGTGTCAATTTTTGGTTCCAGGATGCATTTAACAAAAGCACCACAAGTGACAGATGCTCGTGTTCTATTGTTTGCATGTGTTTGGAGTAAGCTGAACTTTGCTGTAAATTTTTACCATTAATGGCATGCAACTAGGTGGATTGTCATAAAGGAAATTTCGTGTAGCAAGAATAACATGAAACTCACCAAATTAAGCGAATTTTGTTGGTGCAATTTAAATTCCCCCCAGACCTACTTATGTCTAGCTTACTATTGATATATTGAGCTTCATGGAAATCCAACAAGGAAGGGCAGAGTTAAATAGTGTCTCTCAAAAAAGTGTTCATGGATGATAACTTTGGCTCTACTTAATGAATCAGCATGATAATCTCAGATTTCAAGCAAATCTAACAGAGGGGCCAGCGTTGAAGAGTTGGGGTAAAATACTTTAATTTGCTAATCTTTTTATGAATTATCTTGAAAACGCTGGGGCATATTATCAAGAACTGCAATAACATTATCGCCGCTTTAGCAGCAGGAACCTGCCCTAAAACGGCGATAATGGGCTTGATAATACGCCCTTGTGAATTCCCATAGCAGCCCAGGTTAACACAAGAACCTGGGCTGCTATGGGAATTCAAAAGGACATATTATCAAACCCATTCTAGTTTCCTGCCTTAAAAGCAGCGATCATTTTATCGCCGTCCTTGATGATATGCCCCCACATTTTTTAAATGGTAGCTAAAAATGTGTACTGATTGTAATAATAATTAGCATTATCTTTCTTGAATACATTGTTTATTAAACAATGGACAATGTTGAGGCCAGAGGAATATGCAACTCTGTGGCTGTTGCGTTTTACAAATAACGATGGATTTACTGCATGTGAAATATAATTTGCTGCTTAATTTGCGAAATTTCCAGATTTCCCAAAAATGTTTCTAGATAAATTGGATAACAATAATATTGGCAGAGGAGGTGCAGGATAATTTTCTATTTTGGGTAAGGTAATTTGAGACAGCAATTTTTGGGGCATGGGATCTTTAAAATCTTTGATACTATTTGAGACGTGAAGAAAAAAAGCATAGGGTATGGTTCAGGGTGATATGTACTTAGGAGCAAATATGTATTATAGGTATCTTCCCACCCTGCACCACGAAAGGCAACGCAAAGAAGAGCAAAACCTACATTGAGATTTAACAAGCAATTCAGGTGGTCCCTGCTTCACTTGGTAAATCTAGTGTAAGACAAGGCAGTTCAAGTTGCTGCATTGCGTTACACTGTGAGTTGAGGGCATTACATGGGTGGAGTGTGGGTATTCACATGCAACCAACCATGTATTCTGATGAATTTTCAGATTTACCCAGAGTGATAGACCTGGGAATGTGTCAGACTTGAACGCCCCCTCCACAGAGGAGCAACAAAGTGAAATGTCTTTAGTTCTCCTTGTTGTTTCCATTTTAATACATGTGCAGCATTAGAAAGCAGAAAATGCCTCTTAGGAGTGTTTTTGTAAAGGAAGGTCTCCCTTCCTGTATAAACACAATCCTGCTTACAATGCAGGTAGCCTTGCACAACAATGCAAGGGTGCCTGCATTGGCCCTAGGCAGCACATTTTGAGCCAGTGCAAGGAAAGACTGGAATGTGCCACACAATGTTAAGTACAACGCATTCCTGCCCTTTTCCTATGACGCAGCGCAGCAAGGTATCTTGTTGTGCTACGTGATTTGATAATACATATGCCTTCAAGTAAAAATCAGCAGGTCAGTTATAAGTTTATTTTAATTAAATCTAGCAGCAGGTTAGCCAAGTCAAGTCAATAATCTTTATTCGGGTATATTTCATTATCCATAAAAGTACAATTTTACACACATAATCACGTACATGGTCCATCATTATTAATAATATAAAAAACATTGTTAGGTTGTCCACAAACAATACTAAAATGGCAGTGTTCAAAATGCAATATTACCCCAAAAAATCACTCGATTTCAGAAATATTACTATGTATAGCAGCATCAAAATAAAGTGCCAGAGTGCAAAGATCCCGTTTGAGGTAGCAGCAAAAGGTAGAGAATGCAAACTTTGGCGAAACACTCGACAACATTTCTCCGAGGCGAACTACCAGAGACTGCATTACCCAGAATGCCAGGGGCGAACCTTGCCTGATAGGTGAGCGGTGTGCTCCCAGACCTGCTGTTTATTTAAAAGTACTCCCGTGAGTCATGGAGCTGACGAGCTTGTGGACAAAGCACCTGCGCGCCAGTGAGCGGTACCTGACCTGATACGATTTTGGCAACCTACTCAGCAAACCCCTAAAACTAAGTCTGTAATCTCTACTGACGAAGGTTAATGAACCAGAAACACCGGTGTCTAGAGATCAGCACCATCTGCACCAATTTTGGCGAAACACTCGACAACATTTCTACGAGGCGAACTACCAGAGACTGCATTACCCAGAATGCCAGGGGCGAACCTTGCCTGATAGGTGAGCGGTGTGCTCCCAGACCTGCTGTTTATTTAAAAGTACTCCCGTGAGTCATGGAGCTGACGAGCTCGTGGACGAAGCATCTGCACGCCAGTGAGCGGTACCTGACCTGATACGATTATGGCAACCTACTCAGCAAACCCCTGAAACTAAGTCTGTAATCTCTACTGACGAAGGTTAATGAACCAGAAACACAGGTCTCTAGAGATCAGCACCATCTGCACCAACTTTGGCGAAACACTCGACAACATTTCTACGAGGCGAACTACCAGAGACTGCATTACCCAGAATGCCAGGGGCGAACCTTGCCTGATAGGTGAGCGGTGTGCTCCCAGACCTGCTGTTTATTTAAAAGTACTCCTGTGAGTCATGGAGCTGACAAGCTCGTGGACGAAGCACCTGCACGCCTGTGAGCGGTACTTGACCTGATACGATTTTGGCAACCTACTCAGCAAACCCCTAAAACTAAGTCTGTCATCTCTACTGACGAAGGTTAATGAACCAGAAACAGCGGTGTCTAGAGATCAGCACCATCTGCGCCAACTTTGGCGAAAAACTCGATAACATTTCTATGAGGCAAACTACCAGAGACTGCATTACCCAGAATGCCAGGGGCGAACCATGCCTGATAGGTGAGCGGTGTGCTCCCAGACCTGCTGTTTATTTAAAAGTACTCCTGTGAGTCATGGAGCTGACTAGCTCGTGGACGAAGCACCTGCGCGCCAGTGAGCGGTACCTGACCTGATACGATTTTGGCAACCTACTCATCAAACCCCTAAAACTAAGTCTGTAATCTCTACTGACGAAGATTAATGAACCAGAAACACCGGTGTCTAGAGATCAACACCATCTGCGCCAACTTTAGCGAAACACTCGACAACATTTCTACGAGGCAAACTTCCAGAGACTGCATTACCCAGAATGCAAGGGGCGAACCTTGCCTGATAGGTAAGCGGTGTGCTCCCAGACCTGCTGTTTATTTAAAAGTACTCCCGTGACTCATGGAGCTGACGAGCTCGTGGACGAAGCACCTGCGCGCCAGTGAGCGGTACCTGACCTGATACGATTTTGGCAACCTACTCAGCAAACCCCTAAAACTAAGCCTGTAATCTCTACTAACGAAGGTTAATGAACCAGAAACACTGGTATCTAGAGATCAGCACCATCTGCGCCAACTTTGGCGAAACACTCGACAACCTTTCTACGAGTTGAACTACCAGAGACTGCATTACCCAGAATGCCAGGGGCGAACCTTGCCGGATCGGTGTATGGTGTGCTCCTAGACCTGCTGTTTATTTAAAAGTACTCCCGTGAGTCATGGAGCTGACAAGCTCATGGACGAAGCAAAAGCGCGCCAGTGAGCGGTACCTGACCTGATACGATTTTGTCAACCTACCCAGCAAACCCCTAAAACTAAGTCTGTAATCTCTACTGACGAAGGTTAATGAACCAGAAACACCGGTGTCTAGAGATCAGCACCATCTGCGCCAACTTTGTCGAAACACTCGACAACATTTCTACGAGGCGAACTACCACAGACTGCATTACCCAGAATGCCAGGGACGAACCTTGCCTGATAGGTGAGCGGTGTGCTCCCAGACCTGCTGTTTAATACAAAGTTTCCCATAGCAGCAGCTAGTGGAGCAAGTTACTGGAGCTCATATGGATTACAATTAGCAGCATCGAGAGAAGTGCAAAAAGTGCAAAGTTCAGGGTTCCTGTTTTAGATGGCATTAAAATAAAGTACAAAAATGCAAAGTTTCCCATGGCAACAGCTAAAAGAGCAGATTACTTAGGCTCATATAGATTACAATTTACGACATTAAATAAAGTGCGGCTGTGCAATGGTGCAAAGTACAAAGAAATGCAAAAACCTCTAAGTGCATATAATACAACCTAGTCTAACAAACATCAATTCATAGAGGAACGAGAATGAATAGCCATTTTCAAAAAAGTGCACACACAATATATGATGTCATCATCTTTAAACTGGAAAATGGATTTATAAGCTACTTTAAAATCCTTTATGCCCGTAGCTCTAAAAAACTGTATCAACAGCTGCATACTATATTTTTGATAAAAGGGGCAAAAGAACAGAAAGTGTAGTATGGTTTGTTTCCCTGAGGTCCCACAAGGACAGGCCAGATTCTCAATATTGGGTTGGTAGCCTATAGGGAAGCATAGCAAATATTGTATAGATCCTGATCTTAATCGGAAGAGAAGACTACGCTCCCAGCGTGAGAGATCTTTTAGGAGATAACTAACAGGTAGCAGGTTAATATCATGGCATTCTGGAGACTGAGCTGATATAAAGCTCTCTTTTAGGCTTGGGGGTAATATTAAACTCATGTAAAAATGATGAGACGGCAGATCTTGAGAACCAGCTTCAATGTAGAGGAAGATGTAATATGCAGTTCTGGGATTTCACTGTGCACCAGGACCCGTGCCCCTTTCCCTACCCAGGTTTACACAAGAGATGAGATGCTGAGTATTGGCTATACAAGTAAGCAAAGTTGTTATGCACCTCTTGATTTGAATGTGATTGCTAACCAAACTTGCTGTTCCACATGTAAATTTGCCTGTAACACCAATCAAATTGAGTCTCCTAGTCATAGGGCTAACTCTACACTCATTCAACCCTCTCATAAACCAGAAAGATTGGATCAGGCACTTATCTAGGTGCTGCTAACTACCATGTGCCCCTGCTTAACATAAATATGAATTTGCAGACTTTAGGGCATAGTATAACCTGGATCTGATATTTCTTCCGAAACTTGGACTGATGGTTCGTTAAATCTCGAGCTGAAAATTGCAATCCCGGAAGGTTATATGATGTTTCAAGTAGGCAGAGATAGGCAACAGGGCGGAGGGATCGCAATTATCTATCACAGCCATATTAAAGTTGCATTTACCACTATCCATCGTTTAGAGGGTGAAGCTTGGATGTTTCTTTTCACATGTAATCGTGTGTTTATCTATTAACCACCTGGTCATAGGAATAGCTTCATAAAGTCTGTGCAGATATTTATGGAGTCCTGCATGAAGTTTTCTAGTTTTGCCTTAATGGGTGATTTAAACTTTCACTTAGATTCAAAGGAAAGCAAGGAAACTGTGCACCTGGTCGATTGTCTTGGTGTGTGCCAGGGGAGGTACCACATGCAGCTAACTTGATAAATTCCATTAAAACGCGCCCTTGTCCGAAGATCAATAAATTGGAGCTAGATTTGGTGTTATAAAGTCATATTCCACGTTTACAAGCTGGATTGAATCTAGATTGATTCTGCGGTCACCCAGCTTGCCCCAGAAAAACATGGATCAAGCCATAGGAAAAATATATCATCTCCGTGGTACATGTTTGAGCTAAACAAAATCATAAGAAATATAGGCCACAAGAGCGAACAGAAAACTATTGTTTGGAAGAGAAGAATAGCTATACCATAGTTAATGAAGAGCATATAGTGGCTATTGTTTCAGTAAAAACAAAAAATTATTTACTGGGAAAATTGGTTTTGATAGGAACTCAACCAGAGAACTCTTCAAAACGGTTACTGCGCTTTCGAACTTCGATCAGAGTAAACTGTTTCAAGATTTTTTCAACAAACTTGCAGAATTTTTCCACCGGAAAGTAAATGTTGTCTAGGAAGAGTTCTCTGCTAATCAGAATGTATGACACTTGGCCGAGTCTGCTAGCTCTGCTAATGTAAAGCCAGATGATAACTTTAAGAACACACAGGATGGCTTTGACAATGAACCTCCTTTAACATTGAATGCGTGGCAAGACTTCTGGAAAGCACTAAATCAAGATCCCCTACAGACCGTGTCCACCTTATGTATCACAATTGGTGCCCTACACGATTGAGACCACATTATCTGGCTTCTAAACTAAGTATTTAGTTCAGGGCACTTTACAATAGTCTGAAAAAAATTCACCTAATCTTGAAAATACCTACCCAGGATCCTACATATGTCAAAAACATTCGGCCTATTTCCTGCCTACTGCTAACCCTCTAAGATCTTAGATAAAGCTTTAAATGAAGATCTAACGGCCTTCCTAGAGGCAAATTATCTGTTGGCTCCATCTCAACATGGTTTTAGGCCACAGCATTGCACAGAATCTGCATTAATATCACCTACCAAAGAGATTCAAATGCAGGTAGACAGGGGAGGGAAGGCGGCACTTATTCTGTTGGACCTCTCATCCGAGTTTGACATGGTTAACCATCAAGTACTCGTCAACCGACTACAGAATCTGGGAATAAATGGAATGGCGCTGAGCCTACTCTGTTCTTTTCTGTCAAACAGAGAGCAGACTGTGGTTTTGGGAGGTCAAGTAAGAAACCTTTCTGCTTTTCCTTTTGGTGTGCCTCAAGGATAACAAATATCCCCAACACTATTCAACATCTAT
The DNA here is from genome assembly GCF_964263255.1 of Lissotriton vulgaris. Classification (NCBI taxonomy): domain Eukaryota; kingdom Metazoa; phylum Chordata; class Amphibia; order Caudata; family Salamandridae; genus Lissotriton; species Lissotriton vulgaris. The sequence continues at coordinate 628,937,459 of NC_141694.1, read as the reverse complement.
GTCACCCCATTTGCACAACAGATCTGCTCTCATTATTTCTCTGCAATTTCTTACGCTAATGATAGACGGATAGCGGTATCATTTTAAACTGAGTCAGACCAATGAATTTAACAACTATATGGCACACATCACCAGATGGGTGCAGGAAAATTGTCTTAAGCTGAATACTGAGAAATCAGAGGTTTTACTCTTTGGAAACAACACCTCTTTCTGGAATGATTTGTGGTCGCCGTTTGTAACAGGGCTGTCCCCATCCCAAGTTTGAAAAGTAGAAAATCTGGGAGTTATTTTTGAAGATCAATTGTGTTTTCTCAGAACAGATCAATCATATTAAATCTTCATGTTTTTATATCTTGAGGACTTAAAAAAAGATCTTTCTATTCCTCCCATTAGACTTTAAAAAATGGTAATAGTTGGCTTGGTTCTATCGAAGATAGACTACTATAATGCTCTCTATTTTGGAGCACAGAAGTGTTTGCAGTCAAAGCTTCAGTATGTGCAGAATGCAGCAGCCCACTTACAACAAGAAATTCAAAAATTTAGTCCAATATCAAAGAGCATTAGGGATCTCCACTGGCTGCCTGTCCAGGTTAGGGTAAAAATCAGGGGCTTATGTATCAAACACAAGGCCCTCCATGGTTCTGACCCTTCCATCTTGCAGAAGTGACTTAGGTGGCATGTCCCTTGACGTGACTTAAGATCATATACCACCCGATTTGTGGTTATGTCTAAGGTCAAGACAGCAAATTGGGGGGGGTCAGAGGTTTTTTCCACTTGGCCTGTAAGCGGAACTCCATGCCATTCTCACTGAGTTCTCTAACAAGCAGGCTGGTCTTAAGAAATTCATTGAAGACTTGGCTCTTTGTTTCGAGTGTCTACAGTATATCTCTCAGTCTCTTGATTAGTGACAGCACTTATTAGCGCTAAGTTGCCTTGGCATTCACAGGCTTTAGAAAAATATCACTTATTTACTTACTCAGTAGATACACTTTAATGTAACAAATGTATTAAGACACATATGTGTAAATTTACCTCAAGTGCAGCAGCATCAGGAACAAAGTTTATAAAGTCTTCTTCTGGACTAATTGTGTTTAGAGCACTGCAAGGTGTCAAATTTAAGCTTAAAGAAAATTGCAAGAAAAAAGGACCTGCCTAGTGAGCACAGTAACACAGGAAACAATCCTACAGTCCTAAAACACTGCCATAGAAATCTTGATAGAGAATGCAACAGGGCAAGAAAATTGTCACTGTCGAGTCTGATAGAGCTCTAAACATAACTTGGCCTGAAGATGACCTAATTATCCATCACATAAGGTCTCAGCACTATCAACACCAGTTCTCTCAAGCTAGGAACTATTGATCCATACAGAAATAACCTGTTAAAAAATTCAAAAATATGCATCAGCATTTTGATAGTTGTGTCCTAGCTGTCTGCATGCTTTGCATATGTATTCATTTTTGTCGCCTTTTCATTTTATCACTGCATGACCACTTGAGCACTAAGCGCTATAGGTTGCAACTTCAATGTGACTGAATTATGTGACAAAATCTTTAGGGTTCAGGGTTTGATAATATACTACATCCAATCTCGATTAGTAAAACTTATGTCAATGTTTTGTGACTATACAAAAAATGAGTCCACTATAAACCGTTGTTACTCGGTACAGCATAATTAACCCTGCATTCTGTCTTTTTACCCAGAACATTGTCAAATTGTTGTCCGGGCCTAGTCTATTTAATACTCGAGATTTACAATCTCTATTAGAACTGGTGTTGCATGGACTTATCAGTAAGCAAATACACTTTAAAATGATATGAGCATGCTTAGGTGTCGTGTAACGGTACACTGGTGAACATATATTCGGGATATGTCTCACTAATTGATATCTCAAAGCTTTGCAACATGGATGTGGTTTGGGGTAATCAGGGGGTCGCAACTGTGACCTCTAGCTTGCTCCCTGCTACTCCTGGCACCTCCTTTGCAACCCCTGGACAAATAGTGGCAAAACATTTGCCTCCTCTAAAGCCAAGGGTCATAAAAGGAAGGGCCAGGGGTAGCAGGAAGCAAGTTAGAGTTCCCAGCTGTGACCCCTCGCTACCCCAAATGATATTCAAGCTTTGCAATTTCAGTTACATGGTAGGAAGCTCAATATTGTACCATCTTTCCCAGCCTGGATACTCTCCAGTGACTACTCAACACATGGAGCATAGTATAACACGTCTTAATTCTTCCACATGCAACCACAAACACAACATTCCAAACCTGCATGCACTTCACCATGCTCTAATGCTTACATCACAGTTCCAGAGAGTCCATCAGGAGCCACAAGGTTCCACCATTACAAACTCCCACAACATTACATCTCCCCCTCTGTTAAATAAAAGCTTTTTTTTTAAATACAATTAGAGCTCATCAATGAGTCTCCGTGGCGGTTGTATCACGCATTTTGAACGTGTCTTCAGAAATTGGGGACAGATAGTAGAAATGTCCATGACTGGCATTGGTGATGGAAAAACAGCAACAGTCAGGGGATCTTCACTTGTCTTTTCAGACCCTGTTTCTACATCAGTGGCTAATGAGCAACTAGAAACATGTCAGAAGTGTGAGGAGTCTGACATATTAGACTTCCCAGGACATTGGAGAGTCACCATGTGTCATTTGCTGGTCAGAACATGAAATGCTTCAGCATCTAAATGAGCATCAGACTTTCGTTTTCTTTGCTGATGAACAAATACTCAATATTTGCTACTGAAAGTCATGTCTTTTGCATGTTGGTGCTTGTCTGCATAGGACTTCATTTTCCTCTCATGATCCAAGTCTTTCATGTGTGTCTCTTCCTCAGTATTTGCTCTTCTGTTGGTCCCTTGAGATAACTAGTTTAACCATGGCTCTCCTGAATGCCAGGCTTGCAGGGATTTCCTCTGTAGTCGAATGAGACGTTGAGCGGTAAGCTCAAAGACTGGAAGTTAAGACAAGTGTTGGGTCAGGTTTTCTGGGACAGCAGGCTGGAGGGCTTCATTTAGAGTACTTAAATTGGGGTGTTCTTCTGATACTTCACATTAATATGATTTATAAAGTCTCTGAATTCTCGACTTTTGAAAGGTGAGCCATTGTTTGACTTTAGGATCGCAGGTCCACCCCTGGTTGTGAAGATGCTGGTTAATCTATCAATGGCACATTCTTAAGTGCTAGATGAAAGAACTTCGATCATTAGAAAATGGGAATGTTCATCAACTATCACCATCAGATAATGTCCGTCAAGAGGACCAAAGAATTCCACTGCAATTCTTTACCCAGCATGCTGTGGCAACTCTGACATGTTTAATGGGTGCTGAATTATTTTTGATGTCAGGCAGTTGCATAGATGACAGGTCTTTAATTCTATTTCAACTCCATCATGGAGTTGTAGAAACTAGAATTGATCTTGGAGAGCTTGTTTGGTGGCAAAAAATCCACTATGTCCTTCATGGGCCATTTCAGTTTTCTGTGGTTTCAGACTCTCCAGAATGACAATTCTTGAACCTCTTAGAATAATACTTTCCTGAGTAATGGAGAGTTCTTCTTTGACATTCTTAAGCTTTTACTATTCACTGTCACTGGAATGAGGCTGAGGGCGCTGGTTCCAAGACTGATGTGTAATAATGTCTTTCAATTTCAGCATGTCATTATCATGGCTTGTGACAGTGAGAAATTGTTTCAACAAAATGGCAGCTGGGGGCTGGATTTCACTATGAAATGTATGTAAGCTTCTGCCATCTTAGAAGGGGTGCTAGGGCATAGTAGAGGCACTCATGAGAAGTAGTCGGCAGGGCTGTGATCTTTCCCTGAACAATGCACAATGGTGTAATTGCATTCTTGTGCAATGCGAGAAATAATTTTTCCTTTTTGATTGCAAATATACTCAGCAATGCTTGATGATCGGTCACAAGCAAGAATAACTTCCTGTATGGGAATACATTGAAATGGCTACAAACCCAATTCACTGGTAAGTTGTCTTTCTCAAGGTGTGAATTAGCATGTTCAGTTTGTAACAAACTTCGGCTTGCATGCCCCACAATACGTCCTCCTTACTTGGGTGTCCACTGTGCTGTAGAATGATGGTGACCAACCTAAAAGGGCTAGAATCAACAACAACCTCAATGTGAAGCTGTGGATCAAAGTATGATATTTCAGTAGCATTCTCAATAGCTTGTTTGGTTTTCTGGAAGCTTTGTTCACAGTCAGGTGACACAAGAAAATAAACATTCTTTTTCATCAAGTTTCTTAATGATACACTAGCAGTGGCAAAGTCTTTTATGTATCCAGAGCTATAGTTGGCCATCTCAAGGAATACTGGTTATCAACAAGAGAGTGAGGGAAGGAATGATGAAATCACTCTTGGTCCCCTAGGCAATGTAGTATAAACAACAAAAGAGTGTAACTTTTTTTTTAAGAAGAAAGGGAGCGAGCATGGAGATTCTTACTAGACTCTTATAGAAAGCCCTCACTCACCAACCTAGTTGGTGATATGCTTCATCATCGGATCCCACCGGGAGAGGCAGAATGCCTCCCCGGTGTGCTGCAATGGCTGAACTAATGCGGAACTGGTTTTTTGGTAGTGACAGGTGAAGGTGTGATAGAGTGTTTTAAAAATGTCTAGATTTTGTCCAAAATAACTCTATTAAGTGGCCTTTAATCAAATTCAGGTGACAGAATCCCTTCATACCATTCAACTGTTGTCAGTGTGATGAACTTGAAGTCATTCTCTCTCATTTGCCCTGTTTGCTTAATGCATATCTACACAGATGCATACAGTTCCTTCACTGTCCTTTTTGGCTACTACCACTATGGTTGAAACCCATGGAGTTGGACCAGTGAATGCTTAATGATATTGTGTTTGAGTATAGATTAAAGTTCTTTTTCAAAAGGTTCTTGTAGGTGAAATGCAATTTGTCTGTGTCTTTGAGCAATAGGACGGATGTCCTCATTAATGTGTAATTTGACTTTCATAGTCTCGAGGTTTCCCAATCTATGAAACAACGAAGGTAAATTGACATACTATTTCATGGTGAGCATTCATGTTATAGTTCATGGATATCCGTCCAATATCAACATTTGTGCTGAAGCTGAGTAAAAAGGCATATGATCCTCCCTGGCAGTACATGAATGGGTGTTTGTACTTTTGCATTCTGATGCTTCATCATTGCCATTAATGAACCTTGACTCTTTAGGCATGTTGGTGCAGCCCAATTATACACTTTAAATTTTGATGATGTGAGTCAGGGCAATGGAGGCAGTTGATTACAATTTGCATCAGGCATAATAGTTATTGGCGCACTGCTATTGATAATAAAAGGTACTGAGGAACCATTGACTTTTAGTATGACCTTCAGACAATGTTGAATGACTTGGTGCTTTGTCATGTCGATTTCGCATGGACCTGTGTTTTTCCTCACAGGCAGTTAGTCCAATATGCACACTCTTCTCTGAGGTACATATCAAAGTTTCACAGCGATCCTCACTTTCACTTGACATAAATATGAAAGAACTGTTTAATGAAGATTTAGATGTCAATCAATTTCATTTGGTGTTGAACTACCTCAGCCGAGGGGGTCTCTTGGCCTTCTGTGCGTGCATCAAACGTCACTTCTGTAAAGTTCAGGTGCCATTTTGTTTTCAAGCATTGAGCACATACTCCTTGCATATGTCACAAAATGGTTCTCTTTTCCACAACTGTTGCAGATCTGCCCAATGTTTGGACATTTGCCTTTGTGTGGAACTGACAATCCGCAACTGAAGCACAACTTAATTTTTTGTGGAGAATTTACTCTGTGTCTCTCGACCTTGTGCTTTGGCTTATTTCTCACTTTCATGACTGACTCACTCTGGCCACCTCTGGCCTCCATGCCAGAACTTGTGGTTCACTATGCTCTTCAGCTCTGGTAGCCATAAAAACCTGCTTTGTACTAAGAGTTTCTCTCAGTATTCGTCATCTAGCTTCCACCTTATTATTGTCTTTGAACTTACAGGGTTTGATGAGAGTATCCAGTCTCAACAAATGTGTTGATGGTCTCACCAGCTTTCTGTTATTCTTGACTGAAGACATTCCTTTTGTTATTTCCAGTTGGCACTGGACTTAATTTGAGAGTCAAGGATGCTTTAATTTGAATGTATGTAATTTCATCAGCTTGAGGCATTTTCTTTATGACTTTTACACCTTCACCAAGCAAGATTTGTTTTAGGTACTTGGTAATCTTCTTGTTATCAGCTTCTTTAGGTACATCAATGAAATCATGAAATGTCTCTATCCACACAGTCCATCTGTGCCCAATATCAACTTGTTGGCGGTATCAAATGGCGGTGGTGGTTACAAGAAAGTGGCAGCATTGTAACCATTGGTGGAACTTAATGATGTGAAGAGTAGAGTTCTCTACAATGCTGCTTGGTGACCTTGTCTATGCAAACCATTTCTGAGGACTGTGAGGTGCTGGCCTCTGGATCATCTTTGATAACAATAGGAAACAGTCTTGGTCTCCATTGAAGAAGCAAACCTTCGGATATATACAGCTCTGCAGGAGCAACCCTGGGTTCTTTCTCTGGGGTCACCCCCTCCAACACTGTAGCATGATGACTCTCTTTACTCAGTACTGGTAAGCAAATGACTGTTTCGTGTATCACTTTGCCCTTCAGTGTGTCTTTGGGCTTTCTGACACCTGGGTGATCTCTGCCTTGCAGAACTTCTATTCGTAGTGTTATTTTGCATTTGGAAGCCCTTTCAAAACCTGGTTGCATTTGCTCATAGCTTTCTCACTCCTTATGAATGTATTGCTTAGTTCTGCAGTAACTCTTTGTGCAGCCTTCCAGAAGGGACTCGGCCACTGATTTGTGAACTTCTCAGTCAAACTTTCATTAGTGTCAAATGCTTTTTATGGAACTGGGGTTGTGCTTTGACTCCACATCCTGCTTGTTGATTCTGCACTTCGACGAAGGCACATGTGGCATGCACAAGCAATTTGCTGTACCACGACAAATCTTCTGGGGGAGCCCTGTTGATCTTTGTTTTTAGTATGCCCTAGCTCGTCATCAGTTGTAGCGTCCTCCCCAGTTTGGATACTCACAATTGGCTACTTCACATATGGAGCTTAGTATAACATGTCTTTATTCTTCTGTGTGTTAACCTGAAGACAACATTCTATCTGCATTCACTTCCCAATGCTGTAAGGCTAACATCACAGTTCTACAGAGTCCATTAGGAGCCACAATGGTTTCATCATCACAAGATAATACGAAACCACAAATATTATGATACAGAAGATTGTTGTATTTTTCAGAGCTGAAGAAGGGTTAGATAAATGTACCGTTACAGCCAAGAATGAAGGCGATATGCGTGACTGTAGGACTACTGCCCTTTATAACAGTTAAAGTGAATACCCTGGCAGTTCACTGGTATATTTAATGAAGGCAGTGGAGGTAGGGACAGCAGAATGAATTCAGAAGAATGGTTGCCAGGGTGTAAGCTACTACAGACCAGTTTGACTGAGCATAAAAAAAGCTCCATTCGAGGTACTGCTCACAATACCTCAAACAGGGTGTCCTCCAGCAAACCGAGGAGAAACTTGCAGATCAGTTGTGCACTCACATGTTTCTGGAGGAGACTAGAAAGATATTTGTGGAGCAGTGCCATAATAAGGATTGTTAGGTTCTTGGGTACGATACATTTTCTGAACCCCAGTTTAGAAAAATATTGAGTTTATTACCCATATTTAGCATAATGGAGCCTCATGTTTTGAAATAACCTTCAGATGCACATAAACCATTTTGAAACAGGAGCATACAATATCAGCAAAAATCTCAAGTTACTCTGAGTCCAACAGACAAGCTGTATCAAACAAAATCTTGAACAAGCATGGATAAAGTCTTTTTTTATTCCTTGGATCTAGATTTTTCTTTTTGGTATCATCAAAGTGTATGAGGGAATTTAGTATTACCAGCCTATTCATCTCATTGTAGAAATAGTGAATTGATGGATGTTGAATGAGCAAAATAATATTATTTGGCTAAGACTTGCACATACTGATCAACGTTGTATTTGCCAGATATTTTTATTCACAATTAATGACACTTCTCTGCTGCTATTTTCACAATAGTAAAAATCACATCACTGCTTCTAAAATGTTCACATTACTTCAGGTGAAATGTTATTATTGTTAATCCCCTCAATTCTCTTCTCATGCCTTTCCCAACTTCTCCTGTGTCCTCCAGCTGTATTGAGTAAAAGAAATGAGAGGGGGCAGAAGAGAAGGATCACGAGGTAAATACACTTGACTAATAAGGTAATTGTAGCAGAGAAAAGATGAAGAGAAAGTGATGAGGTAGACATAGAGGTGAGGTCTGGAGATATGTACGATAAACAGAGAAAGGTGTGGTAGACAGAAAGAAGAATATAGCGGGGCAAAAAGAGAAAGAGGAAGATAGAAAAAGAGTTAGAGAGGCAGGTAAGGATTTAGGATGAGGTAGAGTGAGAGCTAGAAATAATGAATCAGATATTTATAGAGAGGAAGAGAGGTCTGGTACACCCAGGGATGGGGTAGAGAAAGAGAAAATGTAGAAAGAAAGGTAGTTTAGAGAGAGGTTAAGTTAAAAAGAGGTAGAGATAGGCAGAGTGGTGGGTTATTGAGAAAGGTATAAAAATATGTAAGGCAGAGAAAGCAGTGAGGTAGAAAGAGGGTCAACTTAAGAAAAAAGAAAAAGCAAAGTCGGATAAAAGAGGAGTGAGGCAGTGCTAAAGCTAGAGAGAGAGAATGAGAGGGAGTGAAGGGTAAAAAAGAGATGAGGAGTGGAGCAGAAAGAGGCGAGGTGAAAAAGAGAGGTGAGGTTCACACTGATGTAAAGAAAGAGAGGGAAAGATAGAAAGAGAGAGGAGGGAGGCTGATATAGAATTAGAGTGAGAGTGAGGTAGAGTTATAAATTAGAGAGAGAGGTAGAGAGAGAGATGGGTAAGAAAAATCTATGAGGAGAAATAGGCATAGATATACTTTAGGTAGTGAGAGTGAGCTGAAGTAGAGGAGGAGGTTAGAAGAAAAATAGGCTACAGAGGGAAGGTAGTAGAGAGAAATAGAGAGAAAAAATCGCTAGTGAGAAATGGTAATATGGTGGTTAGGAAGGTGAGCTAGCTGGAACAGAGGTAAGAGGAGAGGGGGCATGGGGACATGAGATAAAACACATATGGTGAAGACAAATTGAGAGGTTAGGTAGACAGAGAAAGATGGAGAGGTTGGCAGAGAGCAGACATATTGAACCTATTACTTGGTAGAGACAGAAATGAGGTCAAGATGTGAACTAAAGAGAGTGCTGATGATGAGAGAGAGAGAGGTGAACACGATGGAGGAAAGATATAGGAAGGTGAGATGGAAATGAAGCATTGAGGTGCAGAAAGGGACTGAGCTAGAGAGGATTTAGGTACGGAGAGGTAGTGGAGAGGTAAAGAAGTAGAAGTAGGTACAGAGGTAAATTCATGACAGAGCAGTGCAAAGATAAATAAAGAGAGACATGCTGATAGGCAGATTAAGTTAATATAGGTGAGGTAAAGAGAACTGTGAACTGAGTTAGGATACGTACATAACTATGTAGAAACAGGTAAAGAAGTGTAGAAGCAATGAACTGAAGTAAGATGAGAGACATCATACAGAAAGTATTTTTTAATTGCCACTAGCTACCTTAAATTGCGAGGGTTAGGTCTGTGCAGGCTGGGCATACACCTAAAACTGTGAGCACTCATGTCCAGCCCAGCTGCAAGGTAAAACAAGAATCTGTTTTTAAGTGCACTGTTGCAAATAGGGGTCTCTAGTTGGAAGAGGTAGGTATCTTTGTCCAAATCTGGACCCTTTCTTCTAGTCAGGGTAAGGAAGATACACGAGGCACGAGCAGACAGGCTTATCTCGGAGGCAGTGTGTTCAGAATTTGTGAACACACACAGTAGTACAGTGAAAACTCTACAAAAGGACACCACACCAGTTTAGAAAAATAGTATATCTTTATCAAAACCAACAAGCCCAAATACAATAAAAAACCAACATACAATATTTTTTAAAAATAGTACTTAAGCAAAATAAACTTTAAATTACAGGAAAATCAATAAAACTCAGGGGCATATTACCAAGCCTGGCGATATTAGATTATCGCCGCTTTAGCAGCCGTTTTTGGCCGCTAAGCGGTGATAATTATATCGCCCTATTTGCAAGCTGTCGCTAACTGATGTTAGCGACAGCTTTGAGGCTATAGCAAGCGGTTTGGGGCCGGCTTTGCATGTCAGCAATATTTATCGTTAATGACATGCAAAGTGGGCGTACCCAACCTGTTAGCGACTAAAAACTGTCGCTAACATCGCTATCGCCTATTATCAATGCAGGCGTAGAGATGGAAATATTTGTGCTAAGCGCGAATATCTCCAAAAGCTAACGCCTGCTCAGACCAGTTCTTAGACATTGTATCCAATGGGAGGTGGATATTATGGCTAAGACCCTATTGGCGTTAATGCGTGAATATCGCTGTATTTTCAGCAATATTCACGCATTTCGCTGCTATCGCCAGATATTTTATCGCTTTAGAGATAAACATTGCTTATAGCACGTTATCTCTGCGATAATTTTCGGCGATGCTTGGCGATAAAAAAAAACTCGCTAAGCCCATTTAGCGATAAATATCGCTAGTTGTTGGTAATATGCCCCTCAGTTCTTCCGACTTAGTAGCTCCTCCTGGGGCTACTGCAATACTGAATACAACAGAGTCAAACAATCCCAGGTGACCGTGTCAATACGGGCCAGCTAAAGCGTTGACAGACTTAGGCACAGTACCTTTCTTGTTGCGACCAACTCGTCGGTGCAAAACGGTCAGGGCAAATGTCGCAGTCGCGTTGTGAAGCCGAGTGCTGCAGCGGATAATGTCCTCACGATTTGTGTAGGCAGTGGCTCGTTGACAGAGTCGGTGAGACCAGAGCTTGTGTTGAAGGGTACGACTGTGCTCGCTGCTGTGCTGGCAGGCCACAGTGCAGTCTCAGAGCCAGACAATGTACCAGTCGGGAAACCGACGGAGCCGGTGATGTCCTTGCAGCCTGTAGAGAAGCGTTGTGGAGTGCAGTGTCCACAGGATGCTGTGCAAGCAGCGGCTCATTGACAGAGTCGGTGAGACCAAGGTTACATTGCGAAGTGGACCGTTACTCTTTGCGGAGCTTTCAGGACATGGAATCCTGCAACGGACTCGATGATAGAGCCGGTTACCCTTTTCTTCTGCGGGGACGATAAGAGACGGTGAACACAGACACTGTGAGGTCTTTGCTGTTTCTGAGACCTCTAGAACAGGGGGTAAGCTAAGTTAAAACACTTGGAGATCTTCTCTTCAAGCAGAGGGAAAAAGCAAGCAGCAAAGACCTTGCTCCTTTCCCTGGCAGCAAGTAGCCACTGCAGGCCAACTCCAGACAGAAAAACAGCACAGGGGAAGTATTCCTCCTCATCTTCTCTGGCTCTTCCCCTTGGCAAAAGATTCCCCTTGATTTCCCAGAACTGTTTTCTGAAGGCAGAGAGTGTCTGTACCAAGCCAAAACCAGTTCTGTCCTCACTTGTGCAACTTCCTGGCAGGAGGTGGAGACAGTATTATTGAAGGCAGACCAGGCACATTCAGGTGAAAAGGAAATCTCTTCCCTCTACTCTAAATGCAGCCCCGGTCTATTCAGCCCAGCCCTGACTCATCAGACTTCTGGAACAACAGCCCCTCTCCAGCCCCTGTCATCCAAAGGCCGGTCATGCAATACAAAAACCTAGCAAAGGCACATTGGATGTTAGACAAGAAAATACCTACTTTCTAAAAGTGGTATTTTCAAGCACAGAATGTAAAAATCACCATCACTAAAAGATCTATTTTAACATTCTGAGTTCAGACATATTAAACTTTATTGTTTTACCTTGTTCCTAGGGCCAGTTATGTATATAAAATGTTATAAATAAACTCCTCAGTCTGTCCTATGGGAAGAGGTAGCCTTGCAATAGTAAACAACGAAATTGACAGTATTTCACTATCAGGAAATGCCACACACAAATCAGGGCATGTCCTACTTTTCACATACAATGCACCCAAATTCAAATCAAATACTTTATTCGGTTTTTGAGAACAAAAAACCATAAAAGTTTGCAATAAATACAAATTACAATCCAAATATTACAAAAAACATTTTGAAAGACCAAAGTGTAATAAAATAGGGTCCCAGACATAAAAATTCTTTCCCAATCCCGGGTTAAGGCAGTATCAAAAGAGTTCATAATTAATCGTTCAAATTCATAGTTGGTCATAGTTACATGTCCAGATATTCAGGGAGGGAAACACAGGTTTATGGGGTAGAAATCATGTAGATCCCATAATGATATTGGGCCGTCTCTTACTTGGGGCAGCCAAGTTTTCAAGTAAGGGACAATATTTCGATCTCTGAATCGCACAAGTACCAGGTCCCCAGCAACATCTTTGGGAACAGAGCCCAACCAACCCACCCTTCTAACGCTCCTTATTGCTCCGTATAGATTACGGGGCAGTGGCCTATTTTTTGACAGCCAGAATTTGGTTTTAATAAGTAAGTTGTATTGTCTCTCAATTTTACCAGTTGGAAGGTCGGGTACACCCGCGAGGATGCACACATATGGGGCCGCTTCCGGGGGTAAATGGATCGAATTAACTTTATTTAGACCGACTCTAGATGCGGTAGGAAGAAACTTTTACGGGGTGTTTAACTGTTTTTTCCTCCTCTGGAGCACTGGGGCCAGCACGTTGTATTTGACGGGTTTTTCCCTGCACAGTTGTATTTAAACCTAAATGGGTAGGAGTTGTCTTAGGGCGATTAGATGCGTCACTGCATTTATCAACCATCGAATTTAACTTAATGACTTGCTCTATCCCAGAGAGCCTATCCCCCAAAATGGCAATTTTTTCTAACAGTGGGGCTATCATAGCGCTAACCATTTGTTCGATGTGGGGTAGTAAATACAAAAAGGGAGGGGGTGTTATAACTTCAGGAAACTCTGCAATCGGTGGAATCGTTGGAGAATTAGCAAAGGATGGGGTACGGCACCGTTTTTGGGTTAGGGGGTTGTTTTCACCTTGGATAACGTCGTTTTGTTTTCTTTTCCCAGATGAAACCTGAGGGAGTTCAGTACTTTGCGTGTTCGGGCTGCGGGACTTGTTTGATAGTATAAGGGGGTCTAAAGGAGTAGCCATGTCTAAAGGTGCACTAGCATTTTTAGTCATGGGTAGAGTTTCCAGTGTGGCATATTTAGTTTTGCATAGAAGGTTTAACTCATCTAGCAAAGAATACAGTTGCCCAGTGCCAGCTTCACCGATTGTATGGTCCCCCTTAGAGGTCATGGTGGGAATGGGCTCTATAGGGCCGTGGAGTATACAAAAATCCACAAATGTGGAAACGAAACAATTAGGCGGGGTTTTTACCTTATGGCAAATATACCTTTGTTACATCAGGCGAAAAGGAGGTGGCCCGTCCCGTCCTTATCCGGCCTTTGAGGGCCGTAGAGGGCCCGCCCTTTGCCCGGGCTTCGCCCCGGGCTATGTCCCGCGCGCGTGGGATTATGTGCGAGATTTATACACTATAGGCGGGGGGGCGGGGCAGCAGATGTGGAGCAGAGAGACTGCTGGACCTCGCAATCCCTCAGCGTGTGGATGCAGACTCTGTCCCTTCTCAAAGCCCCACACAAAAACAGAAGCGGTATCAGAGTGCACGAATCCCTCGTCGTCCTCCCAGTCAGCAACATGCTGTGAGCGGCTCCCGCGGAGCGGGGGCCGCAATAGGTTGAAGTAGTGTCCAGGCGGGGGGGCGGGAACGCCGAGGGAAGAGGCAGCAGGTGTGGAGCAGAGAGACTGCTGGACCTCGCAGTCCCTCGGCGTGTGGATGCAGACTCTGTCCCTTCTCAAAGCCCCACACAAAAACAGAAGCGCTATCAGAGCACACAAATCCCTCGTCGTCCTCCCAGTCAGCAACACGCTGTGAGCGGCACCCGCGGAGCGGGGGCCGTGATAGGTTGAAGTAGTGTCCAGGCGAGGGGCGGGAACGCTGAGGGAAGAGGCAGCAGGTGTGGAGAAGAGAGACTGCTGGACCTCGCAGTCCCTCGGCGTGTGGATGCAGACTCTGTCCCTTCTCAAAGCCCCACACAAAAACAGAAGCGCTATCAGAGCGCACGAATCCCTCGTCGTCCTCCCAGTCAGCAACACGCTGTGAGCGGCACCCGCGGAGCGGGGGCCGCGATAGGTTGAAGTAGTGTCCAGGCGGGGGGCCGGAACGCCGAGGGAAGAGGCAGCAGGTGTGGAGCAGAGAGACTGCTGGACCTCGCAGTCCCTCGGCGTGTGGATGCAGACTCTGTCCCTTCTCAAAGCCCCACACAAAAACAGAAGCGCTATCAGAGCGCACGAATCCCTCGTCGTCCTCCCAGTCAGCAACATGCTGTGAGCGGCACCCAACCCACAGGGGTAGCTTGGTCCTACCTTAGCTACCTTAGGGGTGACTAATGTGTGGAAAAGGGAAGGTTTAGGGACTGGCATGTGTGTGCAATTGCCAAGTCGACATGGCAGTCCAAGACTGTACACAGTGTCTGCAATGGCAGGCCAGAGTTATATTTTACAGGTTGCTTCTGTGGGTGACACAATCAGTGCTGCAACCCACTAGCAGCATTTACAGGCCCAGGGCACACTCAGTGTAGGGCACTATACTAGGGTCTGACAAGTAAATCAAATATGCCAATCATGGAATCACTAATCCATTTCAACCATTTACAAATGAGCACTTGCACTTTGGCACTGAACAGCAGTGGCAATGTGCCCAAAGCATCTAGACCAGCAAATCAAAGTCCAATACACAGCAAAAACAAAGGGCACATAATCAAAAAATGCAGGGGAGACCCACGCCAATGGTGCCAGGTCTAATATGCACCATTTTTATGGCAGGACTTCTGTCTGTCCCAATCATCTAGGCCCTTGCAAGGTGGGGGTTCTGAATAGTTGCCCACTTCTCCAAAGCCTTAACATGATTCTCTCAGTGACTGCTCTGCTCCTAGATCTATGGTTCTGTTAGAATGATATGCCCATTTTAAGAGGGTTATAGGAAAATATTTGTTCTGCAATTATCAATCATGTGAGGAGGCACAAGTGGAGGGCAGATTACCTGCAGAATGAAAAGAGGGATTCATTATTTTGTGACTGAATTCTAGCAACACAGCTGATCTCTTGGATCCTACAGGCCTTTAACTCTCATTAATTCTGATTGTACAATTCATGGTAAATTGAGAACTATATGCTCCCACTGATTGCACTACTGTGACTGTGTGACCTGGTGGGATTCATTGCCGGCTGATGTGCAACAAATCACAGTTAAGCTAAAAGCTGTGTTGTCTACACTTGATGTGGAGATGACCATTGACTTTCTTAAATTTAATTTCTCGTGTGTAGAAGAATAGGGTGGGACAGATGTTTCTTGTCTTCTTGATAGCAGTACTATACACTGACCAAATTGTGAGAATACAAACAAATGTAGATATTTCAGAGTTATTCACCGTTAAGTGGGAACCAGGCAGAGATGCCAGTAATCATACGCATACATTTGATTACAGCTCATACACATTTATGGGGATGTATTTCAAGAGCATCCTAACACTGCTTTGCATGTACACCTGAGACATTCTGTGGTTTGTTGGATAACCTGGTGCGATTCCAGTGGAAGAAGTTGCTGCATTTCTGAAACTATATTGGTTAATGGCATTATTGGACAACATCAGATCTTATATCCTTCGGCAGGATATCTTTGTTTTATCTAGTTTTCTCTATTTGTTCATGGCCATATCTATAGCCTTACTGAACACTTTCTTTCACTAAATAAAATGTTTTTTTGGTGCCTGACTATCAGGGTGTATTACTTTGTTGCTCAGTGGCCATATATATATATATATATTGGATTGGGTCACTGAGGCAAATGTCCTGCCTGACTTACAGATAAACCTGGCTCGGGTTCTGCTGGGTAGTGTGAGAGTGGAATGCAGAGGAGTGTACCAGTGAATTGCAAGAAATCAATTGTTGGAGCATAGTTGACATTTAATCTGGGTGTGAATGTGACATTCTCCCTGATACTGCACTGTGTGAAAATTCTTAGGCTCCTGTTTTTGTTCAAGTCGAGATATCATAAGCTTTCACACATACTGAATGTTGTAGAAATTGGTAACTTCTTGGAGGGTAATTAATTTATAAGTGTGGAGAAGTTCTAGGATGGAATGGAGCAGGGTTTGTTGGATATATGTTTTGTACTTCATCATTAAAACAGGTTTGAGGTAATTCTGCCTGGATCATGGATGCAACCAGTGAGTGAAGTTTGACATTTTAGAGATAGCAGTTAATATGGAAATTCAGTGTAGACTTGCCTCTACTCTGTATAAAATGATGCTGAGGTTCATGTGAGGAGAAAAGCTGGTTGGAGTTCAGGAGCGGCTATGCCCTTGCTGATGACCAATGGCTATTTATGTGCAGGCAGACTAAACTTGCATCATTTGACTGTAGACCAAACCTCTTCAGTCTAAATATCTTCATTGAGGTTATTATATCCTGGAGAGCCCCTGCAGGATGCTCTCGGGCAGCCTATTATGTATGGATGAGGGTGAGCAGACACAATGCGCTTTGCCAGCATTAGTCGTAAGATATGGGTGTTATGGGAGGAGGTGGACTGTGTTGTGGAGAGTATGGTTAATTTGCTGGTACCAAGAGACCAATTTCTACCAGTAGAAATGCCACCGGTGTGCTAGCAAAGGGAGTGAGAAAACCTGGATCTACTTTTTTTCTTTTTTCTGTCAAAGTGTAGCATCGCTCTGTGCTGGACAGCGATGGCCAAACGTTAATAATGGTTTCTCCCATGTTAATAATGGTTTCTCCAGCTGACCAAGTGCCCTGCTCTCTAGGCAGAGTACTAAAAGAAGTGCCTCAGACATCAGGCCACAAGGATCCTTAGACGTCCTTTCTGCCCCACAACACAGAAAAACACAATGTGTTGGTGCATTAGAGAGAAAGCAATGGTAAGAGTGACCCAAAACTTGACATCCTCTGCTTTCAGTGTCCAGTTGCACCCGAGAGAGTGGGGCTGGGGTGGGATTGAGGCTAAAGAGCACTATGATTAAACTGGAACATGAAAAAAATCAATGAATCTCGCGCTCTAGGCTTTGCATAGTACTGATATAATTAATCATTGTTTTTTTAAAAAGAGATATGAAACTATCATATTTTGATCATAGTCCACTCTACCTCGGCTGACTACAGACAGTTTTAGTGCTTCAAAAGTTTGCTTACGATATAATTGCACCAAGAACAAAAATCCCAGGGGGATATGTACAATGAAGTGGCGAAGCGTTCGTTAGCCTCCTTGGCTTAACGACACGCTCCACCACTTCGGAAACACAAGGCTGCACCATATTTACAAGAATGTCGTGCAGCCTTGCGTTTCCCCCTGCGATGGCGCTAAGTTTGACAACTTAGCACCAGTTCAGACTCCCTTGCACCAGAGTGCAAGGGTGCTTGTGTACAGAGGAGGATTGTGTATGTGTAGGAAGGTGTCCCTTCCTGCACATAAACAATCCTAAAATGCCATTTTGTAATTTTCATGTGTGCTGCTTCGTGCAGCACACATGAAAGTTACAAAATGGCATTTAAAAAAAAGGTTTGTTCCTGTACAGCAAGGGACACCTTCCTGTACATAAACCAACCATGGCATTTTGCTTTTTCCACATATGACAAAAGGAAAAACGACGAGAAATAATTAATTTCTCCTCGTTTTGCCAACTTGAGACTAGGATTTTCCTGGTCTTAATTTTGGTGCTGCTTCCTGTGCACGTCATCCTTGTACATAGGGGGCAGCGTCAAATACAATGTGTGTTGCAGTGGAACGCCCACCACAACACCCCATGCATGCACCTTTCACGCTAAGTTAGCATGAAAGGGTGCCTTATGTACAAGGCAGTGTTAAGCCACGTTAAGTGGCTTAACTCTGCCTTTTACATAAGGCAAGGCCCCTATTGCCATGGCAACATCACAAAAAGTGACGTCCCGTGGCGAAAGGGGCTTGTACATATCCCCCCCAGTTCTTTCCAACAAGTATAGAAGTTAATATAAATGATACTGATTTCATATGTTACTCGTAGTAGTGTTATGGTTTTATAGCAATTTTAATAGCGTTGATTGATTGATCCATAGAGAATGAAAAGGAAAACATAGCAGACAAGAGATAAACCTGCTAGGGGCAGTTTGAATGCTGATCTTAGCAGCCAGGGTGCCTTCCCCCTAAGATATCTTATCCATAAGACACAGTGTCGTTCTTTCTGATTCATTCACATCACCTTCTTGTCAATCCGCAATTCCAATTTTACCTAGGAAATATTTGTGACTGGCATATTTATAAACTCAAGGGTGGCCTCGGCTGCGTTTTTACTAAGTGCTCAGTCAGCCGTTGTACAACCATCTGTTAGTTTAATTCTTCCAATGCAGTTTAATTTTAGTGTGCAATACAGCTTGAAAATGTCATCACATCTGTATTGCATTCATTCCCTAACCTGGAAGAATGCACTTATCATGAATTGTGCCAACTTTTATCGAGCTTTTGAGCTAGTCCCGAGGGGGTGTGGGTGGGTCGTGGGTGTTAATAAGATTAATACAGAAGATCTCATCTCACCTTTGACCTCAGTTAGATGTGGTACCAGTGGCGGAAGTGAAAGGCAGGAGAGGTACGTATCGGAGAAGAGAACAAAAAAAAACCAGATAAACTGACTGCCTTGTCAATTGCTTGTGAAAGAGCCAAGTGAACCCGAAAGATGGGCTTTTGGCGCTTGAAGTTCCAACAATTCGAAAAGATATCACTCTCATACCAAGTTTGAGTGTGGTGTGGGGATAGTGCACACTTGTTTGTCTGCAAAGATTCATAATATTTCACCCTAGTTCAAGTTCAAGTTTAACATTTGTATAGCGCACTACTCACCCAGAGGGTCTCAAGACGCTAGAGGAAGGGGGGTACTTTACTTATCGAATATCCAAGTTTTTAGTTGTTTTCTGAAGGATAGGTGGTTCTGTGTAAGGCGGAGGTGTCAAGTCAAGTGCTTGGATTTCATGCCCCATTCAGGCCCAGACTGGCCGTAGCGGGCACCGGGCAACCCCCCGGTGTGCCGCACGGGTACGGGCCCTTTTTGGGCCCCTGGGGCCGATTTTGTTACAGGGCCGTTTTTGCAGAATAGGCCCTGTAACAAAATCGGCCGAAAACCAGCCCTGGCAGAGTGCTCGGCAGCAACCCTAACCCCGGGGAGGTGGGGGGTCCGGCCCAGCACTTTGCCGGGCCGGTTTTGGTTCCCAGTCCGGCCCTGTCCCCATTCCATACAAGAATAGGACACTTTACTCTGCAGGCATTTTCAATGTGTGCCATTACCCCACATTTTGTACAACGCAGGGCTTTACATCACAATCCATTACAACGCATTCTCCATTACTATGCAATTTACTATTCTAACTCCACCGGGGCGTTGATTTAGGGAAGGCGGTATAATGGTTTGCGGTATAAAGCCCCGTGTTGTAAAAGATTTTGCAGATTAAAAAATCCGGCTAATGCATGTGCTGTAATGCATTAGTGGTAAAGGATGTTTACCTCCGGAAACACCAGGCCACAATGCGCTTGACATTAGTTCCTATGTCTTCTTAAGAAGTGAATGCATTAATTTGCAATGAAAGTAAAAACAAGCTGAAAATGCACACCCTTAGTACAGGCAGAGGTAAATTTGTAGCGTAACTGGAAGTCTGCGCTTAAAAAGCTGGAGTGCATATTTACGAACCTGTGCTCCATCAGAGTTTCACTTTAAGCAGCTTTGACTGGCCTCATCGATATGGAGTAAGGCAAGGCAGAGCAAATCAATGCATTGCTTTACTCTTACTCTACACTTGGGAAGCAATCCATGGATATTGCTGTGGGTTTTCCCACGCAACCCCCATGGAATTTTACATTTCCCAAGATTCACGAGAGCATGTGAACCTGGGGAAGTGCCAAAACCTTGCCTCTCCCAAGGTGAGCCCGTAGTATTCTATGGCTGTCATTTTGTTTCTAGTGGCTGCCATGCTTACTGATGTTGTGCTGTGATGTCATAGTGTCAGGTGCAGAGTTAGAATGTTATTGCTCAAAGTTTGGGAATGCAACTGTCTTTCCTTTGATGTCTTAGCAAGGTTGGCCTGTAGCTGTGTTGTCCTTCAATAAATCCTATTTCAACTTAACCTGCATTGGACTCCTTCACTACAGAATTTTGGCGACTATTGAACTACACAGTGAAACCCACCATGTGTCAACCACCTTTAATTTTACTTCTTTCAAGCATCTACAACGTCAAATTTCAAGCTTACATTGTTTTCTATGTAAAAGTCACACTTTCTTAAACTGGGTTCTTGTCGCTTTTCAAGTGTTGCATCGACTTTGCTGCTTGGACCGCATCTCCTGGATTTATTTATTTATTTATTTTTTAACATTTAATATAGCGCGAACAAATGCCCGCAGGCGTCTCGGCGCTGTTTTTGTTATTTATGTTTATGTTTATTTATGTTATTTTTGGACCGCTTCATTTGTTCCTGCCTTTGTTTGCCCCCCAGGAAAAGAAAGGGGTTGATTTCCGATTCTCGCATTACTTTCCTGTGCCATTGGTGGTGATTTTATCCCTTTCCTACCTCCACCGAATCTGACTGCCTTGCTGTCCCACGGTAGACTTCTGATCAGTTGTCTCATCGGAAAGCGTTCAAATTTGATTTTCTGTCTTTGTTTTTTTCTCAGAACACCCATGCAGCAAACTGGTACTATATATTTTTTTTTACTTAATCCTCATTCTTCTGTGGCTGCAAGGCGCTCGCTCGGTTTGTGCGATATGCTCGCATGGTGTTTACGTATATTCAAACACTCATGCATTGCGCGGGTGCACCCAAGGACTTGCGGTAGAGCTTGTACGCTCGCTACAGCCTCTGAATATGCTGCATGCAAACACTAGCTCACGCTAGAGCATGCGCAGACGCTACAGCCTCTCATTACTTCAGTGTCTCCATGACAATGTTTAAACCTCTAAATGTGGAAATGTCCTGCACCATCCTACTCTTCATTGTCAGTATAACCTCTTTCAACACGGCAGATCTCTAATTCAAGGAAAGATGGTTCAAGGAATAGAATTGCTTTCCCACAAACTCTGTTTACATCTCAATCCTCAGCATTGTCCAACATTATCCTATCAACTTGTAAGTATTGCGAAAGTTGGTGATTCGCAAACCTTTTCAATAATTTTTTCTCAATTTTACTCTTATTCGTGGATCACAGTGATTCACACACTGTCTAATCTGCAAGGATTACATCAAGGAATTTGTATTTGTGGATCATAGTGATTCACACACTGCTTAATCTTTATGGATTACATCTAGAAATGTAACTCTCATTTGAGTTTTAATTTATCTATGTTATAGTTCAACAGTTTATTGCTATTTTTACTTTACTGCCAGAGTCCTCTATTGTATTAATTTACTGTACCTCCTGTTTTTGCTTAGCGGTCTACTTATGTGTACCATGCAAGCCGTCACACCTCCTTCTTCTTTCCTAGATATTCCTGGTCAGCCTCCCGTGAAATTGGAAGTTTGGTTTGATGCGTTTGGGACGTACTTAGGGGCCATTGGAGCACTCACATTTGGTGCAGAAAGGAAAAATTGTGTATTGCTATGCTCTTTAGGTTTTGAAGGTAGGTCAATATATAAACACTTACCTGGCTTACTTTTAGCTGATGGAGAAAATATTGATGAATACAAACAAACTGTACAGAAACTCAAATTAAGATTTGATAAGCAGCCGAGCTTGACGGTCTTAGGGCATGCATTTGGGAGACATCGAGGGCTATGGGCTGAAAGCTTGCTGGAATGGGAAGGTTTTAAGGGCCTTGCGAAACTCCTCTTAGGAGGGGGAGGATCTGAGAGGGTGGGGGAGTTCCAGAAGGTGGGCACAAGTACCGAGAATTTCCGGCCACCGGATCGTTTCTTCTTGAACCGGGGGATGACCAACAGGGATTTGGCAGAGGAACATAGGTCTCTAGTGGGGCAGTAATTCAAAATAGCAGAATTGATGAACGCTGGAGCAGTGCCCGCCCGGGCTTGAAAGGTGAGGCAGCCAAGATTGAAAAGGGCTCTCTGTTTGATTGGTAGCCAATGAAGGGCAATGAGAAGGGTAGAGGAGTGATGGTGTCTTGGTAGGCCATGCACCAGGCGAGCTGCCTGGTTCTGCACCGTCTGAAGGCGTTGGAGTGCATAGGCGGGAGCATAATTGTAAATGATGTTCCCGTAATCGATCTTGGATAAGACCATGGCCATAACAATCAATTTGAGTGCTGATGGGGAGAAGAACCGGGAAACTTTCCTGATAATACGTAAAGTAAAAAAACAGGAAGAGACAACAGAACTAATATGGGTGTGAAGTGTTAAATGGTGATTAAGCGTAATTCCAAGGGTCTTAACAGAATGGGGGGGGACCAAAGGAAGGGGGCCAGAGGGTGGGCGACCAGGGGTTGCCACCGCCTCCAGTCAGTATTAGCTCCGTTTTATCCGGGTTAAGTTTGAGATGGTTTGCGTTCATCCAAGCCCGGATGAACAGCAAGACAGACTGGAGGTGAGAGGCTCCTAATGAAGGAACGGAAAAATAAAAAATGAGTTGGAGTTCATCAGCATAATTTTAGACTGTGACCTCCATTTGTTGAAGTGCAAAAATAAGAGGGAATATATAGAGGTTAAATAAACGGGGGGAGACAGAAGAGCCCTGTGGGACCCCGCATTTCACCCTGGTAGGTGAGGACGAAAATTCGGCAAGATGGACCGCCTGTGTGCGTCCCTCCAAGAAGGACCCTATCCAGGTGAGAGCCTGGTCCCCTATGCCCGCCGCCCTAACACGAGACAAAAGGATGGAATGGTCTACCGTGTCAAAGGCGGCGGACAAGTCAAGAAGAACCAGGGCCTGGGGAATGTTGGTATCGAGTCCCTCCCTGAGCTGGTCCATGACTGAGATGAACACCTTCTCGGTGGAATGCCGGGGGCGGAAGCCCGCCTGGCAGGGTGCGAGGTAGTTGCTGCTCTCTATGAAGTAGCTAAGTACCTGGGTGACGTGGGACTCTGCTACCTTTCCCAGATAGGGGAGGAGGGATATGGGGCGGTAGTTTGCCGGAAGGGAGGGATCGGCACCTAGTTTTTTTAGTTTGGGGAGGATTATGGCAGTCTTAAAGGGGGCTGGGATAATGCCTGAGGTAAAACAGTTGTTCAGAAGAGCTATGGCCGGAGAAGGGCACGCCGAAGAAAGCTGACAGAGGATGCATGCTGGGCCAAAGTCAGCTGGGGAGCCCGATTTAACACGCCTAAGTAGCAAGAGCAGGGATTCTCTCGTGAGTGGGGGGATAGTGGTAAGGGAGCGATTATTGTCAGGGGTTTGAGGGGGAGAGAAAGTGGGACGGGGGAGAGGAATGTTGGCTTTAATAAGGGCAATCTTGTCAATGAAGAACTCATTGAGCGAGTCACATAAGTCCTGGGAAGGGGGGTCATGGGTGAAGTTCTATCAGAAGATGCCAGTTCGTGGACGGTGGAAAATATCTCGCAAGATTGACATTCGGCCGCTAAAATGCACCCAGAAAAGTACTCGGTCTTGGCTGTCAAGACAGCAGCTTTATATTCATTAAGTACGGTGATGAAAGTTGCCTGTGGGTGGGGCAATATGCTCTTCTCCAAGCTCGTTCCGCCTGCCTTAGCCCCAATTTCTTGGCTTTGAGAGTTGAAATCATTTCAGTGAATTGCAAGGGATATTTTTATTTGTGTAGAATCAGAATGTGAGTCAGTGTGTTTTGGGAAATATTGTGACAGAATCACTTGCTCAGTTCATGTGTTTGCAGACATGGGAATACATGTACTCATGTAGTGAGTTAAGCTTTAGGACATGCTGTGCTTTATATTCCTAGCCCCTGCATGATACCATACACTGCCAAAACATAACTACACTGCTCTCAATTCAGAAATAACAGTCCCACTATGACCCCTTACACTGCCCTAACACCACTGCACTGTCCTAAACCCTGAAACACCAGCCCTAGCAAAACCTGCTAACCTCTTTTAACACTACTGCACCGCTCTAAACCCTGAAACACCATTCGCAGCGAATGCCCCTATAATGTTAAAACATCACTGCACTGCCCTAAACCATGAAACAGAACTCCCTGCATGATCTCCTACACTGCCCCAACACTGCTGCTGTACCTTAAACCTACTTATGGAATGAACCAGACTTTACAACATATAGTGCTTCTAATTGCTATGTAGTATGCTAGTAGTGGTCTATAATTGTCAAAAAAACAATGTTAACATTTTATTTTACTTCACAACAGATTTTTAGTTATCTACAGAATGAAAAACCATCATGCCTTCAAATAGTGAGAAAAGAAAAACATATAAACAGGCTTACTTTTCCAAGAAAAAACAAGTACAAGATTTATCTAAACAACAATGTGTGGAGAAATAGAAGAAAGCTCCTGGTAAGACAACAAACGATTTTATAAGGAAAATTACACAATCTAAAAAAAGTGTGGAGAATCTTGAAAAAATATTATTTGCAACTACAAAGAAAAACCAGACAAAAAAGAAAATTGATGGAAAACTTTGTGTTAAAGAAATTGTGTATAGTAAAAGACGAAAAAATCAGTTTGTTGAAATTCGAAAGCGAATGTTTTATAACAGAGTTGTTTTAAATTTATTAAAAAATATAAAGAATTGTAAAAGAAAAACAGCTTTTTATAAGAAAAAGAAACGTATTGAAACAATTGTTAAGAGGCTTTTGAATTAAAAAAGGTTGTATATTTTAGTAATCAATAGAATTTGAACACTAGATGAGCCAATCAATGTTATGAAGGTCAAAAGTAAGTGGAAGAGACTAATTAATAGAACTAATTATTCTAATGTTTTTTCTGGAGAATGTATTAGTTAACAAAGAAAGAGTGAAAATAGTATGACACCTCAAATGAAAGTCCAAAAGAGGGAAAAACATGGAACCTGGTGAGAAAAAACAACAAAAGTTGATTATAAAAAGAGCCCTCACTCACCACCTAGTGGTGACATGCTTCAACATTGGGTTTCCACTGGAAGGACCGAATTCGTCCCAGTGTGCTTCTACGCATGTTTACAGCTGAGCTGGTTCTTTTGTGTGTTGATGCAGTGAAAAACCCAATTGTGCTAAGTGTGTGCAAAAAAGATTAAAAATGCGTAGTTTTGACGGTCAACTACTTTATTAATAGTCCAACCCGAATTGGTTAAAAACAGGTTATGTTTGGACTTATAAGAGGGTTTCTTTATTAGGAAACCTTAAGTCCTATATGAATTTGGTCACCATGTTTCAGCTGTCAGAGCTAAAATGGCTCAGCATTCGTCAGAACCAACAGTGTAATCCTCCGGTGGTGTGCACACTCTTAGGTGCACCCAGCCTGAGGATATTTATGTGAAAAATAAAAAAATGTATTACTCACGGATATATCCGTGTGGGTACCCTCAGAAATTTACTGGGGCCTCAAGCCTGTAGGAAGAAAGCAACAGAAAATACCAGAGGTAAATTAATCAAATGGTTCCATTTATACCTGTGAATAATCCCCGGGCAGTGTTTCCATACTTTATACCATCACCAGGTGGCACCCATGTCAGTGACATTTCAATCATGCCAGCATATGTCGTGCTCTGAATGCCAAAGGGTGACTAAAATTGTATGTCACATAATCTCGCTATAATTTTCTATGAACATGACTGTATTGTGCAAAGTCAGGTGCTATGTTGCATAAGACTGTAATTGTTATGAAACATTTTATCAGAGGCTGCATGGTGTTCAGATTACTCAATGCAACCGAACTGTGCCTCAAAAACACGAAATTACTATTGCAAAGCATGTGCACGCTGTTTACATTTTTTAGCTCTTAACAGAGCCCGTGACAACTCTGTTATATAATACAAGTTAAAAGGGGGGAGGGGGTGGAAGACAATAAACCTCTCCCGGAACTTGCGCTTGGTTTCTGCGTAACATTGGCGGACACGGCAGGGGTTTTCTTCACGTCGCGCAATCTAAAGAATGATCAGTGAAAGCTATGTTAGTATGTTGCCACAGCGCTTATAGCACCGTTGCTTCCGCTTTCTCAATCGTAATGCCAGTTGGAAGAAAACCCTTTGCGATCCTGCACTTACTTTGTAGCCAGCGGCTCCCCTCAGGCAACCTAGCCTTTCACATCTGTGGCCTGAAAGAACGCCGAGCCCGGGCGCGTTAGTTTGAAATAACGTCAGACGTGGTACACGTGACAATAGACACGTGACTCGCATGTCATGACGTTTCCTTCATTTTTTTTCCATTGATTAAAGGAGCCGAGGTGTTTTAAAACGGGAGTGATTTGTAAAACGTTATTATACCGCTCACAAAGACTCTCATGGCGACCACCCTGGACGTAATGAAGTGGTTTTTATGCGGGTAAATGTTGCACAAAAGTTTCAATAGCTACGATCTTTTGGTGAAAGTTACGCATGACCGTTTGGACTCATATTGATGCCTATCAAATGCCAGAGCAGGGAAAGACTTAGGCTTTGTGCTGCTGAAGAAACACTCTTATTAATCTTGTTACACAAAAGCCATAGTTATTATTAGCCTCGAGTGATGATACAACATGATTAAACCACTCGGAAAAATCTCACATAAAAAAATTCTCACATAAAAAATGCCCACAGCTTAACCACATGTTATAGCAGGTAGATCTTACCTGATTGTTACAAGTGGCTATAAGAATTATTTTAACAAATAAGCATTCCGGATCGTGTGGGTTCATATTAGTGCCTCTACTGTGTTCTGGTTGACAAACAAGGTTATGTGCTATACACTAAGCACTATAATGTTCATCTAAGGTACAAAGGTAATGATGGTGTCACAGGTATTCCCCTTCTACAAGTGTTCTGTGTATCTGATATAGGGCATCTATATTCATATTGCAAGTCAAGAGTGCTCCATTTTAACTAGATAAGGAGTATTTCAGCATGAAGGAAATGGTACTCATTGATACCTTAGAGATTCAAAGTGTGTTGAAGCACCTATGTGTGGACATGATGTCTTATGTTTCACTTTCTCCGATAGAGATCTTGATGCTAGTAAAACTAGCGTCGCAGTATAGATCCCCATGGGATGTAATTGTTCAGTCCTGAATGGTAGCTGGAAAGACGATGAATCCATTGTTGTTCTTTCTCGAAAAGGCTCCTCTCGTTCCCACCCGTAACATGTTCGATGATAGTCCATCGCATGTCATTTGGTGTGTGATTCCTCTCAATGAAGTGGTTAGTCAATTTTGTTGCATTCTTCTTACATCGAATGATGCTCCAATGCTCACATATCCTCAATTTGACCCGCCTCGTCGTCATTCCCACGTATTTGAGGGCACATGTACATGTTATTAAATAGACAACATTGCTTGTATTACAGTTTGTGTGACTGCGTTGTTCCCACTGCTTTCCAGGTTCGATATTTAGGAACTTGGTATGATTAGTTAAATGGCAGACACTGCAGTCTCCGCAGGGGAAATGACCCATCACTACTGGGAGCCCCCAAGCATTCAGTACAGTTGCTTCCTGTCTGCTCTGTTGTTTAACTTGACGGGTATGAACTAATGAGTCTTTGAGACTTGTAGCTCTTTTGTAGGAAAAAAGAGGTTTCTCCCAGTCAAAGTGATTGCTGGTTATAATTTTCCAGTTCTTTTGGATACATCGGCTCACAGCATTGAACAGAGGATTAAAGGTGGTTACGCAAGTTAATGGTACCTCCGTTGTAGTTTCCTTCTGGTATGTGTCCAGCAGGGCATCCCTGTGTTGATTTGTGGCTCTCTTCCGACTCTTAGAGAGGATCTTTTTTGGGTACCCACGTAGTTCCAGCTTATTAGTCAGTTTATCTGCTTGAGTTTTAAAATCAGCCATTTCACTGCAATTCCTCCTGATGCGGAGGTATTGTCCAAATGGGAGGTTCTCCCTCAGGGGACGTGGGTGGAAACTTGAAAAATGCAATAAATTATTTTTCGATGTTGGTTTGTAAAATGTTTTCATTTGGATCAAATGATCTCGTTTATTGATTGTCACATCGAGGAAGGTGATGCTCTCTTTTGCATACTCATGGGTGAATTTTAAATGAGGATCGCAGTTGTTAATCCAGGTGAAGAAAGGGAGTAGGGTTGCTTCTTCACCTTTCCATATCATGAGGATATCGTCTATATAACGTTGCCATAGAACGATGTTAGAAGCAAAAGGATTTTACGGGACCAAGATGACCTTCTTCTCAAAACTATAGACATAAAATCCTGCCACCGAAGGGGCAAAAGTGCCGCCCATAGAAGTCCCTGTTATTTAAAGGAAGATCTTACCTTCATATTCGAAAAAGTTCGTCTTAAGTGCCAGTGTTGCACAGTCCACTACAAAAGAGCGAGTAGTAGCAAAATTCCAGGTTGTATGCTCTAAAGCCTCAGCTACCACCTTGATGGTCTCGTCTTGTGGTATGCAAGTATAAAGGCTTTCGATATCGAGAGTGACCAGAAAGCAAGGTTCTTCTGGCATCTCGATAGTGCGTAGCATAGCTAGCAAGCTCTTGGCGTCTTTGATATACGTCTCTGTAAATTGAATTATCGGTTTCAAAAAGAAATCGCAATATTGCGATAAGCTTTCTAGTAGAGACCCGATACCAGAGACTATCGGGCGTCCCGTGGTGGCAAGATGTTTTTGTGGGTTTTAGGTAACGTATAAAAATACGGTACTTGCCCGCTTGAGGACATCAGAAGGTCAGATTCACGTTTTGATATCCAACCATCCTGTTCAGCTGTGGTGACCAACTCATTAATCTCATCGCGGAGATTCTCCGATGGGTCTTCTCTCAGGAGAACATAGTTGCTGTTGTTATGCAGTAATCATTTACATTCATGATTATAATCTGATTTGTCCTGAATCACTATGCCTCCGCCTTTGTCGGCACTTTTCATCACGATAGTGGTGTTTTGTTTTAATGATTGAATGGCTTGGTATTTATTTGCTTTTAAGTTCTTGTACACAGTAGGACTGGTTAGGGTTTCCACCTCATGGAGTACAGCCTGTTCAAAGGCTAGAATCTCGGGAGGTATGAGATGTTTTGGAGGAGTAAAGTTTGATTTCAGTTTAAATGGCGTGTCACTCAGAATGGTGTCTGTTGGTTCATTTTCATTATTTGCAAAGATAGTCTTCAGTCATAATTTCCTGAAGAACTCATTAAGTTCACATAGCAGTTTGAACCTATCAAGTCGGGGGGTGGGTATAAACCCCAGGCCTTTTTCAGGCCGTTTTTTTCTGCTTCATTTAGCGTGTATGTGGACAAATTCATCACTAAACTTACTTGTTGCTTGGGCCTGCTCTCTGGTCGCTCGTCTTGCTCCGGGTGTTGTCCCCCACTGTTTCTGGTTGTTCCCAGTGGACTTGATTGAAACCTTTTTGTCTTTCTGGAGAATGGAAACATAGTTCAAGTTGTGAGCCATTTTTTAATGAAGAGAGTTACCTGTAGAACAATGATTTGTTGTATGCAGTTGACACCAGTGGTCGAGCTTATGAGGTTAAGAATGGTTGTCCGATTGAAAAAGAGAAAATTATCCCTAGAAATGCAGAAGAGGTGTTAGCTGATGAAGTTTTAGGGAGACGTCCTAAGGATCCAGTGTACACTTGGAATTGTAGTAGTATTTGTAGTGTACGACAGGATTTAATTGATTTTTTTCGCAATTTCTTACATAAGTATACTAAGAAAAGTGTTTAACAAAAGATTAAGATGATGCAAGAATTAGACCCTTGCAGAGTGAGAGAAAACACGGGTTTGCAAGGTCATTCTCTGGCTTGTCTTTCTAAAAAAGTATGTCAGAGTGTTTTTCACCATTTTAGGATGTTAGCAGTGCATCATACTCAAGTGAGGAAATTATTGAGAAGGTTGTATTAAGCAAAAAGTCCAGCACTTAAGCTAATACAGTTAAACAGTGCTCTTTTGCATGGATCTGTATTAGATGTGATCAACATTTGTGAAGAAATTGAGGTTAGTTACTTTGGTCCTGAAGAAGACAGTGCAGAAGCTGATACATTAATAGGAAATGTACAGAATATTAGACAGAAAATTTTGAGCAAGAAATTACAAGGTTTATGGTCCTTTCAGGTGAAAGGCCACACTTTTCTTGTATTTGTTGTAGGCGAAATTATTATAAAAATCAGACCAGGTTAGTTGATCTATATTTAAAAAGTGAAAAGGAGAATAATAAACAGTGGAAGGAATTTGCAACTTATTTGTTGGTAGAGAATTGTTTTGATTTGGGCTTTGATCAACGTATTTGTAAATATTGTTAAAATAAATTAAATGTAAACAAAATGCCTGCTAGAGCTGTACATAATAATCTTGAGTTGGTAAATATTCCTTTTGAACTGATGGATTTAAATGCTTATGACTCTATTCTTATTCAATGTGTGCATCCATTTCAGGCTATTGTTCGTATGGAGCCTAAAACAGGGAAATTGCTTCCTACTGATTTACAGACAGGATTGAAGGGAAGAGTTGTATATTTGCCTCTAGATTTAAAGAAAAATATTGAAACAATTGGTGTAGAAAATGTGGAAGAGGAACCTCCAGTTATTCTAGTTAATGGTGTTCCTACAAAGAGTATAACATCTGGCAAGAATTAGTCGATGTTAGGAAAGTGAAAAAGGAAACGTTGTATTTGGTAAAAAATAATCAATACTATAAAAATGTATATGTAGAAGAAGAGGAAACAACTGTAGAAGAGGACAGTGATTTGTCAACTGGACACATTGAAAAAGTGGATGTGTCCAGAACTGAAGATAGTTATGAACATTATAGTGTGCATCCACTTCACTCTAAAGAAGTGATGGGGAATACTATTGAGTTATTCCAAATCAAAGAAGCGAAAGGAAGTCCCTTTAGTGTATGGGAAGAATGCTTGGAAGCTCGTTGCGTCCCTCAGTTATTTCCAACAGGCAAAGGTGGACAATATGATGACCGACCTGTGCAGGTTCCTGCATCTGAATACCAGACATCAAGATTATATGCAGAAGATCCAAGGTTTCGCCTATATATTCCATATTTGTTTCATCTTCTGTTTGAGAGTGACTTGTCTGGATTTTCTTATGCAGGGAACCATATACTAAAAAGTGGAGTACATCTGCAAAATGTTTCGGCAAAGGACTTTATGAATAAAGTCCATCAGAAAGATACGGTTTTGGAATTTCAGCTAATTAATCTCATGGCATTTCAGCGTGGTACTAATGAGTATTGGTACCGTCATCAAGGGGAATTGAAATGTATTCTAAGAAACTTAGGAACTCCTACATGGTTCCTTACTCTAAGCTGTGCTGAGTATGCTTGGGAAGATTTACTTCAATTTCTTCCAGAGGCAAATGCAAACATTGAAAATATAGAATACAAGACACCTGGAGAACTGTGCTCTTTGGATCCAGTTAATGTATGCAGGTATTTCTTTCATAGATTGGAAGCTATGATGTCTTTTATCACAAACAAAAAAAATCCTCCTCTTGGAGAGGTTCTGGATTTCTTTTGGAGAAAGGAGTATCAAACAAGAGGTGCTCCTCACATACATATGCTGCTATCGATCAAAGATGCCCCCAAATTTAAAACAGATACAGATGATACAGTGATGAGTTTTATTGAACAATATTCTACATATGCTGTACCAAAAAGTACAGAACAAAAGAATTTAAGACATCAAGTCTTACGGTTTCAAACCCATCGCTGTGGAAAATACTGTCGTCAAAAGTACAAATCTAAGGATAAGTTCTACACAAAATGTCATTTTGGATTTCTATGTCCAGTTATATCAATAGGAAGAGTTAACAATTTTATGTCACCTTTGCGACATGCTGTCACAAGAAAATCACCGAAAAATACCTACAACTTAAGAAGAAATGAAGAGTCAAAATACATAAATGAGTATAACCCAGTCATTTTGTCCATGTGGAATTGCTGTGGCTCGATATGTAACGTCTTACATTACTAAATCTGAAAAGACGGAACTAAAGGAAATGTGGGCCTAAGTAAGAAATTGTGCAGCTATAGTTTGAAGATGTTGTCTCATCGAGAAATTGAAGCATATGAATGTTCAGATCGCTTATTATCTGCAAGTCTATACTCCAAATCTAAAACAATCATTTGGGTGAGTTTAGGTCTTGCAAGAACACGAAACTGAATTTTGAAATCTGTACAAGAAATTGAGTATTTAGCAGAGAGAGAACCAGATAGTACAGATATTTTGAAGACAAATATGTTGGATACATACTATCCAAATAGAAATAATCATCTTGAGAACGTTTGTCTCTATGAAGTACTGCAAAGCTATACTTTTAAGAGGAATATTACAGAAGATATCAGTAAAGGAGTATATGCTGTGATTGAATCTGAAGGATGTTTAGTGAAACAAATAAAAGGACATTTGGTTAATCACCGAAAACTGAGTTGCGAAACTCCTGACAAAAAATAATTTTACAATTTAGCTCTTTTGCAACTCTTTAAGCCATGGCGTACAGAACTGGAGCTACCTGGAGATTTTCACTGTTATGAAGATTCATTCAACGCAACTAAAAATACTATAGAATTTCCTGTTTTTACTAATTATCTGGAAATGTAAAACGACAAAATACAACAAGAAGCTACAATTGCAGCAGAGATTGCTAGAGACAGTTCTCAAGACAGTCAAAGTTCTGATTCGTTGAGTCAGGATCCAGTAGGAGAACCAATTATCCAAAATGAAGCAGCAACTGCCATGGATGAGGTCGAAAGAGCAATGCAACAAGCTCAAGAGGATGTAATAAACTTAGAAGAATTGGAAAAACAACTAAATGCTGAGCAAAAAAAAATATATGATCAAGTGACAGAGCAGATTGAGCATGGTTTATATCATGAGAAAAAAGAGTGCTCATGTACGTCATTTAAACCTGTCCAACTGTACTTGAGTAGAGAAGCAGGAACTGGAAAAAGTTTTCTAATTAAAGGAATTGCAACTTATCTACAGAAAAGAACTGAGTCGTCACTCTCTTGTGTTGTTACTGCTCCAACTGGGTTAGCAGCACATAACATTAAAGGGATTACTTTACATGGCTTATTGATGCTGCCAGTACAGCATGAAAATAAATTAGAATACCACAAACTATCTGGAGAAGCTTGTTGTGAAGTTTCTAGAGACTTGAAAAAAACTGAAACTTCTCATTATTGATGAGGTAAGCATGGTATCAAATTTAATGTTTGCCTTTGTGCATTTAAGAATGCAACAAATCCTTAAAACAGAGTATGATGTGTTATTTGGAGGCAAACATGTCATCGTTTTTGGAGAACTACTACAAGTAACTCCTGTGAAAGGACAACCAGTATTTAAAACAGTTACACATGAAGACACCAGAAAGTGCATAGGAAGCATTGGAAATGTTAATATTTGGTCATATTTCGAATATACAGAACTCATTACAAATATGCGACAGGCAAAGGATGCTGATTATAAAAGTATTCTTGAAGATATAAGAATTGGAAAAGTGAGTGAACATGGCAAATAAGCTTTACAGGCACGATTACTTTCAAATTTGTTTCCAAACAAAAATATTATTCCAGAGAATATATATAGAAAAATTGCAGAAAAGAAATCAGTGATATGCTTGATGCCAACTCTGCAAGAATGTTCAATATTCAATTAAAAAATGTTAAAGTTAGAAAATCAAGAAATTATAAAACTGGAAGCTATTGATAAAATAGAGCATGAAGGAGCTACTATTATTTTGTCGGAAAAGTTGAAGTCAAAATTGGATTCTTTAGAGAAATCAATATCTAAAACTGCTGGTTTAGAAAAGAATCTATATGCATGTATAAATTGTCGCATCATTTTACGACGTAATTTACAAGTGGAAAGGGGTTTAATAAATGGAGCAATGGGTAATGTTGTTGATTTTGTGAAATACCCAAATAGAGATGGCATTGAATTTTTTAAAATCAAATTTGATGAAATTGAAGAAGTACAACAATTGAGTCGCTGTTCAGCTTGATTTATGCTTGCAAAAGATTTATATATCCGCCGAAAACACTTTCCTGTTTATTTGGCATATGCGGTGACTATTCATAAATCTCAAGATTTAAGTGTAGATAGTGCTTTGGTGAATATTGAAAGTACTGTGTTTAAAGAGGGTATGGCATATGTTACTTTATCTCGAGTCAGAACTTTATCTGGATTATACTTGATTGATTTTGATGAGACAAAGATTAGTGCAGATGTAAATTGTGTAAAAGAGTATAATAGGTTAAGAAGAGAACATGCTCCCAATTTACCTCAATGTCCTTTATTTGAAAAGCGTGTGTTAGGTCGAAAAAGAAGATATGAGAAAAATTGTGGCAAGGTTGTAGAGAAAAGAAAAAAACTAGATGAGCCAGTGATAGTAAGGAAAAAGAAAAAGGATACTATTGAAGAGGTTATTGGTTTTCAGTTTGAAAACAGTTCTGGTGTCAACTGCTATGCTAATGTAGTGGTTAATGTTTTTTTTCTTGAAACTTTACAACAACAAATTGTTGAAAATCGGGGCAAAAGATTTTGTTCTTTGTTGAATTCTGTGTTTGAGAAATGTAGTAGTGATACAACTAAAATAGAAAGTGTTTTAATATATATGCTTGTTGTATTGCAAGATGAAGGTATAGATATTGAAAATCTTGTTGGCCTTTGTTATAAATGGCAATATGGCTGTGACAATTGTGCGTTTTCAAGTAGTACTAAAATAGACACTGAAAGATTTATATATTTGACTTTACCAGACTGCAAATCAGTGTCTTTTAATAATCTAGTTAGAGAAGCAAATCAAAACATGGTCTGTACCCAATGTAACTCACCCATGTTATCAACATTATTTATACAAAGATATGGACAGTGTGTAAATTTAATGCTGCAACGATGCAGACCTGATGGAAGAAAACTGACAACTTTAATAAAACATTTTGTGGCTTCTCAACTATCAATATCAGGAAGAACTTTTGTAACTGTAGCAATTATTTTCCATGACGGTCCTTCTACAACATCAGGACATTACACAGCTTATTTAAAATGTACAAAAGGCTGACCCATTGTAATGATACTCAATTGATTTTTTAACAATGTTTGCCTTATGACTTACTAAATTCTTAGCTAGTGTTTTTACAACCAAAAGTTTATGGAAAATATTTGGGCTGGGAAAATTACTGCTATTAAGAAAGGGTAGTCTGGTGTTGAAAAGTACTTTGTGAGTGAGGGTAATCAAGTTAATAAAATTCTTGTAGTTGACGTAGAGGTAGTGTAAGTGTATCAGATAGTCGGTGATGTGGCTATCATAGGAGATGTTGATCATCAGTGAGGCAGAGGTGTTTTAGATTTGTTGTAGTTGTGGTAGATGTTGGTGACATTTTTTTTCCCTTGTAGAGGTTGATTTTCATGGTATACAGCTCCTTGCTAAGATAAAGGATGAGCTGAGTGTCACCGGCATACCGGATGATGTTGAGATTCTGATAGCATGCTAGTTGTTTAAGGTTCTATGAACATGATAAATAGCATCGGGTGGAGGTATAACCATTGTTAGATGGTACAAAAGATGTTGGTGCTTTTGATTCAGAAGGTTGGGAAAAGGAAGCTTAAGAGTACTATTAAGTAACTTTTAAACTGAGGATTTTACACATACTATTTGGCCATGCAGAAAAGTATCTGAAACAAAAAAATGACTATTTCGAGTAAATGTTGTTAGCATATGTTTGTACATAACTTCATTTCGAATGTATAAAAAAGAAGTAATAATGTTTTGTTACTTTGTGATTGTTGGCGATGTCCTATATTTAGGTATGAAATTGCTGTTTGAAAAAAAAACATTTAAGAAATGTTTTTTTCTAATGTTTACATTATTAATGAAAATGTTGAATCGTTTTTTTAAAGACAACCTTATTGATTGTCTTTTTTTTGCCCGCTGTTATATTATGAGTGCTATTGAACTGTTTTCAGTGAAATTCAATATAATCTGAGAACAGCAAAATAAGATACATAACATATTTTACAAATTATTTTGTATTGTGAAATATATATTATAACTCAATTTTTTGTTCTCTTCCACAGATACTATATTTATAAAAAATGTATTGTTAACTTGTCATTACTTATAAGGTAAGTATGACAATTAAAAAATACTTTTTCATCACTCTCTTACTTCTCTTTCTCTCTTTCCCTTTCTTCATTCTCTTCCTTACTCCCCTTCCTTTACTCATCTTACTCCCGTTCTCTCACTCTCCTTACTCCCCTTCATTCACCTTTACACTCCTTCTCTCACCATCAGTACCCTTCCCTCACCCTCACTCACCTTCTCCTGCTCTCTCTATCCCCTCTCTGTCCCTCCCTCCTCTTTCCTTTCTTCCTCCATCACTACCCTTGTCTTGCTCTATCCCTCACTCTCTTCTCACACCATCCCTCACTCTCCTTCTCTCATTCCCTCACCCCCTTTCGCTCACTCCCCTTCCTTTATTCCCTTCCTCACTCCCCTTTCCTCCATTCGTCTCTAAGTCTCTTCCTCTGTCTCTGTCACAATAACTGCCTCACTCCCTCACAGTCCCTCACTCTCCCTCTCTTTCTCTTTCTCACTGTCTCCCTCTCTCTCCACCACTTTTCCTTTTCTTTCCTCTCTCTTTCCATAAATCCTTCTCTCTCACACTCCTATGGCTGAGATACCCGCCACCCCCTCTCGACGCAATCCCCAAGGATGGGAAACTGGAAACGGTTCTGAACTTTTGGAAGGCGGGAGGGAGTGACCCTCCCGGCCGTATTTATTAAAATATGAAACAAAATCAAAACATTAAAATAACAGTTTCATATTATGTACAATTTCATTTCCACATTACGATGTTTGGCTAACTTTAACATATTTCTAATACAAAGGTTCTCCTAGCCGAACTAACATCCTACAAAACATTTAACTTGAAATTGTACATCCTAACGTTAAGGGCCAACGGCAAGGTCGTAACCGGTGTCAGATCCCTAAACCAGAATTACCCCCCCCACTTGGGAGGGGCGACCGCACAGA
Organism: Lissotriton vulgaris; assembly: GCF_964263255.1. Lineage (NCBI taxonomy): Eukaryota > Metazoa > Chordata > Amphibia > Caudata > Salamandridae > Lissotriton > Lissotriton vulgaris. Next base: position 628,900,237 of record NC_141694.1, on the reverse strand, counting down.
GGCTGTACCTCAAATGCATCTACAAATTTCCCTTGACTTGACGGGGGCCCCAATGAACTCGACGCCATTTAAAGGTCGTCCGAGGACTCGTGTGAGGTGTCTAGAAGGTAGCGTAAACCCCCTCCCCACCCCACACAACTTACCACATCTGCCGTCGCAGGTGTCCTGGCCCCGGGAAATTCCCCAGGAGGGGCCCGTAGCCCCTCCTATCAAGGAAGGGGCCTTGACCGCCTTTCCTTTACTTTCGGCGGCCCATCCTTAGAAGGGACCGCCTCCCTGTTGAGGGGCCAATGGCCACCTCCCCCGGGCACTCCCATCCGTAATGGGTGACGCCCCCCCATAGGGATCTTCCAATTACTGCTCACCGATCATGACCTTACCGCCCGACCAAAATAAATACGACAATTAACTAAATTACTAAAAAGACAAACATAACTACTTCACGTATGATTACTGATCAACACTAGTGCAAAACTTTATTCAAAAAACATACTCTAGATGATCATTCTCTTTATTGCATACACAAAAACACGTCCATCATCACAACCTGTAAGAAATAGAGTTACCACATCAAAACTTTATTTCAAAACCACTTGCTGTCTTCAGGGGCTGGTGGGTGGGTCAAAATTGGCTCTTCGTTCCGTCTCGAGCTCACGTGCAGCGGGGAGGTGCAGCTTCAGAGCACAGGAACAAGAGGATGCTTTCTTGGCTTGTTGCTCCTTTTATCCGTCTTCAGGCGGACGTAAACCCGCCCCCGCCTGCCCCCCGGGGGCGTGGCCGGCGGCATCAGCGTCTAGGACAACCCACTCCAGGGCGGGAAAAGGCGCGCCCCAGCTACGCCGCTTCGGGCATACCAGCCGAGACTCGCCCCCCGCCCAAGATGGCCTCCCGGGGGGATCGGGGTACTCCACCATACGTTCGGGGGGACCGAGTGGTCGCCCCTTTCCATATGGCTGAGATACCCGCCACCCCCTCTCGACGCAATCCCCAAGGATGGGAAACTGGAAACGGTTCTGAACTTTTGGAAGGCGGGAGGGAGTGACCCTCCCGGCCGTATTTATTAAAATATGAAACAAAATCAAAACATTAAAATAACAGTTTCATATTATGTACAATTTCATTTCCACATTACGATGTTTGGCTAACCTTAACATATTTCTAATACAAAGGTTCTCCTAGCCGAACTAACATCCTACAAAACATTTAACTTGAAATTGTACATCCTAACGTTAAGGGCCAACGGCAAGGTCGTAACCGGTGTCAGATCCCTAAACCAGAATTACCCCCCCCACTTGGGAGGGGCGACCGCACAGAGGCTGTACCTCAAATGCATCTACAAATTTCCCTTGACTTGACGGGGGCCCCAATGAACTCGACGCCATTTAAAGGTCGTCCGAGGACTCGTGTGAGGTGTCTAGAAGGTAGCGTAAACCCCCTCCCCACCCCACACAACTTACCACATCTGCCGTCGCAGGTGTCCTGGCCCCGGGAAATTCCCCAGGAGGGGCCCGTAGCCCCTCCTATCAAGGAAGGGGCCTTGACCGCCTTTCCTTTACTTTCGGCGGCCCATCCTTAGAAGGGACCGCCTCCCCGTTGAGGGGCCAATGGCCACCTCCCCCGGGCGCTCCCATCCGTAATGGGTGACGCCCCCCCATAGGGATCTTCCAATTACTGCTCACCGATCATGACCTTACCGCCACAGGCCAGATAGTTGACCGGCTATCCGGACCCCCCACAACAACTCCTGCCTAAAGGTCATGTTTTAAACTCCTTAGCCAGGCTATGAGGTCTCCTATGAGTAACTCGTTCCCCACCCGGGACAAATGGACCCCGTCTCCCAAATACATACTGTCCCCCTTGATACAACCATGCGGGATAGAATGCAGTGTACTTGAACGAAACAATCTACCCAACTTGTTATTTATTTTCTTCACTGAGTGATTCAGAGCAGAAACCGAAATCGCCCCCCGCCACACTTTTCGTGGAATCATATGGGACCATGCAATTGTGCACCCTGGAACTCTTCTCGCCAACCAACTTACAGTGGAAAGCATTGCCTCGAGAAGCAGTCGTCTACCAGTGGTTACCAAATCATTACCCCCAAGATGGACTATGATTATAGACGGCGGTGACCTTGTCCGCCCTAACAAACCCTCCATAAAACTTTGAAACTGGTCAATACAGAGCCCGCCCCTTTCGTAGAAGGTCACCCTGTACCCGTATTCCCCAGCCACGTGAATCATGTCACCTGCTTTGAATACGTCTGCGGCGCGCCTGACGTATGAGTGGCCCACGACCCACACCACTTTTTCCGCAGCCGGCGATGTTTGACCGCTGGTTCCCAGGTGTCGGGTCGACTGCACAGTCCGCCCCGCCTCGTAAGCTTGCGAAACTGTAAACCAAACAAAAACAAGAAGCGTGAGTACATGATAGCAGCTTCACAACATGTGCAACCGCACATACCTTTTGTAACAATTCGAGGACCAACGCCCCAAACGTTTCACTTTTTCTACACTCAGACCCCTGGCTGTAGCCTCAGTAGCAGCCCCTATCCGAAAGGAATGGGTCCCAAACTCGCCGGGGTTCAAGCCTGCGGCCGAAATTGCCATTGTAAGCACCCGCTGGAATTGAAACCTCGTCAGTGGGGTGGCATCAGCGTGCCTCAACAAGGTCCCCCCCCATGATGACGCCCTCTGCGCTAAATATTCCTCTACGCAAACAACAGGGCACATGGGAGATCCGGGTATCCGATGTATGACTACACAATCCCCAATCGCACCCTGATCGGCCTTGGACCTGACAAACGAGACAGTCATCATCTCCCTTTTTACCTGAATGTGCTCTCGGCACAGTCCCCCCACCGTATCCCCCTTGTTCTTCGCCACCAGTTCGCTTACCCGCATTGCCCCATGGAATGCTAACGCAAAGGTGGCCCGGAATAACACTGTTTCATACTGGGATGAACATGTCGAAGGGAGTACGGATAATAACAGGGCCAACCTATCCAGACCTATCGGGTGCCTCTCATCTACTCTGCGACCCTCAAGGAGTTGCCACCCCCGTAGCGCTTTCTGTACCACAAAGGACGCTGTTGGGTCCTGGATCCCATGAGCCCTTGCCATAAATGAAATGGCGGCCCGATGCCTCTGGGCCGTAGCTACTGACTTGCCTGCCCGATGTAAAGACAGCAAGAATTTTACAACAAGCTCTTCCTGACCCCAAAGCTCCCCCCTAGCAGAACCCAAAAAGGACCAATAGGAACGGAACGCCCCTTCATATGCCTTCCTCGTCCTGGGTGCTAAACTCTCTCCCACGAGGTTTTGTAGTTCGGGGCACCGAGAGACCAGAGAGCTTCGGGAAAGGGTGCCGCCACCGGGTCCGCTGTGGGCAGAAAACCCCAGAAGGCCTGCATACGGAAACGAGAAAGCGCATCAGCCGCTTGGTTCAGCACCCCTGGGACATGTCGCGCCCTAAAGATCACATTCAACTGCATACACAACAATACAATTTCTTTGAGCAATCTCAGAATCCATTTGCAACGTGCTGCCTGGCTATTGATACACTCTACCACGGTCATGTTGTCAGACCAGAACACGACAGAATGATCTCGGAACCCCTCAGGCCATGTTTTCAGGGCCACCAAAATAGGGAAAAGTTCGAGAAAAGCAATGTTACTCGTCAGCCCGCTCTCGTGCCACCATGACGGCCATTTTTGAGCCGACCATTGATTACCGAATATGGCGCCAAAACCTATACTCCCCGCCGAATCTGTCCATAGCCCCAGCTCCTCGGATGACACCGCCGGCTTGTTCCAGACAATTCGACCATTGAAATCCGCCAGAAATGCCAACCAAATGCGCATGTCCTGGCGAATCTCTGCCGAGAGCCTTGTGCGGTGATGTCCCTCTTTAAGGCCGACCATGGCTTGAGCAATCGAGCGGGAAAAGGGGCGGGCCATTGGGATTACTCTAAGGGCAAAATTCAACTGGCCCACCGTTTGTTGCAATTGATGCAGGTTCACCTTAGTCTCACGAATACATGTTTCAAGGGATGCCCTGAATTTCAACACCTTCTCTTTGGGCAACCGAAAACAACCTTCCTCCGAGTCGAGCTCGATCCTGAGGAACTCGAGTGAAGTCGAGGGACCCACAGTCTTACCTGGTGCCAATGGCACGCCGAATTGATTCATTAAGACACAAAACTCTGATAAAGCCTGCCCACATTCTGAATCCCCGGCTGCCCCCAGGAACAGAAAGTCATCGAGATAATGCATCACATGCTGAAAACCCGTCTTTCTTGTGAATACCCATTGCAGAAAACAACTGAACTTCTCAAAATAAGCACAAGATATGGAGCAACCCATTGGCATACATTTATCCATGTAATAGCGACCCTGAAACGTGAAACCAAGGAGACGCTGATCGTCTGGGTGTACCGGGAGCAACCGGAACGCTGACTCGATGTCTGATTTGGCCATCAGCGCTCCGGGCCCCAGGCGATTCAACATGGCGACGGCTTCATCGAAAGATGCGTACCGCACCGAACACACTTCCGGGTCTATCGCATCATTCACGGAAAGACCTTGTGGAGCTGACAAATTATGTATTAGCCTAAACTCACCCGGGTCCTTCTTGGGGACCACCCCTAAGGGAGAACAAACAAAGTTAGCAACCGGCGGTAGATCGAATGGACCGGCAACCCGCCCTCGAGTCACCTCTTTCCCAATCTTTACCTGTACCACCGCCGTATGCTGCAGGACCGACAGTTGGTTCTTACAACTTGATTTACCCCGAAAGTCCCCCACTGGAATACGGAAACCATACGAAAACCCATCTCGCAACACCCCTGCTGAGACATGATCCGGATATTCATTGAGCCAAGGAATCATTGCCATGGTATCAACCGGGGTAGGTAAAGGCGCCCCTCGGACTATTTCAGACCTGTTTGGCGCTTCCCCTACCTCCGTTATCACCCGTTTTGGCTCTGCACATGGTCTCAGGGTGAGAGGACTGTCCACAACCCCCACACTCGTGTCTAAATTTGCATGACCCCTGAGGCCTTGTACATTTTCCCCTGTTAAAACTCCAACAAATCCCCTTTTTCCCTGCGTTGCCACTCGACTTCGAGTGGTGCTCGTTACCTGCACCCGTCCGAAAGGGTGTCCCAGAGGTTTGGCGGGAAGACTCCCCCCCGCTATCCCCCAACAATGGTACCTTTAACATGCCCGAGTTCTCCATTTTTTGCCAAGAAATGGAGTCATAACAATCCCAAGTTAGAGCAGGATCGTACTCCTTAGCCTTCCTAAAAATATTGACATAACAAAACCAATGATTGCCCTCATAAGCCTGAGAAAACTCCATAATACGTGTCTGATAAATAGGCAGTTCTGTCAATAACTCAGGCCTTCGCTCACCCATAATGGAGGTGAAAATGCCAAATGCTCTGCCCCAAGTACATATGTTCTCATCGACTTTAAAGGCGGCCATTTTTGCGCGCCAAACACTCGGATGCATAAGCTCTTTTTGGGCCTTCACATGCTCGATCTCATAATGGTCAGTAAGTAAAGAAAACATGTTCACATACTTATTAGCCCAAATCTTTTCCTTAATTTCAAGTGGAACATGCTGGGCCACTTTCTCCCTTCGCGAGGGTACAGATCCCTCCCCCGCAATCGGCAGTAGCCGCTTACCTGAACTAGGTGCCGTACTTGATGCCGAACCTGCGTCTACCGCGATCTCAGCCACCGGAGCCTGCGGGGGAACAAGAGATGGTGCCTTCGCAGCCTGTCTAGATTCCTGCAATTGCCTCATCACGCCCTCGCTATCCTTTCCCAACCATGCTGCCAGTTGTGCAGCCAACTCTGGAGGCATATCTTCTCCGTTCACGGGGGTGACTACCACGGGAATCGGGTGCCCCTCCTTCGGAACCAGGATTGGCTCCTCTATCGGTGTATAGGGAACCGGGGTCTCCCCCCCAGGTGCCCCCCTCTTGGACCTCTTGCCTCTCCCGCTAGGGACTACTCCCGGCAAAGCTGGTCCGACGATTCGCTTCGGGCCTCCTTCCCCGTTCTTTTCCGCCATCTGTTTCTTCAAATCAGCAACCTCCTTTATGAGCATGCGGAGCATCTGATCGGTACCGACCCGCTTTCCGACCTTCTTGCCCGGCATTCTCCAACGCAGATATCTGTAAAACAAGAACAAAATTACAACGCTCAAAATTGGCTCTTCGTTACGTCTCGAGCTCACGTGCAGCGGGGAGGTGCAGCTTCAGAGCACAGGAACAAGAGGATGCTTTCTTGGCTTGTTGCTCCTTTTATCCGTCTTCAGGCGGGCGTAAACCCGCCTCCGCCTGCCCCCTGGGGGCGTGGCCGGTGGCGTCAGCGTCTAGGACAACCCACTCCAGGGCGGGAAAAGGCGCGCCCCGGCTACGCCGCTTCGGGCATACCAGCCGAGACTCGCCCCCCGCCCAAGATGGCCTCCCGGGGGGATCGGGGTACTCCACCATACGTTCGGGGGGACCGAGTGGTCGCCCCTTTCCATTTTTCCTCTCTCTTGATATGCTTCTTTTTCCCTAACTCCTCTTCCCTTACCCTCATATCCCTTCCCTCACTGTCACTGCCCTTCACTCAATCTCACTACTCTTCCCCACTTCCTGTTCTCCTCTCTGCGCCTCACTGCCATTCCCTTTTTACCTGCTCACATTCCCTCACTCCCACTCACTCTCTTTCCCTCACTCCATCCGTCAGTCCCCTTCCCTCAATCCCCTTTCCTCACTCCCTTTTACTTACTCCCCTTCCTTTACTCCCTCACTCTCCTTTACCCCATTTCTCTCTCCCTCTCTCCCTCTGTCTCACTCAGTCTAACCGCCTCACTCCCTCTCAGTCACTCGCTCTCTCTCTCTTTTTCTCTTACTCTCTCCCGCTCTCTCCCTCACCCCTTCTCTCGTTCCCTTTCTGTTTCCTTCACTCCTACTTTATCCCTCAGTCCCCTTTCCTCTCTCTTAATCTCCTTCCTTCTCTCTCATTCCCCTTTCGTCACCCTCATACCGCTTCTCTCACTGTTACTGCCTTTCACTCATTCTCACTACTTTTCCCTCACTCCCCTTCCCTCACTCCCCTTACTTCACTCCTTTGTCCTCACTCCCTCACTACATCTCACTTCCTCCCGTTCGTTCACTCCCTCCCTCACTTTTTTTATCCACATTTCTCTACCTGTCTCCCTCTGTCTCACTCACTCTAACTGCCTCACTCCTTCTCAGTTCCTTGCTCTCCCTCTCTCTCACTCTCTCCCTCTCTCTCCGTTACCCTTAATCTCCTTTCCTCTCTCTTTCTATCACTCATCCTCTCTCCTTCACTCACTTTCCCTCTCTTTTAATTTTCGTCTTTCTCCCTCATTCCCCTTCCCTCACCCTTATAACCCTTCCCTTACTGTCACTGCCCTTCACTCACCGTCACTCCCCTTCCTCCACTCCACTTCCTCCTGTCTGTATCTCCCCCCCTTCCCTTTACCGCTACTTTTCCCTCACTCCCCCTCGCTCTCCTTCCCTCACTCCATTCCTTACTCCCCTTCCCTCACGCCCCTTCCCTAGCTCCCTCCATCCCCTCACTACCCTTCTGTCTCCCTCACTCCCATTTTCTCACTTTCCCTAACCCCCCTTTTCTCATCCTCATACCCCTTCCCTCACCATCACTCCACTTCCCTTACCTTCACTCCCCTTACCCTGCTCTACTTCCCCCTCTCTGTCCATTACTCCCCTTCCCTGTTTCCATCCCCGGCTCCCCTTCTCCCACTCCCCTCCCTCACTCTCCTTTCCTTACTGCCCTTCCCTTACTCTTTCACTCTCCTTACCTCACTCTCCTACCCTTAGTCCTCTTCTTTCAGTCACTCTTTGACTTCCTTTTTCCTCACTCATTCCCTCAGTCCCTTCCTCCCCTTCACGCAGTCATTTCAGTCATTCATTTATTCACTACACATTCATTCAAAAAAGTATGACACAGTATATAAGAAATATAGCTCTTCTTGGAGAAGTGAAGTTCGTTCTTATAGGAACTGTTATTTTTGCTTTACATTTTTTTTTAACAATTTTATATTTTGGGGGGATTTTCTGTAACAAAAAAGTAAACAGGTATCCAAAAAGTGCTCTACAGGAACAGGAACAAAAATATAAAAAAGAAAAAAATTACCGGCAGGAGCATCTGTGCTGCCACAATTAAATCAATGCTTTGCTCTCCCTAGCATAAAACTTTGTTGCAATAGTTGAAGCGTATGTGTAAGTCCGCAAAATCCGGCCTGATATCTGGAGCAGTTGAAGATGGAGATTCGCCCGAAGTAGATGTGCTTGGGACAGCAGCTGCAGGATTCTCTCTGATGTGTTGTGTAGATGCCCGAGCATAGTTGTTGGGATGTGGATTTTTTGAGATGACGAGTCATACTCACAATGCTGAACGCATAATGTTTGGAGGTATCACCTCTTGAAAGGATGGTGCCACAGATTTTACAAGTAATCTTGGAGGCATTTACATTTTTTTGGCCTTCTGGGTAAGTAAAAAACTTCCATACAAAAGACTCTTTTGTTTTCTTTTGTTTAGGCTGTTCAGGCAAAAACTCCACATCAGAGACATTGCTGTTCTTCCATTTTCAAAGCATGAAGAAAACACTGTAGATGCTTCTCCCAGGAAAGTAAAACAGATTGTGAGGGAAGTGGGTGGGGGTTTTGAAGATTTGGAAAAGAAACTACTATAAACCAATCAAAAGTGTTGTTTTCAAGTCACATGACTTTACGTGCGTGCAGGATGCGTGCAGGGTGCGCGCAGGGCGCGCGCACGTATCGCGACCCGATTTTTATAAAGGCTTTTAAAGCTAATATATGGTTCTTAAAAGTCAAAAATACTATTTTTACAGTTATGTCACAGAATGTCTTGGGTTATAGTGTATATTACATTTACAGAAATTAATTTTTGGAATGAATTTTTTTTCGTGGAGTGCATGCATCGTGCGCGCATGAGTGCGAACATCGTGTGCGCATGCTTTACGAGCACCGTGCGCGCACCTTTAAAAGACAAAAAAAGGCCAGAATTATTAAAAAAATCTAAAATTAGTACATAATAATACATAAATCAAAATTACAATTTAAGTATTGTTAAAAATATAGAACATTTGTATAATAACACAAAAAAGACAATAATTGATACATTTTAAAATTAGCATTTAAAAAACCTTTGAAATTCACTTAAAAAAACCATAGGTTTCATACAAGTTATAGTTAGCTGGACATTTTACTCATACAAAACCTTTGAAATTCCCCCGTTATAGTTAGTTGTACTCACTATAACTTGCGTGCCCGCAATCCACTGCTGATGATGTCACATATTACATCATTCATGAAATGGTCAGTGACATCACTGATGACATCACTGATGACATCCCAAATGACATCACTGATGACATCACAGATGACATCATCCATGTGACAATAAAATACACCTCATTACCACACTAGTATAATATTTCATCACTCAATGTAAAATATAAAGTGCCATATTTCAAACCATTGACACACCAATAGAAATTTCTAAACACCCACTCAGTTATTCATAGATCTATACACACATCTAATCACTGACCTATAGATTCAGTGTTATATGCAGTGAATAATTAACAGAATACTATCAAATATACTTGTACGCCTATTTCAACATTACACACCAGCACACATTGCATTCACTTATAAAGACATACTGACTTATGCAAACAATGGATCATACTTACATTTACTCACCTACACACTTATACAAACACCACTTCATCTATTCAGAAAGATAGTAACTCACACTTAGTGTGTTATAAAATCACTATTAGAAATATACAGTTATCCATACAGTGACTCATACAATCACTAAATCTTTGTCTTACTTAATTAGATATAACTGTAAGATACACTGCTTTTTTTCAAGTTTAATGGAGATGTACCATTGTGAAAAAATGTTCATCACCACCACACCCATAAACATATACACTCACTGAAACAACTGTTATAAAATGTAGTCCTAACCTCATTTCAATGGTTTTGTATGAGTAAAATGTCCAGCTAACTATAACTTGTGTGTAACCTATGTTTTTTTCAGTGAATTTCAAAGGTTTTTTAAATGCTAATTCCTAACTATAATGTGTGTGAAACCTATGGTTTTTTCAGTGAATATATATATACATGTATATATATATATACATATATATATATATATATTCACTGAAAAAACCATAGGTTATAGACCATATATAGTTAGGAATTTGCATTTACAAAACCTTGAAAATTCACTGAAAAAACCATAGGTTATAGACCATATATAGTTAGGGATTAGCATTTACAAAACCTTATTTTACTCGCACAAAACCATTGAAATTCCATATATAGTTAGTTGCACTAACTATATATCGCGCACCCGCAATCCACTGCTAATGATGTCACATATTACATCATTCATGACATGGTCAGTGACATCACTGATGACATCCCTGATGACATCTCAAATGACATCACTGATGACATCACTGATGACATCTCAAATGACATCACTGATGACATCACTGATGACAACACCCAGTGACTGTATGTTTCTGTAAAGTTAAAATATGGCTTACATATTGAAGAATGAGTGGATGTATAAGTGTCTGGATGAAGGATTTAGTAGGTGCATGACTGACTGTATGAGAGAATGATTAAATGTGTCTCACTGAGTGCATGGGTTGGTGACTAAACTGTCTTAATTTGGCAATCATTATATATGTTGTTCTGTAAACTGCTGCATGTTTAAATCAGTAGCTATATGAGTAACTATATGGGTTATTGAATGGTTGCCCAAGTATTTGTATCGGAGACTGAGTATGTGTGTGGGTGGCTGGGAGGTGTATGACTCTGTGCATAGATGTGTGAGCAGTTGATTCACTAAATGTATGGGTTCAAAAGTGCATGTGGAAACAGCTGTATGGACAGTTGACTGTGTGCATGAGTGTATTGGTGAGTGAATGGATATCTCAGTACTACATGCCAAAGTAAGTACATATGTAAAACACAGTCCATGTGAGAGTTGACATATATAAATAACTGAACATAAGAGCCAGTGAATGTGTGAGTGGCTGTATGGATCATTGTGAACTTGTATCAGGGATTGTATAAGAGAGTAAATATGTTTTAGTATATGTTTGAATAAGTAAGGTGTGTATAACTGTATAGTTGAGGAAATGGAGGTGTGATTGATTTTTTGCATGACTGACTAGGTGTGTGAGTAACTCCATGGATAAGTGACAGTCTGTGAGTGTCTGTTTATACTGATTGTATCTAAGGTTATATTAGAGTCTGAAGATGTTCATTGTATTATCACATAAATGATATCATCAGTGATGTGATCAGTAATGTCAAATGAGATGTCAGTGATGTCATCAGTGATGTCATTTGAGATGTCATCAGTGATGTCATTTGAGATGTCATCAGTGATGTCATCAGTGATGTCACTGACCAAGTCATGAATGATGTAATAGGTGACATCATTAGCAGTGGATTGCGGGTGCGCGATATATAGTTAGTGCAACTAACTATATATGGAATTTCAATGGTTTTGTGCAAGTAAAATAAGGTTTTGTAAATGCTAATCCCTAACTATATATGGCCTATAACCTATGGTTTTTTCAGTGAATTTTCAAGGTTTTGTAAATGCAAATTCCTAACTATATATGGTCTATAACCTATGGTTTTTTCAGTGAATTTCATTGGTTTTTTAAAAGCTAATAAACACGTTTTGGGACCCCCCTTTTTTCTCGGCCCCCCCTTGACGAACCCCTCCCAAATTTTCAGGGGCTGCTCAGAAACAAAATGTGCCATTTTCCTGAAAATTTCAGCCAATTCCGTCCACAAACGCCGACCATGTCATGAGTGATGTAATATGTGATGTCATCAGCAGTGCATTACACGCGCAAGTTATAGTGAGTCCAACTAACTATAACGTGGGAATTTCGATGGTTTTATGTCAGTAGAATTTCCAGGTAACTATAACTGGTGTGAAACCTATGGTTTTTTCAGTGAATTTCAAAGGTTTTTTTAATGCTAATTCCTAACTAAAAGTCTCACTTTATAAGTAAGACTGTTACCGCTCTAGTTGTTCTTTACAACACTCTGGTACATACTATCATTGGGCTATAGTTGCGCTACATCTGGCTGATATTTGGACTACATTTGTATTTTTTTGTCTCTGGTGGCCATATTTGGGCTACATTGGGCTACATTGGATTACAAAGCCCAAATATAGGCCAATATATATTTTTTAAAAGTTACTTTTCTTAAAAACAACTGGAGGATATATCTTGAGACATAGCTATCAGTCCTTACAATTTTTCATTTTAAAAAAAAAAATATTTTTGTAAAATTTTTTTTTGCTTTGGAGCGCTTCCGGTGTGCGCCCCGGTGAGCGCCCCGGAAAGCGTACTATTTTGAAGCGCCCCGGTGTGCAAACCGGGAAGCGTCCCGTTAGCGCCAAAGTCGCGATCGAAAACAACATTGTGACGCGTCGCGTAGCGTAGCCGCGTGATGCGTCTTATGACGCGCTGCGTAAACGCACCCTGAAGCGCTCCGCAGCGCGGCGCGGAGCGCGTAACGTAAGCGTGCCGGAGCGCGTAATGTAAGCGCATCGGGTCATGTGACTTGAAAATAACACTTTTCATTGGTTCTCTTCATTTTTTTTCTCCAAATAATGAAAGCCCCCTCCTTTCTTCCTCATTCTTACTTTCTTCATTGAGAGAGCAAGAGCTATTTTGGAGGAAAGACTGACAACACTTGTTGCTGCAGCTGGTGCATCCCCACCACCACCCCCTCCACCCAGAAAAGAAGGTCCACTACCACAGTTTCTTGCAGGGCAGGAAGAAGAGGAGGAGGATCAACATCAAAGAGTCTACCTCCCAGAAGAACCAAGGCAAAGGCACGTCAAAGTGCACTTCATTTGGCAATTTTTTTCTTTTCCAGATGACCAAAAAAAGGTGAACGCCCCCAAAGTCACCTGTCTCATCTGTGACAAAGTTCTCTCCAGGGGCAATCCCTCCAAGAAATATTCTTTTGGTAACTATACCATGATCCGCCACATGGAGAAGTGGCATCCCAATTATTTGGCCCAGGCTGAAGTCCGGGAACTTCGTCACAACCCACCCCCTGTGGCCAGCACTTCCTCTTCAGTACCCTCCCTTTCTGGACCAGAAAAACGGCAAATGGTGCCAAATATTCAATCAAAATTTGGCAGGGTCAAATTTCTTTGCATTTTGTGTGGAAAAACTTTATGCTATGGTGAATTTAGCGTCACCTTAATAAATACTGCTATAGACAACCACAAATGCAGCAAGGAAAGAAAACAGTAATTCTTTACTTTTTTTTTTCTCCTGTTGAGCCATTTCCGATTCCCTGTTTTTTGTTTGTTCCCTCAAAAACCCCCCAAAAAATATAAAATTGTTCAAAAACACAAAAAAAATAAAAAAATGTTCAGAAAAATAATAAAAAAATATAAAACAACAAAAAGAATAAAAAAAAGTTCTTTTCAGAACTACCTCCCATTTATAAAATATTGCCAACATTTTTTAAACCCTGGCATAATTTTTTCTCTGTTGTGCGCTTCCCGGTGCGCGTACCGCGTGCTCCCCCGCAAAAATCGAAAAAAGCCCCCACATCAAACCTAGGGGGTCAGGGAGGGTCTCCTCTGCCCCTTTATGGTCAATTCCCCCTTTGTTTTGGCCACCTCTTGTGTCTCCATCCTACCGAGACACAAGATGGCGGCCGCTCCGGATGGTTTAGAATGTTTACAGACACCCAAAGCCAATCAGCTTTCCGCGAGCAAGTCGCGTGTCGCGCCCGGTACGCGCCCCGGTGCGCGTACCGGAGCGCTGCTACAGATATATATATTTTTTTTAACCTAAATTACTCAAAATCCGCTGGAGGACATATCTTGAGACATAGCAAAGGCACATCGGGCTACCAGTCCCTACAATTTTGCCATGTTTGGTGTAAATCCATTCAGCCGTTCGGGCTAAAAGTGAGGTCGACCGCCCTATGGAAATTAACATGGGGAAAACGCGTTTTGGGACCCCCCATTTATCTCGGCCCCCGCTTGACGCATCCCCCCCAAACTTTCAGGGAAGGACCGGAGCTTGACGAGGCCATTTTGAGGAAATTTTCAGGCAGATTCGTCAACCGGCGCCAAAGTTATTCCAAATCGAATTTTGAGATTTAACATTGAAAAAAATCCTAACTATAACTACCTACTGGCGACCGCCAGTAGGTAATATATATATATATATATATATATATATATATATATATATATATATATATATATACCAACAAGCTTTCTGCATACCAGGCAGGCTCAGAAAGGGTCGGGACACTCCGGGATCCTTCAAATTAATTTATTAAGCAACAAGGTTCACAAAAGCTTTTGTGAACCTTGTTGCTTAATAAATTAATTAAAAAATTAATTTGAAGCATCCCGGAGTGTCCCGACCCTTTCTGAGCCTGCCTGGTATGCAGAAAGCTTGTTGGTATATTTTAAAAAACGCCGTTTTTTTGGAATGGACCGCTGCATTGACAGAGCCCTGGACTACCGGTAACTGTTGCATTATATATATATATATATATATATATATATATATATATATATATATATATATATATATATATATATATATATATATATATATATATATATATATATATATATATATATATATATATATATATATTACCTGCTGGCGGTCGCCAGTAGGTATATATAGTTAGGATTTTTTCCCTATGGGACTTTTTTTAAATTCTATGTCTAATAACTTTGGCGTTTGTGGACGGAATTGGCTGAAATTTTCTGGAAAATGGCACATTTTGTTTCTGAGCAGCCCCTAAAAATTTGGGGGGTGTTTGTCAAGGGGGAGCTGAGATAAAAGGGTGGTTCCAAAACGCGTTTTTCCCATGTTAATTGCCATAGGGCGGTTGGCCTCACTTTTAGCCCGAATGGCTGAATGGATTTGCACGAAACTTGGCAAAATTGTAGGGACTGTTAGCCCGATGTGCCTTTGCTAGGTCTTAATATATGTGCTCCAGTGGATTTTGAGAAATTAACGTTCAAAAAAAGATATATATCTGTGACAGCGTCCCGGGCAGCGTTCCGGTTTGCGTACTTTTCGTGTTACGGAGCTTTGCGAAGCGAAGCTGATTGGCTCTCCGGTGTCTGTAAACATTCTAAACAGTCCGTAGCGGCCGCCATCTTGTCTCTCGGTAGGATCGAGAGACAAGAGGAGGCCAAAACAAAGGGGGAAATGACCATAAGGGGGCATAGTAGATCCTCCACGACCCTCTAGGTTTGATGAGGAGGTTTTAAAAGGGCCCCGCGGGGCAAAACATTTTTTTTAATTTTTTTTGTTTTTTTGTGTGGGAAGCTCCCGGTTCGCGAACCGGTAAGCGGCCCGGGGAGTGTACTATGAGAGAAAAAGAATTATAGACTTTTCAAATATTGTATGTTAATTGATTGTTCGTTTTGTTTTGTTTTTTAATTTATTTATTTATTTTGATTAAATAAAAATTTATTGGTCAGAATTTTCATAGTTCAATAAAACTTCCAGCATTACATCATCTGGAATCTCCTCAAACATGCATGTTTCTATGTCTTGTAAGCTTTCAATAAATTGTTCATCAAAAGACTCATCCATAAAATCTTCATCCAAAATTTCTTCAGTTAAAATCTCTTCTGTTGTAATCTCGAAGGAAACATTGATTTTTACGTGCTCCCCTTCCATTTTTTTTGCTGTAAATTGCATAAAAAAATAATTATATTAGAAGAGTTAGGGCACTGTTGGGTTTAAGTTCAGACAGGTAGTTCCGTTACGGGAGTCCACCATTTTGTGTTTCAGACGAATTAAGATACAAGATGGAGGGCAAATAATGTTCAGAATGGGTAGAAGGGGGCACGGTAGACGTATCTTGACCCCCTAGGTTTTCTGAGGGTGGCTGAGGAGGCCCATATGTGCTGGAAAAAAACATTTTTTTTTTAAATTTCGCGCGGTTAGCTTCCGGTTCGCGTACCGGGTAGCGCTCCGGGGAGCGTAGTTTGTTGAAAATTAGTGAAAAAAGTTTGAGTAAAATAATAATTGTGAGTGATCAGATGTAGGGTAGCTCTGAGAAGAGCTTTTGGGTTTATGGTACATTTAGGTACTTATAAGTAGGTACCAATGCACAGTCTTAAATTCAAAATGAAAATTCTGTTGCCTTCATCTGAGAAGTGAACTCCATCTCCTCTGTAGATATCTTGCATGCAGTAACGCAAGTTATTGTTGTACATGGAGCCCATTCAATGGTCTCTCATGTAAGCTGAAACAGATTTTTTTACATGCTTCCTCGACTTCTCAATTTGTGGACAAAATTGGTTCGACCACCTCCATTTCTGTCTTTGGCATATATTTGAATATACCAAGGCAGTTTGAGGAAAAAGTGCCATTAATTGCTCAAAGGTGTCCTTTAAAAGCATTTCCAAACCTACCCCAGTCAAAGTGCCAAAATCATTACCTCCACAGTGCACAATTAACAGGTCAGGTTTTGGCAAATGCATAAAGGTTTTCACCAATGGTATCAATTGGTGACATTTTAATCCTCTGTGGCCCAACCACTTAATTTCAACATCTTGTAAATTGAGGTTAGGTAAATTTCTGTTCTCAGCATACCTTTGAGCCCAGTAGATGTAACTATGTCCAACAATCCAGACATAAAACATGGTGAGAGAAGGTTGTGCTGCAGTCAGATGAAGTGTGGTAATGAAAGGGCAGTTGAAACAGTAGGAGTTTGTAAAGAAAAAAAACTGTGGAGTTTCAGTGCTAATGATTCATTAGCAGTGATTGGTGGATTTCCATTTCTGAAAACTGAAAGTTAGGGTGCATGGATGTGTTCTTTGAAAGATGTAATTTGAATGGTCAAGAAAAAATCATTTAATGAAAGATTGCACTGGATACGCAGGTGCACTGAGAGTTCAGAGTTCAATTGAAACATTGTTGTGTGAACTTGCAAACATCAGAGGTCTTTCAGGAGGTGGTTGCTATGCAAAAAAGGCAGAGAGGGCAGAGGGGGGAAGGGTTTTGATTTGAAAAAAGTGAAGGAAGAGTTTTGATTGGCTAACATGAGAGATATGTGTAATGAATATCTGCATTTCTGTGCTTTCTATAGCTGCAGCCTCTGGAGTGCATACTCTTTGTTCTGCTGAAGACAATTTGGTGTATTTCTGAGACTGTTTTGAAACTCATAAAGAATTTGCTAAGGTGAGAAAAGACTTATTTAATTTAGATACACTATAGTATGCTTTAAGGACAAAATTATGAAGAAAGCTGTGTTTTTAAAATGTTGCTTTGTCTAAAGTGTTTTACAAATAGATTTTGTTTCTTTGAGAAATTGTAATTGAAAATAATGTGAAGTATTAGCACTGTCAGGGTGTTTTTGTACATAGGAGCTGTGCAGTGTTTTCAAATTATTACTTGAAAATCGTTTTTGAGGAAAAGGAATGCTTTTAAAATTTATCACAAGGAAAAAAATGGTGTCTGCTTCTTTATAAGGCATTTGAGTATCTCTGATGTTATTTTTCCCATTTTAATTTAAGAGCTTTCGCCGTGGGGCTTGTTCCTTGAAAATATGCTCCCACCTGTGCTTGGCAAATTTAGATTTTGATTCTCTGAGTTACATCGGCATGTTAAAAGTGACCCAAAAATGGTGCAAGGGCAATCAAAAAACGCTTTCATGTGTCTTAAGGACATTTTAAGTCATTTCCTCTTGAATGTAGGTATACAATTGATTTATATGTTGTGTTTAAAAACGTTTTTTGAAATCAATTACATTTCTGGATATGTACTGCTAGAGCTTCATAGGTTGTTTGGGGCATATTTATAAGGCATTTGAGTGTCTATGATGTTATTTTTCCCATTTAAATTGAAGAGCTTTCTTCGTGGGGCAAGTTCCTTGTAAATATGCTCCCGCCTGTGCTTGGCAAATTTAGATTTTGATTCTTGGAGTTACATAGCCATGTTAATAGTGACCCAAAAATGGTGCAAGGGCAATCAAAAAACGCAATCATGTGTCTTAAGGACATTTTAAGTCATTTCCTCTTGAATGTAGGTATACAATTAATTTATATATTGTGTTTAAAAACGTTTTTTGAAATCAATTACATTTCTGGATATGTACTGTTAGAGCTTCATAGGTTGTTTGGGGCATATTTATAAGGCATTTGAGTGTCTATGATGTTATTTTTTCCCATTTAAAATGAAGAGCTTTCTCCGTGGGGCAAGTTCCTTGTAAATATGCTCCCGCCTGTGCTTGGCAAATTTAGATTTTGATTCTTGGAGTTACATAGCCATGTTAATAGTGACCCAAAAATGGTGCAAGGGCAATCAAAAAACGCAATCATGTGTCTTAAGGACATTTTAAGTCATTTCCTCTTGAATGTAGGTATACAATTAATTTATATGTTGTGTTTAAAAACGTTTTTTGAAATCAATTACATTTCTGGATATGTACTGCTAGAGCTTCATAGGTTGTTTGGGGCATATTTATAAGGCATTTGAGTGTCTATGATGTTATTTTTTCCCATTTAAATTGAAGAGCTTTCTCCGTGGGGCAAGTTTCTTGTAAATATGCTCCCACCTGTGCTTGGCAAATTTAGATTTTGATTCTTGGAGTTACATAGTCATGTTAAAAATGACCCAAAAATGGTGCAAGGGCAATCAAAAAACGCTTTCATGTGTCTTAAGGACCTTTTAAGTCACTGAGGAAACACAGGTGATGTAATTGTGAATTGAGGAAAAGAAACTCCACATTTTTCAATTACATCACCTGTGTTTCCTAAGTTTATGAATAACATTGTGCAGATGAAGTTTAGGTCTGTCCACGGACACAAAAGAGATCTGGCCTTTGTTCAAGAGTGAAGTGGACATGACTTGCTTCATTGGTAGGCCTTCACATGTATTATCTCCTCTGTATTCTTCAACAAGCGTAAATCTCATCTGCAACCGTGAGTAGGCCTCACCTCAAACAAACCTCTGGATAGGCCACACCTTATTGTCATCCTGAATCAATCATTTAAAATGTTAGGGACCGATTTATGATAGGTGTATGCCTGTTTTGTACCACTGTGCATCACTTTTGTGACGCAGTGGTGGTGCAAAAGATTTGCTATGTGGCGACATATTTACAACTTGATGCATCTAGGCAGATGTGTCATGCTGTAAAATAACAAGCAGGGTGTTAAGTTTTTGATGACTGTTATTGATTTACTGTTTGGTAATAGTGGTTAATAACATTTTTTATTATATTTTACCACAGATTCAACTGCAGATCATTTCAAAATTTGAAAATGCCAACTAAGAATCGAATTAGAAAGGCTACAAAACGTCAAAGACAGCAGGTTCATCTATTACTGCAGCAGTCCTCTACAAAAAAAAACTTGTCAAGTCACCAAGAAAGCTCCGGGTAAGACCACGAAATCATTCATAAGAAATATTTGTAGTAAAAAAAGTATTTCTACAGAAAATGTTTCAGTCCAGAAAAAGAGAAGCAATTTAAACGGAAAGGAAAGACCAATCAAAAATGTTACTGCTAGAGCAAGAGATAACTCTGTGCATGATAGTAGAAGGAAACAACAGTTTAGGGACATTCGAAAACGAATGATCCGCAACAGGATAATAGTCAATTTGTTAAAAAATATTAAGAAAGGCCAACAGAAAGTGGCATTTTATAAGAAAAAGAAAAATGTAGAGAATATTATTGATCAGGCTTTCGAAATTAAGCGAAAGTTATTTATTTTGGTAATCAATAGAATTAGGAAACTAAACAAGGTAATTTCTGATTTCAAATCAAATAGTAGATGGAAGAGAGTAGTTAATCGTAGTAATTTTTGTGAAGTTTTTTCCGGAGAATGGATGCATAGTTCAAGTTGTGAGGCATTTTTTAATGAGGAGAGTTATTTCCAGGATAATGATTTGGTGCTTGCAGTTGACACCAGTGGTCGAGCTTATGAAGTGAAAGATGGTTGTCCAGTTGAAAAAGAAAAACTTGTGACAACAGAGACAGAAGAGGTATTAGGTAATGAGGTTTTAGGAAGACGTCCTAAGGGTCCTGTGTACATTTGGAAGTGTAGTAGTATTTGCAGTGTGCGACAGGATTCCATCAATTTGCTTTGTGATTTTGTACGGACATTTAATAAGAAACGTTTGAAGCAGAAAATGAAGTTGTTGCAAGAATTAGATCCTTGCAGAGTGAGAGAAGTGACAGGTTTGCATGGTCATTCACTGGCTTGTCTTTCCAGGAGAGTATGCCAGAGTGTTTTTCATCATTTCAGGTTGCTAGCAGTGCATCATAATAAAGTGAGAAAATTAGTGAGAATGTTGTATTATGCTAAGAGTCCAGCAATTATGCTTAAACAATTATGTGCTGCTCTTTTCCATGGTTCTGAAGTGGATGTGAAGAATATTTGTGAAGAAATTGAGTTTTGTTACTTTGGAAGGAAAGATGAGAATGTTCAAATTGACCCAGAAGTAGAGGGTAATGTTGAAGATAATATACAGGTTTCTAGTACAGATAATTTTCAGAAGGAAATTGCTACGTTTCAGCTGAAATCAAGTGAGAGGCCTAATTTCACTTGTGTGTGTTGTCGACGCACTTATTATAAGAATCAGATTAAGTTAGTGGATTTATATGCAAAAAGTGAAAGGGAAAATAATAGTGAATGGAAGGATTTCGCAACATACTTGATGGTAGAAAATTGTTTTGATTTGGGATCGGATCAACGTGTGTGTACTTATTATTGTAACAAATTAAACCAAAACCAGATGCCAGCTAGGGCGGTTCATAATAATCTGGAATTGGTTGAGATTCCTTCTGAATTGAAGGATTTAAATACTTATGAATCTATTTTGATTCAAAGTATCCATCCCTTTCAGGCTATTGTAAGAATGGAGCCAAAGACAGGGAAGTTGCCTCCACCAGATTTACAGAGAGGATTAAAGGGAAGAGTTGTTTATTTGCCTCTAGATTTGAACAAAAACATTAATACAATTGGAGTAGAGAAAGTGGAAGAGGAACCTCTGGTTATCTTAGTTAATGGGGTTCCGACAAAGAATAAGAAAATATGGCAAGATTTAGTGGATGTTAGGAAAGTCAAAAAGGCAACATTGTATTTGAAAAAGAATAATAAGTACTATAAGAATGTATATGTTGGAGAAGAGGAAGTAAGTGATGAAGAGGATAGCGATTTGTGTGCTGGCCAAATTGAGAAAGTAGAAGCCTCTAAAAGTGAAGAAATATATGAACATTATAGTGTTCATCCTTTGCATTCCAAAGTGTTCAATGCTATTGAGTTGTTTCAAATGAAACAAACCAAAGGGAGTCCCATTAGTGTTTGGGAGGAAAGTTTGGAAGTTCGGTGTTTCCCACAGCTATTTCCAACAGGTCAAGGAGGAAGATATGATGAGCGACCTCATCAAATTCCTGCTTCTGAATACCGGACTTTACGATTGTATGCAGAAGATGCTAGGTTTCGACAATGCATTCCCTATTTGTTTCATCTCCTGTTTGAAAGCGATCTGTCTGGACTGTCATATGCAGTGAACCACATCTTGAAAAGTGGTATACAGATGCGAAACATCTCGGCAAGTGCCTTTATGGATAAAGTCAATGTCCAAGACAGTATTTTGGATTCTCACCTAATTAATCTCATGGCGTGTCAGCGTGGTACTAATGAGTACTGGTACCGTCGTCATGGTGATTTAAAATGTATGCGGAGGAACTTAGGAACTCCGACATGGTTCCTCACTCTGAGCTGTGCCGAGTATGGCTGGGAAGACTTACTTGAATTTCTACGAGAGGCAAATGGAAACATTGAAAACATCGAATTCAAGACACCCGGAGAACTGTGCTCTTTGGATCCAGTCAATGTATGCAGGTACTTCAATCATAGATTTGAAGCTATGATGTCTTTCATCATGAATAAGAAGAATCCACCTCTTGGAGAGGTGTTGGGTTTCTTCTGGAGAAAGGAGTACCAAGCAAGAGGTGCTCCTCATATACATATGCTGCTGTGGATCAAGGATGCACCTAAATTTGGAACAGATCCGGATGACTTAGTGATGAGTTTCATAGAACAGTATTCTACGTGTGCTGTTCCAAACGCAAAGGAGAAGAAAAGCCTAAGAGAACAAGTTCTACGTTTCCAAAGCCATCGTTGTGGAAAGTACTGTCATCGTAAATTCAGAAACAAGGACAAGTTCTACACCAAATGTCGTTTCAACTTTCCACGACCGGTGATTTCTAAAGGAAGAGTAAACAGTTTGATGTCTTCTCTGCGACATAATGTGACGAGGAAATCACCCAAAAATACATACAATTTGAAAAGGAATGAAGAGTCCAAGTACATCAATGACTACAACCCAGTGATTTTGTCCATGTGGAATGCTAACATGGATATACAGTTTGTGGCTGATAACTGTATGGCTGTGGCTCGGTATGTGACATCTTACATCACCAAAAAAGAAAAGACAGAATTGAAGGATATGTGGGAGGACATTTCCCATGAAAAGAGCCTCAGCAAGAAGTTGTACAGTTTCAGTCTGAAGATGTTGTCGCATCGAGAAATTGGAGCTTACGAATGTTCTGACCGGTTATCTTCAGCAAGTCTCTATGCCAAATCCAGGAGTATTGTTTGGGCGAGTCTTGGTCTTGCTGCAACGCGTAATCGAGTTCTGAAACCTGTGTGGGAAATTGAGTATTTGGCGGAAAAGGAGCCAAACAGTACCGACATTTTGAAGACCAACATGTTGGATACATATTATCCAAATCGAAGTAGTCACCTTGAGAATGTTTGTTTGTATGAGGTTCTACAAAATTACATATTCAAGAGGAACATCAAAGAAGATATTGAGAAAGGAGTGTATGCTGTAATTGGAAGTGAGGGATGTCTGGTCAAGCAAAGAAAATGCTACTTGGTAAACCATCGAAAATTGAGTGGCGAATCTCCAGAAAAAAAGGAGTTTTTCTATTTAGCACTTTTGCAACTTTTCAAGCCTTGGCGTGCAGAAGAGGAACTGCTTGGAGATTTCCTCTGTTACGAAGACTCTTTCACTGCTGCCAAGGAGACCATAGAATGTCCTGCTTTTCCCAAATATCAAGAAATGTTGACTTTGGAAATTGAGCAGGAAGCAACGATTGCAGCCGAGATTGCCAGAGACAGTTCTCAGGACAGTCAGAGTTCTGTTTCATTGAGTCAGGATCCACTAGGAGGACCTGTTATCGAAAATGAAGCTGCCACTGCTATGAATGAAGTGGAAAGAGCCATGGCACATGCTCAGGAGGATGCGGTTAACTTAGAAGACTTGGAAAAACAACTCAACGTTGAGCAGAGGAAAATATATGACGAAGTTACCAAGCAAATTGATCATGGATTAAGTCATGAGAAGAAAGAGTGCTCGTGTACGTCGTTGAAGCCTGTCCGACTGTACGTGAGTGGAGAAGCGGGAACTGGAAAAAGTTTCCTCATTAAAGCAATTTCTTGTTATTTGCAGGAAAGGACTGAGTCATCGCTGTCTTGTGTTGTCACCGCTCCAACTGGACTGGCAGCACATAACATTAAAGGTATTACTTTGCATCGTCTACTGATGCTGCCAGTGGAGCATGACAACAAATTACAATACCACAAGTTATCTGGAGATGCTTGTTGTGAAGTTTCAAGAGTCTTGAGGAAAATGAAACTTCTTATCATTGACGAAGTAAGCATGGTTTCCAATGTCATGCTTGCCTTTGTGCATTTGAGAATGCAAGAAGTTCTTAAAACTGAGTATGATGTGTTATTTGGTGGCAAACACATCATTGTTTTCGGAGATCTTCTGCAGCTGACACCAGTGAAAAGACAACCTGTGTTCAAAATGCTCACACATGAAGATACCAGGAAGTGCCTAGGGAGCATTGGCAACGTCAATATATGGTTCAACTTCAATTATGCTGAACTGCATGAAAATATGCGTCAGGCGAAGGATGAAGATTACAAGAATATTCTACAAGATGTTAGAATTGGAAAAGTGACCGAGCATGGGAAAGAAGCTTTACAAGCACGATTACTGTCAAATTTATATCCAGAACAAGACGTTGTGCCTGAGAATATTTTTCAGAAAATTACTGAGAAGAAATCCGGAATATGTTTGATGCCAACTCTTGCAGAATGTGCCATCTTCAACAACAAAATGTTGCATTTAGAAAAGCAAGAGATTGTGAAACTGGAAGCTATTGACAGAATAGAGCATATGGGATCAACAATTATTTTGTCTGAGAATTTGAAATCAAAATTGGATTCATTAGAGAAGACTATATCTAAAACTGCGGGTTTTGAAAAGACTTTGAATGTGTGCTTAAATTGCCGAATCAATTTTGTGAATGAATTTACATGTTGAAAGAGGTCTGGTAAATGGATCAATGGGTAATGTTGTTGATTTTGAGAAATACAGAAGTAGAGATTGAATTGAATTTTTAAAAATTAAATTTGATGGCATTGAGGAAGTACAGCTAATTGGTTGTTGCTCTGCTAGGTTTTTGCTTGTTAAAGACTTATATGTTCGCCGTAAGCAGTTTCCTGTTTGCTTGGCATATGCGGTGACAATCCATAAATCGCAAGGTTTAAGTGTAGACAGTGCATTGGTGAATATTGGCAGTTCTGTGTTCAAGGAGGGTATGGCATATGTGGCATTGTCACAAGTTAGAAGTTTATCGGGATTGTACTTGATTGACTGTGATGTCACAAACATTTGTGCGGATCTAGATTGTGTAAAGGAATACAATAGGTTAAGAAGAGAGTATGCGCCACATTTGCCTCAATATCCTTTGTTTGAGAAACATGTGGTAGGCCGGAAACGAAGAAATATCAGTAATAGTAGGGAGGTTGTAGCAAAAAGCCCAAAAGTCGATGAACCGAAAATTGTAAGCAGAAAGAAAATGGATTCTGTTGAAGATGTTGTCGGTTTTCAATTTGAAAACAGTTCTGGTGTCAACTGCTATGCTAATGTAGTTGTTAATGTTCTCTTTTCATTAGAGACTTTAAAAGAACAGATTGTGATTAATTCGGAACAAAGTTTATGCTGTTTGTTGAATTCTGTGTTAGAGAAATGTAGCACTGATAGAACAAAAGTAGAAAGTGTGTCTGAAGTTCGTTATCTGTTAGACAAATGTTCAGGTCAAACAGAATTCTCTGAAAATATTCAGCAGGATTGTCAGGAGTTTTTAATGTATATGCTTGATGTATTGCAAGATGAGGGTGTAGATGTAGATCACCTGTTTGGACTTTCTTATCATTGGCAGCATGACTGCGAGAACTGTAGGGTATCAAGTACTACTAGTGTAGACTCAGAAAGATTTATATATTTAACTTTGCCAGACAGTAAATGAGTGTCCTTTAATAAGCTAGTAAAAGCAGCTGATCACAACATGGAGTGTAGCCAATGTAAATCTGAAATGATGTCAACATTATTGATACGAAGATATGGCCAGTATGTCATTTTAATGTTCCAACGATGTAGGCCTGATGGAACAAAATTGACAACTTTAATAAAAAATGTTGTTGCTTCGCAGTTGTCAATATCAGGAAGGACTTTTGTAACTGCAGCAATTATATATCATGACGGTCCTTCAACAACATCAGGACATTACACAGCTTATTTAAAGTCTAGAAACGGCTGGTCATTCTGCAACGATTCTGTTATAACTTTCAAAAAAAAATTGCCGTATGACCTTAAAAATTCTTACCTGGTGTTTTTCAAACCAAAATTTTAGGGAAAGAATCTCGGGATGTGCTCTGACGAATTTCAAGAGGTTCATGGAGTAGAGGGAATGTAAGTCTGCAATGCTGTCTAGATTATTGGTCAAAATTTTTGATTATAATGTCATTTTAAAAATCCAACTATATAAACCTGATGCAAGTAAGTCTGCTTCATAGTAAGCAGTATCAGTGTCATAGGAAAAGTAGAACATGAGTGAGCAAGAAGGGTAAGATATTAGTAGTCCAGGATTGTGAAAGTAATCTTAAACGTTTTCTTTCTGAAAGTTGCGAAAATAGAAAATGACGGGATTTGCTTACAAGAATTCCAAGAGTTGTAAATCGCTCTAACATGATTTGGCCATGTGGAAACATGTGGTAGAATGTGAGAAGTCTTTTATCGTATGTAACATATTTTTCAAAACGATGGAGGTTTTCTTTCAGAAAGTGGCGGGCTGAAAATATTAACAGCACAACAGAGTGTAAGCTGTTCATAGGACATCCTTCGACGTCATGGAAAGTAAGTTAATTTTAAGGAGTATTGAATTCTGATTTCTTATGTTGTATGGGTTTTTTAAACACAATCATTTTGATTGTGTTTTTTTTCCCCCGCTGTTACATGATGAATACCTTCAAGTCACTGATTTTAGTGAAATTTGATACATTCTGAGAACAGCAAAAATAAACCATTTAACATGTATAATTAATTCTCTACTTTTTGTACTTATGATATACATTTAGAAATGTGAGGTAGACATGGAGAAACTGAGGCTTCTGTAAGTGTCAAAGTTAATGCATACAGTGCTGCACTTCTGGGTACTGTTTTATTTTGAAACCTGAGTAGGCCTCACCTCAAACATACCTCTGGAAAGAACACATCTTATTTGCATCCTGAAACAATCATTTAAAATGTTAGGGACAATTTTATGATTGCTTTACATCTCTTTCGCGCTGCCATTGCATCACTGTTGTGAGACATCAGCAGTGCAAAAGATGCACCATGTTCCAAAATAGGCCTCACTTCATCAGCATCAAGATACTGTTAGTTTAAAATATATACCTTTAGGACTGTGTAGGGGGCCTAGAGAAGCAGAGGCTTCTGTAAATGTCAAAGAATGTTTCTTCTCTCTTTCACAGATTGAAAGTATGAAAAAAAATTGAATAAGTTATCAAGAATTTTAAGGTAAATGTTTTCTACTCTTTTCGTTACATTTCTATCACATTCACCTACTACAGGGCTTCAGTCTATAGAGCTTTAAACAAAGTTTAACTAAATGTGGAAATTTGGAGCTGTGCCCGTGGCTTTTAGGTCAATGCGCAAGTGCATTGACCTAAAATGCGTGTGCACATTACCAAATCGCCGTCTGTTCCCTCAGGCGCACTCCTCCCACACCTTAGAAGTGAAGATTAGCTTCACTTCAAAGGCCCCGGCTGCTTTACACCCTCATTCTGCTGTCCCCGCTCCGTCCCCTCCCCTGTCCGCCTTGTGCATTTCTCGTCCCCCCCCTCCTCCCCCACAGTAATGCCACTCACACACGCAAGGCCACTCACACACGCAACGCCACTCACACACGCAACGCCACTCACACACACAACGCCACTCACACACACAACATCACTCACACACACTACGCCACTCACACATGCAATTCATCCACGCAACGCCACTCATCCACGCAACACCACTCATCCACGCAACGCCAATCATCCACACAACGCCAATCATCCACGCAACGCCACTCATCCACGCAACACCACTCATCCATTTGCAAAACCAAAAGGACAAACTCTTCTATTGCGAGACCTATTGCATTTTCAATGCTTGATTCTTTCACTTCCTTATCTATTTTGTTTTCCACAATTATATCCTCTTCCATCTTTTCTTCGGTAAATAAATCTATTAAACAGCATCTCTGGTTTAGTCCCTATAGCTGACTTTCTTTTAACATTACTCTCTGTTTACTTCCCTTGTACTAACTCATAACTTTTATGTTTTTTTTGAAAGGGAAAGAACAAAAAACAGGCATTGAAAAGGGCTCAACAGGAGCACAAAAAAAATTATTGCTTGGGGCGTTTAGAGCATTGGTGCTTTTCAAATGCTAAATTTATTAATTTAACACTCATATTAGCACATGAAATTAAAGTGCCACAATATAAACAAGTAAACTTTATATGAACAAATTTTTTTGGGATATTTGGCACTGTTTCTCGTGCCTCTGCAACCGTCAGAGAAATATCAGCTGATGTCCTGGCCTCAGAAGATGGAGGGTTCTCTTGCAGGTCACGCATCTCTGCCCGGCTATAATTTAGTGGATGCCACCTCTGCATATGACGGTGCATAGTGTGGTTCCCATAACTGTACTTTTTTTCAGTGCCCCTGGATAATTCATCTTGGCATATAAGGCACGTAACATAGCGTGCATTAACTTTTTTCTTTCCTGCTGGAATAGAAAAAAACTGCCAGATAAAACTATTTTTGTAATGAGATACCCGGGGCAAATTGCGAAATTGTACAAAACGCGTGCGAACTTGCAGCAACCCGTGCAAACACAAAGAGAAAGAAGCTCCTGGTCACAGGAACAGCACGGGGATTGCGCTCATGAAAGTCAAGGATGCAAAGGCCTCTACCCAGCATCACAGCTGATTTTCCACGGTAGATTTGGGAAGAGGCACACCTGTCCAGCCTCGAAGACGCTCATGGTTGTTTTTGGGCTAATGAATGAGTCACTGATTTTGAGCATCAACTAGTTCGAGCGACCATGCAAAGGCCGCCCTCTACCCAGCATCACAGCTGATTTTCCGCTGTAGATTTGGGAAGAGACACACCTGTCCAGCCTCGAAGACGCTCATGATTGTTTTTGGGCTAATGAATGAGTCACTGAATTTGAGCATCAACTAGTTCGAGTGACCATGTGTGTGTTACTTACTATGCAATCGCCCTGAAGGGCGCAGGGGTCCCTTGAGTGACCTGGCTGTGCTGGCTGTAACTATTTTACAATGGCGCCAGCAAGCTGCCAGCACCGTTGTAAAATAGTTACAAAGTTAGCTTGCACAGGAAGCACTTAGATAAAATAAAGCAGCACCTGCTTCGTTTTATCTAGTGGTTCCTGTGCAAGCTAACTTTGTAACTATTTTACAACGGCGCTGGCAGCTTGCTGGCGCCATTGTAAAGTAGTTACATGAGTGTGGGTTCAACTTTTGAACCTGTTACGTTCGCGGATTTTTTTTGCGGATTTTGCGGGAAATCCGCAAAATTCGCGGATTGCGGATTTCCCGAAAATCCGCAAAATCCGCGAGCGTAACGGATTTCACGCTCATGCCTATTAAAAAACCATTGAAATTCACTGAAAAAACCATAGGTTATAGACCATATATAGTTAGGAATTAGCATTTGCAAAACCTTGAAAATTCACTGTAAAAAACATAGGTTATAGACCATATATAGTTAGGAATTAGCATTTACAAAACCATATTTTACTCACACAAAACCATTGAAATTTCATATATAGTTAGTTGCCCTAACTATATATCGTGCACCCGCAATCCACTGCTGATGATGTCACATATCACATCATTCATGACATGGTCAGTGACATCACTGATGACATCACTGATGACATCTCAAATGACATCACTGATGACATCACTGATGACATCATTCATGTGATAATACGATGAACCTCTTCAGACTCTAATATAACCTTAGATACACTCAGTGTAAACAGACACTCACAGATTGTCACTCATCCATGGAGTTACTCATGCACCTACTCAGTCATGCAAAGAATCAATCACAACTCCATTTCCTCAACTATACAGTTATACACACCTTACTAATTCAAACATATTCTAACATATTTTTACTGTCTTATACAATCACTGATACAAGTTCTCAATGATCCATGCAGCCACTCACACATTCACTGGCTCTTCTGCACAGTTATTTATATATGTCTACTCTCACATGTACTGTGTTTTACATATGTACTTACTTTGACATGAAGCACTGAGATATCCATTCACTCAGCAATACACTCATGCACACAGTCAACTGCCCATGCAGCTGTTTCCACATGCACTTTTGAACCCATACATCTAGTGAATCAACTGCTCACACATCTATGCACAGAATCATACACCTCCCAGCCACCCACACACACACTCACTCTCCCATACAAATACTTGGGCAAACAATCAATAACCCATATAGTTACTCATATAGCTACTGATCAACACATGCAGAAGTATACAGAACAACAGATATAATGATGCACAAAATAAAACAGTTTAGTCACTAACCCATGCACTTAGTGACACACATTTAATCACTCTCTCATACAGTCAGTCATGCACCTACTAAATCCTTCATCCAGACACTTAAACATCCACTCATTCTTCAATATGTAAGACATATTTTTACTTTACTGCAACATACAGTCACTGGATGATGTCATCAGTTATGTCATCAGTGATGTCATTTGAGATGTCATCAGTGATGTCATCAGTGATGTCACTGACCATGTCATGAATGATGTAATATGTGACATCATCAGCAGTGGATTGCGGGTGCGCGATATATAGTTAGGGCAACTAACTATATATGAAATTTCAATGGTTTTGTGTGAGTAAAATATGGTTTTGTAAATGCTAATTCCTAACTATATATGGTCTATAACCTATGGTTTTTTCAGTGAATTTTCAAGGTTTTGCAAATGCTAATTCCTAACTATATATGGTCTATATATGGTCTATAACCTATGGTTTTTTCAGTGAATATATATATATTCAATGTTAAATCTCAAAATTCTATTTGGAATAACTTTGGCACCGGTTGACGAATCTACCTGAAAATTTCCTGAAAATGGCCTCGTCGAGCTCCGGTTCTTCCTTGAAAGTTTGGGGGGGATACGTCAAGCGGGGGCCGAGATAAAAGGGGGGTCCCAAAACGCGTTTTCCCCATGTTAATTTCCATAGGGCGGTCGATTTCACTTTTAGCTCGAACGGCTGAATGGATATACAGCAAACTTGGCAAAATTGTAGGGACTGGTAGCCCGATGTGCCTTTGCTATGTCTCAAGATATGTGCTCCAGTGGATTTTCGAGTAATTTAGGTTCAAAAAAATATATATATCTATAGGCGCTCTCCGGTGCGCGCACCGGAGAGCGCTCCAGGCGCGACACGCGACTTGCGCGCAGAAAGCTGATTGGCTCTTGGGTGTCTGTAAACATTCTAAACAGTCTGGAGCGGCCGCCATCTTGTGTCTCGGTAAAATCGAGACACAAGGGGTTTGAAAAAAAAAGGGGCAAATGACCATAAGGGGGAAGAGTAGACCCCCTTGACCCCCTAGTTTTGATGTGGGGGCCATAAAAGTGTCCCGCGGGTAAAAATAAAAAAATAAAAAAATTCGATTTCCGCGGGGGGCGCACCCGATATGTGTACCGGAGAGCTTACTGGGGAGCGTACCATGGAGATAAAAAATGACAGATTTTTTTTCACAAAAAAAATTGCATTTTTTCATAAATTAGAGGTAGTTCTGAAAAGAACTTTTTTTTTTGATTTTGTTGTTTTATATTTTTTTTTTTTGACTTTTTAAAACAATTTTATAATTTTTTTGGATTTTTGTCAAGGGATAAAGAAAAAACAGGGATTCCAAAACGGCTCAACAGGAGCAAAAAAATGTGAAAATTTAGGGACTGTCAGGGCAGCGGTGTTGCTGTTTCTTTAGGGCAATGAGTTCAACACTCTGCTCCCCATAGCAGAGCAGTTCGTCACAGTCCGTGCACAGAAATTTGATGCCTGCAAACTCTGGCTGTATGTTAGGGACCATTCTTCGACGGGATGGTCCCGAAGGTGTTGCTCCACCAGTGGAGGTGCTGCCGCCATCTGTGGGTAATTTCCGTGCCAGCTCTCTGACACTCTCCCTCGCAAAGTTGTTTGGGTGTCTTCTTTTGACATGCCTGATTAAATTGGCATTTCCAAAACTATATTTTTTCAGAGGATTGCCTCTGGATAAAGTACTACCACATATTTTGCAGGTTACTTTTGGAGCGTTGACTTTTTTTTGTCCTTCAGGGATGTTATAAAATTTCCAGATGAAATGGATTTTTTTCTTCTGCCTAGGAGGGTCCTCCTCTAAAAATCCCTCGGAATCACTGCTGGATGACTCTCTTGCAGCCATTGCTGTAGATCAGGAAAGTAGGAGATGAAGATAGTACACAGAACAGCTCTTGCTCTCTCCAAGTACAAAGCAATAGTGAAGGAAATGGGTGGGGATTTCATTCTTTGTAAAAAAAACTGTTAGCAACCAATGAAAAGTGTTATTTTAGGCTCACATGACCCGACGCGTTTACGCTGCGCGCTCCGGAGCATTTCCGGGTGCGTTTACGCGGCGCGATCGTAGGCGCTTCCGGGGCGCAAACGTAGCGCGATCGTAGGCGCTTCTGCGTGCGTTTACGCGGCGCGAACGTAGGCGCTTCCGAGGGCACTTACGTTGCGCGCCGAAGTGACGTCATCAAACTTTTACGGAAATGCATAATCATTTTCCTTATGAAAAAAAACCTGATTTTATTTGTATGGTACGAAATGTTTTGCATTATTATTAACTTTTCATTCATATATTTTTTCACGAACGACAGTAGGGCTCTGGGTGCATTTTCAGGTGAGCTCACCGGAAAGCTTACCGGAGAGCTTAGCTGAAAGCTTCCCGGAGCGCGCACCCAGAGCGCAAAAGAAAAAAATTATATAAAAAAAAATGAATACTTACAAAAAAACAGCAAATTGTAAAAAAAAAAAAAGGTTAGAAACTCGATATAGAAAGGAATTAGCATTTAAAAAACCTATGAAATTCGCTGAAAAAACCATAAGTTTCACACCAGTTATAGTTAGGAATTAGCATTTAAAAAACCTATAAAATTCACTGAAAAAACCATAGGTTTAACACCAGTTATAGTTAGCTGGAAATTTTACTGACATAAAACCATTGAAATTCCCACGTTATAGTTAGTTGGACTCACTATAACTTGCACGTGTAATGCACTGCTGATGACATCACATATTACATCACTCATGACATGGTCAGTGACATCACTCATGACATCACTGATGACAGAGAGACTGACCTACTTTCACTCGCTAATATATGTATTCACTAAGATACACTTAATAAGGCAGATATCCAATCATTTTTTTTAAAAAAAACATCCATTAAGACAATAATTTAAACAAATATTCTTCCATCGACCTTAACATACATATATAAAACATATTTATTTATCTGAAAGACACACATTCACTGGATGGTGTCATCAGTGCATTACACGTGCAAGTTATAGTGAGTCCAACTAACTATAACGTGGGAATTTCAATGGTTTTATGTCAGTAAAATTTCCAGCTAACTATAACTGGTGTTAAACCTATGGTTTTTTCAGTGAATTTTATAGGTTTTTTAAATGCTAATTCCTAACTATAACTGGTGTGAAACCTATGGTTTTTTCAGTGAATATATATATATATACATATACACATATATATATATATATATATATTCACTGAAAAAACCATAGGTTTCACACCAGTTATAGTTAGGAATTAGCATTTTAAAAACCTATAAAATTCACTGAAAAAAACCGTAGGTTTCACACCAGTTATAGTTAGCTGGAAATTTTACTCGCATAAAACCATTGAAATTCCAACGTTATAGTTAGTTGGACTCACTATAACTTGCGCACCTGCAATCCACTGCTGATGACGTCACATATTACATCACTCATGACGTTGTGGTTTTATGCGAGTAAAATTTCCAGCTAACTATAACTGGTGTGAAACCTATGGTTTTTTCAGTGAATATATATATATATAGGAGCTCAATGAAAGCAAGGGGTGGGCAAGATCTACCCAATTTATACAGCAGGGGATTGTGTTGCATTGTTGGATACCCTCTGTAGTCGTCTACAATGAAAGGCATCTTGTGTCGATATAAATAGCACCAATGAGAGACATCAAGATAGCACTATCTTCTGTGATAGAGGGGCGTCCTCCAATCCACACTCAAAGAACAATGTATTTTGGTTTGATAATCGTTGAAAGACAAAAACGTCCCACTTTCTTTGGTGGATACAATTTTTTTTGGTTTGCGATAGCAAGATTCCATACCATCAGCTGCTTCTTAGAGGTCAGGTGACCCCTGACATCATCATATGGCGCCACATTTTCATGGTGTTTTGAATAACGCCAGGGTTACGTCCGTGCTTGCACCTTGCTCAAACTATTGACTAAGCATTTACCTGGTAAGCTGCTTTTAGATCCTTGCCTCTCAGAACCATACAGGCAGGAATTGGAGTACTCATTAATTATCGCTCATTTTTGTGCAGATTACGATTTGGAGTTGACTCGAGACCAAGCTTATCAAGTCTCACATCTTCAAATAAGGGTTTCTTGCACTTTGTCAGTTTCAAAGGCAACTCACATCGAACGCGTTGGTTGTTAACATTGCACTTCGCCCTATCTTGTTTACAGATATCATTATTAATTCAGAAGTAGCTCATGAGAATTACTGTGTATACCTTGTAAGCATACTTCAGTCCATCTTCAAATATATGTGTCCCTTATTTTATGATCGATTTTGTACTTGACTACACTAGAGTCTTTACCATTGCACAGTGTAGCTAACTATTTTCACCTCAATCACGAGTGTTAAAGGATGAACCCTTCTCTTCTTTTCATCTTATTCATCACATTCCTTTTCATTTTAGTAGCATACAGCATGGAATTTTATTCACCGCTAGCATGAACACACTGCACCCATGAATTCAGTGATTTAACTGAGATGAAACCCTGTGCCACAACTGATTGTTGGAATGTATTTTTTGAATTTTGCAGTAAAGACCCTGATGAAGGGCAGCAGCCCGAAATGCTTTGGGTAACTGGATATACCATGAATATTGACTTCATTTCCTTGAATTCTTTGGATTACGATCAAGGAGTAACTAACGCCAAAGGCACTATTCTCTCAAAACCTGGCAGTGGGGCTATGGCTTTGTGTTAAACATATTTAGAAAATTGAAGGATTTGTGAATCTTGGATGACTTATGGCCAATCCCCAATCCCCTTTTTTGTTATGGTTTTTTCTAACCTGTCCTTTTGTTCGGGAGATACATATTTATGGAAAAGTTCCACATCTTCCAGGCATTTTGAAAGGATATTGGTTGTCACCACCTTAAAGAGTTCCTCCATAAGAATTATGTGTCAATGATTTCAACTCAGAAAATGATCATATACACATGAAATTTAACTCAAGAAAAAATCAAATCAAGACTGATTGAATATTACCAAAATATTGACTTTTGTCTTTCAACGATTTTCAAACCAAAATACATTGTTCTTTGAGTGTGGATTGGGGGACGCCCCTCTATCACCGAGGATAGCGCTATCTTGATATTTAGACATCCTTGCTCTCAGAAGGATTAACCCACCCGCACCACCCACTTTAACTTCAAATTTTTAGACATTTGAACAAACTCAGTGCGTGTAACTTTCATCACTTGACCAATGAGAGACAGTCATATTGACCTGAAAACCTGGCTTCTTGCTTTTGTCTTTAGTAGTACAATCATTGAAATATAACAGTTTGCTCTTCACGTTAAGATCCACCAAACTAAGCAGAGTCCTTGTCATTCATTTCGAACACTAACCTACTCTTGCTTGAGAAAATTTTACTCTAGGAAGTCCTCAGTTACAAACCCAATTTGCTGAAACTCAACATATTGATCTGGGAACTGTGTATCTTACTGTGCACTCCATATGTCAAGCCATGCTTGTTCTCATGTAGACTTTTTTTATCATTTCAAGAACACTTTACCGTAAACTCCTGTTGAGCAGATCAACAGCCCTGGAGTCCATTTCAAAGGTCATCAGTAAACTGTCTCAACTGCATGGACTGAAGCATCATCATTTTGTCTTCGTCCAACACAACATTTCTTTGTGGGCCATAGCTCTACAGCTTGCCAACCTGTTCTACTTACAGCACAAACAGGCCTTTGATTCTGGTCCATCTGAAAGATCCCTCTTAATAAACCCATATTCATAGATCCTTGCTTAAAGTCTTTTTTAGTGCTTATCTAAATCTTCACACTAGTTGCTCCAATTTTTTCCCAAGCCTTTCTTTCGGATTATATGTATCTCAAATATGTTGGCATATTTTCTTATAGTTGAGACTTTCAGTTTTTATGTCTTAACTACTTTTTTCATATGTGCTATTTAATACAAACTGCTCCCATCCTTGAACAACATTTTGGGAGTGAATCTTGAACTTGGGTGTAGTACGAAAAGAGAGCCCCAGGCACCTTAAGGAGGCCTTGGATAATATCTTAATGTAGCTAGGTTTGAGTGCTGTGGAAGCCCCCTTCAGAGTGTCTTGATACATATTTTTGCTTTCATTCCTGTCCTACCATTGACTTCCTTACTCTAGGGGTCTCTGCAAGGCTAAATTTATTCTTCTATTGACTGGGAATATCCTTGGAGGGCTGTCCTTCAATGCCCATACCTGAGACCTGTATCCGAATGGCATGCTTGACTTGGCTTTGGGTGTTGACATGAGATCTTATACAAGCAAGGAATGTCCCCATGGACCACAGGTGTTACATACAAGAGATACAGAATTAATAAAATCCTATGACACTGTACCCACTGAACCATTTATGGCTATATCTGGGTCTGCTTTTCTTCTTTTTACATTTATATTTTAATAAGGGTTAAGGCCCACATGCATCAATATCGGCATATGCTAATTCTTATTTGCGAAAAATAGCGAATCGCAAATAAGAATTCGCAAAAGCCTATGCATCATTTTTTTCGCAAATTTTATGCGAATCAGTAAAAATCACAATTTTTACCGATGCGCAGGAAATTTACGAATTTTCAATTGCGAATTGGCAATTCCCATTCATTCCTATGGGCTAAAAGGCCCATAGGAATCAATGGGAATTGAGAATTCGCAATTGAAAAATCGCAATTCATGAATGCATTTCAAGGGTGGAGAGGGGGTCAAATGACCCCCCCTGCACCCATGAAATTTACTTTTCAGTACAAGTTACATACACACATGTCCTTAGGACATGTGTGTCTGTAATTGCACAGTTTTAAAAAAGCAATTTAAAGCATATTTGAACAATTTCGCAAATTACCACGAGGTTCAACCTCGTGGTAATTTGCACTTCCAATTTCGAAAATCGCAATTTTAAAAAAAATGATGCATTGCTTTTAAGGAATCGCAAATTTGCGATTCCTTAAGAGCAAATGCATTTTTGGAATTCGCTAAAAATAGCGAATTGTCCAAAAATGCATGATGCATACTAAAAAGGTATTTAGGAATCGCAAACAGCCGATTTTACCGAATCGCACCGTTTGTGATTCCTAAATAGCTTGATGCATGTGCCAGTAAATCTCTATTCTCTGAGTCCAATGTTTGTATGTATTTGTGTCAGTGAAATAAATGAGTGACATATCAGCTATTATTCACAAACTCAAATAATTGTGTGCGGAGTGTGATTGTAAGAAATTGGGATAGTAGTTGAGAAGGATATAGTCCTGTACAAGGAATAGAATGCAACTTCTCTCTGCTGGGGAGGAACGACTGCTTTATAACACTTGACAGTTAGGATAACAATGCACAACATTCCACGGCCAACTCATTGAAGGTGGTGACAGCTACTACCTTAGTTCTCAGGTATGCAGCAAACACCTAATAAAATATTTGTTGGGCAGTGAGTGATTTTACAAATAGATAGGAAAAGAACTTTATTACATACACACTATTCAATATTACACATTATTTTACAAATGTATGGCAGTTGAGAGATGGAAATACACTCTCTAACAGTGTACACCCTGCAAACCCCATAACGCTAAAACCAAAATACCAACCACCTAGTATGGGCACAATATATGTGCTAGAAGTAATAAACCAGGTGCACTGGTTTTGGTGCGGTATTACCACAATGATAGGAGCAGAAATATATCATTAAAACTCGGCCAGGGGGAAGTTTCAATTACTCTGGTGAAACTGTCATCAATTGGGGACATTCTTATTGGTCTTGTTAATTCCCAAAACGATGCCATTATGGCACTTAACATAATTTCGCATCATTTCTGGTAAAAATTGTTTTCGAATTCACTATTCGCTGTAAAAATATTTTGCAAACAAATGGGGAAAATATATTGTGAGCTGCTGTTGTTTGCAATTTATTTGCACGTTTTCTCTGTGAAATATGTACTAGAATCAAAAATTCATTTTGCATTAAAATATGCAAAATGTAGGATCTACATCTCAAATAACTACTATGATTTTGTGTAACTTTAGTTAAATACACATAATTACACAAAGGAACATTATGCAAATTTGTCACACACTTACTTTTTTTACTATTGCAAAAGACAACACTATCTCTCAGGATGCTATCGGCTTCTGCAAACTTTCATTAGTAGGCCTTAACAGCAAATTCCAAGCATCCCAGACTTATATAACTAAAAGCCTTAGCTTTAATGCTTGGTTACCCTGAAACTCTCTCCCAGGGTTGTAAATATAACCCCAGGGTAGAAATAGGGAATCGCCATTCATCCTCCTTGGTGACCTGAACTTCCACCTGGAGAACAACAATGACAACAACACCACCACCCTGCTGGACAACCTAGCCAACCTCTGACTCAAGCAACTGGTGAACACCCCCACCCACTATGCCGGCCACACGCTTGACCCAGTCTTCTCCTCCAGCAACCACGTCTCCTTCAGCTACTCCACCGGACTTCACTGGACCGATCACAGCTGCGTCCACTTCAACTTCAGGAAAACCACGACTCACCACCACCCGCAACAGGTTCCCCGAAGACGCTGGAGCAAGATCACCACCGACCAGCTCACCATGTCCCTGAGCCAAAACCCACCTACCAACACAACGGACACCAACGACGCCGCCCGCAACCTCACACCTCAATCTTTGATACATAGACTATTATCTGTACGTTCTTTGAGTCTTTGTAGTTAATTTTATCCATCACCATCACTTGAGCACTGCACTTCACTAACATTACTGTCTGAGGAACAACAAGGCTAGAGTCTTGACAACCATCCCTGGCACTATATGGTCGGGATCTGAATGTTCAGCAATTCCCACATGACGAAAATCCACCAGAAGGGTGGGCGGATGGGACTTGTTCTAGCGGTTGCGATTCAACAGTATCTGTTCACACATGTACCTAACTGTTTCACGGTTACCTGTATAGCCACACACCATCTCTAGACCTGGTCTTCTCCTGTTGTGTGCTATGTAGCCCTCAAGATCGCCTCCCGCAAACACCACCAGCTGATCCGCACCACCAAAAGAACATCTTTCAGAGAACGACTGGACAACCACACCCACAACAGCAAGGAACTCTTCAGCATCGTCAAAGAGCTCTCCAACCCCAGCACCGGCAACAACGACATCACGCCTTCACAAGACCTCTGCGACTCACTCGCCACGTTCTTTCACCGCAAGATCGCCGGCATACACGACAGCTGCGGCGCCCAGACCACGCACCCAAACATCGAACCAACGCCCCTCACCACCATCCTCCGCACCTGGACCCCCGTCAGCACCGAAGATACCACCCACGTGATGAACAGCATCCACTCGGGCTCCCCAGCCGACCCCTGCCCACACCACATCTTCAACAAGGCCGACTCCATCATCGCACCCCACCTCCGGAACATCATTAACAACTCCCTCACGTCCGCCACCTTTCCGGAGAGCTGGAAGCATGCAGAGATCAGTGCCCTCCTGAAGAAACCCACCACGGACTTCATGAACTTCCGCCCCATCTTGCTCCTCCCCTTCCCGGCAAAAGTCATTGAGAAGACCGTCAACATACAGCTGACCACTTTCCTCAAAACGAACGGCTACCTCGACTCATCGCAGCCCGGCTTCCGAGCGAACCACAGCTCCGAAACCGCCCTCATCGCAGCAACCGATGACATCAGGACCATGCTTGACAACGGGGAAACTGCCGCCCTCATCCTCCTCGACCTATCGGCCGCATTCGATGCAGTCTGCCACCGCACCCTAACGACCCGCCTCCACCATGCCGGGATCCAAGAAAAAGACCTGGACTGGATCACCCCCTTCCTCTCCGACAGAACTCAGAAAGTCTGCCTCCCGCCCTTCCGCGCTGCGGCCACCAAGATTATCTGCGGCGTACCCCTAGGCTCCTCGCTCAGCCCTACCCTCTTCAATGTCTACATAAGTCCCCTCGCAGCCATCGCACACAAACACAGCCTCAACATCATCTTCTACGCAGACAACACCCAGCTTATCCTCTCCCTCACCAACGACCCCTCCACCGCCAGAGCCAGCCTCCAGGAAGGAATGAAGGACATCGCGGAATGGATGAAGCTCAGCCGTCGGAAACTGAACTCAGACAAAGCGGAGGTCCTCATCCTCGGACCATCCCCCTCCGCCTGGGATGACTCCTGGTGGCCCCCGGCTCTGGGCACTGCCCCAAGCCCACAGACCACGCACGCAACCTGGGATTCATCCTTGACTCCTCCCTCACGATGACCAAGCAAGTCAACGCTGTTACTTCTTCCTGCTTCAACACCCTTCTCATGCTCCGTAAGATCTTCCGCTGGATCCCCACCAGAACCAGGAAGGCAGTCACCCAGGCCCTCCTCACCAGCCGTCTGGACTGCGGGAACGACCTCTATGCTGGTGGCACAGCCAAACTACAGAAAAGACTTCAGCACATACAGAACGCATCGGCACGACTCATCCTGGACATCCCCCGACATAGCCACATCTCCACCCACCTGACAGACCTACACTGGCTCCCCATCAACAAGAGGATCAAGTTCAGGCTCCTGACCCGCGCATACAAATCTCTCCAATACATGGGCCCCGAATACCTCAACAACCGCCTCAAGTTCTACACACCCACCTGCCAGCTCTGCTCACCCAGCCTCGCCCTCGCCACCGTCCAGCGGATCCGCAGAACCACCACCGGAGGAAGATCCTTCTCCTACCTGGTTGCCAAGACGTGGAACTCCCTCCCCACCCACCTACGTCTGACCCAGGACCATCTCTCCTTCAGAAAACAAC
The DNA here is from genome assembly GCF_964263255.1 of Lissotriton vulgaris. NCBI lineage: Eukaryota > Metazoa > Chordata > Amphibia > Caudata > Salamandridae > Lissotriton > Lissotriton vulgaris. The sequence goes on along the minus strand of NC_141694.1, from coordinate 628,859,269 downwards.
TCAAGACCTGGCTATTCGAGCAGTAGCAGCACCCCCCCCTTGAGACTCTCACGGTTGAGTAGCGCACTCTATAAATGTTCTTGATTGATTGATTGATTTTCAAACTGTTGAATTAAAGGTTTCTGTGGGACCATTGTACTCCTGGCTGCCTGAAAAATAATGTTCAAACAGTTGGTGGTGTCCCCGCCCTATCTGAGTGCACGACAAGAACAATTATGTAAATTTGGGAGCTCACACAGGGTTTTATGAGATGCTTCTCTGCCCCAGCTGATCCACTCGCAGCACGCATTTTGTTGTGACGATGGGTTTTCCTTATTTGTTGTTATTTTTTCTTTTAAAGGCACCCTCAGGCACATTTTCTTGTTTTAAAGAGGTTGCAACTGACCCTAGTGTGCCTCACACAGGATGGCACAAAATGGCAGTCATATGGTAGTCCAAGCCAGCACAACACTGGCGTGTTCACCCTCTAGGTAACGTTGCCTTCTAGTGCTGGTATGAGAGCTAGCAAACTCTGTCTTTAGCACTCAGTCAACAAAGGATGCATTTGTGCTGCACCTCCCAACTCCTCTGGTTGTAGGTACAGGGGGTCTGAGGCAGCTCACGACTGTGCTCCTGGGTCAGGTGTCCCAGAGTGCAGCAGTGCTCAGGTTTTTTCTTTGCCTCCTTAGTCCTCAGGCAACTGTGTGCCCCCTGATGCCATTTTAAAGTGGGAGTGAAGCAGCTCTTATTTCTTTGCTTTGGTTCTTGCATCAGTCCCTGGGGAAGTGGAGGCCCTTAAGGATACATCATTCCAGAAGGGGGAAATCCACACAAACAAATTATGTTTTGCTCTTGGTTCTGCAGTACAGCCACCAGGAGGGCTCTAGTCATGCCTCCTGGCTTCTAAAATGTACATTCTTTATGAGGTTGATTTACTACACTGCTCTCCCTTCATTTTGGGAGAGCTCATGGCGTGCTTCCTGCTCCCTACTTCCTCAGTAAATACTTTTCCTCTGCCTAGATTTTGGTGCTGTTTTCAACCCAAAATGTCCTTCAGCACCACCAAACAGCTCCCAAGCAGAGTGGTGTCCTTCCCTGCACCTCCAATGGGTCCCACAGGTCACCTTTGGGCACTTCCAGGGCATCCACATATCAGAAGAATGTCAGCATCCCCTCCCTTTGGAGGTCACAAGCCTACAGGAAAAGTCTACAGAAGATCCAGGGGAACGCTCTAGTATGCCAGTCAGGTCTTTCCCTCTACTGTGTCCCACAATATTGTAGACAGACTAGTGCCCCTGGGCGTGGAACACACATCTTATTTCTTGGATGTCAGCTGATGTTGGAAGCCCTTCGGTCATCTTTTCCATTTGAGTCCATCTCTAAAGTAGAATGCAGGACTCTATTCTGTTGCAGCAGGAGTCGGGTGTCTACTCTCTTCCAGCTGTGCATTCCTCTAGTGTAGTTTCTTTCAATTTCCCTAATGTTTTCGAAAATCTTTCATTTACAAGGGGTTTTAAGTGAAAATGGAAAGTTTCAGAAGGTAAGCACCTCTGCCCAATGCTTAGATGGCACTTCATCACTCCACCTGTGTCCTAACATTCTTGCACAGCATTTTGGGACTTGCCAACATGTCAACTTCAAGTTGTCTGTTGAAATACCTGCTCGGAAAGCCTAAATCACACCCCTAACTATCACTTTTATTTTCCCTTCAAAACTTCATAACCCCATGATGTTAGTGACTTCAGAGGTTTGGCTACCCTTTTTTGATTCTATGAGTGTTGAACCTTTGCAGGCAAGGTGCAATGTGAAACTGAATTATCACATGCCGATTCAGATTCTTTCCCACCCTTTCCTCTATCAAAGGCAAACCTAATCACTGTCAAATGGCCCTATTGTGTGGACAATGCTTTAATTCTACAGCTAGCCAGCAAAGTAATTATATTTCCCTAGCACAGTGACTCAAAACTATAACCTAATTTAAGAGCTGAGTCATAGAACAATGATAAATCCTGAAATTCCATTTGGAGTGCAGACATGCAAAACTAATGTCATACTTACCACCTGGTTCCTGGGTTACCATAACATTGTGCATCAACCTAGTCTCCAGGATTATCACCGATAATATCCAATATAGTGAAGTACATCCACTTTTCAGTAAAGCACTACAGAGATACATGTTCACACTACGAATGTTCACTCTTAATCATGCACAGGTCCGCATCAATACCTTAAGGGTTCCCTCTGTGACAGGCTTCTGATAGTCAGTTACAGGGCTTAGATAGTTGTAGTCTCACTCGATTACCCTACACACATGCACATGTCTGCGTGCACATGTTCATGTGCAAGAAGCTCAGAGCCTCTTGCCTTACCTGCAAATCAGTGGATCTTATCTGAAAGGCAGACACTAATGGTTAGCAGCACTGTAATAGAGCTTAAAGTGAGTGATACTCACTGAGATTCATACAGAAGGCCAGCAAATGGGTAAGCCAAAAAACTCAAACTAAAGAGGGTTAAATGGGTCAGAACCTCTTTCTCACAGTGATTATATGAACAAGCTATGTCTGTGATTTTATTTTAATTGAACTGGCATGTGGATGAGTAGCACTATTTATTCTATTAGTGCTTTTAGGTCCATCTTTTGTAAAACATTTCTCTCTCGTGAGGCTTGATCTCAGTACACCAGTAAGGCACAATTAAAACGCACCCTATTGCTCTAGGGCCTTTAGTCCACCCCACTGACGATGCTATATTATTGATGGTACGTCAGTTTTTCTGCTGACAATTGGTGCTTCTTTGCCGGTGGTTTAAACTGAGGACCCTGACGTTGCAATTCAGGTATCACTGAACGAATGGTGGAAAATTTACAGAGATTCATGGAAATTGAATGAATTTAGAATTTATGGGGAGCAAGTAGAGAATATGACATTGCATCCATTTCGAAATTCACAAAGCATTTCGCAGAAGATGTGTTTATAGCATAATCTGAGCTACTATTAAAACATTTGTTTAAGTGCATGCAAAGTTCTCAGAGTTTTGTTTATATTTAGCGTGCCATGCTCTATTTTTACATTTTAATGTGTGACTTCTAATATTTTTAAGGTGTTTATTTGTTAAGAATATCACACTGTCGCACATTGTACACAAAATAAAAAGTATGTGTTTGCAGTTCGATGACTGAGAGGACCATCAATATTGTTTACTGCTGTTGTAGAGCAGCATATTGCAGATTGTGCCAGCAAACCTGCAATCACGATCTGCATTGTAATTTCATTTTCTCATCTATAATTTCTCATGATATCTGTTTGAATTTTTCTCCGGGGATGAAATGTCTGTTTAAAAATGAATTTCTTAGCTTCAAGGGTTTTTTGATCTAAAGAAATTGTAGATGCACATTCATTATGCATTTTTCACCTCTGTCACCCCGTTCTCTATGAAAGCGACATAAAAGATGCCAAAGTAAGTGAAACTATCAGCCCGTGCAATCATCAAACTAGCAATTATTGATTTGATCTCTACTACCATTTGCATTGATCGGCCCAACTTTGTTTTGTCATTTAGCTGACATCTGTCAATAAAATATTGATCGCGAAGCAGGCCAACATTGTATATCCCCTTCAGTCTCGGGAAAAAAAAACTGCTTCAAAATCTCTGGCAATCTAAAATGAGCTCTCTCCAAGCTCTCATAATGATGCCAATTATTCTATGGCAGAGTTATTAATGTTCACGAAAGTTAACTTTTGGTGAAATTACTTTTGTGATTCATAATTTGGACATATTATGAGCAAAGGAGTGGTGTTGAATTTGATAGTGCAGCAGTCTGATCCGGGGATATCTCAGCAGAAAATCGATTGGAGTTAACCCCTGTCACACCAATAACAGCAATCTGCTGCCTCACTCACAGCGGGTAAAGAGAAGATGCTGTCGGGCTATGGACATATGTTTCAACATTATGATGGATATTTAAATATACGTAGTCCTGCCCGAGACTAATAGCAGAATTATTTTTGCATGCATACTCTTTAGAAAGGTCTGAGGATAGTCTCTCGTTCACAAGTCAATTGCCTCCAACACAACATCTTCTAGGTCAAATAGGGTTTGTATATGACTTCGAAGTCACTCAAGAACCAGCTGCGCTTTTTTAAGTCTGTGGGGCATATTCTCAAGGACTTATCACCAAGTTATCGGCACTTTAGCGCAGCAAAAGTGGAGAAAGGATTATCGCCCCATTCACAAGCTGGTGCAAACTGACGATGTCGCCAGTTTCCCAGTGATAGTTTCCGCAAAAAACATCACCATGGATGAGAGCGACAACTTACGCTAATGATATGCAGAGTAGGCAGTCCCGTGCAAAAACACACGAAAACACCACTTCGCGATATTCTCAACAACTAGCCAGATCTGCGCAGAGATCCAAAAACAGGCGATAAGGCGCGTTAGCGCAGGGATTTAACACCTGCTTTTTATTGGTGTAAAGCTGGATGACTACCTGCAGTATGAAAGGGAGCCCAGCCCAGCTCTGCTGCACCTGTTGGCCCCTGGTACCTCCCAACCAAAAACTGCCAGAGTCGGAGGACTCTCACGGTCAGCCCTCTCAAACTTCCTCACACATGTCTTGGATGCATGTCCACAATAGCAACCACAGGCCCCTGTATGCGCATCACACAACAGTTCCAATTCGTAGTTTTCCTGCGCAACCAACCCCAACACCAACCGTTGCCAGACACCTCTGTGCCCCAGATCCCAGATTGTAGTAACTGAAATGGGGGTGTGCAAAGTCATGAAGTACAGTAATCAACAGTAGTGCAAAAACAGTCCTTTATTACAAATACACAAATAAACAAATTGAAAAGCACACCCAGCACCCAACTTGGAACTTCATCAGGGCAAAGTGTGGATTAATGTAAATGTATGTATTAATGTAACTGCATATGCAGTGGGAACTCCCCAATACAATTCCATACTCCGGAATTCAGTGTTCAGAAACCTGTTGGACAAATGGTGACAATGGTCAAGCGTCCGTATAGTCACAAACCCAATCTGGTGTATATGCTTACAGGAAAGACAAATCCTGCTCAAAAAGACCATAACAGAAGTACGTGTGGTCATTACCTTCGTAGGAAAGAAAAGGAAGGTTACGGTCACACAAACGTCTGTTTCAGTCTAGTGATGCAGGATTTCTCATACCTGTAAGCGTCACAGTTTGTATCAGCTTCATACCCATGCACCTTCACTCCCCCCACCTAGCCACAAGGGTGCCGCCGTGACCGGTGGTGCCTATGCGACCATGCGCGCCTGCTACACCCCAGTCCAGGTCCCCAGACCAGTCTGCTGCCCAGCGATGACTATCCACCGCTGAACACCCAGCCCTCAATGCTCACCTGCCGACACCGGCGTGTTTTCAAGAGGGTTCACCATGTGCTCGTGCAACCTCCTCAGCCGATCGCTGGATTCCGCGCCACAGGCCCCAGTGCACCCTGCTGCAGCGTGCCACGGAGTCATGTCTGTGCAGCCTGCTGCCTTCGGCGTACATTGTGATCCAGCTGGGCTCACAATTCAAATCGAATCGAGCCCTACATACCATTGCAGGCTGCACACCCGCTCAGCTCTGGTGCCACCAACTCTGTGCACGACAAGTCACCGTCTCATGGAAGTAGGCCCTTGCTGGCCAAAGTGCCTCTGCTGCCACCAACTCTGTGCACCGCAAGTCACCGTCTCATGGCAGTAGGCCCGTGCCGGCCAAAGTGCCTCTGCTGCCACCAACTCTGTGCACCGCAAGTCACCGTCTCGTGGCAGTAGGCCTGTGCCAGCCACAGTGCCTCAGCTGCCACCAACTCTGTGCAACCCAAGTCATCGCCACGTGGCAGTAGGCCTGTGCCGGCCAAAGTGCCTCGGCTGCCAACAACTCTGTACACCACAAGTCATGGGCCCTTTATGATTGAGTCTCGTGGTGCGGACGCCATTATGTCACTTCTGGCAGTGGGGAATGTGATGTGGTAGGGCCCTAGGCCCTCATGCATAAATAATGACCACAAGGACACACTCGGATAGGTAGTGGAAATGACCTCGAGCATGTGCGCCCGGCCCGTTTTATTGGCAGGGTGACATTCCTGTGATGCCTGTGCTGGATGGGTGTGGTCTGGGTGAAAACCAGCCATCAAGGAGTGGCTGTGGCATGCTGACAACTAGACCTGTGATCAGCAGATCACTACAGGGAAGACCTGGGACATGTAGTGTTGTTGCCTCCCTCTGTAAGCGTTAGCAGAGTGGACTGGTCTGGCATAGGCCAGTCCAGAGTAAGGGTGTGAACAATGACCCGGGGCCTCTGGGCGTGGTTCCGTTCTGGGCTGGACAAGGAAGTAACTAATGTGTGTGTCTCTGTTGTAGTGTCAGCACCACCCGGACACCAATCGGTAATGTTGCACCCTGTGACTCAAGTCCCATGAACATGACCAACGTGGACGTAAGGAGGAATCTCTGACCCTACATTCATCCATACTTTCACACTTGAATGATCATAGACATGACCCATCTGTGTGAATTTGTATGTTTAATGCACATTCAGTGGAGTGTTGTAGCTGGAGCAATTCAATTCAATTCAATTCAATTATTTTATTATGATTTGGAATTCCGAGGAATTCCACATAAAATTACAAAATAAGACATTCTTTCATACAGATCAATATATAAGACATAAAAGGATACAACTGTAATTTTCCTAAATTACACACAAAAGTACGTAATACTTTTCTTCATTAATCTCTTCACTACAGTGGGGGACAGAGTACAGTGTCTAAAACATTTTTCTTAAAATTACATCCTCCAATGATAAGTAATCTCATTCCTTCACTAAATTAAACTCTACGATGATCAATAACTTCTAGTAGAGTACACTTGGAGCGAAAACAATCATTATAAGGAAGGGAGCACCACTGGATATCACCCTGGGTTACTAAAATAATGTAATCTACATTTGGGCTGCACGTAGATTAGAAAAATGTACGGTTAACATAGAGGTATCTAATTATGTAAACATTTAAAATCATTTTGTCGGGAGATGAACATGGAATAATATTAACAAAAAAAACTTTTTTTTAAAGTACTATGAAAGTGAAAATGCATTATAAAGTGCTAAACAAAGTGCAAATGCATTAAGTTTAAGTGCTAGTGCATTAAATACCATATTCCAGGATAAATCCTACAGATAAGTAGCTAGCAGCAATGCATCTGAAGAGATGCACGTAGAAGGATAACTATCATACAGGTATGCTAATACACAATAAGAGTTGATAATCATTTAACATATTTTTCAACAAATTAAAGTGCTTGAGGTGCTTAAAAACTGCTAATGCATGGAATAGTTTCACACAATACTATAAAACCTACGGGTCACCCTACCAAATAATTTTAATAAACATTTAAAAATTCTTTAAAAAAGCAAAACATTTTAAAGCACATCTATTCCGAAGGGGGAAGCAGGAGAAAGTTCCATGCCTGTTCTGCTGTGCAGATTTTATATTGTAAAAAACCGTGCCTTAAGTATTTGCGATATATTGAATCAAGTGCTGGGCACACAATCAAAACATGATTAAGATCTTGTATACCACCGTTGCATAAATCACAGAGTCTTTCTTTTTTGGGGATACCCTCCCAAGCACCTCGAAGGCAGCAGTTTCATTCTTAATAATAAAATCAGTCACAACAAGGAAGGGGATTGAGGCTTTAAGGGCCGCACCACAAGTCAAGTTCCCAATAATTACTCAAAGTGAGGGTGCGAATGGTCTGGGATACAACCCCCTAGATCCCAACATAGAACAAATGAAATTTGTTCCGTATGCCTAATTTCACAAATTGACCTCGCACACCAAATAACTGTATAGTAAGCACAATGTCAGTGCTCAATCAACATTCATTTTATAACAAAGGTAAAATCCAACTGTTCTCCCAAGAAATTAGTTCAAGTCAATTTTCTTCGTTTTATTCTCTTTATTTGTTGAAACACTCGCAGATAAAAAATAGCCAACGCGTTTCGTCCGAAACCGGACTTCTTCAGGGCTATATTTAAAAAGATACAAAAATATATATTACAATGTGTGAATAGATACAGCAATACGTGTACAATCTTATTAAAATATACTAATTTTAAATTCAAGAGAACATTTATAAAGCACCAGACTATTTCAATATATACATTGTATGAAAAAAGACTTGAGCCCATTTATTTACATTCCAGGGAGAACATGCGCTGTTACAAAGCATTTTGGTAGGCCAAACAAACACTGGCATGTTATATACAGGGTATTGTCCACCCTACCATGTAAACAGAAGTTAAAGTGAGCAGTGCCTACTGAGTTTGAAACGAAATACACAACACAATGGTTCTATAACAACTCAATGGTCTTCAATTTCTAATCACAATCAGGAGTTAAGAACGGACAATGCCTAATGTCTTTTAACTGAGAACTACCTGGTAACAATTAGCTGCAATTCTTTATATCCTAAACAAAGTCAGCGAGACAAAAAGTTCATCATCAAATTCCTGTATGCATACAAATGATGTGGCATAGTATATAAGGTGCTAGCTGGTATTGTTAACAAACGAGCAATTGAGGCTCAATTCTCTGCACAAATGCTGCCAATGAATGTATGTCAATTACAGCAAACATGGATCATAATATGTGCAGATAACGCTTAACATATGTCCATATACAAATGTACAGCTCATGCAAAATCTGTAAACATCAGCGTTAAATCGAATAAGAACTCCAAAAATTTATAGCATATTTCAAATACCTTTGCGCAGTGTGATCTTATATTAAACGTCTCATCCGTCCTGGCCGGTGTACAAACAGTAAGATTCTACAAGTAAATATATCAGTATTTTAGTGATGATGGTTTATATAAAGAATTTATGCATAACAGTAGACAGTCATTACTGTCTGGCGGGCTTATTTGACTATTCAAACAACATATTAATAGGAATCTAAGTCGTATATCTCTACAAGATAAATTTGTATAGCAAGCCCGTCACTTTTAGACCCGCCTATTCAGAGGATTGTGGACCGCTTAGGAAGAATATATAAGATGGAAATATGCACTTACTATGATTAAAAAGTTGGCAGATTTAGTAAATCATCCTTTCATTTTGGGATCCAGTAAAATTAGCAAGAGAGCAAAGTAAGTGCCTGAAATTAAAGAAATTGGGCACAGGTTATATGACAAAGTTTATTTGAACTCAAAATAAATATTACCCTAAGGTATTAGATCCTCAAATAACACTAATGTCTGCACTTTCTCAAAGTCTGGATTTATTATTTAAATAGTCAGGGAAATTCAAGTTATTTAAAAGGCAAATGCCTAGAAAAGCCAGTCTCATAAAGTTAGTTCAAGACGACAGTGCGGACCCGGAGCCATAACCTGTGATTTAGTGTCCCCCACATTGGTAGACAAAACAACATACAAGCGTGTCCGCCATCTTGGCATGGTCATGCTTCATAATCACATGACGAGATTGTTAAAAACAATGGATTATGTGAGGGTCTTAAAGCCAAGCAAAGTGCTGGCTATCAAAAAATAGTAAAGAATACATCCAACTCAGTCTTTTAAAGCCCATAAAGAGTTAGCTGCCCAGGGCTTACCTTAAATTCGGCGTGTACGTCGCGTGCGCGTGTGGTCGTCTGGTCTCCCGGTTCCATAATGCAAGCGCCGCTGCGGGGATATATATAGTCCTCAGATGTCTACAATTAATCAATTAAGACTAATAATTGGTAAAGTCCCGAGGCGCGAGGACCTGGCGATCGCTGAATACAATGGTCGCCATCTTAACTTAGTCAAACGAAAACGGAAAAGTAACGAAAAAAGATAGGTAGGGGTCTATTTGTGCTTATATTCAAGTCCTTTACCATCAAAGATAATCTAATCGTAAAAGTTCAATAAAGTAAGTGTGTTGCAGTTTTAGCAGAGGTTTTTTCAAACTATAGTCGATCTAATTTGTGACGATATGGCGAGCCACCAAACAATGGCCGCCATCTTAAGCTAGTAAAAACAGAGCGAGCAGCCAAGCTGAAATAAAGCTTGTAAGTCTAATTCACTCAAGTTAAAGGACAAAAATGTCGCAGTATGTAGAAACGTAAATCGAGAGGACATCTTATACGGGTAAGAGTGAATCTGAAATACAGGATTGGGCAAAGAAGAGTAAATGTCAAAATATGGCATATTAGTTCTGACGAACTTATATAAATGCCATCTGACACAACGGGCAGAAACTCTAAAAAAGTGAAGTATTTTTCTTATCATCAAAAATAATCCTAATTAATCCCTTTTTAGCGGACAATTGTTATGACATCATAAATTAGTGAGAGATTGCACAATTGCACACATATGACTAAAGTCGAAGTCCAAACGATTGTAATTTGCATTCTGTAAGAGGATAGTCAAAGCTGACAAATAACACAATATAAACACCGAATCATTTAAACAGGGCTTGTCTTAACCATGATGCTCATATTAGTTATTCAGTTGAGTCTCTCTTGTTAGATGCCAATTTGGCACAAAAGCTAACTTTGCCACAACCGAGGACAAATTCAAGGACAGGTATCATGAACACAGTTTAAAGGAAAAGAAATTTTGCAGAGGCATACAGATCGAATTCCTAGTCTGTTCAAAAAGTGAGAAGATTACCATAACAGTAGTCACCTCATACAGCAAATATGGAAAATCAGAATAAGTAGAACCGGATCACAGAAAATGATGAAATTCATTGTTTACATTTAAACCCTGATCTACCGCTCTAAGTCTGCAAATCCAACGAGCCTCAAGTTGTCTGAGGCAAGTGATTCTATCACCACCACGTTTACCTGACACTACTTTATCAATTGCATGGAATTTAATATCCTTTTCTTCTGGATGGTTATCAGTGATGTGTTGGGCCACAGGGCTCCGAGGACCATTGTTTTTTATGCTTCTAATGTGCTCCTGAATGCGTATTTTGAGACTTCTGGTACTGCTACCAACATAGATCTTTTTGCAATGGCAAATGATTACATAGACTGCAAAGGTGGTGTTGCAGTTGATGAAAGAGGTAACCTTGTATGTCTTGGAGCAGTTATAGTTATAATCAACCAATCTGTTTATGCCATGGTCACATACTGAACAATTACCACATACAAAAAAGCCAGCCGGTTTTTCTGTAAGCCATGCTGAGCCACTCATCTTTGGGGGATCTACATAGCTTGGGCAGAGAATGTTTTTAATAGTTCTGCCCTTTTTGTAGATGACCTTGGGTTTGTCAGCGATGACACCCTCTGGTAGTACATCCGTTTTTAGAAGGTGCCAATGTCGTCTCAAAATGTTGTATATGTGATTACTATACATGCCGTATTCAGTTATAAAAGCACATGAGTCATGGGGTGCACTGGTTTGTTTGTTCGTACGTTTGAGTAGGGTTTCATGATGCTTCCGTTTTTTGATTTTGTGCTCTGCCCTGTCAACATCTTTCTCCGCATAACCTCTGGCTAGGAAGTCTTTCTTCATGCTTTGTATCGTGTGTTCAAAGTCAATGTCTTCACTACAGTTACGACGGGCCCGTACCATCTCACCATAGGGGATAGCAGCTATGGTGCTTCTGGGATGGCAGCTCTCAGCATGAAGTATGCTGTTGCAGGAAGTAGGCTTTTTATACATTCTGCTTTGGATGCTACCATCTTTTATATATAGATGTAGGTCAAGAAACATTATTTGGCTTGGGGAATAGCTCATTGTGAGCTTGATGTTACGGTCATTATCATTGAGGAAGTGAAAATAATCTTTCAAACCATCAACACTCCCTTTCCAAATAAGGAAAACGTCGTCAATGTAGCGTACATAAACAATTATGTCATCCATCCATTGACCAGCGCCATGACCCCAGGCATGCTCCATCTCAAACAATCCCATAAAAAGGTTTGCATAAGATGGAGCAAACCTGGAGCCCATGGCAGTCCCCCGTGTCTGTAAATACCAATCGTCTTCATGCAAGAAGACGTTATTGGTCAAAATTAGTTTGGCCATGTTTAGAAGCATTTGGGTATGTTCTAGATGACAAGCATTGCGTTTGAAAAGAAAGTGCTTCAAGGATCTCATACCATTCTCAAGCCCTATGCAGGTGTACAAGCTTTCCACGTCCATAGTTACAAACGTGAAAAGCTGGTCCTCCCAAGTCACATCCTCTAGTTTACACAGAAGCTCTCTGCTATCCTGCAAGTACGATGGTAGGTTTTGTACAAAGGGTTGAAGGAAGGAGTCAACGTACTCAGCTAAATGTTCCGTGGGACCTCCGTTGCCCGATATAATGGGTCTTCCCGGTGGAAATGCTCCACCCTTATGCACCTTAGGAAGGGCATAGATACATGGGAATCGTGAGTTGTCCGCCCTCAAATATCTGTACTCTTGTTCGGATAATAATCCTGACTCTTTCCATTCTACTAACCCCGAATTGATCTTATTTTCAATATCTTTGATGGGATTTTTTCGTAATGGGGTATAGCAGGCAACATCATGCAGTTGTCTCTTGATTTCATTTGAGTAGTCTACAAAGTCCATTATTACAATATTACCGCCCTTGTCAGCCTCACGGACTACCAAGGACGAATCATCACGGATGGTTTGTAAGAACTTTTTTCGAATTTGCTGATGTTATAGGGGTGTTTACAGTTGTTATTAGAATGATGTATATCTTCTAATTTGTACAGGTCATGAGTTACTCAATCGGAAAACTCATCAATCGCAGTCTTCGAACTGGAAGGTATAAATTTTGAGCGATTTTTTAAGCCGCTATCTATGGTGGTATCCTCAACGATATCAAGGTTGCGAGCATGCATTATCAAATCTCCCACCATCTCCTGATCATATAATGAGGCAATGATGTGAGAAGTGTCAACTTCTGCAATAGTAAATTCTGAAACATTTTTTACACATTGAACAGGAACACGTATGTCAGGTTGCTCAGAAAAGTATTTTTTTAATTTCAACTTGCGTGTGAAGCAAAAAAGGTCAACATGTACTTTGTCCAACATTTGTTTTTCAGTTATACAAAAATTCAAACCTTTTTGTAGAATAGACAATTCAGAATCAGAAAACGTTTTAGATGACAAATTAATCACATTCACATCATTAACAGCATTAGCGGTCATAGTCCTGTCCATTTTATGGTTCACAATCTCAGTAGGATAATCTATTGGTTGTTTCCCATTTTTGCCTTTGTTGTGGATCTTGTGTTTCTTGCCACCCCGCCGGGTTCTTCGTTTTGAACTCTTTTTTTGTTGTTCCCCAGGCGGTATCTCTGTACCTCTTTTAAAAAATCAGACTCTGGAATTGGATTGGGGGTAGCTGTACTGGTTCCCTCCCCTGGGTCAGTTTCAATTGATGAAATAGAGGAAATGGACGTACTGCTAGATGATACACTTATGGTGCGTGTTGCAGTAACAGGGGCCACGGTATTTCTAGGGGCTACATCATCAAATTTTCGCGCGAAGGTGAATATGCGTCCCCTTTCATAGTCCCCACGGTCTCGCTCTATTTTTTGTTGTTTTTTACCCTTAATATACAGTTGGTAATTAGTCAATTCCTTTTTCAGAATCTCATAGTTTTTTTGGGTCAGGTCAGGTAAGTTCATTTCACTGATTTCCTTTTCTAGAGCCAATATGTCTTCCCTTATTTTTTTGCCTCTCCTATCAGCATTGCGTATCAGTATATCCATCATTTTGAAGGATGCTGCATGTAAGCCTTCCTCCCATTCACCCAGAAGGTCTAGTTCTAAGTCCTCATAATTCGGAAAAATGAGGATGCGGAGTCCGCGGGGGATGCGTTTATTTTCCAGATATTTTTTAAGTGTAGCACCATCCCACCATTTGGCAAGTTCTTGTTTACGCAGCTTTTCTAAGCGCATGAACTTGTTTTTGAGACTATCCCGTTGAACTGGGGGTGCCGATGGTCGAGCAGTGGTTTTCTCTTTACTAAAGAGATCACCTAGTAGTTCCTCTCTGTTGTCCTCAAACATGTTAGTGTTTTGATAGGCAAGGTACGTAAAATAATTTTTTTAAATATAGCCCTGAAGAAGTCCGGTTTCGGACGAAACGCGTTGGCTATTTTTTATCTGCGAGTGTTTCAACAAATAAAGAGAATAAAACGAAGAAAATTGACTTGAACTAATTTCTTGGGAGAACAGTTGGATTTTACCTTTGTTATAAAATGAATGTTGATTGAGCACTGACATTGTGCTTACTATACAGTTATTTGGTGTGCGAGGTCAATTTGTGAAATTAATAATAAAATCACTCTGCGAAGTCTGTGCTTCAGGTTCCAGAGAACATACGGCTGAGGATTTTTAATGATAGAGCTCTCCGCAATGCAATCCAGCCTTCCATTCATGCGGCATATTTTCAGATCTCTTTCTCGTGAGATCACATATATAGTTTTTTTAATTATATGTTTTAATGCTAATTTATCTAAGACTGCTGCCCCTTCAAAGTCTAAACCAAAAATGCTTAAAGCCTTTGAATAATTTCTAAAAATTTCACTTTTCCCCAACATATTAATAAAAATTTCCTTATGCAATGCTAACCTTAATATATTTTCTTGGGCGTTTATCAAAGCGTTTCACCACCTTAGGGAAGCTGCCATTGATAAAACATATGTTGAAAGAAGGCCAAATTCGAGCCTAAGAGCCGCAATTGATGCAGCGTGACTCAGATTGCATATTTGGCGCCAGATTTTACCTTCCACTTTCTCAAACTTAGCCCACTCACATTCATCAATTGTTTCACTAGCGTAATTCAACGTCGGAGGGATCTTTATTTTGTACACTGCAATCGTATGCGAAAAATGTATTTTCCGGCATTGCGAGTACAAGCGATTGATTGCAGATGCTTGTGAGATGGCTTTACTTTTGCAGTGATCCATATGTCTGTTAGCAGAACACCTATTAGTAAAAAGTTTTCCTAAATAAGGGTAACATTTAACTACTTCCATGTTTTCATCTCCAAAAAACCATTTCAAATTTGATCTAACCTTACAGCCTTTGTAACTAAAAATCATCACTTTATTCTTTGAAGTGCTTATTTAAAAAAAAATATTCCTTAGTATACCTAATTAAGTCCGTCAGACGTCTCTGCAACCCAATTGGGGTTAGATCCATAATTATTGCGTCATCGGCATACAGCAAACAACTTATTTTTAGGTCACCCACTTGAGGAGGATCCCTTTTACTCTCCCTTACCCGACTTGGAAGGTCATTTATGTAGATTGAGAAGAGTAAAGGGGCCAGGAGGCAACCCTGCTTCAACCCGTTGTTAGCAGTGATTTTATTGGAAAGGCCTTGGGTCCCCACTAACAGTACTTGGGTCCATGTGGACGAGTGAATAGCAATTATTACTCTTAACAGGTTCCCTGGGATCCCCATCGTAACCAATTTCCTCCACAGCGTTCCCCGATCTACCCTATCGAATGCTGTGGAGGAATCAATAAATGCTGTATACAACGGAGTCCTCCGACCCACAGGATATTTATCTATTAGGGTTTGCAGAACAGAGATGTTATCTAGGGTGCCACTATTCTTCCAGAAACTGGATTGCTCAAGGGGAATTAAGTTATTTCCGAGTACCCACTCTTGCAGGTGAACAAGGATACTTTTTGCGAACAGTTTTCCCTCAGCGTCTAAAAGGGAAATTTGCCTGAAGCTTGCCGGGGAATTTTTAGGGCCCTTTTTATATAGGGGTACTATTATACTTCCCTTCTAGGAATTAGGTATGTCCCCGAACTTATAGCAGTGGGAAAACACGGGTTGTAATACTTTTGCCCAGTCACCACCATCCTTTTTTATTACGGCTACAGGGACATCATCTGGCCCCATTGCCCCGTAGTATCTCGCCCCCTTAATATATCCTTCAATTCCATTCTCAGAAGGTGCATCTACATCACCTGCCACTGATAAGGTATTATTAAACCCCTCAACCTCATCTTCTAGTGGATTGGGGGAAACAATAGGGATATATAAATAGACCATTCTGTTTCAGAGATCAACATGGGTTGGAATTTTAATCTACTGTCACAATATTTGGCTATTAAAGCCCAATACTTTCTAGTATCCCCCGAGAGTGCGACTTCCCGAAGGTTAACCCATTTTTTGTCTTCAGCGTCCCTACGGTCAGCTGCTATTTTTCTTTTCCGGACCTGTTTTAGTCTGTATATTTCTTTTTGTCTTAATGGCCTAGGATCTCTAAATTGGGATCTAATCAGCCAATTTAACTTAATATTAAGATTTTTAATTTCATAGGGGAGTACTACTTGGGGGGGCGGCATCATCACCTTGCTTCTTTCTTCCCAATTTTCTTAAAGCAGTCATTACTCTTTCATATCTCACAATCGGGCTCTCCCAGGTTATACTAAATGCAATATTCTTAAATAACCACTGAAGGTTTGGGAGGTTCTTATACGACCAACAAGTGCAACCATTGTTTCGAGAATAGGTTACGTTATCATTTCTCTGATTCAGAGTTCAGGTTTCTCGATATCTACAGCTAAGTTTACAGCCAGGATGTTATGGTCACTCAACTTAGTGGGGAGTACCTTAAATTGTGAACATGCCTCAAACAATTGAAATTATACTGCCATGTAATCAAGTAAGGAGTGGCCATGTGAACCATGAAAGGTGAGGGCTGCAGGAGAATCCTCTGGGGATCTGCAATTTAATAATACAAGCTCAAGGTTTCTTAGATTTTGTAGCAGTAAAAGGCCACGATTATCTGATCTTAGATTGGACGGAAATACTGACTCAGGTATAAACCATACCTCCTCCAAGTCCACATTGGAAAAAGACGAAATGGAGCTGTTATTTATTTTAGCATTAAAGTCCCCTACCATCATTATATATACTCTTTCTTCATTACTACATAAGTTTTGCACAAAGGTGCAAAAGGAGTCTACCATTGGGGTAGACGCTTTCCCAGGTGGTATATACACGTTTACCAGATACAGAAACGTTGCTTATCCCAAGTTATCTTGTTCTAGTTTAAACTTTGCCCAGATACAGTTGTTTGATGGATGTATATATATCACAGGGTCCCATGCCAACTCACAACTTAATAAAATGGCTAAACTTCCACTTGCATGCCCCTTTATAGATTTTTTTGCCGCACTACAGTACACATAATAATTCTCTAACTGGACCTTTTCAATTGCCCACGTCTCTTGGAGGCAAATTATCTTGGGGACTAGATATGATAAAGAATTAAACATATGATTTTCTTTACCTAGCCCCACTATATTCCACGACACAATTGATCCTAGTAGGCTACCTCTGCTCTGTGGGATTTGTATTAGTTGTTTTTGCCCCATTCAGAGTACTTGTGATCCAACTCCATTTTGACACCTCTTTTCCATTATCTATACTAGTGAGCTCCTGAACCTCGGGTGCTAAGACCTTTATTTCTCTTTTACCCGATACCCTTCCTACTGTAATTTCCATGTCCTCAAGTTTTGTGTGTATATTCTCTCCCTCATGCTCAATGAATCCTCTCCCTTGCCAATGATGAGATGATACAAGGCTTTTGGGTGGATCACCATGCGATGTAGCACTAATGAGAACATCTATTCCTCTTTTTCTAAAGGCGTCCACATTTGCTAGGACAAGCGAAGACACTACCCCTGATGTAAAGATGGCTTTAGTTACATGTGGTTTGTATCTCCAATCTAAAAGAACCAGTTCAATATCTTTACTGGTGATTAGCTTTAGATCATCCATTTCAGATAAAATTCTAAGGAGGGCCCTTGTATTCAATGTCATTAACTCAGCATCAAAGAGAGGAATAACAAATAGAGCTTTATTCACTAACCCATCGCCTATCTTAGGAAGTCTACTTACGTTGATATCATGCAGGCTCTTGGAACGAGCATCATTTAAATTCCCCCCTTTATTATTATTAAAGGTTATAATCTTTCTCTGACTAGTTCCACCAATATTACTTAAGTCAGGGTTCATTGATGACAAGGCAGGACCAGCTGATTCATGTGCGGTACCACTTAGCTCTACTCTAGGGAATATTATGGAGCTTTTTAAATCGGCCGTTTTAATTCCTGAGCTACTATGCATATTAGAGTCCCTTCTTTGCCTGGCTTCAACCACCCCGTCTTTATTCAGAGTTTCGTTCAACTTGCTAATCGGACTATTCAGCTGGGGGACATGATCCTGCTCCTGATTTAGATTCATATTCATCTTCAATTGCACCACAGGCGCTGTAATATTTTCATCCACAGGAGCTATGTAAGAGTATTCCATTTTGTTTGCGGGTTGAAACCGCAAATTTCTCTGCTTGCGTTTTGGAAAGCGGCAATTTTCCATCTTCTTTTTTCTACTACAACCATTTTTAGCGATTCCCTTTCTTGCTAATGAGTCTTCCCCCTCCGCTGAAGTTTCTATGATATTAATAATTTCATCTGATTGTTGAGGTTTTGATTTTGTTGACTTACTCATATTAAAGATTGGGAAAACTCGGACTGTATCTATATCTGGTGAAACCTTTAAATTTACCCTTTCCACCACGGTGGAAACCTTTCCAGGCTCATTAGGATTAACTTGGGACGGACTTGAAATAGAATTTCTTACAGACGGAAAACTTTCAAAGTCTACCAACAGTTCATTTGGCCTCCCAACCCCAGAGACTTTATCAGCTGTATGTATTCCATTATGAGTTTGACATGCATTACAAAATATAGGGGAAGCACATTTCACGCATACTTGTCTATGGTTTTTAAGATCTAAAACCCCTCCTAAAATGGGCGTAAGGACTTTGAGAATATGGTCAGAATTCAAAGTACTTTTCTCCAGCAGGGACAAAATTGCGGCTAAGATTTTTTCCAATTTAAAAAACGTATTCGTAAACCCCAGTGCCCCTACATTCTCATTTTCACACAATGAATAAGTGGAATTCCCTACCCTTTTATCACATGTCATTGATAGAACTTCGCCTGATAAATCATGTAAGTCCGATACCAAGGATAATTTAGGAGGAGTACTACTGTACATAATAGGCATGTGTAAATGAGCCCCTGCACTAGGAGACAATACTTCTTTGTTCAGATGGGACTCTGGGACCAAACATTGGGCACCCATTTTTTCTAGCTGCTCCACTCGTTCAGCTTTTTTTTCTTATGAGATGGCGATATCCGGGAGAGTAAAGTCCTCTATTTTTGCCTGCCCGTTAAATATGTGTGTTCTTTCTGCCGTTCAGTTTTAGGGGTGAAGTCACTTATTTTTATTGATGAACAGTCCGGAATGAACCTCTGAGACACACTTGCAATGTCATTGTCGTTTACTTTTTCAAAGAGGGTTATCAGAGAAATTGGAGTGACGTCCTTTCTTTCACTGCCCTTGCTCTTTGTGGAACCTGCTACCTCGGCCCTGGATAGGGTTATTTCCATTTCAATTCCCGATTTATTATCCGCCCCCACTGTTTGCTGCACATCTGTTCTTCAATCTATTAAAGAGGGTACTACGTTGCGAACATCCCCATTTCTCTTTTGTATAGTTACAATGGGGAAGAGCGCCTCCGGTCTTATTGGTTGACTCTCCACTCCATTCTCTGCTATTTTTTCTGTGTCATTTGAATCCTCCATTAAATTCTCCTCTTTTCCTTCATCTCCATTTTTTTATCCTATTTCGTACTTAAAGCTTCTTCCCTTTTTTGTAAACATTGACTTTAAAGATGGATACGACTTTAATAGTGTTAGATGAGCACTAGTTCTACGTCGACGTATTGGTTTCTGAGGTTTTAGAGGACTCAAGAAGTTCTTGACACTCTTGGTACTCTGATTAAAGATACTAAAGATTCTGCAGATTTTACTTTTGACTGTGAACTCAGTCGCCTAATAGACATTACCATTGCCAGAGAAATTTAACACCACTTAAACCAGTTGCTCCTCCGACTGCTAATAAATCAGGGTTGGAAGGAGAAGACAATATGTATAAAGATGGAGATGGAGATGAGTGACTAAATGACTGAATGAATAAAAATGAATGACTAAATGACTGAATGAATAAAACACAGCCTTAAGTAAGATAGGTAAGTTAGGAGAGTTTGAAAGAGAGGTTAAAAGGGTTGACTCCGCCACAAATACTCCTTGGTTACTCAAATACTTCACAGATTACTGCACAGATACCCCACGGCTATTCACATAACACCTTGCCCGATGCCTGGGCGATTCAGCAAGAGCCCCGTCAGAGCTGCACACCAACCCCCGTCTGGCAGCTGGGGCTATAATTGCTATGGCAGCAGTAGCAGACGGATTGGTGGCAACAATTAGGCCGACAATTAGGGCGAGGATTAGGGTGAAATTAGAGTGGCAGCAAGACAGATCCTCCTCACTTATCTGCACAGCAGGTACTAAGTAGGTGCTATGCAGGTACTAAGATTGAGAGATTATATATGTCTCACAAGTCACTACACTAGGGTCCAGGGGCCAGAAGCTGAAGAATAGTGACTGCTGTGGACCCACAGAAATGTCCTGGTACAGTACGATCGAAGCAGGGAGCACAGCACAACGACAGGCGACAGGCATGCAGGCGACAGACAAGGGGCGAGAGCACGAACAGCTCCTGTCTGACTGCTCACCTCGCTCTCACGCCTTCGGAGACCTTCACACCGCTGCACCCACCGCCGCTGTGACCGTCCTGACTTCGTCAGAAGCGGTCGCTCCCCACGGCCCCTGGTCTCTCGTGGTTATCGCTGTGCTGCTCTGCTGCCTGGCTATCGCTGTGCTGCTCTGCTGCCTGGGTATCGTTGTGCTACTCTGCTGCCCTGAATTTGTTGTACTGTACTGTGCCTGCTCGCATTGCTTGACTGTATTACCCTACCTTTATCAATTGCCCGCTTTGCCCTGACTAGCGCTCGCATTGCCAGATAGAATAAATTAGTAGTGCCTTATTTCGTTAGTGCCTCTCTACCCACAGCGTTATTTGTTTTGTTTCCCCAACCGGTTCCGGTTTTGCTTCTGCTGCCATTTTTGTTGTTGTTGTGCCTCGGAGCCCGCCCTCTCCACCCCGCTCCAGCCTCCCAGCTGCTCCTCCCTCGCCCCTCCACTATCTACATATGACAGACACCTTTACGCGCCAAAGGTAAGCCCGTCTACGCCCGTCCGCGCCTGGACCGCGCCCAGCGTCAGACCCCCTGGCCCTCACAAAACCCACTCCACTCACTTAACATATGACGCCGCTACTCTCCTTGCCCTTAACCCCGGACGCACCCCACAATGCTGCGTAGCTACCCCAGGACACAACCACGGACCATTCGCCTGCCACTCCTGCAAGTTCACCTGCATCAGGACCCATGCCAAATCCTCCCCCTCCAAACACAACTCCGACTCTAACCACCTGAAGTGTATCCTGCTGAACACCCGATCGATCCACAAACATGCCACTGAACTCTGGGACCTACTCGACACTACATCACACGTCGCCTTCCTTACAGAAACCTGGATAAACGCCTCATCAGCGCCCGACATCACCATAGCCATCCCGGACACCTACAAGATCATCTGAAAAGACCGCACCAACCAAACAGGAGGAGGCATCGCCATCGCCCATAAGAACACCATCCGAATCACGATCAGCTCCGACGATATCCTCGCGACCGCCGAACACCTTCACTTCCAGATCCACACCGACCCCAGGACCACACTTAGACGCACCCTCATCTACAGACCACCAGGAACCCGCACACAATTCAACGAAGACATCACTGACTTCATCAGCCCACATGCCCTCACCTCCGAGAACTACATTCTACTGGGAGACCTCAACTTCCACCTGGAAAAGAATAACGACAGCAACACCACCACCCTTCTGGACAACCTGGCTAATCTCTGACTCATGTATGTAGCCAGGGATCGCAAGATCACAAGGACTCGAGTGCGCACTAACTAAAAAATGAATATTTCAAATTTTATCATTTGCCTTATATTTAATTCAGAAATGTTCTATGGCTTATTTCATTTTAGATTCAAACGAATAAAGCATAATTCATTGCAATATATACATAAACAATATACAATTAGTGCCTTTGATAATACATTTTTTTCTAAACAATTTATACACAACACAGTTTTAGTTCACAACCCAATGCATTTCGGGGTTTGCACCCCTTCGTCAGGGGCCTATAGAAGAAGAAAGAAGAAAGAAAAAGGAAACCCAATTAGTTTTGATGCTAAAAGGAAAGTTAATCTATATTGAGCTGATAGGTATTGAATTCTTACCTAACTAACTGGTTGGAATGTGAATTACGTGTGATAAGAATTTCTTGTAGAATCTGAAAAAATTATTATAATCACATAAGTTTATATACTGCAAGCTTATAAAAAGCACAGTATTTGGTAGTATATTGACACCACGTTACCTTAGTTTCCGGAGGTTGAAAACTACTATCTGTGGAAAATTATAAAAAAATATATATATCTAATCAAAAAGCTGTCACTTTTATGTATACCTTAAACAAACCAAAAAGGTTTGTTTACCGTTTAAATTAACGCTCACCTGCAGATCATTGACGTTAAACAGTAACGTTGAGGGAATCTAGTGAAATGAGAAAGTGAAGACCATGAAAGACCAATCTTTTATGGTATGAAATTCAGAGGTTATGGTCCGAAATAAACGCGAAAGTTTTTGTTTACCTGCGAGCCTTTTGTCAGTTTTTCAGGGTCTCGCTAGATTTCCGCATTCTCCCGCTCTACACAAAATGAAGAGAAGATACAGTGCCCGTTTAGTGCTCGGTAATGAAAAACCGACTCTCTTCACGATAAAACGTCTCCTTCACAGTTGCGCTTACCGGAGACTTGAAAGAGGTGGCGTTGTAACGGCGTCTACCTTCGTGGTGTATTCAGGAACCTCTAGTCCATTATTTATTTTAGTGCGACGAACCCGATCTCAAAATAAAAAACGGACTTGGACTCAAAAGTGCGGGCGCCATGTTGAAGGGGGTGCTTTTTTAATTTATTTTCTCTTAATACTAGATATACGAGTATTTTAGAGATATTTCGAGCCACTCGTGGTCAACTTATCTTAGGGTGATGAATGCGTTATTTTAAATTCTTAGTAACTGAAAAAAAGGGGACAGAAAGAAAGAACAAGAAAAAGACATAGTCAATATCAAAAAAATTACAAACATTGCGCAATTTTGTGTCCTCAGCAGAATATTGACTGTAAATCAATAGTTAATTTCCTCTGTCTAATGATTATACCACGTGTGATCTCACTAATACTAAGTGCCACTATGTAAATGACAACCCTCGAGTGATCGGCTATTCATTCTAGCCTGTACTTAAAGAAAACATATCATATCTAATTTATCATTAAGCCCATCCGGGACTACTGTCTGCAATTTGCGAATCCAATATATTTCTCTCCTGAGAAGGATTTTGGCATTGTCCAACCCTAGACGTTGCGGAATTTGTTCTATGATCTGAAAACGAACTTGTGCTATAGTGTGGTTCTTCTCAATCCAGTGTCTGGCCAGTGGCGAGGTTATATTTTTGTTGCGGATTCTACTCTTATGCTCTGCTAAGCGTATTTTCATTTTCCTGTCGGTTTTGCCGACGTACAGTAGTCCACATGGACATTTTATGGAGTATACTACATGTTCCGCATTGCAATTTGCCGAGTGCCTAAGCCCTATTTGTTCGCCTGTTTTTGGATGAGATAGTTTGCTACCAGTGATTACATTATTACAGTTCTTACAGTTGTAGCATTTAGTTGTGCCTTTAGGACTAGATGTTTCTAGTATCATGTCGTCTGGTCTATTCAGTAGTTCTTTTATGTTTCTTGACCTTGAGTATGCAAAAAGCGGTTTCTGTTCATAAAGATGGTTGAAATCACTTTCCATTTGTAAGATGTCCCATCTTTTAAGTATCGTCTTTTTGATTTCTCTTGTTGCTGTCGAATACTTTGAGACGAATACCATTCTCTTTTTTGATTCTTTGGTCTTTTTTTGTAGTAATTCTGTCCTTGGAATCGTTTTTACCTTTTCCATTTGCATGTCAATTAACTTTTCGGGATAACCTCTTTTGAGATAGCATTGCTTCTGTCTTTCAAATCAAAAAGACGATACTTAAAAGATGGGACATCTTACAAATGGAAAGTGATTTCAACCATCTTTATGAACAGAAACCGCTTTTTGCATACTCAAGGTCAAGAAACATAAAAGAACTACTGAATAGACCAGACGACATGATACTAGAAACATCTAGTCCTAAAGGCACAACTAAATGCTACAACTGTAAGAACTGTAATAATGTAATCACTGGTAGCAAACTATCTCATCCAAAAACAGGCGAACAAATAGGGCTTAGGCACTCGGCAAATTGCAATGCGGAACATGTAGTATACTCCATAAAATGTCCATTTGGACTACTGTACGTCGGCAAAACCGACAGGAAAATGAAAATACGCTTAGCAGAGCATAAGAGTAGAATCCGCAACAAAAATATAACCTCGCCACTGGCCAGACACTGGATTGAGAAGAACCACACTATAGCACAAGTTCGTTTTCAGATCATAGAACAAATTCCGCAACGTCTAGGGTTGGACAATGCCAAAATCCTTCTCAGGAGAGAAATATATTGGATTCGCAAATTGCAGACAGTAGTCCCGGATGGGCTTAATGATAAATTAGATATGATATGTTTTCTTTAAGTACAGGCTAGAATGAATAGCCGATCACTCGAGGGTTGTCATTTACATAGTGGCACTTAGTATTAGTGAGATCACACGTGGTATAATCATTAGACAGAGGAAATTAACTATTGATTTACAGTCAATATTCTGCTGAGGACACAAAATTGCGCAATGTTTGTAATTTTTTTGATATTGACTATGTCTTTTTCTTGTTCTTTCTTTCTGTCCCCTTTTTTTCAGTTACTAAGAATTTAAAATAACGCATTCATCACCCTAAGATAAGTTGACCACGAGTGGCTCGAAATATCTCTAAAATACTCGTATATCTAGTATTAAGAGAAAATAACTTAAAAAAGCACCCCCTTCAACATGGCGCCCGCACTTTTGAGTCCAAGTCCGTTTTTTATTTTGAGATCGGGTTCGTCGCACTAAAATAAATAATGGACTAGAGGTTCCTGAATACACCACGAAGGTAGACGCCGTTACAACGCCACCTCTTTCAAGTCTCCGGTAAGCGCAACTGTGAAGGAGACGTTTTATCGTGAAGAGAGTCGGTTTTTCATTACCGAGCACTAAACGGGCACTGTATCTTTTCTTCATTTTGTGTAGAGCGGGAGAATGCGGAAATCTAGCGAGACCCTGAAAAACTGACAAAAGGCTCGCAGGTAAACAAAAACTTTCGCGTTTATTTCGGACCATAATCTCTGAATTTCATACCATAAAAGATTGGTCTTTCATGGTCTTCACTTTCTCATTTCACTAGATTCCCTCAACGTTACTGTTTAACGTCAATGATCTGCAGGTGAGCGTTAATTTAAACGGTAAACAAACCTTTTTGGTTTGTTTAAGGTATACATAAAAGTGACAGCTTTTTGATTAGATATATATATTTTTTTATAATTTTCCACAGATAGTAGTTTTCAACCTCCGGAAACTAAGGTAACGTGGTGTCAATATACTACCAAATACTGTGCTTTTTATAAGCTTGCAGTATATAAACTTATGTGATTATAATAATTTTTTCAGATTCTACAAGAAATTCTTATCACACGTAATTCACATTCCAACCAGTTAGTTAGGTAAGAATTCAATACCTATCAGCTCAATATAGATTAACTTTCCTTTTAGCATCAAAACTAATTGGGTTTCCTTTTTCTTTCTTCTTTCTTCTTCTATAGGCCCCTGACGAAGGGGTGCAAACCCCGAAATGCATTGGGTTGTGAACTAAAACTGTGTTGTGTATAAATTGTTTAGAAAAAAATGTATTATCAAAGGCACTAATTGTATATTGTTTATGTATATATTGCAATGAATTATGCTTTATTCGTTTGAATCTAAAATGAAATAAGCCATAGAACATTTCTGAATTAAATATAAGGCAAATGATAAAATTTGAAATATTCATTTTTTAGTTAGTGCGCACTCGAGTCCTTGTGATCTTGCGATCCCTGGCTACATACATTGATCGAGGGTGTTGGCAGGCACCAATTTAGTGCAGCACACATACCGTACAAGTGATTTATTTTTGATCATCGGAGTGCAATACCACCAACCATTCATTATTAATCTCTGACTCAAACAACTTGTTGACACCCCCCCCCCCCACTTAGCCGGACACACGCTCGACCCTATCTTCACCTCCAGCAAACACATCTCCTTCGATTACACCACAGCTCTCCATTGGACGGACCACAGCTGCGTTCACTTCAGCTACAAAAAGACGACGACCCACATCCCACCACAACCTATTCCTCTGAGAAACTGGAACAAAATTACCACCGCGCCATATCATCGGACCCAAACCAAGCTGCAACCAAACACACACAATGGATCACCCACAGCGCTGACGAATTAGCACCCTTGAAAAACCACCAGATCAAACAAGGTAGCAAAAAGGCCCCTTGGTTCAACGATGACCTTAAGAAATCCAAGAAGTTATGTCGTTCCCTCGAGAAAACCTGGAGAAAAAACCCAAACACTAACAACCTGACCACCTTCAAGGACGCCACCCGCAAACACTACCAATTGATCCGATCCACCAAGAAATCAGCATTCAAAGATTGACTCGACAACAACGCCCAAAACAGCAAGGAACTATTCAACATCGTCAAAGAATTTAGCAACCCCACCGCCGGCACCAACGACATCACTCCCTCCCATGACCTCTGCGACTCTCTATCCTCTTTCTTCCACAATAAAATCTCCGACATTCATAACAGCTTTGAAAACCTGTCCGAAGAACAACCCACTCCACCCACCTCCGAACCAAAACAGCACTTTCACAACCTTTGCTCCTGGAACCCAATCACTACTGAAGACACCATCCGTCTGATGAACTCCATCCACTCAGGTTCACCAACTGACCCATGCCCCCACCACATCTTCAACAAAGCAGACTCCATCATCGCACCCCATCTCCGCGATGTCATCAACTGCTCCCTCAACTCCGCTACTTTCCCAGAAAGCTGGAAACATGCCGAACTCAGCGCCCTTCTGAAGAAACCCACAGCGGACCCCTCTGAACTTAAGAACTACCGCCCCATCTCACTCTTCACCTTCCCGGCCAAAGTCATCGAGAAAGCCGCCAATAGCCAGCTCGCCGCCTTCCTTGAATCCAACAATTCACTCGACACCTCACAGTCCGGCTTTCGAGCCAAACACAGCACCAAAACCGCCCTCATCGCTGCTACGGATGACATCCGAATGCTACTGGACAACGGAGAATCAGTTGCCCTCATCCTACTTGACCTTTCCGCCACCTTCGACACAGTCTGTCATAACACCCTCATACAACGCCTCAGCAACGTCGGAATACAAGGAAAAGCGTTGAACTGGATCATCTCGTTCCTCGCCAGAAGAACACAGAGAGTCCGCCTCCCCCCATTCAAATCAGAGGCCACGAAGTCATCTGCAGCGTACCA
Source organism: Lissotriton vulgaris (assembly GCF_964263255.1). Taxonomy (NCBI): domain Eukaryota; kingdom Metazoa; phylum Chordata; class Amphibia; order Caudata; family Salamandridae; genus Lissotriton; species Lissotriton vulgaris. The sequence continues at coordinate 628,831,678 of NC_141694.1, read as the reverse complement.
CAAGGATCATCACTCAGTCCCACGCGCGACAACACTACCTCAACATCATCTCCTACGCTGACGACACCCAGCTAATCCTCACCAAAGACCCCAACACCGCCAAAACTAATCTACACGAAGGAATGAAAGAAGTAGCCAAATGGATGAAGAACAGCCGTTTAAAACTAAACTCGGACAAAACGGAAGTCCTCATCTTAGGATCGTCCCCCTCTGCATGGGACGACTCATGGTGGCCACCAGCTCTGGGCACAGCACCCATACCTACAGATCACGCACGGAACCTGGGCTTCATCCTAGACTCCTCCCTCTCGATGACCAGACAAGTCAACGCCGTTTCATCATCATGCTTCAACATCCTACGCATGCTCAAAAAAATCTTCCGCTGGATCCCCACCGAAACAAGAAAAACAGTCACCCACGCACTAGTCACTAGCCGACTAGATTATGGAAACACCCTTTACGCCGGAACCACAGCCAAACTACAGAAAAAACTCCAACGCATCCAAAACGCCTCAGCCAGACTCATACTGGACATCCCCCGTCAAGCCCACATTTCCGGTCACCTGAAAGATCTCCCCTGGCTTCCCGTCAACAAGAGAGTAACGTTCCATCTCCTCACCCACGCACACAAGGCCCTCTATGACCTAGGACCCGAATGCCTCAACAAACGACTGTCCTTCTACACACCCACCCGCCAACTACGTTCATCCAATCAAGCCCTCGCCGCAATTCCGCGCATCAATAGATCCACCATGGGAGGAAGATCTTTCTCCTACTTAGCGGCCAAAACCTGGAATTCTCTCCCCACTCACCTCCGCCTTACACAGAACCACCTCTCCTTTAGAAAGCAGCTAAAAACCTGGCTATTCGATAAGTAATGCACCCACCCTCCTCCAAGCGCCTTGAGACCCTCTGGGTGAGTAGTGCGCTATACAAATTACTGAACTGAACTTGAACTTGCTGCAGTCGCCACCACCGCCTCTCACCTCCTGCTTCTTCACTTAACTCCACTCCAGCGTTTCAGGCTCCTTACACCGTCTCCGTCTCCGTCCTTAGGGGTTCTCCTGTTGCCTTGCCTTGGCTTGCCTCGTCACACTGCCCCCCACCTGGCTGACAGAACCTCCACAAGCTCCGTGACCTTCTGCAATCTTCCGTGAGCTCAGCTCAACTCGGCTGCTCATGGAGCCGAGCACAGCACAGCACGGTACAGATGAATGAATGGCCAGGCAAACAGGCAGGCAGGCAGGCAAGGGGGGCCAAGCGGAAGTTTATCAGAGCTCCCACGGGGTTCCGCAGCAAGGGCAAGGGCAGACTCGGCTTGGTCAGCAAGTCAATAGCTCGTTTTCGTGGCAGCAGCAGCAGCAGTAGCCCGTTTGTCCCGTTCAAAATGGTGATTCTGGCGTTCTGGTGATTCTCGCAGCTCTCTGGCTCAATCAATCAATCAATCAATCAGTGACACTTATAAAGCGCGCTACATACCCGTGGGGTCTCAAGGCGCTGGGGGGGGGGGAGCCGCTACTGCTCGAACAGCCAGGTCTTCAGCTTCTTCCTGAAGGAGAGGTGGTCTTGGGTCAGGCGCAGGTCGGTCGGGAGGGAGTTCCAGGTCTTGGCGGCCAGGTGGGAGAAGGACCTTCCTCCTGTAGTCGCTCTTCGGATGCGGGGGACGGCGGCGAGGGCGTGGTTGGCTGATCGGAGGTGGCGTTTGGGAGCGTAGAAGTTGACTCGGCTGTTGAGGTAGCTCGGGCCTTGGTCGTGTAGGGCTTTGTGTGCGTGGGTGAGGAGGCGGAAGGTGATTCTTTTGTTGACGGGGAGCCAGTGAAGGTCTCGCAGATGTCCGGAGATGTGGCTGGTTCGTGGGATGTCGAGGATGAGTCTGGCTGAGGCGTTCTGGATCCGCTGGAGTCTCTTCTGGAGCTTGGCGGTGGTCCCGGCGTAGAGGGCGTTGCCGTAGTCCAGTCGGCTCACTCTGTAGCTGGAGCAGTACAAGGCCATGCAAACCCAACTTTACATTGTTGGCCCATGGAGGGTCAGCCTGAGTCCTTCAGGGAATGACAAGTATATCGGAAGAGGAAGAGTTCAGTCCACAGTCTGATAGCTGTGTCATTGGTGACCAAATAGAATATTACAGTCCATGTCGAGGTCCAAGGTGAGTGTCGCGTAGTGCATCGGGGGACAGTGGAAGGTTATGATGCAGAGGGCAGAACCAAGCAGAAACAGGCCATATGGCGGAGATGAATGCTACTGCTTCCTTCTCATCAGTAAGGCAGAATCATCCACATCTTGGTCCTCTTATGTTTCATGTGCCTCACATGTGGGTGGTGGTGTTCTGTCTCCAGCACTGTGTGGCACTGACACATCAGGGGGAGGTGATGTGGATGTCAAAGCAGCAGAAGCATTCATCCATGCCAGGCCTTGTGGCAGCAATGCCATGATGAGGATCTGCAGGGCATGGTAGATCCCAGCTCCTTCATGCTGGTGTACAGCTGTGGGAACCATTCTTTCCGCCTGCATCCGCTCCATGTTCTCCATGGTCTTCCGTATGTGTCCCAATTCCCAGATAACACTGATGGAGCCACTCTGACTAGACATTTGTCCTTGTCTCAGAGTTAGGACTCCAGCAATGTCATCCATGGATCGTTGGAGAGCATGGAGCCGACTGTGGGTGTCCGTTAGGGACTGTAAGTGGTCCCTGATGGGACTTAGACATCCACGTATGTTGTCTAGTTTGGCTGCCATGAGGTCGAACCCCACCCGCACCTGATCAGCCATCTTCTCCTGACACCCTAGCACATGTTGTTGGAAGGCCATGCGTTGTTCGTGTGGGTCCTGGGAGACAGTTGTGGTGGTTGGGGGTTCCTGCTGTGTAGTCTGTGCAGGGGGTGAAGTTTCCTGGATGCAGCTGGAAGTGAGATGCCGAAGTAGTCCATGAGCTCTTGGAAGGTGTCGGTGTCGAAGGTGGGGAGGTCCTCTTCTTTATCAGTGAAGAGTTGTTGGGTCTGCTCTGCAGGAGGTGTTGATTCTCCATCTGCAATGTGATGGGGAGATGCAGTTTAAACATTGTGTTCACATGTATGTTGACGCATTGTACAAGTTAACATACAGACTGCATGACAATGTACATTGTGACTGTTTGGGAGGAGCTGCCTATTCGATGCGGGACAGTGGACATTTCGACAACATCACAGATGTGTGTTTGTACTTGTACATCATCATCTCACATTTCCCTGCTATGCCAAATGTGATTGGCCAGTTTCTACACATAAGCGGCAGCAGTTGTGTCCTCTGTTCTGTTGTGAACGTGTTGCAGTTTGTACCACATTGTTGTCAATGTTGATGTGCTCTGCTTCTTATGTGTGTGTGCTGCATTGTGGGAGAGTCACCCTTGCAGCTCTGATTTTGCTGGCCCTTATCCCTTTGAGGCGGTGTGCCTTTCCATTATGTGATTATACAGTGCTGAGATGTTACATACTTGGGCAAATTGGGCTCTTGGTGGGAGTTGGGACTTTTGGGCATGATTTGTCCCCAGATGTCTTGTTGACATCAGGGGTTGTTTGTGCATGTGGATGTGTCAGAGTGTGACCTGCTCCTATACGGATGTGGTCCACACTTAGCCACCTTAGTATTGTGGCGTGCACCATGTCATGATAATTGGACTGCAGCCATGCTAATCGTCATGCAGTGTCACTTGCATTGTCAGTGTGGGTCACGGACCCGCAGCTTTGCTGGGTTCAGCACATGTGCATGGGTTTGTTGTGAAATTAGTGATGTGTGGGGGGGCCCCCTATGGCCACATAGTCAACGGGGAACTACTTGCAGTTTCTAGGTGTGCTGCAAGGTGCCAAGGGGATCAGGGACATGCTCCAGAGTCATTGTGGATGTGCACTGTGCTATGCTTAATTGTGCATGTGTGCCATTTTGCCCATCTCCCCCATCCCCCAAGTCCCTGGTTGTTACTCACCCTCTTGCTGTTGTGTCGAGCAGTGTCCGGTCCCCCACCTCCTGCCACCATCTCCACACTGATGACTGTGGACACCATTTCCTCCATCTCGTCCAGCTCCTCCTGTGGCGCTAGACTCCCACCTCCAGTCTGCATTGCTGCCTTCTCGTTGTTGCAGAGTTTCTGCTTGGTTTTGAGCTTCACATCATTCCAGCACCTCTTGACCTTTTCCATTGTTCTCCTCAGCACTCCGATTGCATTCACCTTGGCCACGAGGGACTGCCATATTAAATTTTTTGTCACGAATGACACATTGGAGGTGACAAACAGTTGTTGATGGTGTTTTATCACCTCTTATATCAGGATTCTGTTTTCCTGCGGACTGAACCGCGTCTTCTTCTTCCTCTTGTCCTTGCCCTTCCCTTAGGTCCCGGTCTGGTCCTCCGGGGGCTTGTGGAGTTCCGGTCGTTCTCTGTTCCTGCTTTGCCTACCTCCATTGTCCTTTGTATTTGTTTTGTTTTTGTTTGTGTTTTTTTTCCTGCTTTTATGGTGATTTCTCCTGCCTGATATGTGTGAATTGCAGGCCTGGCACAGCTTATCGCTGATTTTGTAATTGCGGTTAGGCCCATCGCCACTTTTTTCGCGTTCAGATTTAGATTTTTATGGCCGTCACAGTAATGTTTTTGCTTACATTTGATGTGCTATCGGGACACTATTGCATGTTACCGCCTTGTTGAGAATGTGATGTTGACACAGAGTTATTTTCCCGCGATAGACGGCGAAGTGTAAAATTTCGTTAACCGATTTTGGCGATGATTATTGCACGTTCTTGAGAATATCCCCCAAAATTTGGGAAATGGTGTCTAGGAAAAAAATGTCATATCCCAAAATAGCAGTGGTTCAGATGAAAAAGATATTTCACTAGAAAATATCTCTTATCTTCCTAATAACATCTGTAAGGAGAAGTGTGGCTCACTGGTTAGAGCAGGCAGACCCTGAAGCAGAGGTCAGACCCGGGACCAGGGTTCAATTCCCGACGCGGCAGGGTCTTGAGCTCAAATGTCCATGGACTCGATAATTCTCGCTTCGGTGCCTGACCTAATCATGGGTTCACACTCTGCAACTCCGGGCATTAAGCTTGCTTAATCTCCACAACGGCCCCCCGCGGTGGGATGCCTGGCTTTCACCTTGGGGATGCCCTGTAGGAGCTATCTCACAGGGAAAAGCCAGGATGGGTTCCCTAGGCAAGCGCGGAGATACCCCTTCGGGGTCGATTCTGGCGCTATATAAGAAACATAATAATAATAAAAATAATAAGGAATCTCGTCTGCCATCAGATATTCACATAGCCACAATCTCCCGGTATAGTAGGAAAATACTAGTAATATGTTTTATCGACATTGCACTAGAGCTCTGACCCACCTGCAGGGCCATTCTCACTCAATAGTTGAAAGGGATGTTAATCTTCCAGATCATAAAGTTGTATGACCATAACACACTCCCTCATCTATGACGTGGTACCACAGGGTTAAAAAATATATTGTTGTTTCAGTCATGATCCAGTCCCCCTAAGAAGGTGACATATTAGACCTCAGATAAATTCTATAGATGTAACAAATGTGATTGGGAGAAAGGAGCTTACTTTGTAATGCATAAACTCTTTTCACATCATTGGTAGGAAAATGGAAATGAATTTGGTCTCCTGAGGGAATTCTCTATTTTTAGCAGAAGTTTATAGATCCGCCCAGTATCCCAAATTGTAGAGCAAGACACCACTAGTATTAATTTAAGTGATGGCTGTATTTTGTGCAGTTTTCTGTAGCGTAGTATTTTGAAATGACAGCCACATTACCTGAAGTGACACAGAATAGCATGAGGAACACAACCCTTCATTATCACCATTTTCTTAGCTCAAAATGCACTCTTGCATCCAAAATGGACCATTGGATGCACTAAAGGCAACACAAAGAGCAGCAGTAGCCAGCAGCCTCTTGTGCTCTCCTTCTGTGGTCTTCTTGAAGTAGGCATTTTCCCCTCCAAATTACTCTAAATTACACGAGTGAACGCAACCGCATAGTTTCTGTAATATTGTGTCACAAGTGACACAAAATTATCAGAAATACTCCTATTATTCATATGAATAAAAATGTTGCCTAGACCTTGTTATTTGCAATCAATAAAGGACCTGGAAACCTACACAGTCATAATGTGTTACAGTATTCAATAGACCACAACTCTACAGGTGTAAGTACTGCAGATGGAGGAGTGCATACATCAACTTTGGCAACTAAACACCTTTTGGTCGTGGGAAAGCATGGGATCACTGAAATTATCAGGTGTCCTCCTAACTTCCATTAATATTGCAAGATAGTAAGCGCTGAGATTATTTTTATGAAGGTATGGTAAATGCCAATTCAATGGGAGCTCACAGCAACAAACATTTGGAAGGAGATCAAGTTAAAGTTAAAGGGTCAGTAGCTAAACCTGCTCTGTCACAAAAACGATGTTTTATGCTCCATAATGGCTTGACACTCTTTCAATACATCATGCTAACGGACTTGACATATCCAGGTGATGCTATGTGGAACTACTGGGTCGAAAAAAAGTCTATGAATTAAATCACTGGCCCTTGAGCAAGAGTTTAAGCATGTAGGGCCCGATGTAGGTGGCCAATACCGGTCGGAAACGGCCGAATTCGGCCGTTTCCGACCGGTATTTGGTCTTTTGAGATGTAGGGGACCTTTTTTTGTACGATTCGGTATTTTACCAATTCGGTAAAATTACCGAATTTGAAAAATACTGAATCTGTAAGTTTACCGAGTTTTAAAATTCGGGATGTAGGTGGGACTACTTTCAGTCCCACAGGCCCTTCAGATTCGGTATTTTAACACCCAATCCAATTGGGTGTTAAAATACCGAATCCAGGTGTGCATGCACATGTGTGCATGCACACCTATGCCATGTGACAGACAGACATGCCCTTAGGACATGTCTGTGTGCCACATGGCACACAAGCCAGTATTGGGGGTGCTAGAGGGTGTCAAAGTGACACCCCCTGCACCCTTGCAGAAATCGGTAATTACCGAATCGGTAAATACCGACTCGGTAATGCACATTGATTCCTATGGGCTTCAAGGCCCATAGGAATCAATGGGGGATACCGATTCGGTATTTACAGAATCGGTAAATACCGAATCTTACAGATTCGGTATTTACCGATTCTGAAATACCCACATCTCCCCCCCTCCAATTTACCACTTCTTAAATACCGAATCGGTATGATTCGGTATTTAAGAAGTGGTAAATTGGAGTTTACCTACATCGTGCCCGTAGTCTCCACACGGTTGTTGGAGGAGCCAGGTCTTTACTTTTTGGGGAATTCAAGAAGTGAGGAGTTGGCTCTTGTGTCTTGTGTGAAGTCATTCCATGTTTTATGGATTGCCTGCTGTCTGTGTGAGCTGTTTGGAGATTCAGCGCAGAGTGTGTTGCCATAGTCAAGTCTGCTAGCAATGAGTGCCTGTGTGATGGTTCGTCTGGTGCTCTGTGTTGGCCATTGAAAGATCTTCTGTAGCATGCGTAGGATGTGGAAGCAGGCAGCGTTCACTGCGTTGACTTCTGCTGCATTGTTGAGATTGTCGTCCAGGGTGATCCCCAGGTTTCTGGCATGGTCAGTGGGTAATGGAATTGGTCCTAGCTCTGTCAGCCACCATGTGGTGTCCCATGAGGAGGTCTTGTGTTCAAAGACCAGTAAATCTATCTTGTCTAAGTTGAGCTTTAAGCAGTTGGATCTCATCCATTCTGCTACCATGGTCATGCAGTTGCTGAAGTTGGTTCTGGTGGTGGTTGTTTCATCCTTCAGGGAGAGGATGAGGTTGATGTTGTCAGTGCTGGAAATGAAGTTGATGCATTGGGATTGTATTGTGTTGTTAAGCAATGTTATTTAGACGTTTAACAGGGTAGGGCTGAGAGATGATTCCCGGGGGACTCTGCAGATCAGATTCTTGGTCACCGATCTGAAAAGTGGTAGTGTGACTCTTTAGATTCTTCCTGTAAAGAAAGAAAATATCCAGTTGAGTGTGGGTTCTTGGATACTGATCGCATCTAGTTTCTGATCAGTGTGTTGTGAGAGACTGTATTGAATGCTGTGCAGAGATCGAGCAGGATGAGGGCTGCTGTCTTTCCTCAGTACAGATTGGTCCAGGTGTCACAGGTGGATAGAATGAGCACTTTTTCAAAGCAGTGTTTGTTTCAGAATCCTGATTGAGTGTTGTCCAGTGAGTAGTGCAGTTAGAGATGGGTTATGAGTTGCTGGTTTATGGCTTTCTCTATAACTTTAGTTGGGTAGGGTAGCAGGGAGATCGGATAGAAGTTACTCAGTTGGTTCAGGTTGACTGACAGTTTCTTGAGGAGGGCATTGACCACTGCATTCTTCCAGTCTTCAGGGAATGTGGTGGTGTGATGAAGGTGTGATGATATGGGTGGTGCAGATTGGTGCCACTTCCAGCTTGTAGATTAGGAGGAGGCATGGATCTGTGGGTCCCTGAATGGATGCACTTCACAATCATGTCTGTTTTCTCTGGTGAGAGTTTTCCATTCGGTCCATTCGGTCATGAGGCCATCTTGATTGGTGATGGGCAGGTTGGTGATGAGATTGCTAGGGATTTGTTGGTATGTGAAGTTTCTGTATATGCTTCAATTTTGTTGTGAAAGAAGTTTGACAGAGGCCTGGGGTGTAGCAAAGTCCTTGATGATTGAGAAGAACTCATTGAAGCTCTTGGCACTCCCTTTGGTTCATTCAGCTAGCTCTGTCTTCTTCGTTTCTCTCAGTTGCAGGTGGTAGTGTCTGAGTGCAGCCTTGTAGGTGGCTCTGTTGGTGGTTTGTGGCCGGCTTTCTGCTTTCCTTCAAGTTTTTTGCAGTGCCTTTTTTGAGTCTCAAAGGTCCTCTGTGTACTAGCTGGATTGCTTGTTGGTTCTTCTTTGCTTATTGATTTTGATTGGTGAGAGGGCGTCTGCACAGTTATTGATTCAGCTGTTGAAGTTGGTGCTTTTTTTGCTGAGGTTATCCATGGGATTAAGTTGATCTGTACTGAGGATATTGAGCCTGTCTACTGCTGACATTTTGCACCAGCTGCAGCTGACCAGGTTGGCGCTGGTGAGTGTGTTGATTTGGAAGTGGATGATGGAGTGATCAGTCCATGTGAGCAGTGACATGGAGTTGTATTTGATGCTGCTGCTGGGGGTGAAGATGGGGTCTTGTGTGTCCTGTGATGTGCGTTTTCTCTGTAATGAGCTGGGTTAGTCCAATGTTGTTCTTGTTTCGAGGAGTGTAGTGGAGCGGGGGTCAATTCTGTCTTCTAGGTGGACGGTGAAGTCTCTGAGAAGAATGATGAAGTCTGATATGAGGTTGATGAAGGTAGATCATTGTCCGGATGGTCGATAGATGAGGATTCCTTTAAGGGTGACATTATCAGTGATTTGCAGCTTGAAATGCACATGTTCCATGAATGGGGTGGTGCTTTCTGTGGATGTTGAGCATTTGATGGAGTCTTTATAGATGGCTGTGAGTCCTACTTCTGACTCGATAAGGTGGTCCTGTCATGTCATCTTGTAGTCCGCTGTAATTGCTGTGGTGATGTCGGGTGCCAATGTGGAGTTGAGCAAGGTTTCTGTAAGAAAGAGGCAGTCCGATGCTTTGCTGATCACAGGTCTCAGATTTTGGTTGCTTATTTGCTGAGAGATCTATATACCGTGACAATTTATTATCTTAAAGGTAGAAAGATGGACCATTAAGAATGGTAACTCTATTCTTACCTCTATATATATGCTTGCCTTCACAATATTGTGGTAGTCTTGATCCTGCGCTTGGTATTATGTCAGGACGTGGGGGTCAGTCTTATATGTTTTTTCAGAAATAGAGGCAAAGACGGCTTTATGCGGATGGCAGAAAGAGTGTACAGGCTAAAAGGGGGAAAATGTATATCTCTTGTAAGTAATTTTTTTGCTCTTCTAAGCGAAGGTATGTGAGCCATACAGTAGTAGTCACTACATTAACGCTTTCCCTTTGTTTTTTGTTGTTGTTTTTTTCCCCCTGTAAGTAAGGGATTTATTGTGGTAAAAAGGAAAAAAGAAGAAAGAGGGGAAAGAGGAAAGAAGGAAAGGAGAAAAAAAGAGAGAGGAAAATAAAAGTATTCATTCTTCCCGCTATTTTATTACATATTTTTTTTGTCTGTCGAATAACATAGGTAGTAGTAGCCTCTGGAACCTTCGGGACCGGCCCTCTTAGTGCGCTGCCAAAGGCAATGGCAGCTTTGAGAAAGGGGATGATTCCTCCTTCTAGATGCTGGGGGAGGGGGAGGGCCAATCTCTGGAAGACATTGGGGAGAGGGAGTGAAGGAAGGGAAGGGTTGGGGGTTTGGGTGTATGGGTGGCTGGCTCCATGAGGGGGATAAAAACTTTAAAAATAACAACATGAGAATGAGATTTGTTAAATTTGATAATAGTGAGATAATTACATGTTTGGTTAGAATGGAAGGAGACTACACATTAATGAAATGTATCGACTGAGATGTCTAGCCTGGAACGTAGCAGGCCTCAACAGTAGGAATAAGAGGTGACTAGTTGAGGAGAGTTGAACATGTATAATCCTTACTTAGCCCTATTATCAGAGACCCATATCTCCCATAAAGGCAGGAAGTTACTGGGGAAACTAGGGTATGACGAAATAGTCTGTTCAGCATTAAACGCCTCAGTCCGAGGAGTTGCCATTTTGAAACAGAAGCTATTCAGAGTAGAAGTTGCTAAAATAGCTATGGATAAGGGGGGAAGATGGGCTATCACTGAATTAGTCTTGGAAAATTGCAAATATGTATTCTGTGTTATATATGGACCAAATATAGATGATCCTTCTACTTTCGACCGGTTAAAAATTGAACTATTAGAATGGGAATGAGAGCGTATAATCATGGGAGATTTTAACTGTATAATGAACTATGATTTAGACACCACCAGACAGGGAGCCTTTCAACAGATGCGTAGGTCACGAGCTTCTATTATAGAAGTAGGACGTATAATAATATGAAGGATGCCTGGCGAACAATATATCCTAATGTAGCGGGGTATTCTTATTATTCTGCACCACATAAGCTATGCTCACGTATAGATATGGCTTGGGTCTCTAAGAGGATTTTAGAAACTAGTACCATGGAGATATGCCCAAGGGTCACATCAGACCATAACCCAATTCTTCTGGTTTTCAATATTTCACCAAAAATACAGGGCCCTAGGCTATTCTTGTTTCCCAGGTATTTATTATCAGATACAGAGTTTATCTCACAACTTAAGAGTCAACATTAACATAAATCTTAATTCTACCCTAGCCATTGTGGTATGGGATGCCTGTAAGGCCAGTATAAGGGGGTTCACGCTACAGTTTGTCTGGAGACAGAATTCAGAACGTAGGAAAGCGATCAAAATGATGGTCCAACATATTGTCAATGGAAAATCAACTGGCAGAGGCTCTATGTCAAGGTTCCCAAAATACTGTTGAACTGGGCTACAAGTTAGTGAATCTTAAGTCCGCCGTGAAAACTACGTTCAGAAAAAAAAGCAGTGCTAAATTGCATAAATATCAACTGACTCAATATGAGAGCGGGGACAAATTTGGGAAAATTCGGGCATATAAAGTTGCTGACGATAATGCCAAAACACTTATTAAGACAATAAAGGGACTTAATAACACGGCTTATAACCAGCCTGTACAGATACTGGAACAATTTGTTAACTATTATAGAACTCTGTATACTCCAGAAAACCATCCTACTATAAATAACATACAAATGTATTTGGATACTAATATAACAAAGAATAGAGAAATAGAAGGATTGGATCAATTGACCGAGAATATCACTATGGCAGAGATTAGACTCGCAATTGCTGCCCTGCCATCGGGTAAAGCTGCTGGGGAGGACACATTACCACTAGAATTATACAAAGTTTGCACTGATGAACTACTCCCATTTTTCTGCTAGGTAATTAACTCAATTGGTGAAGGCGGTAAGGCATCTAACTCGTGGAATATTTCAAAAATCGTTTTTTTCTTTAAAAAGAACAAACCTGCTGATGAGTGTGGGTCATAAAGACCCATCTCACTCATCAACACGGATGCAAACGTTTTTGCCAAAGCATTAGCCACATGACTGGCTCCATTTATTATGAAATTAGTAAACCCACAACAGCATGGATTTGTTATGGGCAGAGACACAACAGCCCATGCAAATATGGCTATAACAGCATTCGATATAGCAGAGACTAATTCCACCCCACTTGGTATGGTACTGTTGGGCGCTGAAAAAGCTTTTGACCGAGTGGGGTGGGATTATCTCTGGGCAGTAATGACAACTTTTGGCTTTAAAGGCCGATATCTAAGGTGGCTACAGGCCCCTTTATGATCATCCAACTGCTAAAATCAGCTATGCTGGTATGATCTCTTCTAATTTTATAATATCTCGGGATACACGGCAAGGGTGCCCTTTGCACCCTTGCTGTTTGCACTTTCTATGGAACCTTTTCTTCACGCTTTACAGATCCAATCCAGAATAGTTCCTTTTGATTTTGGCCTGAACTCTCTAAAAATTACAGCTTACGCTGATGATATTGCGATATATTCAACAGATGTTGCAGAAGCAATAATGGGATAATTGAGGAAGCCAATAGGTTTGGGGCAGTCGCTGGATATAAATTAAACACAAATAAAACACAGATAGTAATTAACTATAAACCCAAGGCCTTGGTACAAGGGATATGCAAAGCAGCTACATATCTGGGTGTCAAAATCTCATCTAAAGTAAGCGAAATAATCACACTTAATTATGAGGCTCTACTAAAGGAAGTGTCTGTTACACTAAAAATATGGCACACGGTCCCGCTCAGTGTTATAGGTCAGATTAACCTAATTAAAATGAAGGTATTTCTTAAATTTCTTATTATTCAGATCCATTCCATTACATGTTAATAATCTCTTTTTCAAAAGGCTAGACGGGATTTTGAGCAGTTTCATTTTGGGGTAAAAAAAAGCACGTCGATCAATTGCTCTACCTAAGCTTCCATTCAACAAAGGTGGGCTTAATCTCCCTGGTTTTAGATTATATTTTTGGACAGCTTTTCTTGGTCGCCTCCGTAGCTTATTTAACCAAAATAACCAATATTACTTTTATCAATTTATGCTGGGAGCAGACTCCAATATGTTCTTAGCGAGAGTGAATGACCCCAGTTACTTCAAAAGGGTAAAGTTTAAGACTGCAAGAGAGACTGCCAAAATTTGGTTTATGATGCTCATTATATGTAAAACGTATTTTTTTCACTCTAAACTCCTCTTTTGGGACAACCCGGGACTTCCTGGAATTTTTCATGATGGAGCGGGTTATACATGGGCTAGTCTCGGAATAAAAACTCTAGGGGACCTGCATGGCAATGGTGGCTTTATGACTTTGAAACACTTAAAGTTTTATATAACTTGACTGAAGCTATGCGGTTATTGAGAGCGGTTATGCGAAATCCATGACTTTTTTATACGCAAGCTGAATCTGAGGGGAATCTCAGTTTCCGATATCTGGAACTGCTTCTACTCAGTCAAGCCTAAATCATTAATCAGCGAGGGCTATAAGCGCCCTAACTCCTATAAGCCTGATGATTGTGTGAAACTGGCTGAGAGATGGAGTACAAGATTGGGCATTAATATAACTGCTAATAAGATCTCTGCCTCTTTTTGTAGTAATAATAATTTAGTACAATCCTCTAGTTTAAGGCTACAACAATATAAAACAACATGCTCTTTATACTACACACCAGAAAGAACATCAAAGTGGTCCCTAAACAGCCCCAAATGTGACTTAACAGCTGCCGATCTAGAACATGTGTTATTCTCATGCCCAGCAGAGTTTTGGTTAGGAGTCGATAATGTTTTGATTCAAAAACTTGTTAGACCATCTCCTCTTAATGCATCAATGGTTCTATTAGATGTACAGATGCTGAATAGCCCACAGAAAGACTTAATAACTATTTTACTATTGTGTGCTAAACTAACCATTGCACGGGCATGGTTATCCCCGAAACGACCCCATATCATGGAATGGTGGTCCTTGGTTAAAGAAATTTACACTTTGGAGTCTGCATTAGCTAAAATAAGAGGAGTGCGATCATTAATTAAATTGGATACGATTTGGGGTACTTTCAGTTAAAAATGTTATTTGTATTATGAATGTAAATGCTTGTTTTTCGCTGATCTTTGTTGCTCCACAACTCATTGCTTTTGCCTGCCCGGATAATTCACCATTTGTACTTATCTGTAATTAGCTTTCCCCTATTCCATTCTTGGTTTTTCTTTTTTATCCCTATTATATATATGTTATGAATATACTTTCTCGTGTTGTTAATAAAAAAAAGGTATTATGTCAGGACAGTATTTTGACACATTATATTGTGCAACCCACATAGCTGCTTCCTTACACACAGGAATTAGGGAAAGTACCTAATTTGGAAGTGAACACTGACTTTAAAAAGATACTGCTGCAACACAAATCTTAGTACATAGAAGTTGGAGGCAGAAATAGCTAATAGGGCGAGAATACTTAGATCAAAATAATTTCCTTTACCACCAGGCTAATTGCCCTACTAAAAAAGCTTACCAGGAAACACAATTTCATCCAGTGCTTAATTTGTAAAAGAATATGTCCCAGGGCCCATAGTTTTGCCCACACAATCGACTGTTCAGGTGCCAAATACCATGACTTTATATTCTTAATTGCAACTCATGCCTTTTTAATCCATCCCCATGCTCTCCTTGCACCTCTATCTCATTTATGAGGATTTTTTTCATCTCTGCTTCCTCCCTTTGTCATTGTTTTTCTGTCATTCTTTTCCTCTTTCTTTCCCCCTTTTGTGTTTTCTCTCTTGATCCGGGTCAAAGTCTGATGAGGAAAAATAAGTGCCACTATCCAAACCTGCAACCACCAGCTCAAATTAAAAACTATGCCTATAAGTTCTTGTTGTTCAAAACACAGCTCGCAAAGTAATTCTCAGTGTAGGATAAATGATAAATGTAATAAATCATCATAACGTCGTACATAAAATGTATAATATATGCAAAAGCATTGTGACAACTGTAAAACTAGATGTCCTTTAAGTGTACCACCCTTGCCATGTCATACCATAGAAACTAATTTCCCCTTGTCCCTCATTGTTTGCTGTAGACACTTGCAATAATATCATACCACTCCTCTTAAGAAGCTGTGATAAGACTAGAGAGGCACACAGGTATACTCAATGGAGGTCACCTAGTTATTATGATTGTGCTGCATAAGATGGCTGCTAGGTAACTGTGAGCCTAATTATTGCCCATCATTATTTGAACAAACAACAATGCGCCTTTCCCCTGAGACATATGGTGAAAACATAGGAGCTTATTTATAAGCCCCTGTGCCTCCGGTGTGTCACTTTTTTTGATGCGCCAACAGCGGAGTGTGCTATCTCATATTTACAAGGCCAAGCAAAGACACTTTCCCTGGCCTTGTAAATATGTGCCCCTTTCATGCAGAATACTGCAGTAAAGGGGCATTGAATGGGTGTTGTTGTGGGTGTTCCCATGCAGCGCCCATGGAATTTGAAGCATTCCCAGATTTACAAGGAATTGTAAACCTGGGATTGTGTCGGAAACTAATGCCACCCCAAAGGTAGCTTTGGGAGGTGCAACGAGGAGAAATATATTTATTTCTACTAGTTTTTCCCTCTTTCAATGTGTGCGGCTTTCTACAGTACACATAGAAAGAGGAAAACAACTATTGTGATTGTTTTTGTGCAGGAAGGACAAATCCCCCGCTTTAGAAAGAAACTAAAATTTAAGATACTAGGCGGAATCAAGTATTCACATGCATGTACTACTAAAGAAAAATGTGTTAAAAACCCAGGGATGCAAGGTAGAATTAAACATCACATGAAGAACTAAGCAATAACAAAAGCAGAGAGGCTGCATGAATAAATACATAAGACATATCACCCATCCTCTCCCTTTAAAAACAGATAACAATGTAGAGAACGAAACTGGTGAGATATATATCGTCTTACACATCACACGTAACTAGACAGCAGACAGAGCAATACTCACAAAACAAACTCCAAGTAAGAAACTGAATCAGATAAAAACATGTGAACACACAGAAGAAATGGGTGTGAGACACCCGACCAAACATCCCAACAAAGGGAAAATAATGTAATAATGTAATGTGTAGCCACGGGTGATACACGACCTCAAATCACCATCCCTAATGTAAGGGGAACAAGAGAAACATGTAGACACGGGTGAACTGCACCCCGTCTAGAGGTCCTTCATTTAGGGGCATGAAAGGTAAACTGTACAAATTGGGACTTGCACCCATTAAGACAATCATCATGTAAGTGTTTGTAACGTAAATTGTAGAAATTGGGCTTGCACCCATTTAGACTCACTCCTGAAAAGATAAGTAACGTCTAACCTAATCTAAGTGACTCCCACCAACTTAACTATCCCTCACGTAAAGGCACGTTTGCAAACAAAAGAAAGGGGAAATTCACACTGATAGAACAATCCCATGTAAGGGATATGTAACGTATGATTTAGCAATGTAGCGTATGATGTAAAGAAAAATGTCAGCATAACTCTGTAGCATAAAACGTGAAAATGGAGCAATATATATGTGGCAAAACACAAACAAATGTAGCGTAACATGTGAAGAAAGTAGGCATTCCACATATCAATAGGTTGACACCCTGGACCACGCAGAGCAGGCACAAATAAACATAAAACACCAAAGTACGCCATTTGTAACTACCTGGACATCCAACCAAACACTGGTTGGTAAAGAAACAGGGCAAATTGCTCCCAAAAGACCTCAGTAAGTAACATCACCCACACCGCATGTAACACCACTGATCAACACAGTGGCAAATACACCCTTAAGCCAGCAATAATGTAAAAAAAGCAGTAGAAGCAAAATGTATGAAAATACAATTTAGGCGGGAAACATTCATAAAGCTTAGCAAAATAGAAAAAGGTTGATACATGTGACAGCTTCAATAGATCCAAATATAATGTAAAGCTGCACACTCACAAAGCATGTGGTAAAGAGGCTGGAACAAACATGCCCAACAGTGAACTTATCATGGCAAAAACACAGTAACAGTAATCATGTCCAAGAAACAATAACCAGATAAGCCATTCAAAGACATGTGTGAGCAATATCTCACTCAATTCGGTACCAACCAGCATTCCCAGGTGAAAAGTTAACCCTGCAGTAGCTTGTATGCAACAGAACCTAAAGTTATTTCCTTCATCACATGCGGGTCCAAGGTGTATTTGAGTCTGCTGAGGGTTCCTGGACAGAAGACACTAGTACTTTGTGTACCAAAATGGATGTACTCGGTTTATGGCTCCAGCTTTGTTTTTATATTGTTGAAACAGGGAGTGCACAGACCTTCTATTATAATCCAGCTTACCTATCTCATGCTGCTCACAGGCAAGGCAATGGGCTGATCAGCGGATATTGCAATATCGTATATTATGCAGCCTAGTACTTGGCTGCTTGCTCCCAAAACAAAGATGGTGGCAGATAAAGACAACTGGCGCTGGGTGGTTATTGGTGGTTTTGCATGATGGATACCAAAACAGCTATACATAGGAATGTTGCATCTGCGGCTGGTTCAAAACTCTGTAGTCCCTTATGCTGCTCAAGGGTTGGCGGAAAACCCTAGGGGAAAACCCTAGAGAAAAGCCAGCAAAGTCCAGCATGCAGCGTATCGTAACCTCGGTGTTTGCATGCTGCCTCAATATAAAGATGGCGGCATGGAGTACTGCTGCATGTGGTGTAGCTCATACACAGACCAGCTCCAAATAAATGCAAATAAAGTAATGTATTCACAAAATAAATAAACCAAGAAAATACTTGAAACCACAATGCCTGAGAGCTGTACTATGAGACAGGAAGTTTTTCCTCATCAGCATAAGCAGGCTTCATCAATAAAACGCAATGTGGCTAGTCACAGACAGTACATTGAAAGTTGTAACAACACAGCAGAGAATCCAAACATTAAAACAGATGCATAACCTGGCTAGGGTAGACCGATTTAGAGGTCACTGGTGAGGTTGAAAGTCTGCAAAAGAAATGCAATTTGCGATAACCAAATTGGGAATCGCAATTTGCAAAAGCAAATCTTAGGGTGCCTGGGAGCCTAAGGCCCCCCCTGAGGCATACCCCCAAAAAAATAGGAATGGGCATGCGTAGCACACATATGCCTTAAGGGCATCTGTGTGCTACATTGCGCATTGATAAAATGCGCTTTTTTTGCATTTTCCAGTGCATGCACAGATTACCATCAACTTGCAGTTGATGGTAATTAGCATTTTCTAAATGCACATTCACATTTAGCAAATGCTACATGCATCTCAAATAAGGAATCGCAAATTGCTATTCCCTAAATGCATTCAAAATTTAGGTAATCGCAAAAAAATTGCGATGACATATTTTGCGAATGCAAAAAGGTACCTGCATCGGAAAAGGCATTTTTCCTGTCACAACAAGTCGATTCTGCGAATCGTCCCATTCACGACTGGTAAAATGCTTGGTGCATGTGCCCCTAAGTCCAATTATTTTCTATGGGAAGAACATTGTAATTCCGATGGTTGACCATGTGTGGTGTTGGACATATTCCAGCTCTGAGCTAGAGTACATTTATAACTATATATTTTTTCTGGCTGTAGAAGCAGTTTTAGAAGAGCATTGGGCTTAAGTGTAAGTGGATGTTTCTCCCTCCCTAAACTCCCACTTAGCATTCTCTAAATCAGTTCTCACTCTTCCCTTAACCCATCCCCTTTAGTAAGTATTCCTCATTTTCCAGCCACTCCCCTCAATTCCTCCCACATTTACTACTAAAACATACACTTACGTGTGCTAAGATCTCCACACTTGGGCAGAGATCTCTGTGCAAATAAGATAAGAGAGGCAGAGTCATTGACCACCACACGAAGGTCTGTGAATAGCATTTTGTAGCACATTACTAGCACTATTGTAGCACTTCTAACTTCTACTTCCCATAATTAGGTCAAATGAAATACTGGCAGGAGATTAGCTAAAACAAAAAATGTACTTTTCTGTTTAAACCAGCCTACAGTGGGCAAAAATGACATTCAATATCATAATCTCAAACGTTAATACATTCTACTAAGTTTGTGTACTATGAAATTCAGGAATGTTCCACATATAACAGGTATAATGTAACTTTGCCCCATATGTACTTATGATATGCTTAGAAATAGGGATTTTAAATGAAGTTCAGTTGGCCCATGAAAGACAAGATGAACAGTGAGGGAGCAAGAACTCAACCCTGTGTGTGCTTGTTCATCCTCATGATATTGTATGACACGGATCACTCACTGATGCCTATATCTGCTGTTATTTTCTAGATTCTGTTGTGTACTCACAGGCACACAGAATTTAAGTGGATTCCACTATGTGTTTGATCCTATAATCTTATGAGGTTTTTCAATCTTTTAAATATGTAAATAAATATCTTTGTTTATGCTGAACTCAAAATTCATTTAATAAATGAATATATATTCAAAACGGTTGCTGTATTCCTTTTAACATTTAAATTTGGTTTCCAAATTAATTTTCTACAACATAAATGTCTCTTAGCATTACATGCATACTCCAGTGCTTCATCAGGAGTTGGTGTCCAATACTATGGGGCTTTTTCTGAAAAGAAAGAGGCAGGAAGGAGCTCATAATATATTCATTTCAGTATGGTCAGAACATAAGGAAGACATAATCCTTATATGAAACATTTACACATACACTGCATGCAAGGTGTGACAGTTTTGAATATAATACTCTTTATGCAAATCATTCCTGACAAATAGAAGTATGGTCTTAATGTAACATTACCCATGTTTGACATGTCTGCCAGGTTTTATACCACTTGGCGTTTAGGCATCTGAGTGCCAAATGATATGATTAAATCAAATTCGAAGAAATGTTAATATGTTCCCTGTAGATAATATTAATCAGCATGGCATATATATATATATATCAACAATAATTGCACCAGTTATTTTTGGATGTATGACGTTAGCACGCATACTATTACCACGCATACCTTTACAACGCGGTATTTACAACGAATACCGTTACAACGCATAGCGCTTTGAGGTGCTGGATAGTGGTAAGTATAATTTTATATTCCAACTCCAGTCCCCGTGGACACTAGGGAAGGTGTTGGATATAAAATTAAACGTATTCCCTATCCTAGAGCGCCCCCCAGCGCAATGCGTTGTAATGGTATGCGTGGTAATGCCTGCGTTGTAATGGTAGTGCGTTGTAACAAATGCGTGCTAAACGTTGTATACCGTTATTTTTTAGCTACCATTTAGGAATAATAATGTGGAGCAACATTTTGAAGAGAGTATATGTGGTCTCTCAAAGATATTTCTTTATGGGCCACTTAGTTAATGGATGCCAATGCATGGTGTAGAGAGACAATGTTATCTTTGTAGCTAGAGTACACATAACATCACGTGTTTTAAATGTACTGAAATTACAACAAGAACAACATGTTTCCAGATATTCCAGTTGTATTTTTTTTTTAATTTGATTTAGACCTCTACTGAGGTCAACAAATAGTTTAAAATCCAATTTGTTAAAAAACTGCTATAATATATCCACTTAACTTTTTTTTCTAAGAAACTCTTTAAAAATGTAAACAGATTATGACAGACACATTCATCAGGTGGCGATTTACAGAGCATTATAAGACCTTGTATTGTGGCAATATTATATCTGAAACAGATCGGCATAAATACCGACATCTGGCCTCTACCAGAGTCAAATTTGGACATATGAACAGTACATGTAATTAACCTTGCACTCCTCTGTCACACAGATCACATATACCTGTAGTATTTTCACAGTTATTCCATTTAGAAGTAAAAACTTTTAACAGTAAGATCCCTAACTGCATTATGATAATACAATATCGAGCCCTCTGGACTAAAGTAAAATGTAAATATCCGTGCTGGGATTTATATTCTACAGTTTCTGCATATTGTGCATAATGTTTTATTGTGTTTGACATTGAGATCATTGCTTATTCTTGGAGTGACATTTTTTAGGACTAGCCTCAACTGGGCAGGAGTCCAAGATTTTAAAAGTGCTATCGTGCAACGCGAGAGACTTAGTGCTATACTAAGATTCTTTTTAAAAGTATGTAACAATGACTAATTTTAAAGGTTTCCAGTTTTAGTAGCTCCTTAAACATCCTGGATTAGCATAAGAACTGACTAAAGATAGCTCAAGACGTAGTACTTGGGCTGGGACTGCATTGTTGACTTTTATCAATTTGCATAGTAAATTCCCTTCTCTTATTTTTGCTGCTTGCCAGTTGTTGATTGGGATATATTCTAGGGCATAAGATATAATGGTAGGAATTTTCATACGGTAAACCTCTAAGAATAAAAATGTCTATTCCCAGAGGAAGAATATAACCACTGCAGTGCACGAACATGGGCGTCTGCTTTAAGGCCTATATGCTGGAAATGGAAGGAATTATTTAAAGTTTGTGAAAAGATTTGCCCCAAGTAGATATATTCCTTGACTACCTCTAAGGATTTACCTCCAAGTGTCCTATTAAAATGAGAAGATTGTTTTTTTCCTCTAAGGGTGCAACTTTAGTTTTGAGAATATTTGGTACTAAGATGCTTCCTTCTGCATAGCAAGTTAACACATTTATATTTCGCTATAGGCCGATTAGTGTAAGATCTAATATAGCAACATATATTGGTGTATATAAAAATATGAATATTACTGCATGCTATTTTTAGAGGAAAATCGATAACTTTTAAAATACAATCTAGAAGATCGCTAATATAAAGGGAAAGAAAAGAGGGGCCAGAATACAGCCTTGCTTTCCTCCGTTCGGCGTAGCTATTAATCGGGTTAATCCCTTTTCTCCCCCATTTATACGCTGCACATTGTTGCTGTATGTAGTTATAAAATTATCCTAAGAAAGTTATTAGGAATTACAAACTTCCCTAGCTTCTTCCTGAGTGTAGGTCTATCTGCGCTGTCGAAAGCTGAAGCGAAGTCAAGAAATACGCAGTAGACCACCTGTGACTTTATCACTTCATATTTGTCTATAATCGTCTGTTTCCAGTGGCATAACAATAGGAGTATAGGGGGACTAAAAATGCACTCTATTCCTCTGGATTACTTTGAGGAACTTTGATTGGAATTTTGGCAGGCCCCATTGCTGCAAAAGATCTAGTGACCTTTATGTGATGGATAATTGGCCAAATTGTTGGAGCTAAAGTATTTTGATTCTTTTTTTATCTTCTGATGAATACATGTACTCAATTTTTCAAAGCTCATGTTTGGTTTGCACAACTCATAGATATATTTTTCCCAGTCACAAGATGAAACTGGCGAAGCTTGTAGAGGTTTACTTGTTCCTGTTTCTTTAGCAATTAAACTCCAAAATTCCTTGCTATTTTTCCTTTTGACTGCTGTTTGAATTTGTTGGAACAAGTTTTTGTCCTTTTGATCCTGACATTCTTTCTCTTTTTTACATTAACTGACTTTTTTTAACTTCATCATTTGTTTATGTCTGATCATCGAAAAATGCTGAAACTGCAATCTGATAAATCTATTTATTTTAGTTGTTTCGTAGTCTGAACTTTTTCTCTTTGGATACCTAATGCTTTCCTAGTCGTTTGATCTTTCTTGAAGGGCAGCCACAACATAGAGACAGTGTCTTCATACCTTGTTATGGCATTAGATTGTTTTTTAAGCAGTGCTAATTGCATGGAGATTATATTAATAGTGTGGGAATTCCATAATAACTGCCCTTTTTCTGTTCTACTTTGGCGGTGCTGTTTACCTGTGTTAAGAACCATGAGAGAATAGACTGCATTAGAACTTTTTCAAATCCAGAATTGCATGATCACTTTCCTGTGTAAATTGATATTTAATGATTGGGCTTTTCTGAATAAATCCTGACTACATATTATGTAGTCTAGAATAGAGGAGCTAGAGATACCTTTTCTCATAATAGTAGCAGAGATATCTCCTTCTACTCTTCCATTTAAAATTACTATGTTCATTGTGGTTACTGAAGAGAGGAGTATTTTCCCACGTGTGTCTGCTTTTATCTTTGTGGGAAATAAGGATAGGGAATAGACCATACTTCCTCTTGTTCTTGAAGCGCATTTGAGATTTTCCTGTTGAAATCTCCTGTTAGAATTACAAGAGAATACACATTCAATTCTATGATTTATTCTATTTTCTCAAATGTTTTTATCATTAAGGAATTGAATGTGGTCCTGGGAGGATATAAACGTTAAAGATTCGCAAGTCATATGCCAGTGGTACAAAATGGGCTTTAAACAATTACATTTGTGTTTATAATTCTTTAGATGAAGTACAAGAAATTTGAAGATATTCATTCATAAAGACACTTTTAGGTGCAAAATATAAGAAAACAACAATCAATCACTTTCCATTATGTGCACTTTCCATTATGTGGACATAACATAGTACGAAAGATTGGGTTCGCAATCGCAATCATGTTGGTGGACAGAAATTGCATTGCCCCGTGTCAGTGTTTTTTTGTTGTGGAGTGACATCTTGTTTGGATATTTATGCGAGGATGCTTACACGTGAATAATCTCTGCCTCTCTTTGACTGGAGCATGTGGTTTAGGGGACCTTTGCATGCCTGGAATACAGCTGCAAACCAGAACTCCACCTCCTTTTCCAACATGGATTTTGAAAATGCAATGAGGACACAGTATGAAGTCCAAAGTTTAAGTGCTGACCCAGGAGGACTGGAGAGTTCTCTCGTGAGGTAAGCCTTCCATAGGATCAGGGCAGCAGCCCGTAAATAGGGGAACCCTAAATAAATGGGAGGATCTACGGACTAGATAAACTTTTTTGTATTAAGAGGTATGTTTACAAAGAATTGGCGTAGTGCAGCATCGCAAGTCATTTTGCTGAGCTGCCCTAAGCTAAATTCGAAAGGGCAATAATGCACCATATATACAAGAAACGGTGCATTCCTGTTCTTTCATCCAGCACTAAATTAGCAGCTATGAGCCGACACAGGAACCCTTGCACCATGATACAAGGTTGTCGGCATGATTATTTATCTGCATAAAAACAATCATGAAAGGGGTTTTTCCTCTGCAGCATATGTGGAAAGAGGGAAAAACAAGGACAAATGTTAACATTTCTCCTTGTTATGCATGCTCTATGGCGGCACAAGGTGTTGACGCTGCCCCAGGTTTACGAGATATTGTAAATCTGGGGCAGCGTCAAACTCCATGGGTGTTGTGTGTGAGCACCCACAGCAACACCCATGGAACACCTCTTTGATGCAGAGTAAGGTAAGACACCGACTTGCGCTGCTTTCTCTTACTCCATACCTACAAGGGCATGAAATGCCACACAGGGTGGCTTTACGTGGCCTTGTATATATGGCTAAGCCCTGTGCACCACTGGAACGTTCCGGCGGCACACAGGGCTTGAAAATAAGCCCCTCAGCTTCGACTGAGTACAACATTGAATAAAGTCAGTATTTTTTTACAAATTCACAAATTTTAGACAATACTGTTTAGAATGCTAGAGTGTAAAACATAGATCAATTTTCATCCTATATGTTGCCTAACAAATAGTCTGACAGATGCACGAAAACTTTCTGTTATAAATTAATTTACATTAAATTTTGCTCTTTCAAAATGTTCCTTTTATTTGTGTAAAAACAATCACTTTTTCATAAAATTCAAAGCCACCAACATATAAATTAAAGGTTGAGTATCTCACACATGACTGCATCTCTGAAAACACAGTTCATGTCATTATATTCCACAGAATTCCCAATAAGTTTATGAAAGTCATTAGGATGCATATTTAGTCTATCCTTAAGCCAAATGCTGTAAACAAAAGAGAACACAAATGAATATGTCAGAGAACAAACAATAAAACATTTCTTACACAAATTGTGAGATTCCAATTGTGATTTCAATCATTCGTTTCATAATACAATGAAAAACAAACTTATGCTAAACCCTATTAATATTCATTGCATTGTTCCAGGCACTAAATTAACTAATTGGTGTGATATCCGATTTCCATTTCAAATGTATGGGTCCTTGAGCATCTACGGACGCTTACCAACTTCCTTTGAGAGTTCTGCACGGGAGACACAAAAGTGTAGACAATCTCTACACAAGATACAGCTTCAGGTAAAGAATGCCCTCCTTCTTTCATTTTTGTAATATATGATGTTTGATATAAAATGAAAATTTGAGGATGAACGATGCTGTAGTCAGCGTAAAATGGACGGCAAAAACATTTTGGAAAACTGTGGTAAAGCAGTGAAGTGCCTATTTCTCCCTCGACTAAACTGATGTTCTGTTAAGAAACTGATGCAAAAAATGTGAAATCGACAAAAAGGATACAGAGTCTCTGTTTACTTTATGACTGAGGAAATGGCGTTCTTCCTCACCTCTTCTTTGCTCAGCATTGCTGACCAGTACATAGATAGAAGCTTCGGCAAATACCTACTCCAGGCATGTCTTAGCGTAAAAGGCCATTTATTAGGACAGGTATGACAACCAAATTTCAACATAAAATCAATAACAGTTAACAATCCCCCAACATCATGATCTCCAAACATCATCCATTCACATACTCCACTACTCACTCCAATTCACACCACAACTTCTTCACGCATACCATTCACTTTCCCCTTTCACCTTCATCCTCCACCAGCATCTCCCGTCATCTCACCTCCACCTACCACACCCCCCATCCTGCACCTATAACCCCCTCCCCGGAAGGGTGATTCTGCCCGTCATGGACTCCCCACCCCTCCCAAGTTCTGCAAACACTCTCCCAATGTCAACCCGTCCTAAACTGGCACGCCGAATAACTAATAGCAAAACCATAACATTGCCACTACCCCACTCATGGAAATTTGAAGGGGGGGAGGGCGGACAAACTAACTGCTCCCTGCGGCACCGGAGACAGGAAGAGGAAGGACTTCCTCCCCTGTCCCCTTATGTACCTCCCTAAATTCCCACCCCTAAGCCCACCCCCCAGCCTATCCCGACATACCTGCCCTAGTATCGGGCAAACACCCAGGGGAAGACTGGTCTGTCGACCTCATTTCCTCTGGGGGTCGCAGAGGACTGGCCACACAAAAATCGGTGTTAGCTGAAGGGGCAAATTTGAATTGATCTGAAACATGGCAGTGGATAGAAATAGCAGAACAGCAGAGGCAGTTAAATTCTTTAAATGTCTGAGAATGCAAGACACCAATACAGACATAGGAAACGATCTGACAACTAATATGACTATATATTAGAAAATGGGCAATCTAGGAAAATTATATAAGAATGGATCAAGCAAATGGTGGGTGGGAGCAACCTACAAAAGCATATGACTATAGGCAAGTTCCCAAGAGGGCTGAGCATTTATACATTGCCAACGCTTGCCAATCACGACACATTCTAAATTGTCCTTGAATTTGATGGAATGGAATGTTCTAAAGGTATAGTTCAAATCCTCATCAAGTATTTGTAGGAAGAGCAAGAAAACATCCTGTGTTCTGATAGTATCCAATTGAGAGATGAGTGAGTAATTAAAGAAGTGCCATACCTGGGTATACAAATACGAGCTTCTATGTCCGAATTGATGGAAGTAAATTGGACTCTATTGATTGGTAATATCAAAAATTCTTTGGATAGATGGGGTCGGTTTAACTTTACAATAATAGGACGTTGTAATATTATTAAAATGAAGATTTTACCCAAAGTTCTTTATTTATTTCGCTCGCTACCTAGTTACAAATGCAAGGCTAAAAAATCTACAGTCAATTTGTGGGAAATGTATTTGGAACTCCGGAAAGCCTAGACGGGCAATGCGTTTTATGACGCTACCTCTTGAGAGAGGGGGTTTAGCAGTTCCGGATTTTTTTTTGTATTTTTATACATGTTTTTTGTTGAAAATGCGATTGGTACTTACAGGGGAAGGTGCCATTAGCAGGGCTAATTCACATACCATTTTTGAAATTCTTATGGGTCCTATCGCCAAGCAATATTTATTTAGTGAAGTGGATGGCACTTTTTTCAAGCGAACGCGATTTAAGGTTATGATTAGTGCCTATAAAGTGTGGAAACGAATGCGGATGCCAATAATACTAAGGAAAATTTCTTATTATACACCCTTTCAGGCAGTGAAGATTCTACCGGGTATATTTCAGAATAATATTGCTTTCGCTTGGATGAAAAAAGGTATTCAAATTTTAGGTGATGTCTACTCCACTGATGGGGTGTGTAAATCTTTTGATGATTTGGTCTCACAGTATGGTATCCCCAGAATGCAATTTTTTAAATATTTGCATATTAGGGATTTTTTGTATCGGACTAACTTTAATAGGAAACCCCATTCTCTAATAGAAAAGGTTAGACGACAACGCAGAATTGGAGAAATATATCAGCTATTATTGGCTGATCGTTTGCATGATTGGAAAAAGTACAATTCAAAATGGTCAAGGGACTTGGGAGACTCAGATATTAATGTTGAGAAGCTTATTGCAGTTTCTAGGGAAGTATTAGTGTCAGCAAATTTGAGGGCCCAATTTTTCAAGTCCCTTTTTGATTTATATTATACCCCTGCACGTATGGCTAAATAGGGGCCTAAGTTTGATGGCAAGTGTTGCCGCTGTGGAAAGGATAGTGCTGATAGTGTACATATCTTTTTTAAATGTGATAAACTGTTGAGATTTATAATTGACATAGAAAAATTTCTGCCTCTGGTTATGAACGTAAGTCTGACTATCACACCAGCGATGATGGTAATCGGGATGGGGCCGGAGAGTAACAGGGATAATCCACTTTATGTTCACAGACAACTTATTTTTTTTTCCATGACTGTTGCACACTTATGCATTGCTATCGAATGGCTCCAGAAAGATCCACCTGTGTTTGAACTGTGGCGTGCGAAAATGTATAATTTTTGTAAAATAGAATGGAGTTTGTTTGCTGTTAAAGTGGCTAAGAAACGTAAGATTGGCTTAAGTATTTGGGGTGCATTTAGGGATTATTTTGAAGATTGAGTCATCCATGGATTTATTTATTTATTTAAGGAATTTACCTTGTTATGAATGTATTTCTCTGAGTAAAAATGTATATTGTATTTTTGTATTACTCCTGCTGCTGTGAATTTATAAATAAATAATAAAAAAATAAAAAAATATTGAAAAATTTGAGTAGGAACTGTGTTGGCGCTCAATAGAGTATATGGGACTGATTCACAAAGGGCCTTCGCACTCGTGGCCCAGGGGTAGTGGGGAAGTCTCTGCACTTTGGGTAGAATCTCTCCAATGAGAATTTTCCCCGAGTGTGGAGACTCCCCCATGAATGTAGGGTCTCCTCCAGGAGTGTGTGTGGAAGCCCTTTGCGAATCAGGTCATGTGTGTTTCACAGGTATGAAGGCACTAAAGAAGCACAAGTGTAAGGAAGGAGGCAGCTTGTGGTTTAGTGTGCATGCTCAGGGGAAGAGACCCTAGAAGTACAGTGTGCACAGGGTAGAGAGTTGACAATTACAGCTGCCATGTGTATGCATGAGGATATGCCTATGACCTCACTGTGCATGCACAGGAGAAAATTCATATAGAAAAACGCTGGGGTACAATGTGCATGCAAAAGAAGGTCATGAGAATCTCATGTGCATACTTAAGGGAAACTAAATGAGTCCTTTGTGCATGCCTAAGTAGTCAAATAAACCTCAGTAGGCACGCACATGAGTCAGTCTGTGGTGTAGTGTGTGTGTATGTGTGTGTCTGTGTGTGTGTGCATGTGTGGGAGTGTGTCTGTGTGCATGTGTGTCTGTAGCGAGTTGGAGCACCTAGAAATGGTTTGAGTATGCACATGAGAGAGAGTAAAGCAAGAGGTGGATTCAGCAATCGAAATGGAGAGACATGCTGGAAATTTAGTGTGTGTGGGTGCGCTATTGCTTAGGTAATGTGCATGAAAGTGGCATTCAATGTGTGGCGTCAGGGACAGTTTTGAGCTCAAGAACCATGAGGTAGTGTTCCCCTAAAAACAAGATTCCAAACAGCATTTCAACATACCGTCATTTAAAAGATTGACTCAAAAAGAAAGTTTGAGATCATAAATTTGGAAAACTATAAAGGTCTATTAAAATTATAGTGCAATACAGAATTAATTCACTAATAATGCATAGAAATCAAGTGCTACAAAGGCTCGATGTTACAGGAATAATTCAACAATTAGCAAAATCAGAAAAAATAACTAAGGGGCCTATTAGGATGGCGGACGGACCTGCGTCCGTCTGCCACCCCAGAGTAGGAGGGACCGTCCGCAGGGGCAGCGGCGGCCCCTCCGTGCAGATTAGGATGTGACCGCCGCCCTGGCGGTCACATCCTGTATATTTAACATTGCAGCGGGTGCTGCTTGAAGCAGCAAACGCCGCAATGTTAAAAAACTATGTTTTCCTTCGCGTGCATGAAGCTGCAGGCACCGCGTGGTGCCTGCCGCTTTGTGCACGCAAAGGAAGGGGGGTACCATAGGTACCCCCAATGTGCACCCCCTCCCCCTTCACCCCTGGGGGCCCACATCGGCCCCTAAAGAAAAGTCTGTATGCCTTTCCATGGCAGAAATGCCGCCGTGGAAAGGCATAGGACCGCAGCCATCCTAATATGGCTAGCGGTGTCTGATAGACGCCACCAGCCATGTTAGAGCCTTCCAGCCGCGGTCGGAAGGCGACCACGGCGCAAAAGCGGCGGACGGAAAAAAGATCCCCCCAGCCATCCTAATCTGGCGGGGGGTCTTTTTTCCGTCCGCAGCGGTTAATCCGCATTAACCCGGCCGGCGGTGGCTTCCGCCGGCCCGGAGGATGCGGATTTACCGCAATCCTAATGAGCCCCCTAGTTTCAAATCTTCAACAAATCAATAGAAAATCGTACAGCATCCCTAGTAAGCTCCCAAAAGTCTCTGGTTCACACCCAAATCTAGGAGTTTGTATAGTCAATTTCAGGATAGAAAATGGTGGAAACGGCAAAGTTCAGAATCATAATTTTCACAATAACGCAATATTCTAAAAAATCAAATAACCCTACCAATTTAGCACTATCCCACTACTTATATATTGAATCACCCCCTTCTGACCTATTATCATCCAGATGTGTCAGAACAAACTGGTTACAAAAACAACAGAAAACAAATGTTAAGGAATGCAATACATTATGCTAGTGGGATGAGCCTTGGAAAGTACAAAAAGGCCTCCTCCAGCAGGTTCTTCGAGAACAATATGTCACATAAAATAAACAGTGCACATCCTGCTTCGTCTTGTGTCAAACTAGAAATATGAACACACAATGAACATCTTTGTACGTCAGCCATTTGGTAAAGATGAAGTTGAGATCTAACTGAGGCTTAGATTATCCTAAACCAGAAAAACTCACTAAAGGGCATCATAATGATTGTATTTATAATGCAATAGCTTCATATCACTACATGTATTAATATTAATTAATTTGAATGCACGTGCATACTTTTAATGTGGAATAACTTCCTCAAGATCCCCTCTCTGATGATTGCACCATCACTAAACCCCAATCTTCTTATAATTCAGTTTGTATCACATTCTGTCTCTTGCGTCTCAATTCCTCGAACATCTTAAGGTTGACATAAACCTGTGCTTTGACGTCTCCCAACTCAATTTGGTCATACTTACACACTATTGACTCCTTCTTCTTGCACCCACTATTTAGGCCCATTTGAAAAAGTGTAAATAAAGGGAATAGAACAATTTGACGAATTAGCATACTAATTATAAAGGTTAATATGGTGCGCGGCATACTATCTCCTACGCTTTCAAACCATTCACCTGCCTTTTTAAAACCCTTTCCAATCATGTCAAACCAGGAACAAACTAGTTCATACAAACCATACTACTCATACATAAGCATTAATAAGCTTACTTTTATCAGGAATAAAGGTACAGGACCAGACAGGCACAACCCTTCTTTGCAAGAATGATGTCTAATACAAGACAGGTTCTGCTTAGTCATAGCCATTAGCTACTGATTAATCATATTTAGTCCTCCTGCAGTATTAGAAGCAAGGCCAATTTTCACAACATTTATAGCTGTACCAATAGACTAAAAAATAGCATTCAACACATCTTGCACAATTTTTCGAAATACAAAAACCAACAGCATCATTAATTTCATTCACATGGTAAACCTGAGGGAATACCAAAGCAAGATAACATCTTCCAACCCAATTATGTGGCAGGTCAAAACAAGCAGTCTTATCACACACAAAATAGATCCCTCTAAATATTTGCTCTTCACCAACTAAAAATGAATTATCTACAACATAGCTCTTTTAGTACACTCTTTTTGCCTAATTTCGTTGAGTTTCCTGATGCACCGCACATCACTCTTTCTCTCTTTCTTTCTTTCCTGCCCAGTCTTGGATGCCCATTGGACTTTCCAAATTTTTCTTCAGCTAAAATTTGTTCTCTGATTTCACTAACGCCTTTCCAATTTCTCAGGATTTTCACCCTTCTTCCATTATATTCCTAAATAAATTACCTACTCTTTACATAAATGCTTATATTTAGTTATAGAAATATTCAAGTTAAGTTGTGCAATTATTTTCGAATACTTTGAATAAGTCACACATTTCCCAGAGTCTTCAGCTATAGGAAGTTCTTCAAGTGAAGCACTGGCATCCAGAAGATATGGTGACAAAAACTCCTGATTATGGAAAATATTGATAAAGCATTACATAACAAACTATGCGGGCCAAACAACTGGAAATATGTCAATCAATCAAGGTGTTTATTAAATGCGACTACTCACCCATAAGTGTCGCAAGGCGCTGGAAGGGTCTCCTGAAAAATCAGGTTTTGAGGTTTCTTGCGAAGATGGGGAGCAATGTTGTCTGTCTGAGGTGGAGCGGAAGGTGGTTCCAGGCTCTGGCCGCGAGGAAGAAGAAGGAGCGGCCGCCCAATCTGGGCCCTCATTTATGAGAAATGACGCATCGCTGCGTGAAAGCAGCGATGCGTCACTTCTCAGTGCGCACTCCTCAACATTCCTGATAGGTCATATTTAATGTATGACGCATCATGTCGCAAGGAGTTACAGATACATCAGTATTTCTGAGGTATCTGTATGGCGCAAAAGTGCGCATTGCTGGAGTGTGTCACAAAAGTGACGCAACTCCAGCAATGGGTCCATTCACATGGGGCAAGCCCCATGTGGTGGGGCAGAGGTCTGTGGTGGCCCCGGGGTGGATTGACTTATCATCTTCAGTGTGTCTTCGGTAGTGATGGCTGCCCAGTTGAAGATCGCTGGCTTTAGGGTGTCGGGGTGGTTGGTGAGGGGTCAGTGTGCTGGTTGTCTTTGTCGAAGTTGTAGACACATCAATGGTCAATCATGGGAGTTCGGTGGTGTGGCTGAAGGAGTTTCATGTAATGAAGAGGGGGTCGAGGGTGAGTCCTACTGAGTGTGTGGTTTCGGTCACAATCTGGGGGAGTCCAATGTTGCGGAGGTTGTCCAGGAGGGATGTGGTGCTGGGGTCCAGTTGGTTGTCGAGGTGGAAGTTGAGGTCTCCCAGTAGGGTGTAGTTGGTGGACGCAATGGCATGCCGGGAGATGATGTCCGTGATGAAGTTGGCAAAAAAGTGTGCAGTGTCCAGGGGGTTGGTAGAGGAGGATTCCTCTGAGGGTGGAGGTGGGGCTGGCCAGTATCGTGAAGTGAAGGTGTACCATCAGGTCTGTCGGCTCGTCAGGGAGTGTGCTCAGGCAGAGAGTGGATTTGTGGATGATGGCGATTCCTCCTCTCGGGTGGTTGGGGCGGTCCTTCCTGGAGTTCTTGAGGCCTTGGGGAATGGGGATGGCTATGTCCGGTCCCGAGGTGATGGTGGTCCATGTTTTGGTTAAGAATGCTACGTCCGGGGGTGGTCCTGTCGAGGAGGTCCCATATTTCGGTGGCGTGTCTGTGGAAGGATAGGACATTGTGGAGGATGCATTGCAGGGTCTTCGGATTGGTTGTGTTCTTGCGGGCGGGTTGCACTGGGTCTTGGTGGTGCTGCAGGTGTGCCAGCAGCGGTGACAGCTGAAGGGTCCGTGCGTGTTGGCTGGTGATGCTAGCTTGCAGTTTTTGTTGCGGCCTGGATTGAGTGCATGGAGTACCATTGGGTCATAGCATTGGCGTTGCAGAGATCCAGGGTTCCTGCCCCCGGTCACGGTTGGGTTGTAGTTGGGCCGCAGACGGGCAAAGACAGGCTTGCCTTTGGCGCGCCAGCGCACGGCCACGCTGCAGCCGCCATTAAGCAGGGGTGGGGGATTGCTGGACAGCTGTCAGGCAGGAGCGGGTCGGGAAGCTGGATTGGGCCGATCGTGCTGGTTGTGCTGGGGGGAGGGGCCACGGGGGCAGAGAGGGTAGAGAAAAGCGGGCGGAAAAAGGCAGAGGAGAAAGTCAAAAAGAGAGGTAAATGTGCAAATAAGGAAGCAAAAGTGCAAGCAGAGTGGAGGAAAGACACAGAGAACACACAGGAGAGTGAAAGGGGGGGATTGAGATGAGGGAAAAACGAGTGAAAAATGAGGAAAGACACAGAAAGAGAGTGAAAGGAGAAAATAGAAACAAGGGAAATAACGAGTGAAAAAGGAGAGAAAAAGAGGAGCGAGACAAAGGAGACAGATATCTACTGGACCACCGGGGATGAGGTGCAGGTAAAACCTGCAGCTGGAGGAGGGCCTCGAACACCAACACTCAAGATTGCAGGGGCTTGGGAGAAGGCCTCACTTAATGGTGCAGCTGCGAGGGAGAGAGAGTAATTTACCTGTCAGTCAGTCAGTGGTATTGCTCGCCTGTCCCTGCAGCGGCCGCCATTAAGTAGGGGTCAGGGAAGGCTGGACAGCTGGGAGTCGGAAGCGGGGAGGGCAGCTGTATTGGGCCAGTCGCAGGGGAGGGGCCGTGGGGGCAGCAGCAGCAGGGAATAACAGGTGGAAAAAAGCAAAGGAAATAGTCTAAAAGAGAGGGAAAAGTGCAAATAAGGCACCAAAAGTGCAAGCAGAGTGGGAGAGTGAAAGGGGGAGATTGAGATGAGGGTAAAAAACAAGGGAAAAACGGAGGAAAGCCACAGAAGGAGAGTGAAGGGGGCTTTGAAATGAGGGAAAAAACAAGTGAAACAGGAGGAAAGACACAGAAGGGGAGTGAAAGGGAGAGATAGAAACAAGGGAAAAAACAAGTGAAAAAGGAGGGAAACAGTTAAGAGAGAAAAAGGAGCCTCAGGTCTACTGGACCACCAGGGATGAGGCGCAGGTAAAATCTGCGGATGGGAGAGGGCCAGGAAACACCAACACTCAAGAGTGCAGGGGCTCGGGGGAAGGTCCCACTTAATGGTGGAGCTGGGAGGGAGAGAAATTTAATTTAATTGCGGGTTTCTAACGAGCTAGAACCGACTCCCGAAGGAGTATCTCTGTGCAATAGACCGCTGGGAAACCCGTCCTGGCTTTCCCTGTGAGATGGTCCCTACTGGGTATCTCCAAGGTGAAACCAGGCATCCCCGGCATATGGTGGGGGCTGTTGTGGAGATGAGGCAAGCTAATGCCCAGAGTTGCCGAGTATGATCCCTGGTTAGAGTAGGCACCGAGGTGAGAATTAACGAGTCTGCTGACCCTGGTCCACAACCCTGCCGCGTCGGGAATTGAACCCTGGTCCCGGGCCGTCCTCTGCTCCCGGGTCTGCCGCCTCTAACCAATGAGCCACACCACTCCACAATTTCACTGACAATGAGTCAGTGGTCTTGTTCGCCTGTCCCGGCAGAGGCCAGTCAGTGATTGTTTTGGCAAGGGCAGATTGAGCTAATAAAAGGCACTAATTCTGGACTCCTGTTTACCTGCCTCACAATTCCTGGTGTACGCAACAATAATCCGGGCATGCATACGTTGTGGCAAGCAGGATTGACCGAATTTCTGACTCATGAAGTTTTCATTAAGTGAAGTACTGGCATCCAGAAGATATGGTGACAAAAGCTCCTGCTTATGGAAAATATTGACAAAACATTACATGACAAACTATGTGGGACACACAACTGAAAATATTTTTCATCTTCTTATGCTGAGAATAGTTCAAGTTCAAGTTCCAAAATTTGTGTAGCGCACTACTCACCCAGAGGGTCTCAAGGCGCTTGAGGGAGGGAGGTGTTTTACTTATTGAATATCCAAGTTTTTAGCTGCTTTCTGAAGGAGAGGTGGTTCTGTGTAAGGCAGAGGTGGGTGGGGAGAGAATTCCAGGTCTCGGCCGCTAAGTAGGAGAAGGATCTTCCCCCCATGGTGGATCGGTGGATGCGCGGAATTGCGGCGAGGGCTTGATTGGACGATCGTAGTTGTTGGGAGGGGGTGTATAAGGATAGACGCGTGTTGAGGCATTCAGGTCCTAGGTCGTAGAGGGCTTTGTGTGCGTGGGTGAGGAGACAGAACGTTATTCTCTTGTTGACAGGGAGCCAATGGAGGTCTTTCAGGTGGCCGGAAATGTGAGCTTGCCGAGGGATGTCCAATATGAGTCTGGCTGAGGCGTTTTGGAAGCGTTGGAGTTTTTTCTGTAGTTTAGCTGTGGTTCCGGCGTAAAGGGTGTTTCCATAATCCAGTCGGCTTGTGATCAGTGCGTGGGTGACCGTCTTTCTTGTTTCGGTGGGGATCCAACTGAAGATTTTTTTGCGCATTCGTAGGATGTTGAAGCAAGATGATGAGACGACGTTGACTTGTCTGGTCATTGAGAAGGAGGAGTCCAGGATGAAGCCCAGGTTACGTGCGTGGTCCGTAGGTTTGGGTGCGGTTCCGAGGGTCGGTGGCCACCATGAGTCGTCCCAGGCAGAGGGGGATGGCCCTAAGATGAGGACTTCTGTTTTGTCCGAGTTTAGTTTTAAACGGCTGTTCTTCATCCACTCGGCTACTTCTTTCATTCCTTCGTGTAAGTTGGTTTTGGCGGTGTTTGGGTCTTTGGTGAGGGAGAGGATCAGCTGGTTGTCATCTGCGTAGGAGATGATGTTGAGGTTGTGTTGGCGTGCGATGGAAGCGAGGGGACTCATGTAAACGTTGAAGAGGGTGGGACTGAGGGATGATCCTTTTGGTATGCCGCAGATGACTTCGGTGGCCTCTGATTTGAAAGGGGGGAGGCGGACTCTCTGGGTTCTTCCGGTGAGGAACGAGATGATCCAGTGCAATGCTTTTCCTTGTATTCCGACGTTGCTGAGGCGTTGTATGAGGGTGCTATGACAGACTGTGTCGAAGGCTGTGGAGAGGTCAAGTAAGAGGAGAGCAACTGTTTCTCCGTTGTCCAGTAGTGTTCGGATGTCGTCTGTTGCTGCGATGAGGGCGGTTTCGGTGCTGTGTTTGGCTCGGAAGCCGGACTGTGAAGGGTCGAGGGATTTGTTGGATTCGAGGAAGGCGGCGAGCTGACTGTTGACGGCTTTCTCGATGACTTTGGCAGGGAATGGGAGGAGCGAGATGGGGCGGTAGTTCTTAAGTTCGGTTGGGTCTGCCGTGGGTTTCTTCAGAAGGGCGCTGAGTTCGGCATGTTTCCAGTTTTCCGGGAAGGTAGCGGAGTTGAGGGAACAGTTAATGACAACGCGGAGATGGGGTGCGTTGATGGAGTCTGCTTTGTTGAAAATGTGGTGGGGACATGGGTTGGTTGGTGATCCTGAGTGGATGGAGTTCATCAGGCGGATGGTGTTTTCGGTGGTGATTGGGTTCCAGGCGCAAAGGTTGTTAGAGTGCGGTTTTGGTTTGGAGGTGGGTGGAGTGGACTGGTCTTCGGACTGGTTTTCAAAGCTGTTATGTATTTCGGCGATTTTGTTGTGGAAGAATGAGGATAGAGAGTCGCAGAGGTCTTGGGAGGGGGTGATGTTGTTAGTGCCGGCGGACTGGTTAGTGAATTCTTTGACGATGTTGAATAGTTCCTTGCTGTTTTGGGCATTGTTGTCAAGTCGATCCTTGAATGCTGATTTCTTGGTGGATGGGATCATTTGGTGGTGTTTGCGGGTGGCGTTCTTGAAGGTGGCTAGGTTGTCAGTGGTTGGGTTTTTTCTCCAGGTTTTCTCGAGATTACGACAGAACTTCTTGGATTTCTTAAGGTCATCGTTGAACCAGGGGGCTTTTTTGCTACCTTGCTTGATTAGATGGTTTTTCAAGGGCGCTGTGGGTGATCCATTGTGTGAGGTTGGTGGCTGCTTGGTTAGGGTCCGATGAATTGGCAGGGGGGTTTTGGTGAAGCGATGTGAAGAGCTGGTCGGTGGTGATTTTGTTCCAATTTCTTCGGGGAATAGGTTGTGGGGGGTTATGGGTCGTGGACTTTTTGTAGTTGAAGTGAACGCAGCTGTGGTCCGTCCAATGGAGAGGTGTGGTGTGATCGAAGGAGATGTGCTTGCTGGAGGTGAAGATAGGGTCAAGCGTGTGTCCGGCAGAGTGGGTGGGGGTGTCAACGAGTTGTTTGAGTCCGAGATTGGCCAGGTTGTCCAGAAGGGTGGTGGTGTTGTTGTAATTTTTCTTTTCCTGGTGGAAGTTGAGGTCTCCCAGTAGAATGTAGTTCTCGGATGGGAGGGCATGTGGGCTGATGAAGTCAGCGATGTCTTCGCTGAATTGTGTGCGGGGTCCTGGGGGTCTGTAGATGAGGGTGCCTCTGAGTGTGATTTTGGGGTCAGTGTGAATCTGGAAGTGAAGGTGTTTGGCGGTAGTGAGGTTATCGTCGGAACTGGTCATGATGCGGATGGTGTTCTTATGGACAATGGCGATGCCTCCTCCTGTTTGGTTGGTGCGATCTTTTCGGATGATCTTGCAGGTGTCCGGGATGGCTATGGCGATGTCGGGTGCTGATGAGGCGTTCATCCATGTTTCTGTAAGGAAGGCGACGTCCGGCGATGTAGTGTCGAGTAGGTTCCAGAGTTCGATGGAGTGTCTGTGGACCAAGCGGGTGTTGAGCAGGATGCACTTCAGTTGGCTAGTGTCGGAGCTCTGTTTGGAGTTTGTGGATTTGGTATGGGTCCTGATGCAGTCGAACTTGCAGGAGTGGCAGGTGAAGGGTCCATGGGTGTGTCCTGGGGTGGCTTGGTAGCAGCTTGGTGGTCGGCCGGGGTTGAGGGCTGAGAGGGTAGCGGCGTCGTATGTTATGCGGGCGGAATGGGATTTGCGGGGAGCAGGGGGTCTGGCACTGGGCGCGGTCCAGGCGCGGACAGGCGTAGACGGGCTTACCTTTGGCGCACCTTCTTCACGCATGGGGCGGACCGCTGCGCGTGGACGCTGCGCGCGGAGGCATCTGTCATATGTGGATAGTGGAAGGGGAGGGGCGAGGGAGGAGCAGCTGGGAGGCGGGAGCGGGGTGGAGATCCGGGCAGGGAGGCACAACAACAACAACAAAATGGCAGCAAGCCAAAAGCGAAACAGGATTGGGGCACAATCGGAATTAACGCGATGCAAATGGCAGTGACACCGGCACAATCAGGCACAAATGAAATCTACAGGCAGCACAGCACAATTGAAAATATCGTTAAAGCGCACCTTGGCAATCTAGCGCTACGATATAATTGAGATAAGCAATTAATAAACAATCAGGCAATCTAGCGCTACAATATAATAGTTATATTCAATCAGGCAGTAGCAGTTGTGGGAGCAAGGCGAGGTAGCAGACAGCAGTCTGGCGGTATAGCGCTACGATACCAGGCGGCAGGCAGAGCAGGGAGCAGCGTGAGGAGCGACCGCTTCTGATGGGATCAGGACGGTCACAGCGCTACCACGAGAGAGCGGAGCTTACAGTATCAGTGGGAGGGAGGAGCAGCTGGGAGGCGGGAGCGGGGTGGAGATCCGGGCAGGGAGGCACAACAACAACAACAAAATGGCAGCAAGCCAAAAGCGAAACAGGGTTGGGGCACAATCGGAATTAACGCGATGCAAATGGCAGTGGCACCGGCACAATCAAGCACAAATGAAATCTACAGGCAGCACAGCACAATTGAAAATATCGTTAAAGCGCACCTTGGCAATCTAGCGCTACGATATAATTGAGATAAGCAATTAATAAACAATCAGGCAATCTAGCGCTATGATATAATAGTTATAATCAATCAGGCAATAGCAGTTGTGGGAGCAAGGCGAGGTAGCAGACAGCAGTCTGGCGGTATAGAACTACGATACCAGGCGGCAGGCAGAGCAGGGAGCAGCGTGAGGAGCGACCGCTTTTGATGGGATCAGTATGGAAGATTTGTACTCACATAATAATCTCTATCATTGCTTATTTTAACACACTCTCCTAGCTGATTTGAATAATTGTTATCCTTGTAATTACCTAATGATCTTGCCCCATGTTTTATTCTTTTGTGTTCTATTTCATTATGTAAGGTAGTTAATTTACTCTGTAAAGGAGAACCATAACCAAACAGAGAAGTTAAGCATAATATCAAACCAACTAGAATTATTATCCTTCTCAATGGACTAAGCATTTTACAGCATCTGCTGTATGCCATCTTCTTCTGAGGAAAAAAATAAGAGGTATGAAAAAGGTACAACAGTTCAAGAGGTACAAAAGCTGGAATCAA
The DNA here is from genome assembly GCF_964263255.1 of Lissotriton vulgaris. Taxonomy (NCBI): domain Eukaryota; kingdom Metazoa; phylum Chordata; class Amphibia; order Caudata; family Salamandridae; genus Lissotriton; species Lissotriton vulgaris. The sequence goes on along the minus strand of NC_141694.1, from coordinate 628,792,041 downwards.
CCTCTTTTTTCAGTTAATTAAATAAGTTATAGTGTTCAGGAGACCCTATTATTTTCATCTGGATGCATATGGTATAAAAACAAAAATCAACTCTTTAAAGTTCACGATCTCGGGTCAAAGTTAATCAAGACTGTTCAAGGTAGTCTTTCTTCTTCTCGTTTGTCTTGAAAGGTGAACAGGCAACAATTTGTTCTATCATAAATTTCCATGTCTGACTCTTCATTTAGAGAGACTGAGGTTAGGTAAGTCCACTCAGTTAATATGTACTTTCAATATTGCACTCTCAACAATCTTTCGGCTGCAGATGATTCACTTTCACTGTTCTCAGAATCAACTTTGGTTGTCTCCGGTTCTTCTCTAGTTGATTATACCACCTGAAACTTACAATACAACCATTTACTTATTCTCATGAATACAGACCATGTGTCTCCTTGATGTGCATTCTCAACTTCTGTCTCTTCACTTGGGACTACTGCTGAATCTTCGCCACGCACAGCTGGACTTGTGCTGTCATCAACATCAGTAACCTGTGAACAGCTTTACCCTTGGAATTATCAGCTTTCTTTTTTTTATAAGTTGATGTCTCTGTCTCTATTTTTTCTTGTTGCTCAGACATTTGCAATGTCTCTTCTTGATTTTCAACTTGGTAACTTTCAATCAGGTGACTTCACCTTGAATTCCAACTCACCAGGATCTTTTTCTTACCCATCTGAATCCTTGAAACAAACTAAAGCTTGAAACTGTGAATCATTGTTTTTTGTCACCACTTCTTCATCCGCTGTCTTAATTTGCTCTGTGTGAGCTGCATGAATGCTCAGAGAAATACCTGCCTACTTCACAGCAATGTTAGTCACAAGTAATATTTGATAAGGCCCTTTCCTCCATGGTTCTAAGCAGTTCTTGCAGACATGTTGCTTTACGAGAACCCAATCTCCCTGTTGCAGTGTGTTGCACTAGATGTCTTTTGTTGATGGTGTTGCCAAATTCACCTGATGAAAGACAGATCAGCCAGACGTTTACAGTAATCCAATATAATGTAATTACTTATTGATGCAACAGTGCTGCTGAAGGAATACACGGAATCTGCATAACAATGCCAATGAGAATTTCATGGCGAGAGATTCCAGTCTTTTTGTTTTGAGTACTTTAATGCTCATCAAAATAAGATGGAGATAAGCTTGGACCTAATGATTCCATAATTTTTTTCAACTAGACCTGATACTTCTGATCTGTAACTGCAATGGAACATTTGATCAGTTTGTAATCCTGTACACAGTAGTTTTAGACCCTCCTTCTTAAATGGATTCATTTGTCTGTCTCAATAGCAGTAGGCATGCTGAATCTCTGTACTAATTCCCATGAGAAACGTTTAGTTACAGTCATGCTGTCACTTCTCCTGGTTGGATAGACTTTCCCCATTTGAAAACAAGCAAACTATATGTTACACCTGTCAGCCTTAGGTTGGTTTTCTCCCTAAATTTTTCCTTTCTTCACCATTCTTTCTGACCTAATGTTTGCAGCCTTAGGACTCTGAACACTTTACCGTACTAGCCAGTGCTAACGCGCATGTGCTCTCCCCTTTATACATGGAAATATTGGCTTATATACAATTGGTATGTTTAATTTTCTCATAAGACTCTAATAAACTGGCAAAATAGTTACCCAAGGTCTGTAAATTAAATGTTGCTAATGGGACTATAACACTGATTGGGTCACCCACTTAAGTAGCCCTTTAAACATGTCTAAGGCCTGCCATTGCGGTTTTGAACTCCTATTTTCACCTGGCACAAAAAAGTTTGCAAGGCCCACATCTTCCTTTTAAATACACATAAGTTGCCCCAGGAAAGACCCTAGACAGAGGGCAGGGTACAATGTATTTGATAAGTAGGACATGTATGTTTAAGTTTTACATGTCCTGGTAGTTAATACCTCTTAAATTAACCCGTTCCGTGCTCCTGTCATCCAACGGCCGATGCGAACACTACCTTCTGGGTGCTGCGCACGACTGTTGGTCGACGCGACCCCACCCACTCCATAGAACGCCAGCACCGCGACGGAATGTCCGTCGCAGTAAACGGGTTAATGTTTCACTACTGCAAGGACTACATCTCTCATACAATAAAATTGGACTTGCCTTGTTACTTTTTATAAACGTAATTTTCAATTGGGAAGGGATCCCTAGTTCATGTTTGGTGTCTCTGGAATCCAAATTTAAAATCCTAACTTATGGTGGAGTCAGATTTTAAATTTCAGCTCTGGGAATACCACTTTTCGAAAGTTAACATGTTCTTGCCTTAGCCATTTGGTGCTTTCACAGTGTCTCTGGTCATGTGACTGTGTGTAGGTGGCAGTTGGGTTTTGTGTACACAAATGGGTGCTTAGATGTGACTGGATGGACCATCACTGGCAGGATGAGAGAGAGGAGCTGTGCAAGTATTCACTTACACCTGACAGGGCTGTGCCCTCTTACCACACGAGGGACTGCATACCCTTTGTAGTTAGTCTAGAGCCAGGCAGGGAAGTCAGGGCATCTCTGCACTTCAAAGGCCTGCCTAAAGAATCTTCTCCCCATTTCAAAGGAACAACAGGGTTAAAATACTGGACCTCAGACACCAAATCTTCAGTACACTTCTGGACCTGTAGATACTCTGCCCAAAAGGACTACAGTGCTGCTGAAGGACTGACACTCTGCTGGACTGCACTCTGCTGGACTCCTGCTTTGCTGTGCTGATCTGATGCCTACTGCCCTCTTGCCTCGGTAAAAGGACTGGACCTGCATCTCTTGATCTCAGAACCCAGAGTGACTCCAAGGGCTAGTTGGCTAGCCTCCTGATCTGAAGCCACAGGGAGATAATAGACTTTGCATCTGCACCTGAACTCTGCCATCTGTGAGTCTATCCTGACAAGTAGTGCCACCCTAGTCCTCAACCCTTGGAATTGCACTTATGGAGCTTGCCAGCTCTATGGATCTAGCAGAACCAACACATTCCCTCTACTGCATGGTGCAACAGTGAGCAGAAAGATACATATCCGCTGCTGTATTGATTGGACCTGTTGCAAGGACTTGCATCCCCACTGCGGCCCACATCGCCTTCGGAACTCTGCTGCATGAGGCATCCTCAGCACAGGCTCTTGCATCTCTTTTTGACTTCAGCCTTGACGATGTCAGACTACACATTGCAGCTGTGCATCTCTTCAGATCAAAGCGTCACCTGACTGCATGCCTTCAGCTGAACTTCGAATCAGAAACCCCTTTGACAGGTTCCTTGACGTCGACACAACAGGACCTCACAGCACAGCCTTGCCACATCTCAGAAATTATGCACTGCCTCGAGTGCAAGACGAATCTATGACGTGAATCCACACAAGGCGCTGCAACATATGATTTAAGTGTTTTTGTTCATCAGGCCTAACTGAAACCCTTCAGCTGGCCTACACTTCATCACGGTCACCTGAACGTGTAACTTTGTCCAGGTCTGGCCAGACTAGATATCCACAGTTGGTGCTTTAGGCCTTTTGATATTATTTTCCATAAAAAACAATACATTCCAATATCTCCGGTTGTCCTAATTGTACGTTTGTCATTTTGGTCTTATTTTATTTATTTAAAAGTACTCTATATCAAACTCTTTTGTTGGCTCCTTTTGTGGTGTTTTCTCACTGTGTTACTGTTTGAAGTGTTACACAAATACTTTACAGATTTACAGATTGCTTCTAAGTTAACCATGACTGTTCTGTGCCTGCTACCAGGGCTTTGAGCACAGGTTAACTTGGGGCTCGCTTGTGCCTTACCCTGACAAGGATTGTGGCTCCTGCTTAACCAGGCCTTATAGCACAGTCAACCAACAACTCAATTTCTTAAACTATCACTAGACTATGTCTGAGCCCATTCTAGAAAGGCATTGCCTGTATTGGATTAAAAAAAAAACTATTGTCAGTCAGTCAAAAAATACTTTATTTCGGCTTTGCAGCCTTAAAAGCACAATACATATTACATCCAATAATAAGTTGGATTTACTGTACAAGTTCAAAACAACCATTTCTTAGACAACAAGATATGTAAGTTCTTTAGCTTAACTTTGGCAGAGAAAGGATAAGTGCCTGACCCCCAAGATGATGGTGTGCAGTTTGTCAATAAGACCGAAATCACGTAATTGAGAATTATAAAACTTGTTTAAAAACAATATCACAACATTATCGCAAATAAATAGACTATTCAAATTACCTGCATCATCAATTTTTGTATCATTATCATTGTTCTGATTCTTCTCCCTGTTTTTGCTAATTTGATTTAATAGTTGGAGTTTCAAGACAACAGTATATTGCAACCTCATCAGCATACTGATTGCCCATGATGATCATGTCATCACCAGACACATGAGCAATGTACTTAACAACTGATATCTCTCTAGATGGTTACAAATGTGTTTTGCCTTGTGTATTGGGATACAGTGGGTGTCATGAAGCCTCTTTGTGACCATAATTGGCCAAAGTTCTGCACCATTATGAATCCATATTGGCTGTCTGTGTACATTGTCAGACTTAGTTTATTGGCTGGACAATGTGCTCTTGTTAGGGCAATCTACTCTGCTACATTCAATGAAATTACATCAGCCAAGTGTGATGCTTCATTAATTTCAGAACTCAAACAGACTGCTTAAGCTGCACCCGTTATTCCTTGATGTTTTCTCAGATAGGAACCATCCACAAACAAAGTCAGATCAGCCATTTGAAGAGGAATATCTTTGATATCTGGTCTTTGTTTGGTACACAACTTTGTTACATTGATGTAACCATGATCTGGATCTTTATATTCCTACTGTTTAGATTCAGTAACAACATTGCAGGATTTAAAGAATTGCATCATCTGATTTAAATATTTTTAGCTGCCAATATTGTTTGATCATACTTTCAAGACCACTGTTTGTCACTTGCTGAGTTTGTGTTTGAGTCTCAACTGAACGAGGGATTAACACAACAAGTACATGATCCATAAACATTTCTTCACCCTGCTCAATTGCCAGGAAAACAACGGGCAAGGGCTTCAGACAAACAGGAAGAGCTGTGGCTACTAGCTCTTATGTAGCAGAGAAGTAAGCGACAGTCTGCTTTACTGCACCATGCTTTAGAATTAGAACAGACAAAGTATACCCATCTATTTCATGACAGAAAAGTAAAGAATCTTTACTGTTATTAGGGATTCCTGTAGCTGTTTCACTGCAAAAAGCCTCTATGAGTTCAAGGGGGGCTTTCATGCCTTCATCATCAAAGAGCTGGATCCACTACATCGCTGGAGTAAGCCTAAGTGATAAAAGTACTCAATTTCTTCAATATTTAAGAGTAGATTTATTATGTGCAACCATCAACAGAAACAGCTTAGCAACTCACCAGATCACATTGGAATCCTATTAAACGTAGTATGATGTAATATACTCAACGTTCCTTAAAGGAGAAAGTAAATCATAACACATCCCCCTTACATAGTAATAAAACAAAAGAATTAGACTCCAAGGCTGAAAGTAAAAACAAAAACAACTAATTAAAACATAACATAATCTTTGAACTTATCTGGCATATGTCTAAACCTTTTAGGATTGTTCCTCAAGTCTGAATCAGAGGAAATGCCCATGGAATGACTTTTATGTACAGCACACTTTGTGGAACCATTTTTCAGTTCAGTACACTTGGCCAACTTGGACATGTTTCAAGTACAACCATTGTCTAAAGTAGCAACATTTTTCTTTATTGCGACAATGATAAACGGGCCAATGAAATTTGAATAACCTTTGTATCCATGCTTAGGTTTTTTAACTAAAACGCAATCACCCACATTCCACTTCCTCACTTTGACAGCCATCTTACTGTCATACCGTTGTTTATATCTCTGTTGATACCTAGATAACACCTCCTTCCTCCTCAAATCGCCTTCCAAATCACTCTCCACACTATTCCCTCTATCTTTTGTTGGAAGCCAAGCCGGATTGAGTTTAGAACTAGCTACTCTTCCCCTTAATGCTTCAAAAGGAGACTTTTGCATAATAGCATTAGAAACAGTGTGATGTGCCCAACATGTTTCTCTCAGTACACCACTAAACAAAACTTTAGACTCCAGAGCTTGTTGTGCACAACTTTTCACCACCCTATTCATCCTCTCTGTAAGACCATTGGCCTGGGGAGAATAAAGAGCTGTTTTCTGATGAAGAATTCCAAGATTTTTAAGAAAAACATCCATCTCATTAGAGGTAAATTGCACCCCGTTATCTGTAACTAAGTACTTAGGAACACCTTCTGAAACAAACACATCTTTAAGAAACTCAATTACAGACCTAGAATTGACCACCCCATACACTTTGAGACAACCCACTTTGAGGTATAGTCTACTAACAATATAACAAATCTTTCATACGAAGGCATCAATTCAAAAGGACCTGCAATATCAAGTCCTTCCTTAGTCCAGACTGCAGATGGAATTTCCACTGGAGACAGAGGAGAATGACACATTGTGCAAGACTTGTCATTAACAGCACACAAATGACAATCTTTCACTATCGACTCAACCATTCGGTCCATTCCGGGCCACCAGTATCTCTCTCTAACACGCGCTTTGGTGAGGCTCCTTCCCAAGTGACCCTCATGAGCCAAATTGACAATCCTTTCCCTCAAATCACCAGGTGGAACTATCCTGTCACCTCTCATCAAATTGCTTTGCCAAAAAGACAGTTCATCTTTCACAGTCCAGTACAACTTCAAATTGCTATCAAGTACTTCATAATTAGGCCAACCAGTTGTTATGACACTCTTAAGAGAATGAAAAATGCTGTAACTCTCAACACACTTCAACCATTCTTCCCTAGATATTGACGACTCAATTACCCAATTCACACTCTCACTAACATCCAAAATATGTTCACCATCTATGGGTAAACGTGACAAGCAATCAGCAGGCTTATTATTCTGCCCCAAAATATATTGTACCACAAAGTTATATTCTTGTAACCCCTCATTCTACCTTTTCAACCTGGGGGTCATGTGATCATTTTGGTGACATGAAAATATTTGCACAAGGGGACGATGGTCAGACTTTAAAACAAATGGAATTCCCCACAATTAAAACTTAAAATGATAAATAGCCCAAAATACTCCCAACGCTTCTCTTTCAATATAAGAATAATTCTTCTCTGCCTCCCTAAGAGCCCTTGAAGCAAAAGCCACACCAACTTCCTTCCCATTCACCATTTGGGAGAGTACAGCTCCAAGACCTTTGAGACTGGCATCGGTTGTCATCGGTTAATATCCTAAGCATGGATACAAAGGTTCTTCAAATTTCATTGGCTCGTTTATCCTGTCACCTCTCATCAAATTGCCTTGCCAAAAAGTCAGTTCATCTTTCACAGTCCAGTACAACTTCAAATTGCTATCAAGTACTTCATAATTAGGCCAACCAGTTGGTATGACACTCTTAAGAGAATGAAAAATGCAACCACTCTCCACACTATTCCTGTAAGTAAAGGCTTTGCAATCAGGGAACATTTTAGAATCCTTTGACAATAGTAGCCAACCATTTCTAAGAATAATCCTGACTTCCACCTGGGTATTAGGAGGATTCATTTTCGGAATTGCAGGTAGTCATTCATTGGATAGTTTTCATGCTCTCTCTTCAGTAATGTGGCTAGGTAAATCACTTCTTACCTTAAAGTGTTGTATCTTTGCATGTGAAACCTTATGTCTATTGTCAGCAAAAGGGTGCTAGAGTGCAATCGTATCCAACTTGCTCTCTTCCTTTGTCTTTGACCCTATCAGAAGGTCATCTATGTACTGCACTAGAACTGAGTTACAGGGCAGTTGCAGACTTTCCAAATCGTACTTTTGAATCTAGCTAACAATTGTATGGTTTTTTGTATATCCCTCTGAGATTCGACGCCAAACAAGATGTTAATTGTGGAATTGAAATGCAAAAAGATCGTGGCTAGCCTTGTGATGAGGAATAGAGAGACATGCTTTGCATAGGTCAATGTTTATATACAATTTTGCATGTGCAGGAATCTGAAACAAGACTACAGCAGGATTTAGTACCATTGGACAACATGGGGCTAAAATGATATTTGCTTTTCGAAGCACATTGACTACTTTCCATTGTCAGCACAATTTTTAAATGCCCATCAACAGTTGAGTTCCATTCCAAACACCTCTTTAAAGATACCCTTCTCAATCGCATTTTCTAGGACACACTTCATTACTTTTCCCCAGATTTTTGTGAAAGCTTTTACTGTCTAGTTCTAGGGTACATTGATTGTGCTTTAATCATACTGGGTTGCAATTGCATCACCAGCCATGCCAAATTGATCACATAATTAATTAGCAAAGCAAGTCTCTGCTAAGTAAATTGACGGGACTCAAATCACAAAATATGAATTAGTGAATATTCTCCATAGACCTTATTTTCATTATGACATTTGCTGAAATCTGTTTAGTAATCTGTTAATTACTTATTTCTACAACTTGGACCTCTTTTCCTGAGAGAAGTAGGTTTGTGATCTCCAAGGAACGAACTATGGAGAGGGTAGCACTTATATCGATTAGAAATGATATGGGGTGGCCATTTACCTTACCATGTACATATGGGTCACTCTAGTCTATCTTTCACACTGAACCCACCATTGAGTCTTCCTCCCTGCTCAGGCACTTTCATTGCCAATTTACTGAATTTGGCGAAAACTGGGGAAAAGTATTGCTCAGAATAAATGGATGAAGCCTGGGTTCTATGCCATTTTGTTATCATGTCTTGCTGAAACACTGGATCTACAGGCATATTCATATGGAATTGACCGTGCTTTTACACATTTTGCATATAAGTCTGTTAGACTGGGACCATAAAGTGTGTCTGTAACTGATTTGCATTCCGGTACATCTGGGGAGCAAACCATTTTGTGTTCTGTCTTTATTCGCAATTCCAGTGACCCATTTTCCAACAGAAATGACAAGCAGTGTACTTCTTTAGCAAATTGACATTCACATTCATTCCAAAATTGTTCACAACTCCTACCTTTGACTTGTACCAACACAATAACTCTTTATTACCACTCCTTTCATCCCAAAATATGAATTTTCCTTCACATCAGAACTTGCAGGCTGTACAAAATCTGCATCCAAATTCATCATCTGATTTTTACCACTTCTCTGAATCTGTTTTGGCAATGCAATCATCAACATTTCCTGGGTTTGACTACTATATTCTAATCCGATGGCAAGAGTGAAGGTAAACGGAGCGGTGTCCCGATCACTGACCCTGCATAAAGGCACCAGACCGGGCTGCCCTCTCTCCGCTATGCTCTTTGCCTTAGCGTTGTAGACCTTAGCAACATGGGTCTGAGGTGACCTCCTCAGACTCGTGGGAAGTGAAGGATAGGAGGAGAAAATATATTTATATATTGACAATAAATTCTTATACATCACAAGCCCAAAATTATCAATAGGCTGCACCCACCATATCTTCTATTTCTTTGGGGGATATTCAGGATACCAAATAAACTGGGATAAATCCCAGATCCATGTTCTAGCCGGGCCCGTTCTGGTCGTACCATCCAGCGCATGAGTACTACTGGTCAAAGATAAGTTGAAATACTTAGGAATAATAATTTCAAGGACAGGCACAGAATTCCTAGAAGATAAATTAAGTCCCCAATTGGATAGGCTTTTACGGGGCAACACACAATGGAGGCAACTCATGTTGTCTCTAATTGGGGGGGGGGGGTAACTTTTTTCAAAATGATGGCATTGCCATGATTGTTGTTTGGCTTGCAAAACATGACATGTATGGTGCCACCGGAATTCTTTTGGAAAGTAGACAGTGAAATAAGATTGCTCTTATGGGAAGGGGGATGCCAGAGAATATCATTACACATACTCCGGAAGGGAGTGTTTCAGGGGGGGTTGGCGAACCCAGACATAAGGAAATACTACTGGGCATCACAATTAGTCACTCTCAGTGATTGGGTATTCATGGATTGAGATGAACCTGCCTATAGGGAGGAACCTCTGTTAATGGGGATGAGGGGATACCCAGCGGCACTGTACTCTAAACGGGTGGAAATGCAGCTGCCGGTGCACACACAACAGGTGATTCGATTAGGGAGTGAGACAACAACATTCTTGGGTTGGAATGGAAAACTAACAGAGAAAACCCCATTGTGGGATAGCAACCACCTACGGGAGATTGGGGGTCTACAGGGCTTTCTCAAATTCGGAATATTGGGGATAGTGAGTTTGGGGGACGTGTGGAGAGGGCAAAGGATGATTGAGTTTCACAACTTACAACAGGAATGCCTGATTCTAAAAACTATAGATATATTCAATTGAAACATGCACTGCGATGCCATGTACTAGGAGGTGGCAATAAGGGGGAGATTAAGTTTCATACAATTATGCATATTACATAGATCCTATACATCTAGAGCACTCATGTGCTAAATGAACTACGGTGACACTGACGTATGTACATGGGGTTGTGGGACAAGGGGCACCTTCTACCACACACTATGGGACTGCCTCCATATACTGGAAAGAAATAACTCAAATAACGGAGGAGGTAGTGGGACAAGAAGTCCCTATGGAGGCCATATGGCATATACTATGTGTAACATGAGAAGAACGATGGCCCAAATATGTAACACTTTGGCTTAAGACAGCAGACACTGTAGCCAAAAGGAATATAGCAAGAGCATCGGTAAAGAACCAACCACCTACAGTGATTCAGTGGTGTGAAGATCTGGATTGGTGCTGTGTAGCTGAAAAAGTGGTGTTTCAGAGCAGAGGTTGCCCTAAGAAATGGATACAATGTGGGGTTGCTGGACGAAGTACAGGGGAAATTAAAGCCTACATGAAACACTATTTGAAATGCACGAAGTGTTCTTTACTCAAGTCAAGAAACGAAGGAGCACTGTGGATGACATTGAACACTTTACTGTAATACCGTATTATCAATATTTATTTATAAAGTTTTATATAGCGCGAAAATGATCCCGAAGTATATCAGAGCACTTTACAATGAATGGATGGTTGTCACTGTGGCGCACAGAGCAGGCTGGGGATCTCTGACGTTGCTGGAGCTTAGCGTTGGAGATTGTTGCTGGTGGTCACTGCAGGGCCAAGAGTCTGGTTCACTGGAACTTCGCAATGGCAGCCGTGGGTAGCAAGGTATCAGCACAAACAGGCCCTTTGCAGTCGCAAAGAGCCCTAACCTTCAGGATTTCTTGTTTTCTGGGAGGGGAGATCAACCGATGCCACATCAAGGGCCAGAATCCGAGGGGTACTTCTTGGAGATCAGGAACTCCCCCTTGCAGAGCCAGCAATATAATGAGAGTGAGTATCTAATCAATACTGCCAGAATCTCACACTATGCTGGATATGTGAGCTAAGTTCTGAACACAAAACCAAATCAAAAGCTGATGCAACTCCACTGAATGTCTTCTCTTGACAGTTCTTTAACTCCACTGTATTTTAATAAATTTGCATAACCCTCTCATAATATGTATGCACTGACTCTTGAGGCTATTTTTGCCCAATTCATCTCTTTCTCCAGAACCTTCTCTTTAAGTGATCCATCACTGCTTTGTATTTCTCCATAACTATGGCAGCCAGAGCATTGCTAGCCTTAACTCTGTCGGCAATGCAACAGCCAGTTTGCATTCTGTCCACAAATTCATAAGAATGACAACCTTAAACAGTGTATTCAAATCAACCCAAACCCTTTTGAAATAACCAGCAGTCTGATAACCTTTGTGTACCATTTGTCCGGAACATCCCTCAATTTTAGAACATTTGTCATAAAAGCATAGAGATTACCCCTGGACTAAGAAAAATGCACATAATTCCCTCCATGCACTTTTTACAAAAGAAACTCTCATGATCAGTTCTGTTTCAAGCTCACTAATGGCCACACTCACTTTTTTTCCTGTATCAATCATCTTCTTTTTAGAGCTAGTTTTCTTCTTCAACTTGCTCTTATATTTCATCAAGTCCCTGCAGCCTTTCTTTCTTGATGTAGCCTCACCAAGTAAGTAGAACCATGTTTTCTATTTCTGCCTCACTCAAATCATTCTGTAGTTCTTATGAAAGCTTTTAGTTTTGTATAAGCCAATATGAAATTCTTCTGCTAAATCTTCAAGCATGGATGTACGATGTTACGATGCCTGATTTTACCACTCGTACCTTTACAACGCGTTTTTTACAATGCAAGTCATTACCACGACTTGCGTTGGAGGGGTGCAGACTTAGGAATTTTTTAACTTACTATTCCAACACCAGCCTACATACAGTAGGGAAGGTGTTGGATAGTAAATTAAATTATTCCTTGTCCTGTAGCGCCCTCCAGCGCAAGTCGTGGTTACGACTTGCGTTGTAAAAGACGCGTTGTAAGGGTACTTTCTCCAGAACCTTCTCTTTAAGTGATCCATCACTGCTTTGTATTTCTCCATAACTATGGCAGCCAGAGCATTGCTAGCCTTAACTCTGTCGGCAATGCAACAGCCAGTTTGCATTCTGTCCACAAATTCATAAGAATGACAACCTTAAACAGTGTATTCAAATCAACCCAAACCCTTTTGAAATCCCCAGCAGTCTGATAACCTTTGTGTACCATTTGTCCGGAACATCCCTCAATTTTAGAACATTTGTCATAAAAGCATAGAGATTACCCCTGGACTAAGAAAAATGCACATAATTCCCTCCATGCACTTTTTACAAAAGAAACTCTCATGATCAGTTCTGTTTCAAGCTCACTAATGGCCACACTCACTTTTTTTCCTGTATCAATCATCTTCTTTTTAGAGCTAGTTTTCTTCTTCAACTTGCTCTTATATTTCATCAAGTCCCTGCAGCCTTTCTTTCTTGATGTAGCCTCACCAAGTAAGTAGAACCATGTTTTCTATTTCTGCCTCACTCAAATCATTCTGTAGTTCTTATGAAAGCTTTTAGTTTTGTATAAGCCAATATGAAATTCTTCTGCTAAATCTTCAAGCATGGATGTACGATGTTACGATGCCTGATTTTACCACTCGTACCTTTACAACGCGTTTTTTACAATGCAAGTCATTACCACGACTTGCATTGGAGGGGTGCAGACTTAGGAATTTTTTAACTTACTATTCCAACACCAGCCTACATACAGTAGGGAAGGTGTTGGATAGTAAATTAAATTATTCCTTGTCCTGTAGCGCCCTCCAGCGCAAGTCGTGGTTACGACTTGCGTTGTAAAAGACGCGTTGTAAGGGTACTGCAGAGTAAAATTTGCGTCGTAAAGGATGTTCCCCTTCAAGCATATCTTGTCCTTCATTTGCTTCCCTCACTACATCTCTGACTAAATTCAGATGATTGAGGAATTTAGTATCCTTCTTGTGTCAATTGTACCTCAAAAAGTTTCCCAAACTCAATTTTCTAATTAACAATATTAATTTCTGTCTTCTCGGGTGGTGTAGTAGCAAGAGCGTTCATTTATAGAAACCACAGTATTTACAACTGTGGTTAAACAGGTAAGGTGACAATGTACTCACAGGTGAAACACTTGCAATACTCCATGCTATCATGTTTTGCTACTCATAGCTAGTTTTCCCACAACCATATCAAGTACTAGCTGTCGCTGTGTCTGTGCACAATTTGTGTAAGGAGGCGGTCTAGAAGCTAACAGATTATTTAGAAAATGATCCTCGTCATCTGAGTAAATTTCCTCATCCCTTGTTTGCTTTTGCTTTTTAGAACCGTCAATTTTATTTTAAATGCTACTTTTGCCTAATTCATTAACGATCACAGGAAATACTCGCACACTTTGCATTGTATCTTTCGTCCATACCATTTTCTGAATGCCTCACATTGATTCTAACCACTGACTTGTATTAATAACCTGTATTCCCATATTATTTCTTTTCTTTTCCATGGCCACTCAATTCCAATAATTTAATGCTTCAAATCATGCAGGTCTAATTTTTGGCTTTCTTTCACAAATTTCCTTTTTCAGGAATTGAAAATTCTAGTCTTAACAAACCCCTTCAAAGGAAATTGCCTGTCATTGTCACAAGAAGTGAACTCACGTCAGTCTTTTAACCACACATATATATAAATCCCAAAGTCTGTCATCATTTAAAATACAAGAGAACCTTCAGGAGAAATCCTCTTATCTTCAATAACAGAAGTATTATGAGCTTTAGGCTTTCTCTATACAGCACCCTGTTACAGGACAAGACACGAGACCACTTAATGGTTGCTTAAGCAGAGTACGTTTATTTATAACAAATGTCACCAGGTATTCCCTTATGTATGTGTCCCCGGTTCTCTCTCCATATCTTTTCCTCACTTCTTGCTCCTCGTCATCTCTTCAGCTGTTTGGGTGTCTGTTGTATCTTCTTTACTTCAATGGTCCTCTTTTATACAGATAAACCCTCGGGGAAATAAGAAAGGAGAGGCAATTAGCTTCCTGGTCAAACAAACAAGTACTGACTCCTTCAACAATACACCGGGACGTGTGATCAAAAGACAGACAGTGGTTCCTTAAGATCCACTGAGGAAAACCCAGATGAAGACGGGGACAAGGTAAAGTGAGGAAACTTAAAGTAATAGAAACCAAGACACCAAGACAGGCGGTATTTCCTTGGACTCCCGAACCAACACACTTCCCTCAATCCGTGTTCTATTTGCTTAGCAGGCTATACAACAAAATCAGAAAATAAAAAAGGGGGAAGCGTGAGCAAACCTCTAAATCCCCAAAAAGGAGTCCTACTCCAAGACCCCTAAAGTGTCCTTTATAGCCCTGTGAGATATGCATGGGTGAGAAACCAACTGCTCACATAGCAGCCAGTCATCCGGTTCACTTGCTTGAGGCCGTGGCTTTGGCCATGGCTGCCTCGTCCAGGTGGCCTTCCCCAAGTATGGTTGGTACCATTGCCCCAATCTCTCTGTCCTCGAAACCGGTCTGGGTCTTGTTCTCCAAACTCGGGTCTGCCCTTGGAACTCGTTGCTCCAGCATCAGCATTTCCCCTCCTCCTCAGACGCTGGCTGACCCCATCTCCTTTCCTGGGGCTTTCTGATGTACCTCCTGGGCCAGAAACGGCCATGGGTCCCGCCCTGTTGAGAACATCAAACACTCCTTTACGGCACCTCCAAGGCACCCTTAGTCCTCCTCCAGGGACGCTCTGTCACGCACCCATTATTCTCAATCAAACTCTTCTCAAAACTCACAAAATAAACATACGAACAATCAACCAAATCCAGTGAGGCTATGGCAAGGGTCAACCAATCATAACACAATCTACAGTGACAATCAACCAATGACAGCATAACTTGTGATGACTTCTCACCAATCCCAGCATGACTCAGTCACCCAATTTCAATTGACTTCTGTGTGGATTTCTATCCAGCGGTAGTCCACCCCTGGTTAGCGTGTTTAATCCAGAGCAGCAAAGAATAAATACCAATCTGTTTAACAGGTATAAGATTCTTATTAATACAGAAAACAAGATTACAATTTCTATGTCTGTGCAGGACGCATCACAGAACACATTACCCTCCAGACAAGTTTCAAGACTTGGAAAACAAATCTGATGACCTTAATCAACAATGAACATAAAAATCGAAGAGCTTCCTGGATGCATATATAATTCACTTCATCAAAACACCAAGTCAAACACAACGACGATTCCCTAACTCACATATATATGACAAAAACATCAAAATCTGAGTAATTAGACAACTCAATAAACAACAAATTAACAATGCATAGCCAAAAATATCACAGTATAATTTTTGAATTAACACCACAAATCTGCACTCTCATACTGCAAATCCCATAATGCACCAGCAGTGTGCCTAAACTTCTCTCAATCATTTATAGTTCATTCCACCATACTAATACTCGCAATCCTTTGCTTGGGAAAGGTGGGTATTTGGGGTCCCTGTGTGGATGGCAGTTTCATAGTCAAGTGTGGAGAGGACCAGAGATTGTACTACCATCATGAAATCATCAGAGGGAATGAAAGGTTTAATGTTTTTGAGGTGCTTTAGTGCTTAAAAAGCACTTTTGGCAGAGTTGTTGATGTTATCCTTCATTGAAATGTTTTTGCTCCGGGTGAAGCCTAAGGATTTTGCTGATTTGGAAGGAGTGAGAGAACAATTTAGTGCATTCAGGTCGTTGAGCAAGTCATGGATTGGTGAATGGTTACTTTTGGGGAGAACAGTATTACTTCTGTTTTATTAGGGTTTAACTTTAGGTGGTTTGAGTTAAACCAAGATTGTATCTTGCTCAGTGTGGTGTTCAGATGTAGTATGTCACTGGGTGACTTGATTTTGTAATAGAGTTAGGTGTCGACGGCATATAGGTGATATTTGATCCCTGCTTGCTTCAGGATGGTAGTAAGGGGTTCCATCAAGAGATTGAAAAGGGAAGGGGAGAGAATTGAACCCTGGGGCACTCCAAGTGAAATAGGTGTTGGTTTATAGGCAAGAGTTGATTTTGATTTGTTGCGGTCGGTGTTGTAGATAAGATGTGAACCATTTCAGAACTCTGCCTTTGATACCAGAGCGGATTTCCAGTAATTTCAGAAAGGATTGGTGATTTATGGTATCAAAAGCAGCTGATAAGTCGAGAAGGATAAGTAGGCATGTGTCTCCTTCATCCAGGTATCTACTGATGTCATCTGAATTGTTGAGCATGGCAGTTTCTGTGCTACAGCCTTTCCTGAACCCTGATTGGAAAAGTCATAAAGGTTGAATTTCCCTATATGAAGGTTAAGTTGTTGTAAGATGCATTTTTCCAAAGTTTTGGCGAGGAACTGGAGGTTGGAAATAGGTACAAGGATGTTGGGATCATTTGGGTCTGATCTTGGATTTTTGAGTATGGGTGTGATTTGTCCTAGTTAGAGGGAATCCAGTACACATCCCGAGGCGAGAGATGTATTGATGATTTTTGTCCAAAAAGGGGCAATGATGTGGTGGAGATTTTGTACTATTGTGGAAGGGAGGGGATCATTTGTTTGTGAAGTGGGCTTTAGTTTTGCAATTATATTGAAAACTTCAATTTCGGTCATTGTTTTTCAATTGGGTGTTCAGATGGTTGTTGTTAGTTCCTTCTGTGGCAATTAGGTCGTTGATATGTTCAGGTGTAGGAATTGCCATGGGGGGGGTGAACCAGTGTCGGTGGTTAGGAGGGAAGGAAGGTTGGAGATTTGAAGGAAGGATTGCTCGATTTATGCGATTTTGTCAGTGAAGAAGCTGGCAATTCTTCACATCGTTCGTTAGTGGAGATTATTTTGTGTGGGAAAGGAGGAGTGGTTTGTCATTTAACAATGTTAAAGAATGTTAAAGAGTTCCCTGGGCCTGTTCCTTGCATGGCCAAGTTGGCTGTGGAAGAAGGAGGCTTTTTCTCTAAAAATGTGCTTCTTATATAACAGCCTTGCAGTTCTAAATAGTGGAAGGTGGATTGTCGAAGGGCTTTGTCTCCATGTTCTTTCTGCTTGTATAACTTGTCTCCTTTCATTATTCAGATCAGACTTAAACCAAGATTTTGATTTGGTTGATCTCCGTTGTTTTAATTTGAGCAGCGCTACTTGGTCTAGAACTGCTGTTTTGTATTGGTCAGTAAGGCCATTAACGGTATGAGTGGAACGGAGAAGCTGTAATTGTTCACAACTGCTGGGTTCCAGTTCTTTCATTGGTACTTGTTTCAGGTTTCTGGTCCACTGCTTAGGTTCCTTTGTTAGGTCTGTGTGTGGTCTGACATTGGTATCGATATTGAACAGTATGAGGTGGTGGTCCAACCAGTCGATGGGTAAGATGGAACTGAGATAGACCAGTTCATTTTTAGTGATAATAGCATCAAGGGTAGAGCCTTCGATGTGTGTTGGTTCATTGCACAGCTGATTTAGTTTGTTTATTTCAAGAAAGATCGTGAGGAGCCGAACTGTGGTGTATTCTGAGTTGTGAAACATACAACAAAGCAGACCAGGTCAAGCAGTGGTGTGTAACTGTACCAGTGACTGAAAGACAAATAGAATGCAAGTGTGCATCTGTGCCGATGGTGATAAATGGCAACTTATAGCTAGAAATAATCCCATCAGACCACCCTTCTTGGTGGAGTTTGCGTCATGTGGGAGTCGTTGATCATACCATAACACATATGGCCATGTAGTGCCACAGTGGAAATGGATGTCAGTGATCTAGCCATAGTGTATGCCATAAGGTGGACATACTAATGTGCAGTGCTCAAGTGATAATAGTGAAATAAAATTGACTACCTTAGTTCTGACAGAATGTACATAAATAAACCTTGGTGTCAAAAATTAAAAACGCCTGGTGAAAAAATCTACCCTATGGCGCTGTGCAGGACGGTCGACATGTTTCAGCCAATGGGAGGTTCTCCCGGCTTTCTTCAGGACCATTGATATAAGAAAGCTACTGCAACTGTAACCACAATCAATGTGTTGGGTAAGAAACTGATACTTATCTACCAGAAATCCATACGTTTTAGGCGTCCACTGGTGGGAGAAGACTGTCTTCTTCCTATCGACAAACAAAAAATGATTGTACAGCAGCACAGAATTACTCCTACATAACTACCTGAATACAGAGAGACCGCATACAGGAACACACCTGCGTGAATATGTTATATTCCGCATATATAAGAAAAAGCATAATAGCTAAATCGCCTAGAGGCATTTCCTCTAAGTGATACTCACCCAGCCTTGTGTGGGTGAAGGCCTCACCTCACCCGGCAACCGCTCGGGAGTAGGAGGCCCCGCTCTATGGTGTAGAAAAAGTACACAGTAAGTAAAAACTTTACGGTGCCTAAGCCAATCGCTCTACACACTGAACCAAACTAAACTGTAGTGCGTTCCCCTCTGCCAAGCCCAGGTCCCCACACACCAACTCCAGTGACATAGTAAAATCGCATATATTGCGAGATGTCTCATGTGGCGAGACTCAATATAGACCCTGTGAAGTGTCTAAATATAACAATTTCCGTTCCAGTTATATAAATGCTACATCCCAAACATATGCTCAAATGGTAGGGAAAGTTTGGAAGTGGTCCAATGGTGACTTAAATGGACTGCCCAAAAGCTTCTGAGGTGAAGTGGGATATGGATCAAACAAGTTCCCTGAGACTGCCCAACCATATAGTGGGCTGTGACCATACAGACTCCATTAAGTCTAACATTGCTTAGGGCAGTTGTCTAGTCTGAAAATATCAGGAAGTCAGAGCATTCAGACACTCACCTGTCCGTCGGTGCCCCAGTATGTGAGCCAAGCGGAAGAGGAGGTATCGAGCAGAACGCCCCGAGCGTTTTAAATAACTTCCCGGCATTAGCGTGTACCACGAAGAAAAACGAAGAAAAACGCGATAGGAGACACTGCTCCCTCGCGCATGCGCAGGCGGTAGTCAGGCGTCGATCCCTAATACTCGCTAGTACCAACATTGCGTTGCGCAATGTAAAAGAGAGGGAAAAAATACATCTTCAACTAAAAGTAGATGCAACTGTAAACCCCCTAGGAGAGGGCTGACCCGCGTTATTAATCAATGATATGCACAGCGCCGGGGAGCATGACCAATGCGGGAGACACTGTTCTCTCGAGCATGCGCCCGGCTACTGTGTGCACTCAGCCCCCAGTCTGTTTGAAAATGCTGAAAAAGTGCAGTGTATGGATTTCTGGTAGATAAGTATCAGTTTCTTACCCAACACATTGATTGTGGTTACAGTTGCAGTAGCTTTCTTATATCAATGGTCCTGAAGAAAGCCGGGAGAACCTCCCATTGGCTGAAACATGTCGACCGTCCTGCACAGCGCCATAGGGTAGATTTTTTCACCAGGCGTTTTTAATTTTTGACACCAAGGTTTATTTATGTACATTCTGTCAGAACTAAGGTAGTCAATTTTATTTCACTATTATCACTTGAGCACTGCACATTAGTATGTCCACCTTATGGCATACACTATGGCTAGATCACTGACATCCATTTCCACTGTGGCACTACATGGCCATATGTGTTATGGTATGATCAACGACTCCCACATGACGCAAACTCCACCAAGAAGGGTGGTCTGATGGGATTATTTCTAGCTATAAGTTGCCATTTATCACCATCGGCACAGATGCACACTTGCATTCTATTTGTCTTTCAGTCACTGGTACAGTTACACACCACTGCTTGACCTGGTCTGCTTTGTTGTATGTTTCATAGTTTGAATAGGGGTGTTAGCAGACAGGTCGGTAAATATGCCCCTTGACCCTCCACACACATTTTTGTTTTTGTTGTATTGAGAGCAACTTTTTAGTTGCGGGTCCATTAAATATAGGTGGAATCAATGGTTATTCGCACCTTGTTAGCTCCCCTAACTTGATTGTGTGTGTACTCCTTTTCTGCCCGGCCCTTCTCCTCCGCATCCCTCTCCAATTGACATTTGTAGACTATTTTTACATCTATTGCTTATTCCCATGACATTCAGCTTGTGAAAAGATAACCCTTTAGTCTAGTCGCCTTTGAATATTGAGTGAATATCTTTCAGACCGCTGATGTACTACATATAAACACATAAACATAGGCATAGTCTGGCCCTGCTCCTATATGAATATGTGTATTCATTTCCTACAGTATATTGACTGTTTGTTTGCATCAATAACATAATGATAATAATCTCTATGATTAGAGCACATATTATATGTAACATTTGCACCTGCTTTTGATACCTAGCATGCTAGCTCCCTGACACAATGGCAACTCTCCTATCGGGAGATATACACTGCGCTTTTTCAGCATTTTCAAACAGACTGGGGGCTGAGTGCACACAGTAGCCGGGCGCATGCTCGAGAGAACAGTGTCTCCCGCATTGGTCATGCTCCCCGGCGCTGTGCATATCATTGATTAATAACGCGGGTCAGCCCTCTCCTAGGGGGTTTACAGTTGCATCTACTTTTAGTTGAAGATGTATTTTTTCCCTCTCTTTTCCATTGCGCAACGCAATGTTGGTACTAGCGAGTATTAGGGATCGACGCCTGACTACCGCCTGCGCATGCGCGAGGGAGCAGTGTCTCCTATCGCGTTTTTCTTCGTTTTTCTTCGTGGTACACGCTAATGCTGGGAAGTTATTTAAAACGCTCGGGGCGTTCTGCTCGATACCTCCTCTTCCGCTTGGCTCACATACTGGGGCACCGACGGACAGGTGAGTGTCTGAATGCTCTGACTTCCTGATATTTTCAGACTAGACAACTGCCCTAAGCAATGTTAGACTTAATGGAGTCTGTATGGTCCCAGCCCACTATATGGTTGGGCAGTCTCAGGGAACTTGTTTGATCCATATCCCACTTCACCTCAGAAGCTTTTGGGCAGTCCATTTAAGTCACCATTGGACCACTTCCAAACTTTCCCTACCATTTGAGCATATGTTTGGGCTGTAGCATTTATATAACTGGAACGGAAATTGTTATATTTAGACACTTCACAGGGTCTATATTGAGTCTCGCCACATGAGACATCTCGCAATATATGCGATTTTACTATGTCACTGGAGTTGGTGTGTGGGGACCTGGGCTTGGCAGAGGGGAACGCACTACAGTTTAGTTTGGTTCAGTGTGTAGAGCGATTGGCTTAGGCACCGTAAAGTTTTTACTTACTGTGTACTTTTTCTACACCATAGAGCGGGGCCTCCTACTCCCGAGCGGTTGCCGGGTGAGGTGAGGCCTTCACCCACACAAGGCTGGGTGAGTATCACTTAGAGGAAATGCCTCTAGGCGATTTAGCTATTATGCTTTTTCTTATATATGCGGAATATAACATATTCACGCAGGTGTGTTCCTGTATGCGGTCTCTCTGTATTCAGGTAGTTATGTAGGAGTAATTCTGTGCTGCTGTACAATCATTTTTTGTTTGTCGATAGGAAGAAGACAGTCTTCTCCCACCAGTGGACGCCTAAAACGTATGGATTTCTGGTAGATAAGTATCAGTTTCTTACCCAACACATTGATTGTGGTTACAGTTGCAGTAGCTTTCTTATATCAATGGTCCTGAAGAAAGCCGGGAGAACCTCCCATTGGCTGAAACATGTAGACCGTCCTGCACAGCGCCATAGGGTAGATTTTTTCACCAGGCATTTTTAATTTTTGACACCAAGGTTTATTTATGTACATTCTGTCAGAACTAAGGTAGTCAATTTTATTTCACTATTATCACTTGAGCACTGCACATTAGTATGTCCACCTTATGGCATACACTATGGCTAGATCACTGACATCCATTTCCACTGTGGCACTACATGGCCATATGTGTTATGGTATGATCAACGACTCCCACATGACGCAAACTCCACCAAGAAGGGTGGTCTGATGGGATTATTTCTAGCTATAAGTTGCCATTTATCACCATCGGCACAGATGCACACTTGCATTCTATTTGTCTTTCAGTCACTGGTACAGTTACACACCACTGCTTGACCTGGTCTGCTTTGTTGTATGTTTCATAGTTTGAATAGGGGTGTTAGCAGACAGGTCGGTAAATATGCCCCTTGACCCTCCACACACATTTTTGTTTTTGTTGTATTGAGAGCAACTTTTTAGTTGCGGGTCCATTAAATATAGGTGGAATCAATGGTTATTCGCACCTTGTTAGCTCCCCTAACTTGATTGTGTGTGTACTCCTTTTCTGCCCGGCCCTTCTCCTCCGCATCCCTCTCCAATTGACATTTGTAGACTATTTTTACATCTATTGCTTATTCCCATGACATTCAGCTTGTGAAAAGATAACCCTTTAGTCTAGTCGCCTTTGAATATTGAGTGAATATCTTTCAGACCGCTGATGTACTACATATAAACACATAAACATAGGCATAGTCTGGCCCTGCTCCTATATGAATATGTGTATTCATTTCCTACAGTATATTGACTGTTTGTTTGCATCAATAACATAATGATAATAATCTCTATGATTAGAGCACATATTATATGTAACATTTGCACCTGCTTTTGATACCCAGCATGCTAGCTCCCTGACACAATGGCAACTCTCCTATCGGGAGATATACACTGCGCTTTTTCAGCATTTTCAAACAGACTGGGGGCTGAGTGCACACAGTAGCCGGGCGCATGCTCGAGAGAACAGTGTCTCCCGCATTGGTCATGCTCCCCGGCGCTGTGCATATCATTGATTAATAACGCGGGTCAGCCCTCTCCTAGGGGGTTTACAGTTGCATCTACTTTTAGTTGAAGATGTATTTTTTCCCTCTCTTTTCCATTGCGCAACGCAATGTTGGTACTAGCGAGTATTAGGGATCGACGCCTGACTACCGCCTGCGCATGCGCGAGGGAGCAGTGTCTCCTATCGCGTTTTTCTTCGTTTTTCTTCGTGGTACACGCTAATGCCGGGAAGTTATTTAAAACGCTCGGGCGTTCTGCTCGATACCTCCTCTTCCGCTTGGCTCACATACTGGGGCACCGACGGACAGGTGAGTGTCTGAATGCTCTGACTTCCTGATATTTTCAGACTAGACAACTGCCCTAAGCAATGTTAGACTTAATGGAGTCTGTATGGTCCCAGCCCACTATATGGTTGGGCAGTCTCAGGGAACTTGTTTGATCCATATCCCACTTCACCTCAGAAGCTTTTGGGCAGTCCATTTAAGTCACCATTGGACCACTTCCAAACTTTCCCTACCATTTGAGCATATGTTTGGGATGTAGCATTTATATAACTGGAACGGAAATTGTTATATTTAGACACTTCACAGGGTCTATATTGAGTCTCGCCACATGAGACATCTCGCAATATATGCGATTTTACTATGTCACTGGAGTTGGTGTGTGGGGACCTGGGCTTGGCAGAGGGGAACGCACTACAGTTTAGTTTGGTTCAGTGTGTAGAGCGATTGGCTTAGGCACCGTAAAGTTTTTACTTACTGTGTACTTTTTCTACACCATAGAGCGGGGCCTCCTACTCCCGAGCGGTTGCCGGGAGAGGTGAGGCCTTCACCCACACAAGGCTGGGTGAGTATCACTTAGAGGAAATGCCTCTAGGCGATTTAGCTATTATGCTTTTTCTTATATATGCGGAATATAACATATTCACGCAGGTGTGTTCCTGTATGCGGTCTCTCTGTATTCAGGTAGTTATGTAGGAGTAATTCTGTGCTGCTGTACAATCATTTTTTGTTTGTCGATAGGAAGAAGACAGTCTTCTCCCACCAGTGGACGCCTAAAACGTATGGATTTCTGGTAGATAAGTATCAGTTTCTTACCCAACACATTCATTGTGGTTACAGTTGCAGTAGCTTTCTTATATCAATGGTCCTGAAGAAAGCCGGGAGAACCTCCCATTGGCTGAAACATGTCGACCGTCCTGCACAGCGCCATAGGGTAGATTTTTTCACCAGGCGTTTTTAATTTTTGACACCAAGGTTTATTTATGTACATTCTGTCAGAACTAAGGTAGTCAATTTTATTTCACTATTATCACTTGAGCACTGCACATTAGTATGTCCACCTTATGGCATACACTATGGCTAGATCACTGACATCCATTTCCACTGTGGCACTACATGGCCATATGTGTTATGGTATGATCAACGACTCCCACATGACGCAAACTCCACCAAGAAGGGTGGTCTGATGGGATTATTTCTAGCTATAAGTTGCCATTTATCACCATCGGCACAGATGCACACTTGCATTCTATTTGTCTTTCAGTCACTGGTACAGTTACACACCACTGCTTGACCTGGTCTGCTTTGTTGTATGTTTCATAGTTTGAATAGGGGTGTTAGCAGACAGGTCGGTAAATATGCCCCTTGACCCTCCACACACATTTTTGTTTTTGTTGTATTCTGAGTTGTTCCAGTGAATGTTGAAGTCGCCTAGTTATGGAGAATCAAGTTAGAAAGTCAGATAACTCTTCAGAGAAGAAGGCAGGATCACCAGGGGGTGGTAGATGGTGTGAAGTTTGATAGGAGGGGAGCCCTTGCGTTTATGTTCAACACCAAGGTATTCAAAAGTTGATAGCTCTCTGCTCTTTAATTTTCTCTGAAGCAATGAGCCAGAAAACCTCAGTGAGTGGATAAGGGAGGCACGACTGCACGTAGTTAGCCAAGAGCATGCAACCATGCACTTACAGTGATCCATGTACATAGAGGCACAATTCACCCGGACCAGTACACACAGAGGAATGCATGCACATACAAATACACACCTTCAAGATGGTTAGGACCAGAGCCTGGCCTTAAGATGTAACTCTGGAGCCATATTGTATATAAATGTTCACAACGGTGATGTAATTAAAGATGCAATTGATGATGATACATGAAAATCTTATCAGTGATGCCATCAATGATGTGCTTCAATTTGTCATCAGTGATGTCATGAGTAGTATGTGCAGGGGGTGAGCAAATGTTAGTACTTTTTTTAGATTTTGCTTTGGAAACATACATTCAGCTACATGCTGATAGACTTCTGCACATGCCATTCAGTCGACCACAGTGAACTCTAGGAAGGGCCTGGCCTGCCCCCAGGCTCAGAAAACCCCTGCATCACAGTGCCCACTATACATGGTCTTCTGTGATAGGAAATGGTTCTGGCCAAAGGAAGGGTCTGGCTGCATCCAGGTTCAGCACAATCCTGTGCACCACTGTGCCCACATTGAACCATCTTGGAATGCTTGCCCCGGTTGTGCAAGCAGAGCCAGGTACTGTATCACCCTTGACCCACTGGAACCAATGTGCATAAGCATGGTTGAGTGGGTTCTGGGAGCAGGGCCTCCTCAGAGGCCAAGCTCCACTAACTACACCAATGTCACTCTCTCTGATGAGAACAACCTTAGGCCATGTGTAATGAGCACAGGGAACAACCCTCTGCCTTGCATGGTTTAGTTGTGTCCATGAGCTCTGGCTAGCTCAGTGCCAAGATTTACACCAGATGGCCAGGACCGCAAAGTCGGACAGGTCAATCTGACATAAATGTGATGGATAGCCTATTGACTGTAGTACAAGTGCCAAAGGATATAATGCACTTGTAATTATTGGGATGCGATAGTTTGTGGTAAAGCAACAGATCCACTGAACTCTAATCAGGCCCATATTCTGGGATCTCAGTTGTGCGCTGGTCCATCAAACACAACCAACATTTTTAGGAACTCACAGGTTTTTTTATCCATTCACCCTCATTAAATTTGCCAAAGTGGAGACTGAGTGCAGCTAGCGCAAGTTGAAGTTGTATGATTCAAAGAGACTGTGCCTTAACTCAAAGGTCTGTTACCAGAAATATGTGAGAAAAATGTAAGCTTCTCCTTACAGCACATTATTCACCTGTGAATTTTTGTGCGCATGCATGGCCTGATTCACAAAGGTACATATGTGTAGTAAAGTTACGATTACGGAGTCTGGACACTCTGAGTGAGATTGCTGATCTGCAGTTCTCAGTGTGGAGATTCCGCCCCTGGTGCAAAGAAGCAGCACTCATAGCTTTACTAAACGAAAATACCTTTGGGAATGAGGCCCACAGACATGAAAGAGGTGCCATTTAGTGTTATAGAACAGTGCTTCCAAATTCTTTAGAACCCCGGCTCACTTTTTAGTACAACAAATTCTTTGTGACCCACCAATCTGTAATGGACATGAGGTGGACATTTATTTAATATATAAACACAATCCTATCACACCAACCAGAATTATTAAACAAACAAGCTATTCAATATTTCAATACACAGCATTAATACACATTGAGTCGAAAATATGATTCATTTAATTTTTAGGCTTTCTCCGTATCGTAATGTTGACCGCATAATAAAATACTAAATGTCACACCATAACTTGGATATTTCCCCGAACACTCCTCAAATGACCAGAGATATACATGAAACAATGTTATCTCTCACTTGCTTTTTTATGCAATCATAACTAACTCATGTAAAAATAATGATCTTGAGATAATGTATCTCGCAATTCCAATATCTTCTATATTGTATGTTTTTTTCCCAGCCCTGACAAAGTCGTGGGTTCCTGCCCATTCGACGAAACATGTGTTGGCTGGACTTGGAGAAAGCCTAAAAATTAAATGAATCATATTTTCGACTCAATGTGTATTAATGCTGTGTATTGAAATATTGAATAACTTGTTTGTTTAATAATTCTGGTTGGTGTGATAGGATTGTGTTTATATACTTAAAATCTGCGGATTATTAGTGGGTAAGGATGACAACCCATACCTACGAGGGACTATTTGGAAATCCAATTTTCCCCACCTGAGCGTCATGCTCCACTTGGCAGAACCATAATCTCACCTTCTGCCAAAATCCGCTCACGGTACACTGGTGTGACACCTGAATAAACAGAACACTTCATTCACTTATCCCTTACACTTGTGCTACCCAATAATCTCACGTACCTGAGAAGAAGGCTCAACCTCAGAGCCAGGAGAAATGTATGCCCTATGATCCAGTTAAATAATTAGGACATACCGTGAGAGACGTATCTCACAGCAAGGCATAAAATCCTTCGTGAAATAAGTGACTTTCCCTGGCTAGACGCAGGACAATTAATTACTCCTTTGAGGGACAAACTGATAACATACCCCTAGGATACCCACAAAATCTTTCCTAGACCCCTAGTAGGACCCTGTTATTTATTTCATCACTGTGTATTGTTGATATATGAATTTATTAATTTCATCACTATGTATTGATTATTTGTTTCACGTTGATTTATTTTTAAGTCAGCAAGTTATTTGTTGTAAATATAAATGTGCTACTTGATATAAGGAGATAATCACAAATGATATGTTTACACCCAATGTGTACCTCTTTGAAAAATGCGTAAAAAAATGTGCTTAAAGTACTTAAGCGTTCATTGTCAATAAATAGGACATTGACAAAAAATAATTTGTGAGATCCATGGTGTCAGAGGCAAAGTACCCTTAATAATATGACAACCCATACCTAGGCACCCAACGACATAAACTAACATAGTGCTTCTGACAAAATTTGCCTATATAGTGTAAAAGCGCCATAACCACCTACAACTGTCATCGCTCCAATCTTCATAATTTAATTAATATATAAAGGATCATGTGGTAGCACATTTTTATTTGTCATTGAAATGGTCACTAAATTTGCACAGACACACAGTTCTATAGATAAAACCTAATTGCACACATGATAATGCCTGGAAATCTAGTTTCAGTGAATATTTATTATCTGTGCATCACTCAGTAAAGTGTCAATATTAGTTCTGATCCAACTAAAAGCTTTGTTTTCATCACACTTCAGAATTACAAAAAATGCGCCTCATTTTGCTTTCCTTACTGCTGAGTGTGTACAGTTAATTTCCAGGTATTTACTTGTCTTCGGTGTTAGGAAAATATGACATCCCCCAGCTTTCCGTTCACATGTGATCTACCCCTGCCGGATTGTCACAATATTCACTTTATTTTTCTTTCACTCACTGCAAAGTGAGAGGAGTTTGTAAACACCAGTCTTGGAGTTAAACAAAAGGCAGGAGAAGAAATAGCCTTGTATTTGGCCTCTGACTTTGAAGCACAGCAAATGTGATACAATAAATATAGAATTAAAACACATCTTTATTTATTGCCTGGACATTTGCGACCTATCAAAAATCGACTGTGATGAGGAAACAATGCTATAGACAATTTTGATATATTCTTGTGATCTATAAGGATACGTATTTCTAATAGATTAGTGGAAATTCTGGAATATTATGCATTATTGTACCATACATAATCTACGTGTGACAGGCAAGGGTGAGGTTTACTAACATTTTGTGTCCTGGTTGTCCAACCTTAGTTGGGCATCCTTGATAAAATGCTAGTAGATATTTACAGAGCCACGTAAGGGGCAATTCGCGCTGCCTTGCATGGCTTTGTAAAAAAAACGTAAAGCAATGCAGTAGCTTGTGCTGCATTGCATTAGATTTAATTTTAGGAGGCATTCCATGGGTGAAACATGGGCAATCCCATGTATCCACTGATGGATTTCACGCAATCCCAGATTTTCAAAGGTTTGTAAACCTGGGATTGCGAGAAATATCTACACCTTCCAGAGGATGGCGTAATGAGGATAAACCTCTTTTTGTCTCCTCGTTATTTCCTATATCTGTGCTGCAATCTGCAACACACATAGAAAGAGGAAACGACCTCAAGAGATTGTTCTTGTACAGGAAGGGATGTACAATTCTCCTTGTAATGCAGCACTCTTGTACTGTGGTGCAAGTGTACCTATGCTGTTGCTAGGCGGCCCAAAGTGCGCTAGTGCAATGAGAAACAGAAGTGTGCCATATCTTAGCAGATATGGCACATTATGGCCGGGATGCCTGTCACCCCCTCCCAACACAATCCCAAAGGATGGGAAGACGGACGCAGTTCTGAACTTTTGGAAGGCGGGAAGGAGTTACCCTCCCGGCCGTATTTATTAAAATATGAAACAAAATTAAAACATTAAATTAACAGTTTCATATCATGTACAATTTTTCATTTATGACATTACGATGCGGACACGTTTATTGGCTAACCTTAACAAATCTCTAATACAAAGGTTCTCCTAGCCGAGTCTAAGCATCCTGGAAACGCATACTTTCTAAATAAAAATTGTACATCCTAACATTACGGGCCAGCGGCAAGGTCGTAACCGGTGTCAGATCCCTACTCCAGAAATCCCCGCCTCACTGTGTGAGGGGCGGGCGCACAGAGGACTGAACCTCTGTGCCAACTTCCAATTTCCCTTGTCTTAGCGGGGGCCCCTTATTTAACTCAATGCCATCTTAATGGTCGTCTGAGGACTCGTGTGAGGTGTCTGGAAGGTAGCGTGGACCCCCTTCCCACCCCACACTGTCTATCACATCCGCCGTCGCGGATGTCCTGGCCCCGGGAAATTCGTAGGAGGGGCATCCAGCCGCCTCCTCCCCTGGGAGGGGCCTATGACCGCCTTCCCTTAGGCGACCCCATAGTTAGTGGGTGCCGCCTCCCCGTGTGAGGGGCCAATGGCCACCTCCCCCCGGGCGCTCCCATCCGTAATGGGTGGCGCCCCCCCTCTAGGGACCTTGAAATTACTGCTCACCGATCATGACCTTACCGCCCGACCAAAAATAAATACGACGTTTTATACCTATTGAAGAAAGCAAATACACTTACATTGCAGTATTTTATCCTTTTAACTAAACATTCAACACATCTTTAAATTTAGACTGTGATACTCCGCTCCACTGGGGAAGAAAATGTCATGAAGCAAATCGTTTTATTGCAGTACAAACCTTGACATCTTTATTAACCACTAAATCAAGAATGGAAAGACATTATTAACGTAAATCAATTTTATTGCAGTACTAACGTTGCCATAAGGGGCTGGTGGGTGGGTCAAAATTGCTCCTTGTTCCGCCGAGTGCTCACGTGCAACGAGGGGGTGCAGCTTCCACGCACAGGAACAAGAGGATGCTTCTTTGGATTGTTGCTCCTTTTATTCCTCTTCGGGAGGGCGTGTACCCTCCTCCGGTAGGCCCACGGGGCGTGGCCAACGATGTAGGTGTCTAGGACAACCCTTCTTGGGCGGGAAAAGGCGCGCCCCGGCTACGCCGCTTCGGGCATACCAGCCGAGACACGCCCCCGCCCAAAATGGTTTCCCGGGGGATCCGGGCCCCCTACCATACGTTCGGGGGGACCGAGTGGTCGCCCCTTTCCATATGGCCGGGATGCCTGTCATTTTAATGTTTCAATTTTTTTTCATATTTTAATAAATACGGCCGGGAGGGTAACTCCCTCCCGCCTTCCAAAAGTTCAGAACTTCGTCCGTCTTCCCATCCTTGGGGATTGTGTTGGGAGGGGGTGATAGGCATCCCGGCCATATAGCCCAATGATAGAAGTATGCAAAATGCTTAAGTGGTCCGTGCAGCAAATTAACACGACATCAGTTAGATTAAAAACAATTAAAATATCGACTAGTTTGACAAATGGACCCCATCTTCGAGATACATTAGATCCCCCCGAATACATCCATGCGGAATACAATGCAACTGTCCCAAGCGGAACAATCTACCAAGCTTGTTATTGACTTTCTTTACTGAATGATTCACAGCTGATACAGAGAGGGCCCCCCGCCACACCTTCCTTGGAATCATGTGTGACCATGCTATTGAGCACCCCGAATTCGCTCGAGTAGTACTCGTCGCCCAAGTGACACCAAATCATTGCCTCTCAGGTGTACTATGATTACAGACGGCGGTGACCTTGTCCGCGCTAAGAGTCCCTCAACAAAACATTGAAATTGGTCAATACAGAGCCCGCCCCTTCCGTAGAAGGTCACCCTGTACCCGTATTCCCCAGCCGCGTGAATCATGTCACCTGCTTTGAATACGTCCCCGGCACGCCTCACGTATGAGTGGCCCACGACCCACACCACTTTCTCCTCAGTCGGTGATCTTTGACCGCTGGTCCCCAGGTGTCGGGTCGACTGTACAGTCCACCCCGCATAGTATGCTCGTGAAACTGTAAACCAAACAAAAGACAAGAGGCGTGAGTGCATGACATTGACTTTACAGCATGTGCAATCGCACATACCTCTTATAACAGTTCGAGGACCATCATCCCAATTGTTTCACCTTCTCCACACTCAGACCCCTGGCTGTAGCCTCTGTCGCAGCCCCTATCCTAAAGGAATGGGTCCCGAAATCGCCCGGGTCCAAGCCCGCTGCCGCGATTGACATTGCTAGCACCCGCTGAAACTGAAAACTAGTCAGTGGGGTGGCGTCGGTGTGTCTCAGCAAGCTTACCCCCCATGCCACCGTCCTTTGCGCTAAATATTCCTCAACGCATTTTACCGGGCACATGGGGGACCCTCACATGCGCTGGACAACAACACTGTCCCCCATAGCACCCTGATCGGTCTTGGACCTGGCTATTGTGACCACCATTGAATCACCCTTGATCAGAATGTGTTCCCGACACAGACCTCCCCCCACATCCTGCTTGTTTTTTGCCACCAGCTCGCTCACCCGCATAGCCCCAAGGAATGCTAATGCGAAAGCGGCCCGGAACAGCACTGCCTCGGATTGGGAGGAACATGTCGCGGGGAGTACCGACATCAGTAAGGACAACCTTTCTAACCCAATCGGGTGCCTCTCGTCTACTCTCGGACCCTTGAGGCGTTGCCACCCACGCAGTGCCTTCTTTACCAGAAAGGACGATGTGGGGTCCTTGATGCCATGCGCCTGTGCCATGAAAGCAATGGCGGCCCGGTGCCTATTGGCCGTTGCCGCTGATCGGCCTGCCTTGTGGAGTGCTAGTAAAAACTTTAGGACAGACTCCTCCTGCCCCCAATTATCCCCTCCTGCTGGACCCAAAAATGCACAATAGGAACGAAACGCTCCTTCGTATGCCTTCCTTGTTCTGGGGGCTAGGCTTGCTCCCACGAGGTCCTGTAATCCGGGGCACCGAGTAACCAGAGAGCTTCGGGAAATGGTGCCGCCATAAGGTCCGCGGAAGGTAGATAACCCCTGAAGGCCTGCATGTGGGAACGAGAGAGTGCATCAGCCGCATGGTTCAGTACGCCCGGCACGTGCCTCGCCCTAAACTGCACGTTCAGTCTCATGCAAAGCAGTACAATTTCCTTCAGTAATCTCAATATCCACTTGCAGCGTGCTGCCTGATTATTTATATATTCGACTACGGTCATGTTGTCAGACCAAAACACCACTGTGCGATCACGAAACTCATCCGGCCATGCCTTAAGAGCCACAAAAATGGGGAACAATTCAAGAAACCCAATGTTACCTGTGAGCCCACTGGTATGCCACCACGTTGGCCATGTCTGTGCCGACCAACGATTACCGAAGATGGCGCCAAATCCCACGCTCCCTGCCGAGTCGGTCCACAAACCCAGCTCGTCGGAGGATGCTGGTGACTTGCTCCACACCACTCGACCGTTGAAATCCGCCAGAAATGCCAACCATATGCGCATGTCCTGGCGAACCTCTGCAGACAGTCTCGTGCGATGGTGTCCTTCCTTGAGACCAACCATGGCTTGTGCAATAGAGCGGGAAAAGGGGCGGGCCATTGGTATCACTCTTAGGGCAAAGTTAAGCTGGCCAACTGTTTGTTGTAACTGATGGAGAGTAACTTTATCTTTGCTGATGCATAGTTCTAGGGAAGCCCTGAACTTCGCTACCTTCCCTACGGGCAAACGGAAACATCCCTCCACAGAATCGAGCTCTATTCCAAGAAACTCGAGTGAAGTAGATGGTCCAACCGTATTACCTGGCGCCAGTGGCACCCCGAACTCCTTCATGAGAGTGCAAAATTCCTGTAACGCCTGCGCACATTGTGTGTCGCCGGCTGCCCCTAGGAACAAAAAATCATCTTGGTAATGCATAACCTGGGTATTGCCAGTGGCTTTGGTGAACGCCCATTGCAGAAAACAACTGAATTTCTCAAAATAAGCACAAGAGATGGAGCAACCCATTGGCATACATCTATCCATGTAGTAGCGTCCCTGGAACACAAAACCTAACAGACGCTGATCCTGTGGGTGTACCGGGAGCAACCGGAACGCTGACTCAATATCCGATTTAGCCATCAGCGCTCCGGGCCCCAGGCGATTCAACATGGCGACAGCCTCATCGAAGGATGCGTACCGCACCGAACAAATTCCTGGATCAATCGCATCGTTTACCGAAAGACCCCTTGGAGCCGACAAGTTATGAATTAACCTAAACTCACCTGGGTCCTTCTTAGGGACTACTCCCAATGGTGAACAAACAAAATTAAGTACCGGCGGTTGCCCATATGGGCCTGCAACCCGGCCACGGGCAACCTCTTTTGCAATTTTACTCTCCACCACTGCCGTATTCTGCTGTACCGACAGCTGGTTCTTACACAGTGTTTCCCCCCGAAAATCCCCCGCGGGGATGTGGAAACCATACGAGAAGCCGTCCGCAACACCCCAGCGGAGACATGATCAGGGTATTCGTTCAGCCAGGGGATCATAGCCATGATATCTACGGGGGTAGGTAGCGGTACCCTATGGTCGACATCAGACCTGTTTGGCCCCCCCCTACCCCCTGTATCGCCATTCTTGGCTCTGCAAGAACTCTCAGGGTGCGAGGAGTGTCCGCACCCTGCACACTCATGCCTGAACTTACATGTCCCTTGTGGCCTCGAGCACTTGCCTCTGTTAAAGTTCCAACAAACCCCTTTCTTACCCCCGTTCCCACCACTCCTTGGTTGGTGGTCACCAGCGGTGCCTGCTCGAAAGGGCGCCACCGATTGATGGCGGGAGGGCGCCGACCCATTCCCGCCCAGCGAAGACGACTTTGTCGCGCCCGGCATGAGCTGCTTCTGCCAAGAGATGGAGTCGAGACAATCCCACGTCAGAGATGAATCGTGCTCCTTGGCCTTACGAAACCGACTATCGTAACCCAACCATTCATTGCCTTCATACGTTTCATAAAAATCCATTATACATGTCTGATAGCAGGCCAATTCGGTCAACACCTCGGGTCTACGTTCCCCCATGATCGCTGTAAACATCGCAAATGCCCTGGCCCAATTTGAGATTGTCTCGTCCACCCTGAATCCCGCCATTTTTGCACGCCATACATTCGGGTGCCACAAATCCTTCTGACTTTTAACATGCTCCACCTCGTGGTGGTCAGTCAAGAGAGAAAACATATTCACATATTTATCAGCCCAAATCAATTCCTTTGTGGCCAGCGGAATATGTTGGGCCACCTTTTCCCTCCTTGAGGGTAACGCTCCCTCCCTCGCCATTGGTAATGGCTGCTTACCCGAATCCGTAGCTGGTCCCGCTGTTTTTCCAACGCCAGCCGCCGGTTGTTCTGAGGGAACCTGTGGGGGGACAAGAGGGAGATTCGCCTTCGCGGCATCTCTCGATTGCCGCAACTGCTTCATTAGTAACCTGGCCTCTTCAGCCGTGTCTCCTGGTGCCGTAGCACCCTTAGTATTTCTGCCGAGCCATGCTGCTAACTGTGCGGCCAACTCCGGAGGCATATCCTCCTCGCTAGTCGGCGTAACTACAACCGGAATCGGTTGGCCTGCGTCCGGGATCGGAACCGGGGCCTCCACCGGACTAACCGGGCTTGCCGGGGGTGATTCGGGAACTGGGGCCTCCCCCCCCTGCCGCCCTATTCCTTGCCCTTTTACCTCTCCCAGCGGGGACTACTCCCGGCAATGCTGGTCCGATTACTTTCTTCGGTCTGCCCGTATTGTTCATTGCCGCCATTTGTTTTTTCATGTTCGCCATATCCTTCACCAACATGCGAAGCATCTGTTCGGTCCCAGCCTTCTTTCCGACCTTCTTGCCAGGCATTGTCGTCGGATATTTGATCCTTGTTGTTAACGAGGTCCTGGATCCGAAAATACGGAGTCGCTGAAAGAGAATCGCAAAAAATTACCAGTTCTCAAAATTGCTCCTTGTTCCGCCGAGTGCTCACGTGCAACGAGGGGGTGCAGCTTCCACGCACAGGAACAAGAGGATGCTTCTTTGGATTGTTGCTCCTTTTATTCCTCTTCGGGTGGGCGTGTACCCTCCTCCGGTACGCCCACGGGGCGTGGCCAACGATGTAGGTGTCTAGGACAACCCTTCTTGGGCGGGAAAAGGCGCGCCCCGGCTACGCCGCTTCGGGCATACCAGCCGAGACACGCCCCCCGCCCAAAATGGTTTCCCGGGGGGATCCGGGCACCCTACCATACGTTCGGGGGGACCGAGTGGTCGCCCCTTTCCATTCTGCTCTCTCCCTTTTACATAACACGGCACATCCGATTGCCTTGCTAATCTGCGCTGTTTGAAAGGTTAGTAAATCTGGCCCTTAGTCGCATTACCATTGCAAGCATTGTAAATATGATGAACAGGATTTTGCATAGTTCAGAAATATATGCAGTGTAGTTTTACATACTGCATAGTGTTGTTCATAGAGACTGGTTGTACATTCCTTATAATTGTATACTGCATAGAAATGAAGGTGCTAGCTTAAAAATCAACATCAGATGAGATATTTATCAGGTGCATCTTACTAAGGCAAAAAATAGCCAAACACTGTTATGAAACAGTATTCAAGGTTTAATGAGTTGCTGATCTCATTAATTTCTACATAATCATTATATGCCTCATACACCTCAATATCGGTAAATGAAGAGTATAATAACTGCTTATTGTAGGAGATTTCACAGATATGCTACATATGCTGATTGTTCTGCTTGCTGTGAAATGTTACTCCCTTTAGTACTACAGCTAATTTAGAAAATTAAGTCTATGTATATGTTGCTGAAAACCATTCCAATAGATGATTTCATCAGTGATGTTATCAAGGATGACATTAGAGATGTCATCAGTAATGTTATGAATGATGTAGTTTAACATGTCATTTGTGATGTAATATGTGAGGCCATTAGATGCTCATGGTGGAGGTGCCTGTTATACTTAGCTCACTGAACAATAACAGACTAATTTCAGTGTTGTTTAGGTTTCAAAGCAGTAATTTTAATTAATTTCAACACAAGAGGCTTCTTTTTTGCATGGAAATTATGGTTAGTACTCTTGAAAGCTGAAATGAGAATGTGATTTCTCAAATATTGACAGGATTTTCAAACTAGTCGATATTTTAATTGTTTTTAATCTAACTGATGTCGTGTTAATTTGCTGCACGGACCACTTAAGCATTTTGCATACTTCTATCATTGGGCTATATGGCCGGGATGCCTATCACCCCCTCCCAACACAATCCCCAAGGATGGGAAGACGGACGAAGTTCTGAACTTTTGGAAGGCGGGAGGGAGTTACCCTCCCGGCCGTATTTATTAAAATATGAAACAAAATTAAAACATTAAATTAACAGTTTCATATCATGTACAATTTTTCATTTATGACATTACGATGCAGACACGTTTATTGGCTAACCTTAACAAATCTCTAATACAAAGGTTCTCCTAGCTGAGTCTAAACATCCTGCAAATGCATACTTTCTAAAATAAAAATTGTACATCCTAACATTACGGGCCAACGGCAAGGTCGTAACCGGTGTCAGATCCCTACTGCAGAACTCCCCCCCCAAACGGTGTGAGGGGCGGGCGCACAGAGGACTGAACCTCTGTGCCAACTTCCAATTTCCCTTTTCTTAGCGGGGGCCCCTTATTTAACTCGACGCCATCTTAATGGTCGTCCGAGGACTCGTGTGAGGTGTCTGGAAGGTAGCGTGGACCCCCTTCCCACCCCACACTGTCTATCACATCCGCCGTCGCGGATGTCCTGGCCCCGGGAAATTCGTAGGAGGGGCATCCAGCCGCCTCCTCCCCTGGGAGGGGCCTATGACCGCCTTCCCTTAGGCGACCCCATAGTTAGTGGGTGCCGCTTCCCCGTGTGAGGGGCCAATGGCCGCCTCCCCCGGGCGCTCCCATCCGTAATGGGTGGCGCCCCCCCTCTAGGGACCTTGAAATTACTGCTCATTGATCATGACCTTACCGCCACAGGCCGGATAGTTGACCGGCTTTCCGGCCCCCCCACACTCCTACTAAAGGTCATGACTATACAAACCCCGTAACCATGCTATGAAGTGTCCTATGAGTAAGACATTCCCCTCCCGGCCGGGACAAATGAAC
The DNA here is from genome assembly GCF_964263255.1 of Lissotriton vulgaris. NCBI lineage: Eukaryota > Metazoa > Chordata > Amphibia > Caudata > Salamandridae > Lissotriton > Lissotriton vulgaris. The sequence continues at coordinate 628,754,418 of NC_141694.1, read as the reverse complement.
CCCGTCCTCGAGATACATATCATCCCCCCGGATACATCCATGCGGAATACAGTGCAACTGTCCTGAACGAAACAATCTACCCAGTTTGTTATTAACTTTCTTCACTGAATGATTCAAAGCTGACACAGAGAGGGCCCCCCGCCACACCTTCCTAGGAATCATGTGTGACCATGCTATCGTGCACCCCGGAATCCTCTTTGCCAGCCAGCTAACAGTGGATAGAACCCGCTCGAGTAGTACTCTCCGACCGAGCGCCACCAAGTCATTGCCCCCCAGATGCACTATGAGTATGAACGCCGGTGACCTTGTCCGCCCTAACAGTTCCTCGATAAAATACTGAAACCGGTCAATACAGAGCCCGCCCCTTCCATGGAAGGTCACCCTGTACCCGTATTCCCCAGCTGCGTGAATCATGTCACCTGCTTTGAATACGTCCGCGGCACGCCTCACGTATGAGTGGCCAACGACCCACACCACTCTTTCCTCAGCCGGTGATCTTTGACCGCTGGTTCCCAGGTGTCGGGTCAACTGCACAGTCCGCCCCGCCTCGCAAGCTCACGAAACTGTAAACCAAACAAAAGACAAGAAGCGTGAGTGCATGACATTAGCTTCACAACATGTGCAACCGCACATACTTTTTATAACAGTTCGAGGACCATCGTCCCAATCGTTTCACCGTTTCCACACTCTGACCCCTGGCTGTAGCTTCTGTAGCAGCCCCTATCCTGAAGGAATGGGTCCCAAAATCGCTCGGGTCCAAGCCCGCTGCCGCGATTGCTAACGTTAACACCCGCTGGAACTGAAACCTTGTCAGTGGGGTGGCGTCGGTGTGTCTCAGCAAGATTCCCCCCCATGCTGCCGCCCTTTGCACCAGGTATTCCTCAACACACTGCACCGGGCACATGGGGGACCCTTGCATGCGCTGGACCACAATACTGTCCCCCATCGCACTCTGGTCAGTTTTAGACCTGGCTATTGTGATTACCATTGAATCACCCTTGATCTGAACGTGTTCCCGACATACACCTCCCCCCACATCCTTCTTATTTCTTGCCACCAGCTCGCTCACCCGCATAGCTCCATGGAACGCTAATGCGAAAGCGGCCCGGAACAGAACTACTTCGGACTGGGAGGAACAGGTCACGGAGAGCACTGCCATCAACAGGGACAGTCTTTCTAAGCCAATCGGGCGCCTCTCGTCTACTTTATGATCCTCGAGGCGTTGCCACCCTCGTAATGCCTTCTTAACCAAAAAGGACGATGTAGGGTCCTTAATGCCGTAAGCCAGCGCCATGAATGCAATGGCGGCCCGGTGCATATTGGCCGTCGCTGCCGATCGGCCAGCTTTGTGAAGTGCTACTAAAAATTTCAGCACATATTCCTCCTCTCCCCACTTATCCCCTCCTGTCGGACCCAAAAATGCACAATAGGAACGAAACGCTCCTTCGTATGCCTTCCTTGTCCTGGCGGCTAAGCTGGCTCCCACAAGGTCCTGTAATCCGGGGCACCGAGTGACCAGAGAGTTTCGGGAAATGGTGCCGCCACTAGATCCGCAGAAGGTAGATAACCCCTGAAAGCCTGCATGTGGGAACGAGAGAGTGCATCAGCCGCCTGGTTTAGTACACCCGGCACATGCTTTGCCCTAAACTGAACGTTCAGTCTCATGCACAATAGTACAATTTCCTTCAGCAATCTCAGAATCAACTTGCAGCGTGCTGCCTGGTTATTTATGCATTCCACCACGGTCAGGTTATCGGACCAAAATACCACAGACCGATCACGGAAATCGTCCGGCCATGCCTTCAGGGCCACCAAAATGGGGAACAATTCGAGAAAACCAATGTTACCTGTTAGCCCACTGGTGTGCCACCACGTCGGCCATGTCTGCGCCGACCATTGATTACCAAAGATGGCGCCAAATCCCACGCTCCCTGCCGAGTCGGTCCACAAACCCAGCTCGTCCGAGGACGCTGGTGGCTTGCTCCATACCACTCGACCGTTGAAACCCGCCAGAATTGCCAGCCATATGCGCATATCCTGGCGAACTTCTGCAGACAGTCTTGTGCGGTGGTGTCCTTCCTTGAGACCGACCATGGCTTGTGCAATAGAGCGGGAAAAGGGGCGAGCCATTGGTATCACTCTGAGGGCGAAGTTAAGCTGGCCCACCGCTTTCTGCAACTGATGGAGCGTTACCTTCTCTTTGCTAATGCATAATTCTAGCGAGGCCCTAAATTTCATGACTTTGTCATTGGGCAAACGGAAGCATCCCTCCACTGAATCGAGCTCAATTCCAAGAAACTCGAGTGAAGTAGATGGCCCCACGGTTTTCCCCAGTGCCAATGGCACGCCGAATCGTTTCATGAGATTGCAAAATTCAAGTAAAGCCTGAGCACATTCCGTGTCCCCGGCTGGCCCCAAGAACAAGAAATCATCTAGATAATGCATAACCTGCGTATAGCCCGTAGCTCTGGTGAACGCCCATTGCAGAAAACAACTGAATTTCTCAAAATAAGCACAAGAGATGGAGCAACCCATTGGCATACATCTGTCCATGTAATAGCGTCCTTGAAACACAAAACCCAACAGACGCTGATCCTGAGGATGTACCGGGAGCAACCGGAACGCTGACTCAATATCCGATTTAGCCATCAGCGCTCCGGGCCCCAGGCGATTCAACATGGCGACGGCCTCATCAAAGGATGCGTACCGTACCAAACAGACTACTGGGTCAATGGCATCGTTTACCGAAAGACCCCTAGGAGCCGGCAAGTTATGAATTAACCTAAATTCACCTGGGTCCTTCTTGGGGACTACTCCCAGCGGTGAACAAATGAAATTAGGAACCGGCGGGTGCCTATATGGGCCGGCGACCCTGCCCCGGGCAACCTCCTTCGCAATCTTACCTTCCACCACCCTTGGGTGCTGCTAAACGGACAGTTGATTTCTGCACAGTGAGTCCCCCCGAAAATCCCCCACCGGGATGTGGAAACCATTCGAAAAACCGTCCCGTAACACCCCAGCGGAGACATGATCAGGGTATTTGTTTAGCCAGGGGATCATTGCCATGATATCTACGGGGGTAGGTAGTGGTACCCCTTGGCCGATATTAGACCTGTTTGGCACCTCCTCTACCCCCGGTATCCCCATTCTTGGCTCTGCACGAACTTTCCGGGTGTGAAGAATGTCCACAACCTGCACACTCATGCCTGAACTTACATGTCCCATGTGGCCTGGTGCACTTGCCTCTGTTAAAATTCCAGCAAACTCCTTTTCTACCCCCATTCCCACTACTCCTGGGTTGGTGATCCCCTGCGGGGTTTGCTCGAAAGGGCGCCGCCGATTGATGGCGGGAAGGCGCCGACCCATACTCACCAAGCGAGGACGACCTCGTCGTGCCCGGCAACAGCTGCTTCTGCCAAGTAACGGAGTCGAGACAGTCCCACGTCAGAGACGAATCATGCTCCTTGGCCTTACGAAACTTACTATCATAACCCCTCCATTGATCGCCCTCATATGTTTCGTAGAAATCCATTATACGTGTCTGATAACAGGCTAATTCAGTCATAATCTCTGGCTTACGTTCACCCATAATAGCAGTAAATATCCCAAAGGCCTTGGCCCAATTAGAGATCGTCTCATCCACCCTGAAGCCCGCCATTTTGGCGCGCCACACACTCGGATGCAACAAATCCTTCTGAGCCTTAACGTACTCAATCTCGTTATGATCCGTCAGGAGCGAAAACATATTTACATATTTATCAGCCCAAATCATCTCTTTCGTGGCCAGAGGAATATGCTGAACTACTTTCTCCCTCCTTGAGGGCAAAGACCCCCCGTTTGCCATTGGCAAAGGCTGCTTACCAGACTCCATAGCTGGTCCTGCTGATTTTCCGCCGCCAGCCGCTGGTTCTCCCGTGGGAATCTGTGAGGGGACAAGAGGAACATTTGCCTTCGCAGCATCTCGCGATTACCGCAACTGCTTCATTAATAACCTAGCCTCTTTGGCCGTGTCTCCGGGCGCTGCTGCACCCTCAGTATTCTTTCCGAGCCACGCGGCCAACTGGGCGGCCAACTCCGGAGGCATGTCCTCCTCGCTGGTGGGCGTAACTACAACCGGAATCGGCTGGCCTGCATCCGGGATCAGTACAGGTACCGGGGCCTCGACTGGACTAACTGGGCTTACCGGGGGTGACTCGGGAACTGGGGACTCCCCCCCTGCCGCCCTATTCCTAGCCCTTTTACCTCTCCCTGCAGGTACTACTCCCGGCAATGCTGGTCCGATAACCTTCTTCGGTCTGCCCGTATTATCCATTGCCGCCATTTTCTTTTTCATGTTCACCATGTCCTTCACCAGCATGCGGAGCATCGGCTCCATCCCAGCCTTCTTTCCGACCTTCTTGCCAGGCATCGTTGTCAGAGACTTGACTTTCGCTGCTTAGCTGCTCGACGAGGTCCTGGCTCCAGAGGTCCGCAGATACTGGGAGAGAAGGCTCCTGGAAGAGAAACACAAAAATTACAAGTTCTCAAAATTGCTCCTTGTTCCGTCTAGGGCTCACGTGCAACGAGAGGGTGCAGCTTCCAAGCACAGGAACAAGAGGATGCTTCTCTGGATTGTTGCTCTTTTTATTCTTCTTCGGGAGGGCGTGTACCCTCCTCTGGTACGCCTACGGGGCGTGGCCAACGGTGTAGGTGTCTAGGACAACCCCTTCTTGGGCGGGAAAAGGCGCGCCCCGGCTACGCCGCTTCGGGCATACCAGCCGAGACACGCCCCCCGCCCAAAATGGTTTCCCGGGGGGATCCGGGCACCCTGCCATACGTTCGGGGGGACCGAGTGGTCGCCCCTTTCCATATTTGAGCTACATTTGGGCTCTTTTTCCTCAGCAGTCATATTTGGGAGATGTTTTTGTTATCAAGCTTCCTCATCTACTGCAGCATCCCTTGTAAGAAAGGCTTCAGTTTTATAGCTTTGATTCTATCAGGGTGATGATGGTCTTGTTGTCGCCTTTGTCATAAATTCTGAATCCTAGCACTCTGTCTGCTTATTAGAACTCTGTGGTAAAGTTGCAGTTGACCACCACCGAGTTAACTGGTAGGCTACTGCTGGTGTTGAAATTACATGCTTCAGTCTACAGGCCAAAATGTTTTATTTAAATGGCTGAGAAAGATATTTGATAACTCATGGAAAATGTGTCTCAATATTAATTTCTGCATCACTGACCATTATTCTCTGCCAAAACAAACCTGAGTGTTACAGCATTGACGCTGAACATTCTGTGATTGTGGGCAAATCACTTAATCTCCCCGTGCCTAACAAAAATGAATGTATCCTCATGTAACGCAACTGGTGCTACGTAAAGCGATGTATTACCCGAAACTGGGTCAAGTTTGCGCTATATAAAACTCAGTAAAAAAAAATATATATATGTGCTCAAATTGTGACCCTCAAAAACAGGCACTCTCTATAATGCATTTGAATGGGGACCATGTCTCAGAGTCCAGTAACGGCCGCTAAAGCGTGCTGTCCTTGTTGCAACCAGACAATTAGGGACCCCCTTACATGCCCGTTAGGGTCAGGGTGTGATCACCCTGCCACCTTATATTTTTTTTAAAGTAATTTTCATGACACAAGAGCCGTGTCTCTGAGACCTGTAATGGCTGCTGTGACATATTGTTCAAATTGGGACAAATCAATCAAGACTGACTAGTCCCCTTTAAGGTGGCTGATCAGAACATATCTACACATCAGCATTCTAGCGATAACCTATGACAATAATTTGAAGACTCATTTCTCAAACATTGCTGAACAGATTGACACCAAATAAAAAACAACATGCTTTCTGAGTAGATCTAGCTTTCTGCTAAGTTGAGGTACTTTTTTCACAATTTGTTCCTGCATAGCTTGTTAAAATTCCTAAATAAAATTGCATAGGAAAAATGCTTTTTGAGAGCCCCCCTTTTTTGTGGACCCCCGCTTGACGGATGGTCATGAAACTTTCAATGAAGAAGCTGAGGTGGATGAACTATTTTTTTGAAAGTTTATTGAAGATTCATCAATTAGTGCCAACGTTATTAGCAAAACAAAAAATGCTTTTCCTTTGGAAACTAATATATACATCTTGGATACATTTCCCAAAGAACAAGGGTATCCACACACTTTCATAAAGGGTAGGGGACTCCTGACATGTGTCAAAACCTTCTAAAATTAGGAGAGGGTCAGGTGCAGACAGAATTCTCACATCCAATTTTATGACGTCAGTATGATGCATTTTCTAAAAGCATTTCTTGTTTTATATGAAATGCTTACTTGCTCATGAGAGCGTTCTCTAAACTCCGCAATGGGTTTGATGTGTCTATATATTTCAAAAAGTTAAATTGTACATGTTGGAAGGCACGGATAGGTCCGACCTTAAAGAGCATGGGCCTTATTTATGAAGGACTTGCGCCGCCGGTGCGTCACTTTTAAAATGGGAAAAAGTGACGCACTGGTGGCGCAAGGCCTTCATAAATAAGGCCCCATGTTTCTTTTGCTGGACTTGAAAGGTTCGAATTGCACTGTAGGGCACCATAGGGAATCTTTGATAAGAAGGCATATGACTCTGCCTTTGGCTAATTTCAGAACTTCTTACGCATGCACTTACTTTTAAGTCCTTCAAAAATAAAGAAAGCAATTGCCGAAACTTTCAAATATATCAAAGAAATACAAGGCAGAGTGAAAATATAAAAATAACATATTTTATGTTTGTCACATATGCTTTAAATGGTAGTGCGAGTTTCCGTGCAGTATAGTTTGAAAGGTAACAGTACACATTTCCTAAATGTGCACTCATCTTTACACAAGATAGGTGACATGACACAGATATCCACATTATGGAAAATTCACAAGACGATTACATAGTTTGAAAATGTCAACAATCAGCAGGCCTGCAATAAGATTATTGGGGAAAGTACAAGACGTAGTAAGTATTACGCTCGGGTGGTGAATGTTAGAATTGCAATGGCTTGCATGTCACAGTGTTGTGTATTTGATCTATTGAAAATTACATTAGGTAGGAAGAAAATCAGCATATTTTACCATTACCCTTGCAATTGAGGAAGTAGTGTAGCACTCACCCTTCTATTGTGGGGTGCCCTTGACGCTGCAGTACGTACATTTTATTACACAGGTGTAATATTTTGTAGCTATGTTGCACTATCTGCAGCTCGTGTAACTTGCAGCTTTCCTTGCACCTTTAGCAGAGGCATTGCTTGCTCTCGCATGAGAGCTGGTACAAGTACAGATGTTATGTTGGCACCTATGTGTGGTGTAAGCTGCTCTATCGGTATTCAGAGAACAGCATGCAGAATTGGATAATCATGAGGAAAAGGTATGAAGGATCACATATACTTGCAAGATAGTGTTGAACATTGGGATCTCACTAAGAAAAGCATTAAACAAGTCCAGGAGTCGGATCACAAAACATTTTTGCCTGGTACTGTTTCATGTCCATGGTGCTCACTTGAGTCATACTTGAACCAAACTACAGAAAAGACTCCAGCTCATCCAGAACGCCTCAGCACGACTCATCTTGGACATCCCCCGACACAGCCACATCTCCGCCCACCTCAGGGACCTGCAGTGGCTCCCTGTCAGCAAATGGATCACGTTCAGACTCCTCACCCACGCACACAAGGCTCTCCACGACTTGGGCCCCAAATACCTCAACACAGCCTGACGTTCTACACACCAACCCGCCAGCTCCGCTCCGCCAGCCTCGCCCTCGCCACCGTCCCACGGATCTGCAGAACAACCACTGGAGGAAGATCCTTCACCTACCTGGCGGCCAAGACCTGGAACACCCTCCCCACCCACCCACGGCTCACCCAGGACCATTTCTCCTTCAGGAAGCAACTCAAGACCTGGCTTTTCGAGCAGTAGCAGCCTTCCCCCGACCCCCCCCCCAGCGCCTTGAGACCCTAGCGGGTGAGTAGCGCACTTTACAAATACTCTTGATTGATTGATTGAAACGCCTTTTACCACCGTATTATGAAAGAAGGATTCAGGAGGTTGTAATGTGTGACAAGAACATTGGTGCACATTTGTTGTTTGGTAATTTGTTGTGGTAGGGATCTGTTCTAGGTTTTTTGGTCCATATGTATTATTTCAGTGTAATGTTATTAGAAAACAGGAGGTTCCTATCATGCAGTCTCTTCTTCTGCTGTTTATTAAGAAGCACTTTGAAAGTGCATTATATTTCCCACAATTCTTCTTCACTGAGTAGGAAATAACACACTATAAATAGGAGCAGTCGATAACCCACATTTTATTTTTCTTGCTGCTTGAAATAAGTACACTGAAGTATGCAAAACGTGATGGATGGAATGCTTCAATTAATTTCAGCAAAAGGTAGTTACCAAGGCCAGCAGCCCAGTCCATCATTTTCTGCACAAAATGCCATCTCAGTATGGACCCAGGCATATGCAAATCAGTCTTAACCCTGCTTCAGTGGACCCAACACGAGGGCATACGATGAATTGAATGAGCAGCACTTGATTTATATGATAATGGTGCATGAAAACCAGATAATGATGCTGCTAATGCCTTTAAAACATTAAAATTGTCTGACAAGCTATGAAGAGTAATTTCAGATGCACAAGTCAAACCCGTTTGTGACCCATGCTGTTACAACACCATAATTCTGGTGAATGTTTTTTTGCCACATTTTTAAATGACTAGTCCAAAATCAGAAGTCTCATTGACAGCACCACTAGGTCCAAAATAAGGGCTGAATGCTCATAACCAGTACCATCAGACAAAGTGAAGTGGAACCTGCTCCGGACCGTAACATTTATACATTTTTTGTAGAGGGGGTAATGATCCTAGAAGGGGTATGGATAGAGCTTGGCCCTGATGCTTGAATAACATGTTGGAAACTTTAGGTCAATTGACAAAAAGGTTGTACCTTGTTGAGAAAGCAAAAAATACAGGTTTCCCTCTGGTCACAGAGGTAATGTCTAGGTGGGATTGGTATTTTGTGGGCAATGGAAATGCCAGACTCTTATATGAGAGGCAGAAGGGACTTTTGGTCAGAATTGAGCCGAAAATCAGAAATCTTGCTGGTTCTGAGGTTGGAATACAAAGTACGTACGTAGATTTCTTTATTGTTCGGTTAATTAAAACCATTACAATGTATGGTATGGTACAGCATTTAAAACAGAATTCTTAAAATATTAGCAAGGAAATAAATAGAGAAAGGAAAGGAGTTAAAAGAAAAGTTTACGTTATAAAAGGTTTGAGATACAAGGAGTCCGGCCAGTCATAGCAGGATTTGGTGTGATACAGATTTATCTATCAACAGTGATCTTAATGTTCGATGGGGGTCCGGCAAGCAGCAGCTTGCCTTGTTTTCTCCTCAAAGCTGTCCAGGATTTTCACCAGTCTACAGATCAGTTGGGCGTCCGCTGAGCATAAGGCTTGGACTATCGCGGACCGGCAGGTACAAACTCCTAGCTCGTTGAGTTTGTCCTTGAGCCAGTGCCGCCGTCCGTAGTACATAGCTGGGCAGATGCAGATTATGTGTGTAAAGTCTTGGTTACCTGCACCGCAGAGATCGCATTCAGTTGTTACTTGTGGTCTCCATCTAGGTTGGTCTAGTCGTCTGGGTAAAATGCCCAGCCTTAAATGGAGGAATTTACGTTTAAGGTTCAACGAGAATGCTGTGTCTAGATAAGGGGCTGGCGCTGGCTTTGTGTACAATTTAATAGTAATCCAGGCATGGGACCGGGTACTGAAAATTATTTTGTCGTTGAGGAACGAGTGCTTCTTGGCAGTCCTTTTGACTACCTGGTTAAATAAAGGGGCTGGGAGTTTTGTTTCCCACAATGCTCTGAGCTCAGTTTCCTCCAATGAGAGCTTTAAATATTTTGAGTATTCAGAGTTCGGGCTTGTCTGGATCGCTCCCCAAAGTGCATCATTCATTTTATTCTCCTTGTTCCTCTAGACGTAGTACCAAAATTTAATGGCCTCATATTTTTTCAGTAAGACTTGGGATTGTAGACCAAATTCAAGTCTGACTTGTGCTGGGGAAGAATTATTCGGTAAGAAGAAGAACCGCTTGTAGACTTTAGTTTGTATTTTCTCCAGGAGGGTGGCGCTTTTCCCGTACGCTATTGTAGGCAGTAATTTGGCTTTCATTACAATTAGCAGGGGGGAGACAAGAGGGCCCTTTAGCTCAGCTGCCAAGTTGGTGAAGGCATGTAATAATTCTGCCCCCTTTCTTTCCATGGCTTTGAAGTGCACCAGGAAATTTAAATGCTTGTCTAGGTGTACCCCTAGATATTTATAGTCATTGACTGATTCCAGCTGGTCGTTGTTTATTTGAAAAATTGGCAGATTTTTGCGTCGGCGTGATATGAGCATTGTCTTTGTTTTCTTGATGTTTATGGTTAACAGGTTCCTTTTTGTGTAGGCGGACAAGTCGTCTAACAGACGTTGGAGGCCGAGTAAACCGTCGTCCGCATACGATAAGTGCGTTAGGCGAAGGGTGCCTAACTTGGGAGGATGTGCGTTAACCTTGTCCAGACTTTCTGCCAGGTCGCTCATAAATAAATTAAATAGGTGTTGGGCCTAGACGCATCCTTGCTTTAGTCCTTCAACGGTGTAGATCTTCCTGGTCAGACGTCGTCCAGTGTCGACTTTTACCTGCATCCAGGTTTCAGTGTAAAGGTTAATAATGGGCGAGAGAATTGAGTCCGGTAGGACCTGGTGCTTTAATTACGCCCAAAGCATTTGCCTGTTGATGCGGTCAAATGCCGCTTTAAAGTCTACGAAACAGGTATGAAGATCGTGGGAGTTCTGTAGACTTTTCTCAGCAATAAGGCATAGGGCCATAGCGTTCGTCGTTGTTCCCATGCCGCGCCGGAAGCCGGTTTGGTTCAATGGTATTTTGCTGTTCATTTCTGACCATTCAGCCAGGTCCGCAAGTATCAGTGACGCATAATAATTTGATTCTGCGTCGAGGAGAGCAATCAGGCAATAGGAATAAATAACCAGAGATATTGATTTACTCGTGAATATATTAAGAAGACGGATATTATGTGCATGACTTTGTTTCTCTGAATAATGCTCACTAATCACTGATGGGGATGTTTGTTTGGAAATTGGAATAAAACCTGGTCAGCAGATACAGAGGTCAATTTGCTTGCCATCCCTACTACTTCTGATCCTAACTCAATGGGCAACAGTACAGATACAGTAGGCCAATGTGCTTACCACAATAAGTACCAGTTAAGCAAGGAGAGAGTGAATTCAAGATAGAAATGAGTTATTCCCTCCTTTTTGAAGTGGCGGGCAAGTTACTCGTATTTGCACCAAATTGGGAGATTTTTCAAGCAACCCTTGAATTTTATGGCACTCGGGAGCAGACTAAGCGTCCTCACTCTAAACCTGTTCTCTGAGAAGGGGGAAGAGATCATTTAATTGGAAGTGCAGTATATGCTTCAGAAGGGAGTATATACCTTGTTCAGAAACCCAAAGGGTTTGTAAGCAATAGATTCTTAGTTTAAAAGAAGAACACAAGTTTCAGCCAGTAATACATCTAAAAGTTCTCAGTCAGTCTGTTCTAATTTTGCATTTCAAAATAGAGAGGATAGGGGTGAGGATGTGGCCTAAAGGCCTCTAAGTTGGGGAACTGGGTTCGAGTCTCGGCAGGGACGCTTAACATCCTGTGATTCTGGGAAAATCACTTAATTTCCCTGTGCCTGACAAAAATAAATATGTCCGTATGTAACGCAACTGGTGCTCATGTAAAACGTTCTGATACCTTTGGGTCTAGTTTGTGGTATATAAAACTCAAACAAGAAATGAGACAATAGTCAGTTTGAGATATATTCTCCTCCCAGGGAACTGGATGATGCATCTGGATTTGAAGGATGGTTATCAAAGTTTTCAACGTCTCAGGTAGGAACTGCAATTCCTTTGACAGGGAATGGCTCCCTAGCACCTGCCATTTGGTCTACCCTGTGCTCCCTGTTGGTTCCAAAATCTGTTAAAACTGTTAGCAGAGGTAACTGAGGATGGTGGTGTACTTGGGTGACATGGTATTCTTAGGGTCAGAGAATATTATCTTGCTGAGACAAGTACAGATGGCCATAGAATTGATTTGGTTACTAGGCTTTATCACAAATGTACAAAAAATCTGATTTTGAGCTCTCAAAAAGAATGGGATTTCTCAGTTTTTTTAGTAGAATCATACAAAAAATGGGGTTACTCCCCAATGCAAAACTGATGGTAATCAAGAGAGAGCTGAGCATGACGTTGGTTCAACAGCAGGTTGCTCTCCAGCAGTTGCTGGCCTTTTTTCATACTCAATTCAAACTATCTTTTGGGCCTCTTTTATAACAGAGTTCGTCAGTGGTTAGAGATAAGTCAACTGATGTCGTGTTAATTTGCTGCACGGACCACTTAAGCATTTTGCATACTTCTATCATTGGGCTATATGGCCGGGATGCCTATCACCCCCTCCCAACACAATCCCCAAGGATGGGAAGACGGACGAAGTTCTGAACTTTTGGAAGGCGGGAGGGAGTTACCCTCCCGGCCGTATTTATTAAAATATGAAAAAAAATGTAAACATTAAAATAACAGTTTCATATCATGTACAATTTTTCATTTATACATTTCACTGCAGTCACGTTTAGTGGCTAACCTTAACAAATCTCTAATACAAAGGTTCTCCTAGCCGAGTCTAAACATCCTGCAAATGCATACTTTCTAAAATAAAAATTGTACATCCTAACATTACGGGCCAACGGCAAGGTCGTAACCGGTGTCAGATCCCCACTACCAGAACTCCCCCCTCACGTGTGAGGGGCGGTCGCACAGAGGACTGTACCTCTATGCCAACTTCCAATTTCCCTTGTCTTAGCGGGGGCCCCTTATTTAACTCGACGCCATCTTAGTGGTCGTCCGAGGACTCGTGTGAGGTGTCTAGAAGGTAGCGTGGACCCCCCTCCCACCCCACACTGTTCACCACATCCGCCGTCACGGATATCCTGGCCCCGGGAAATTCCTAGGAGGGGCATCGAGCCGCCTCCTCCCCTGGGAGGGGCCTATGACCGCCTTCCCTTCGGCGACCCCATACTTAGTGGGTGCCGCCTCCCCTTGTGAGGGGCCAATGGACGCCTCCCCCCGGGCGCTCCCATCCATAATGGGTGACGCCCCCTCTAGGGATCTTGAAATTACTGCTCACCGATCATGACCTTACCGCCCGACCAAAATAAATACGACGTTTTGGACCTAAAGAAGAGAGCGATAAGCGGCTACCTGGACATTGTACTATTCATCCACTTATCTACCATGCTACACATTCCATTAGACTGTGATACTTCGCTCAACTGGATGAGAAAATTGTTCTGAAGCAAATTACTTTATTGCAGTTCAAACATCTGACATCTTTATCACACACTAAAAAACTCTGGAAAAAAGACACTATCAATGCAACTCTACTTCAATGTATTACTAAGCGCTGCCATAAGGGGCTGGTGGGTGGGTCAAAATTGCTCCTTGTTCCGTCTAGGGCTCACGTGCAACGAGAGGGTGCAGCTTCCAAGCACAGGAACAAGAGGATGCTTCTCTGGATTGTTGCTCCTTTTATTCTTCTTCGGGAGGGCGTGTACCCTCCTCTGGTACGCCTATGGGGCGTGGCCAACGGTGTAGGTGTCTAGGACAACCCCTTCTTGGGCGGGAAAAGGCGCGCCCCGGCTACGCCGCTTCGGGCTTACCAGCCGAGACACGCCCCCCGCCCAAAATGGTTTCCCGGGGGGATCCGGGCACCCTGCCATACGTTCGGGGGGACCGAGTGGTCGCCCCTTTCCATATGGCTGGGATGCCTATCACCCCCTCCCAACACAATCCCCAAGGATGGGAAGACGGACGAAGTTCTGAACTTTTGGAAGGCGGGAGGGAGTTACCCTCCCGGCCGTATTTATTAAAATATGAAACAAAAATTAAAACATTAAAATAACAGTTTCATATCATGTACAATTTTTCATTTATACATTTCACTGCAGTCACGTTTAGTGGCTAACCTTAACAAATCTCTAATACAAAGGTTCTCCTAGCCGAGTCTAAACATCCTGCAAATGCATACTTTCTAAAATAAAAATTGTACATCCTAACATTACGGGCCAACGGCAAGGTCGTAACCGGTGTCAGATCCCCACTACCAGAACTCCCCCCTCACGTGTGAGGGGCGGTCGCACAGAGGACTGTACCTCTATGCCAACTTCCAATTTCCCTTGTCTTAGCGGGGGCCCCTTATTTAACTCGACGCCATCTTAGTGGTCGTCCGAGGACTCGTGTGAGGTGTCTAGAAGGTAGCGTGGACCCCCCTCCCACCCCACACTGTTCACCACATCCGCCGTCACGGATATCCTGGCCCCGGGAAATTCCTAGGAGGGGCATCGAGCCGCCTCCTCCCCTGGGAGGGGCCTATGACCGCCTTCCCTTCGGCGACCCCATACTTAGTGGGTGCTGCCTCCCCTTGTGAGGGGCCAATGGCCGCCTCCCCCCGGGCGCTCCCATCCATAATGGGTGACGCCCCCTCTAGGGATCTTGAAATTACTGCTCACCGATCATGACCTTACCGCCACAGGCCGGATAGTTGACCGGCTATCCGGACCCCCCACACTCCTACTAAAGGTCATGACTATACAAACCCCGTAACCATGCTATGAAGTGTCCTATGAGTAAGACATTCCCCTCCCGGGACAAATGAACCCCGTCCTCGAGATACATATCATCCCCCCGGATACATCCATGCGGAATACAGTGCAACTGTCCTGAACGAAACAATCTACCCAGTTTGTTATTAACTTTCTTCACTGAATGATTCAAAGCTGACACAGAGAGGGCCCCCGCCACACCTTCCTAGGAATCATGTGTGACCATGCTATCGTGCACCCCGGAATCCTCTTTGCCAGCCAGCTAACAGTGGATAGAACCCGCTCGAGTAGTACTCTCCGACCGAGCGCCACCAAGTCATTGCCCCCCAGATGCACTATGAGTATGGACGGCGGTGATCTTGTCCGCCCTAACAGTTCCTCGATAAAATACTGAAACCGGTCAATACAGAGCCCGCCCCTTCCATGGAAGGTCACCCTGTACCCGTATTCCCCAGCTGCGTGAATCATGTCACCTGCTTTGAATACGTCCGCGGCACGCCTCACGTATGAGTGGCCAACGACCCACACCACTCTTTCCTCAGCCGGTGATCTTTGACCGCTGGTTCCCAGGTGTCGGGTCAACTGCACAGTCCGCCCCGCCTCGCAAGCTCGCGAAACTGTAAACCAAACAAAAGACAAGAAGCGTGAGTGCATGACATTAGCTTCACAACATGTGCAACCGCACATACCTTTTATAACAGTTCGAGGACCATCGTCCCAATCGTTTCACCGTTTCCACACTCTGACCCCTGGCTGTAGCTTCTGTAGCAGCCCCTATCCTGAAGGAATGGGTCCCAAAATCGCTCGGGTCCAAGCCCGCTGCCGCGATTGCTAACGTTAACACCCGCTGGAACTGAAACCTTGTCAGTGGGGTGGCGTCGGTGTGTCTCAGCAAGATTCCCCCCCATGCTGCCGCCCTTTGCACCAGGTATTCCTCAACACACTGCACCGGGCACATGGGGGACCCTTGCATGCGCTGGACCACAATACTGTCCCCCATCGCACTCTGGTCAGTTTTAGACCTGGCTATTGTGATTACCATTGAATCACCCTTGATCTGAACGTGTTCCCGACATAGACCTCCCCCCACATCCTTCTTATTTCTTGCCACCAGCTCGCTCACCCGCATAGCTCCATGGAACGCTAATGCGAAAGCGGCCCGGAACAGAACTACTTCAGACTGGGAGGAACAGGTCGCGGAGAGCACTGCCATCAACAGGGACAGTCTTTCTAAGCCAATCGGGCGCCTTTTGTCTACTTTATGACCCTCGAGGCGTTGCCACCCTCGTAATGCCTTCTTAACCAAAAAGGACGATGTAGGGTCCTTAATGCCGTAAGCCTGCGCCATGAATGCAATGGCGGCCCGGTGCATATTGGCCGTCGCTGCCGATCGGCCAGCTTTGTGAAGTGCTACTAAAAATTTCAGCACATATTCCTCCTCTCCCCACTTATCCCCTCCTGTCGGACCCAAAAATGCACAATAGGAACGAAACGCTCCTTCGTATGCCTTCCTTGTCCTGGGGGCTAAGCTGGCTTCCACGAGGTCCTGTAATCCGGGGCACCGAGTGACCAGAGAGTTTCGGGAAATGGTGCCGCCACTAGATCCGCAGAAGGTAGATAACCCCTGAAAGCCTGCATGTGGGAACGAGAGAGTGCATCAGCCGCCTGGTTTAGTACACCCGGCACATGCTTTGCCCTAAACTGAACGTTCAGTCTCATGCACAATAGTTCAATTTCCTTCAGCAATCTCAGAATCAACTTGCAGCGTGCTGCCTGGTTATTTATGCATTCCACCACGGTCAGGTTATCGGACCAAAATACCACAGACCGATCACCGAAATCGTCCGGCCATGCCTTCAGGGCCACCAAAATGGGGAACAGCTCAAGAAACCCAATGTTACCTGTTAGCCTGGGAAGCGTCTAGCATACGGTGTATGGATCAAGGTCTGGATCCATTTCATCAGATGCCACAGGTGGTTTGTCAATTGCTTAGGCTCTTTGGTAGTTAGCTAGAAATCAGATAGGACAATTTATGGGTACAGATAGGTGATATCAATGGTACATCAGAGGGCTTATCGGAACCCAATTGATGAACACCCTATAATTTGCAGACTAGTGAACGGGCTCAGATATGAAAATCCTCTAAACCTCAAAATTCTACTTTATGTGAAATTAATTTGTTTTTACAGTTATTTAAATCATGGCAAGATAATGACACACTATCTGTTAAGATGCTGTCTGCCTAGTTAGCTATGCTTGGTGCCTCTTAGAAGAGTATCAGAAATCAGATTACTGGATATTTCCACAATGCATTTTTCCCTAGTAGATGTCCATTTTACCCTTAGTAGGCATACTAAAAATGCTTCCACCTCCATAGAGTTTCTTTCATTTCCCTTGCATACATAAGTTGTGTGTGGAAAGTTGCCTTTAGCATTATGAAAAGGTAATGGAGAGATGGAGAACATCTGCCCCACAGTTATTAATTTGCTATGTCACATGACTATATGGAACACTTCTAACTTGAAAGTAAGAGGCAGTACAACTCAGGAGGCTCTGCAGGGTCTCACTTTACCGGAGTTTTGTGGTCAAAGGTCACAGGGGCTTCATGGATCAAACCTCTACTTGACTCCTCACCCCCGAGCAGGGAGTAACCCTAGGAGGTAACCATGCTGGTGACTGGGATTGATGGGTGGATTACTACCTCACTAGATTCTATTGCGCTACTGAAAGTAAGAAATATAAAGAGGAAAAACCTCTCAACTCCTTGGTACTCCACAAAGTTGGTGACTGCAAAAAGGTACTGTAGAAAACTGGAACCACAACCA
Source organism: Lissotriton vulgaris (assembly GCF_964263255.1). NCBI lineage: Eukaryota > Metazoa > Chordata > Amphibia > Caudata > Salamandridae > Lissotriton > Lissotriton vulgaris. Next base: position 628,736,893 of record NC_141694.1, on the reverse strand, counting down.
GGAACACAGTGACCTGGGAGCTCCACCAACGGCGCGCACTTCGCGTATCTGAACACACGAGAAAAAAGAGGGATTTAGAACTATATACTCTCTCTACTCTTTCCACCGCTTTGATTCACTGAACTGGATCGTAGATTGGGGTTATCCGCTCCACTACTGGTTATTCTAAAGAGCTCTTGGGATTCCTGTCTGATCACACTTTTCGGCAGTGCCGTCTCTACTTCCTCATTCTTGCTTGAACTGGTCAAGGGCCCCACCGGGTCGGAAGTATCACCGGCAGAGCGACCTTCGACATATACGCAGTCAATTTTTGAGCCCTGAAGATTCGCGTAAGCGATAAAAAACGTGTCGGCTGGCTGCTGTTGAATACATGATAATTAAAGAACTGAAGACTACCTTTTCTGTTCGGGAAATTACTGTTTTGCTGCAGCTTTACTTGTATTTCTTGTTGCATGTCTCACTACCTGCGTTTACTTTGATATCAGATGTGTGTGCATTGGGTTTTCTTTTCCAATTTGGTGAGAAACATTTGCAAAGGAGGATACAAATGTGTAATAATGTGAATTGAACCTGGAAAAAACTTTGCATGTGGCTAAAAATATTACTCAAATAACATTTCGGAGGCTGAGCACTCAGATCGAGAAGTCTTCAGGGTAGTAAACTAAATATATTTTCCCTCCTTTTCTAAAAATGACTTTGAGTTTTCTAGTTATCTTTGTACATGCTTTTCAACTTTTTTTTAATGAAAAGATAAACAAAATTAGCAAACATTTTAGTTGCAAGAGCACTGGGGTACTGGCATCAAGAGACCCTGAGGTCTCTTCACTCTTCACTCAATAAAATCATGTTTTGAACACTACAGGCCAAGGCAATAAAATCGTCCTCCTTCCTGCACATAAACAATAATTTGTAAAAATGCTGTTTTGAAGTTTATATGTGTGTTGCATTAAGAACCACATATAGAAACTACAAAGCTGCATTTCCAAATTGTTTATGTGCAGGAAGGGGGATCTTCCTGCACATAAACAATCTTCCCCTTCAACACAGGCAGCCTTGCACTATGGTGCAAGGGTGCCTGTGTTGGCGCTAGGCAGCTAAATGTAGTGCCAGCGCTGGGGAAAACGCAGGGCTGCACCATAATCTAGTAAATAGGGTGGCAGCTCTGCCTTTCTAAAGTGATGGAGCCTGTTGTTAGCCGTCTTGGCTTAACGACACGCTGCACCACATTTTTGTCAATATGCCCCTTAGTTTCTGCCACAGTGTTGGGCTAAATAGTGTTTTAAGAAGTAGAACACTTGGGGCAGCAGTGTTTTACCACCCTAAATAGTTGTAAATGTTTGCCTGAATACAACAGAATAAACACACAAATCAACATAGCAGCACAATTAAGGCATAAAGGGACTTTTGAGTACAGCTACTGTTCGCCATGATCTGCATTCTACCTACGTTCATTGCACGTCTATTAAGTATACAGCAAAGAGGTATGTACACCACATTTATGTAAAAGTAGGAAAATGAGTGCATTTAAAAAAACGACGTTATGACCATATTATTATTTGGCATTTAAGAGAATCATGAGTGCTTAATGATGAAGTAAAGATAATACATTATCATTCCAACTTTAAGAGTTAATGTGCATTCATGAGTAGTGCTTCAAAAATACCTAATTAACAATAGACAGTTTTTAACTATGAAATACCTTAACTATAAAGGCGATTATGTTTAAGCAACAATAGTGCTACTGTTTTTATGGGAAATCAAAACTTTTTTTCTCTACGGTATCTTCCCAATCAATTGCTGCTTAATTAGGTTTATAATTGCCAGTGACTATCTCATTAAAAATACCAGCTGGTATTGATGTGCTATTTGAACTTATCTCTGCAGCGCAAGAATGCAGCACTAAACAACAGTAACACCCCCATATGTATATTGTTTATGTAACAGTTGTTTAGTAGAAGTGAGATTTCTCCTCAAAGATGTGATGCTGAACACAAAAAAAAGATAACAAGTTTAGAGTACATGGAGTGGACAAAATCATGAAGCACATTGTAAATACAGCTTATAACAAAGACTGGCAAATCTAATTGGTCTTTTCTTCAAAAGGTGAGAGACAATATATTGGCTGTGCAGTGCTTGTTTATTTTTATGTTACAAAAAAATGGCTATCGACCATGTTGAGGAGAAAATTAATACATTCCAATATGACCACCGTGTGCATGCAGGAATTTATAAATCTTTAGAACCATATGTCTGCATTTGCTGTGAAACACCAGTTAATTTTTTATATGATCTGCTTTATCGTTCCACGTGGCAGACATCCACTTTAGAATGGCAAAGTAAAACTAAACTGCACAGAAGTACGAAAATGGAAACAAGCAGCTTGGTAGCACTTTACAACTGCTGTGCTATCAAAGGAATTACAGCTTAAACAAGCATTTGCAATTATTATTATTATTATTATTATTTTATTATTATTATTATTGTTAATAAGGAGATTTATATAGCGCTAGCCAGACCCGAGGGTATTGGAGCGCTTCACAACAGTCTTTGAGCAAGATTCATACAATAAAGCAATATTCTACATATAGGTCCAGAAGTCCAAGTGTGCTGAGCAGGATTGAGGTAGTATGTGAGTTTTAAGATCCACATTGTCTAGGGGGTGATACAATAAAGCAGTATTCTACATATAGGTCCGGAAGTCCAAGTGTGATGAGCAGCATTGAGGTAGTCCATGAGTCCTGAGATAACCTCATAGAGTGCATGTTGTCTTGGGATTGAACCACTTGGGGGGAGTAGCAGTTAGGGGTCAAATAGCATGGAGGAGGTAAGTCTTAGAGCTACAATGTCTGGGAGAGACGACGAGAAGCGATTTGTGTTTAAATGGCAGCTATCCATTCGGGAGAGCGCGGTTGAGGAAAAGGACTTTGTTTTTTTTTTTAATTTTGTGAAGGACGTGATAGTCCTGATACAGACTGGTACAGCGTTTCAGAGTTTGGGTGCATATCCGGCGAAAGACCGTGCAGCAGTTATTTATTTGCTTGTTATCATAAGGATGAGTAGTAGGGTGCTGGAGCTCCTGAGGTTCCTTGTCTGTCCAGCCCTTTTGAGTTTAGCAGCCAAATACTCAGGTCTTCCTGTGTGCAGGGCTTTGCGTGTGAGGCAGGCAGTTCTGAAACTGGCACGCAGTTTGATTGGGAGCCAGTTTAGTTCTATGAGTGCTGGTGAGATGTGGTTGCATTTCCTAATTCCTGTGACCATTCTAGCTGCTGCGTTGAGAGTAGTTTTGAGAGGAGCTACGTGAGATTTTGTTGTACCAGTGAGGGTGGCATCCCCATAGTCAAGTCTGGATAGCACCAGTGATTGGGTGGCTTGTTTGAGGTTGTTGGTTGGGATGAATGGTTTTATTTTGTTAAGTAGCTTCAGGTTGACAGAGGCACTCTTTGCGAATTCTTGAGGTGTTTGGCCATGTCGAGTTTTGAGTGTAGGGTAATTCCTAACGATTTAACAGAGTGGGTCAGAGTGTGATTGACGTTAAGAGAATCCAAAGATTTCAGCCATTCTGAGATGTGAGGGTTCTCTATTTTGTTTGACATGAGGAGTATTCTGGTTTTGTCTTGGTTGAGTTTTAAGTAGTTAAGTGACAGCCAATGTTGGATTTCCTTTAGAGTGACATTTAGTCTGTGAATTTCATTAATGGAGGACGTTTCTAGATAGATCTGGGTGCCATCTGCATAGAGTGGAAAGGGATGTTATCATTTTTGAGTAGGGTGGTGAGGGGTTCCATGTATTTGTTGAACAGCTGGGGTGAGAGTACTGAACCTTTGGGGATGCCCCTGTTGACGAGGTGTAGGTCGGAGGTAAGGTTCTTTATTTTTATCCTTTGTGAGCGGCTGTGTAAGAAGGAGGAGAACCAGCATAGGACCACCTCATCAGCTTCTACCCTTTCATGCAAAGCCTTTATTGATAAGTTGGTGATCAACCTTGTCTAAGGCTCCTGATAGGTCCAGGAGAATGAGGAGGCAACATTGTTCGGTATCAAGGGATTTGAGGATGTCGTCTGTGATGTTAAGGATCGCGGTCTCGGTGCTATAGCCTTTTCTGAATCCTGATTGGTGGGGGTCAAGAAGGTTGATGCTATCCGTGTGCTGAGTTAGTTGTTGGAGGATGCATTTTTCAAGGATTTTTTATAGGAAGGGGAGATTGGAGACGGGGCTGAAGTTATTCAGTTCCTTGGAGTCAAGGCCTGTTTTTTTCAGTAGTTGCGTGACTTGGCCAACTTTGAGGTATTCAGGTATGATGCCGGTTCTCAGGGAGCTGTTTATGATCTTGCACCAAAACGGGGGTATGGAGACTTTCAGTTTTTTGGTCAGTTCAGTGGGTATCGAGTCAAGGACGTGAGAGGCTGGTTTGGAGGTGGAGATCAGTTTGAGGATCATGGTTTCCAGGATGGGGTTGAAGAACTTCCAGGTTTTTGTGGGGTGCTTGGGCGTGCTATCTACTGTCACTGGGGGAAGGCTTTTGCAAACTGGGTTGACATTGATGTCCAGTGAGAGCTCAATCTTGGTGATTTTTTCTTCGACTAAGTTGGTGAAGTTTTCGCACAAGTCTTTAGAGGCCTGTAGGGAGAATTCCAGGAGTTTGGAGGTTTATTGGCTGATGATTTTGAACAGTTCGTAGGGCCTGTTTTTGCGTTGTCCAGGGGGCGCAGAAGAAGGTGGATTTTTTCTGCTGATGTATTTTTTGTATTTCCTTTGGGATGCTTTGAGTTGTTCGAGTAGGCTTGAGGAGGGGTTGCTCCTCCATAGTCTTTCTGTAGCTCTTAGTTGTCTTCTTTCGTTGTTAATGTCCTTGTTGAACCAAGATCTCGATGGGATGTTTTTGGTTTTTGTTTAGTTTCAAGGGGGCTACTTGATCTAGAATGGATGTCATGTTTGTGTTGTAGTGGGAGGTGAGTTCTGTTGTGGATAGATCATCTGTGGAGGCAGTGAGGAGAGAGCTACCCTTCCCTCTAGGTCAGTCATGTTAGTCTGAGTGAAGTTTCTGGTCCAGTTTGGAGGGTCTTTGGTGGGGGGTTAAAGTGTGATTGGCTGAATGAGGTGGAAAAAAATTAAGTGGTGGTCGGGCCAGTCCATGGGCAGGGTGTGGACCTATTGCAATGCAATAGGTCTCGCATTAGTGAAAGTTTGAGCTATTGGTGTTGCAAATAATAATGCACCGCCAATAGCTTACAATTTCAGTAATTCAAGACCTATTGCATTGCAAATGCATGTTGGCTATAGCAACTATGGAAGTAAATGTTGTGACTAGCAGTAGGTTTGCTCTTTTGTGGGTGGGCATCTATGCATCCTTTAACCGCTCCTTATCCCACCCTAAACCTCACCTTACTCCTCCCTAAACCCCTCTCATTTAGTAGTAAGTATGCCCTTTTTCAATATGGACGCTTTACTGAAAAGTACACAATCTGATGAGTGGCTATACCAAAGAGTATCTTATAAATCGATAATACCTGGCAGTAGCCCTGCATAGTTTTTTTTAAAAGATATGTACGCCACTGATGACATACTTTTTTGTGTCTTGTGTCATGTACTTTCTGCCGTTTCTATTTTATTTCATTTATACCATTAGACTTTCACAAGATGTAATTAGGCCTGTCTTTACATTATGACACAGTTGTATTTTAGATACTGATGATATGATGCACAATTGTTTTTAAGCCTATAAGTATATTTTAATTATTCTTTAATTAATACATTGATTTTGTACTCTTTCACATCTGATGTTGTTAAGATTATCTATCAGGAATATATGGTCTCACTTCCCTTGAATGTGGATGGTATGAGTGAATATATATGAGTTGAACAGATTGAGTTAATAGGTGAATCTTTCCCCGAAGGATAAAACTCTTTGTGATGCCCTATTTCAAGCAACTCCAGCTACTCCCTCCCTTATCTGTTCCTAAGAAGAAAAGTTTCATGCGTGAGGTTTTCCCCATAGAAAAGATAGGAGAGGAAAAGCTTTACACTTGTAGGTTTGTCAACTTTATTCTGTAGCAAGAAACTAGTACTACTGTAGTACTGCTATACATACTACAAAATGCAGTTTACGAAAAAGGGCCTTGAGAGTTGCAACAATATCTCATGCAGTCATATTAAGTTCAAATTCTATCAAAAACTGTATCAACCAACACCTACAATTTCAATACCGTTTTTGACTGGACAAGTCCTAATAACAATGACTTGGGAATGAAAAATGTAAGTAATTATGAAGAAGGCTCTGAAATCAGTCTCAACAAGTATCTCCTCTACTGTTATGATCTAAAACTCAAACATCACTGAAATATACATCGTAGGGTGAGCAACACAACCATGACCCCTCCCAATTCACTTCTCAGGTCCTCACATAGACACTTCTAACAGCACTGCTGAGATATTGGGCAGCCTTGGTATATATATGTAGCACTGGCATCATGAACAGCCGTGGTATATTGAGTATCCATTGCATTTTTAAGCAAAGGTGGTACATTAAATATCATATCTACTACAGTCTACAGTTTTACTAGCACATTAAAAGCAAACTGGGCACATTGAGAAGCTGCGCCACATTTGAGTAGCATTTATGGCACAATGAACAAAAGCTTGGCCAATTTAATAGCACACCTGAGACAATAAGCAACTATGTTATATTTGAGCATTGGCACAGGTAAAGTGAATTTCTATGGCATAAGGAGCAGTAGCCATCATGGCACATTGAGCATCCAGAATAACAATAGGAGAGGTAGGGAGATTCAGGAACACTCTCTTAGTCCCCGGTTATCGTACATAAACAAAAGAAGAGAGGTTAAATGTGTCTCAGAAGCCACAGAGACGGAGCGATGCATGGAAGGAATTACACACCCAATTTGGGTACATAAGAAAGCCCTCACACACCGACCTAGTCAGTGTCATGCTTCATCATAGGGCCCCACCAAAGGGGTTATGCTAGGTGCTTAGCGGTTGGCGAGCGTTGAGGGCGGTGTGCCAGGTACGCTCCTACCCCCCTCCCGAGACCTATGGTGCAGCTAGCGCCATAACCTAAAGTGCAGAAACACTCATAAATCAGGAGTTTTTTAGGAACGGGCTATTTGCTCTTCCTTCCCTCCCATTTTTTTGCACTTTACTACACTTTTTACTTTTTCACTTTCACGTCCCCAGGTTAGGGTGGATGATTAGAGAGTCCATACCGCCGGGGTTTACACTAGTCCTGATGAATGCCTAGGTAAATTAACACCACTGTAAAAGGCTGAAACATGTTGACTGACTTAATGTAATTTCTGAATTAAACCAAACCATTACCTTTGGCTGTAAATTTAGACACATAAGAACTTTTTAACCGTGTCTTAGGGATCTACCAATAAAAAAAATTTGTTTTGAGATACTCTTTAGGCACTTTTATCTATATACCTCACTGCACGCCCACTCACACAACCAGCTCAGCAGTCTTCTGGCGTCGTAGCACACCAAAGAGGCACTCGGCCTCTTTGGTAGAGCCCTATGATGAAGCATGACACTGACTAGGTCGGTGTGTGAGGGCTTTCTTATCTACCCAAATTGGGTGTGTAATTCCTTCCTTGCATCGCTCCGTCTCTGTGGCTTATGAGCCACATTTAACCTCTCTTCTTTTGTTTATGTACATTGAGCATCCCTGATATATTCTGACTTCAACCTTGGCCTTTGGTACGCTGAGTAGCACTAACATTGTTGGGTTGCATCTTACTTGAGCAGCCAAGATACATTTGAGCAACACCCAAGCCACATTGAACCTTTTTGGCATTTTACAGCAGTACTGGCACAGTGGGCAGCCATATTACTTTGAACAATTTGAGCATCTTCAGATTCGTACGGACATTCACTTTAGTCAAATTGGCACATTCAGCAGCACTATTTGGTGTTATGAACCATAGTGGTACCTGATACCCTGAGCAGCATCGTTGACGTGCTTAGCAGAGACAATAACACACTCATATACTGAGAATTTGCCTGAGTAAAACTGAGCAGCTTCCTTGCACAGATCGTGGCACATTAAGCAGCCCAGGCATATATCAGTATCCATACTGTCGCAGTGAGCAAACATGGCACGCTGAACAATGTTAGCCTAGCTGAATTGTATGCATCCTGGCAAATTGCCCTGTTTTGGAAGTATTACGGCACAATGAGCAATACTACTAGTACATTAAGCAGGATCCACTGTCAGAATGAAATACAAACAGCACCACTTGCATTCTTAGCATGCATAACATTTTGCATCCGTAACAAAGGTGCACCGAGCATCTCTTAAGTAAAAAGTATCACCATTGACAAAACTGAGGCAGGCACACTGGGGAGCACTGCGTACTCAGTAAGCAGAGTAGGCATTGTTCAAGCGAGAACGCCATCTTCTGAACAGTGCATTTGATGTTAGTCATGAAAACCGGCCGTGTTCTAGATCCTAAAAGCACAGAGCTAGATCCACTTTGGAAGAGATTCAGTTTCTTAGTATACATTAGAAGCCAATATGATTTGGGGAAATGGATGCGAGATGCAGCATTTAGCCTTATTTTAAAACATAAATCATCTGGAGGAGAGGCGCGTTTTCCAAATTCCCATGAGGTGTTCGAGGCTCTCGCAAAGCTTGCTACAGTTCAGGGCTCGTATTACACACATGGTTTTCAAATCAGCGCTGTGAAGTAGAGATGTGGAGAGAAAAGGTGGTGTGATGTGGAAAAACTAGAGGTGGAGGGAGCATTGAGTTAGTGGAACACTAGGAAAATTGAGACTTGGCGACCAGGCGAGTCAGTTGAACAGGAGGAGGAAAACAAAGCAGCTGCCTGTAGCATGCTCACTTGGTTGGGAGCTGTAGGGGTCCAGGAGGAAAAAGATCACTTGGTGGGAGAGGAATCTAACTGCTAATACTCTGGAGTCAGGGCTTCACCAGGTAGGGGACCGGGAAGGGCTGGTCCACTTTCGTGGTCAGTGTTTTTGCTCTGGAGCACATGAGGCTGGAGAAGATGGTGGTGGAGTGCAGAAGCTGATGCGAGTCAGAGCAGAAAGCTGCAGATAGTCTCTTGCCTCCGCCACCTTCACATACATTGGCAACAGGGTGTTGGCGGGGTCATGGCATGGGCTCATCTCATTGATAATACAAAATTTAACATGAACGGCATGTGTTTAAAAAAAAAATCCGCCAAAAGAGCAAGTTTGTTTTGGAGGCAAGAGAAAGTGATAACCAGTGAGTTCCCCACCAAAATATAAAGTTCACATATGCTTCCTGGCGCCTTGTAAACAATGCACCACAGCAACTAAAATAAAACTGAAAGAAACTTATGAAAAAGAGTGTGTGCGTGTTTAAAATACACACTGCATCATTCGAGCGGAGAGACTAAACAAGTATGAGGTCCAATAAGTGCTGCATGGGGCAGCAGGCACCCTTTGTATAAGTGAAAGCTAGCATGGCATGCTGCAAATACAAGGGAGTCGTCCCTAAATGGAATAATAATTTATTTATTTTAGCTGTTTTATAACGCGCTCCGTTACTACCAGAGTGTCCTGGCGCGGTAGGAAAAAAACAGGCATGTGGTCAAATAAAAGAGATTGAGAGTTAAACTAATAAGCAGTCCTAAAAAGATGGGTTTTCAGGGCCTTCTTGAAAGGGACAAAATTCTGGATGGATCTCAAAGAAAGTGGTAAAGTATTCCAGGCGGAAGCGGCAAGAACGCCGATAGACCGACCACCAAGTCGGACCCGCTGAAAACGCAGAACCTCCAGCAGACTCAGATCAGCTGATCGAAGAGCGCGATTGGGGACATAACGTCTAAATCTTTTCATCAGATACGAAGGTTCCAGCTCATTAACTGCCTTAAATGCCAATGTCAATATTTTAAAAGTGATTAGTTGAGAGACTGGTAGCCAGTGTAGTTGTTTCAGATGGATTCTAGCACTTTCCCTGCTAGGCACATTACAAAGTAGTCTTGCTGTAGCGTTTTGAATGACCTGCAAGCGGGAAACTAAAAAAGCTGGAGTCCCACTGAAGAGAGAATTGGCATAGTCGAGCCGTGAGAGTATAAGAGCTCTCGCGACAGACTCTCTAGCTGCGGAAGGAAGATACAGAAAGAACTTCCTCATAGCCTTAAGAGACCCAAAGCACATGCCCGTAAGTTTCTTTATATGTGCTTCGAACCTCAGATCCTCCCCAAACCATACACCTAGGTTCTTTGCAGGGATGTTCACTGAGCAAGGTTGGGGAAAATCGACAGGCCACAGGAGTTCTCTAAAATTTGGGGGGAATTGCCCATATAGCAGGATTTCAGTTTTATCTTCGTTACACTTCAGTTGCGCCGCCGCTAACCAACTGAAGACAAGCAAGAGCGAATGACCTCCGTGCCAAGGGCAGCACCGGGCCAGGTAAATAACAGCCGAGCAGCGCAACTAAATGGTAGTTGGTCGGTGGTGCTTCCTGCAAAAACGGAAGAAAAACTGAAGTGTTGTTTCGCATTGCGAGACAACCATAAGCAAGATAACAGCAATGCAACGTTAAACAAATGGCGAGCAGCAGGACATATTAGCCGCCAATAGGCGGAGTTTCATTCAACAATATAGATTACTTGATGTCTCGGAGAGACAGCACATGCACGCTGCCTTGGCGAGATCTCAAAATGAGCATCATAATGGGGATCAGCCTGGAACACTTGGGAGCAACAGTTGGGGGAGGGAGAGTGAGGTGAGGTAAATGAGAGTGCAGGGGCTGTGTACTCTCAGAGATTAAAAAAAACTACGGTTTGTTTGATGTCTACATCTGTAGCATCCCATGGGCTAATATCAGCAGTGATGGACAACCCTATCAGCCAATGCCTAAAGCCAGCTGTTCCACAGCAGCCAGTGGATGAAAGGGGCTGTCCAAAAGTCTACTGCAGTGTATGTATTTCTATGTATGCCTATATGAAAGTTGCCAGCTATAGCTTTCTGTAAGCAAGACCTAAAAATTAATGTGTAGGTGTTATTGTGACTCATTCCAGTAAGTAAGAAATGTTCTAACACAGGAGCGGTGCTTGTGCACGTCTCTACAATAAAAATGGATACTATTCAGTAGGGTAGAGTGGGACTGATGGAATTTGACTCTGGAATTCCATGTAGTTACACAAAAACTCAGCTATATTCTGCGGACTTCCACCAATGGTCAGAAATAGGCAAGTTATGCTGCTCACGTTATAGTTTAGCACTGGAAGCATATTCCATACTGAAAAATCAGCGCAAATGGACCACGGAGGGCGCAGCTGCTTACGTTCATTTTGTTGCAGCTGGAGTACATTTTCTACTTGAGCTACAGCCTTCTGACTGTGAGCAGTTGTGACCACCTGCAACCGCCTGTGTTAGAAAAATCTAGCCAGATGTCCTCCTAGCGACTGAAAATAGCGCTCGGGGACACCAACTCTCACTCACACTTGAGAACTTACCATTCTGGGGCCACGCTTGAGGGAATCAAGGGAGAAATTAACTCTTATTATGTGCCTACACAGATATATTTATATATATATATCTCGTAGCTCCACAGTTTTCCACCTCCTCCGTCTCCATGCACTCGCAAGTGGGTGCTCTGTCGCCGGCGGTATAACCACTCGTATGCAGGCTCCCAACCTCGCATTATTCCGAACGCAAAGAAGAGCACTAACAGGGGTGAGCCCAAATGTTTATTTCACTGACTCACAGCAACCTGACACGTTTCGGCTGTTGCCTTTTTCGATGATAATCGGGCGCGCCGGAAAGGGCCTACATTTATGTCTAGAATTCTTGTGTCTCCAAATAGATGAACAGCAAAAAGGGACAAACTCCTCATACTTTTTTATCGCCATGATGTGGTATATATAGCACAAACATGGAAAAGAAATTCCTGTTTGTAAACATATCTAAATCAGATGTGCACTTTAAGCCCATCTGCGGGCATTATGTATGAAATAGTATGAAGATTTAATGTGTGAATATCATGAAACTATAGGATATAGTTACATCACATGTACTATCGCATTTGTGTGAGAAATATTATGCACAGTGATGAAATGTTCTAAATGCAATTTTAAATACAATGATAGTATATACACTCCAATAATGCGATATAATTTGTGAGAAGTTTGTCCCTTCTCGCTGTTTATCTATTTGGAGACACAAGAATTCTAGACATAAATGTAGGCCATTTCCGGCGCGCCTGATTACCATAAAAAAGGTGACAGCCGAAACGCGCCTCGTTACTGTGTCCATGAAATAAACTGTTGGACTTGCCCCTGTGAGTGCTCTTCTTTGCGTTTGCAATAATGTGAGGTTGGGAGTGTTTGTGTGTGTGTGTGTGGGTGTGTGTTTGTTTGTGTGTATATATATATCTGAACAAGGCGGGTGCTTACCGCCGAAACGCGTCAAGCAGCCTAAATGAGTGAATAAAACTTATTTGGAATCAACAATTTCACGGAGTCAGTGCCTTACTTGCATGCTGAAGTTTGGAGTGTTCCTGATATATATATATGTATGTATATAAAAAGAAGCAGAGAACTCCGGTAGTTTCTAAATTTAGGTGGAGAGGAGCAGCTGTATAGAGCATCCTACAACACCAGCAACACTCTCCTCAATTGTCTGCTTTTTATTCGGCCATATGAATCATTGAGTTGGTTACAGGATAACCATGTCTTTGGCCGCAAGGCATGCCCTTGGTCAACCCCCTGTGGGCAGCCAACTCCTGGCACTCATGTCATGGGGTTGGTTGCATGATGCCTTGGGCCATGCCCGGTGTGGGGTTGACAGCAGAGCCTGGTCCTAGTCCCAACTAGCAAGGGCAAGCAACCCACCGTCATGCCCAGCCTTTGGGCATGCTTGCTGTGGGTTTGATTGCAGGCAGCCAATGATTTGACACTCATTTTTTTTTCATTTCAAAAACTTTATTCGATTCAAAACAAAAGAATCATAAAAGTTGAACAATTACATTTACAAACATAATTTAAAATTCATTTTTAAAGAGAGTCTTACACTTATAACACTATAAAATTAATTAGTTAATATAATCACAAATAAAGCCCATAGTTTTACTTTCAATTAATTCAGATGGTTCATGAATTCTTCGTACCGGGGTATATATTAGAGGGCAGGTAAGATAAGTAATAGAAAATCACAATGCAACAGTATACGATATACATGATCAAAGGGTCAGCTTCTTGGGGCCATATTTAGCCATACCGTTTTCTAATCAAGAGTGACACTTGTATAAAGTTTAACATTGCACAACAAACACCAGATGATGACAAAGATAATAAATAATCATAACCCTCTTTATAATGGCATGGTTGTTTTTCCTTGAGGATCGGCTTAATAAACCTGATTCTCGGGTCCTTGTATAGAGAACAGAAAAGAACAATATGCATCGTGCTTTGGCTGTCTTTGTTATTACAAGGACAGGGGGGCAGTTTCTCGCACCAGCCCCCCTGTTTAGGAAACGCATAAAGGAAGTGCAGGGTGTGTAACCTAAACCTTGTCAAATAAAATCGCCATTGCACATGATTTGTGAAGGTTAGATAAAACTGGTGCTGCAAAGTGGCCTTAGGAACATAAGAGCTAACCAGGGAGTTCGCAAGCGGTGATTTCCAGTAATTTGTTTTAATTACAGTTTTGATATCTCCCTGTATATTTTCGGGATTGTCAAATATATCTCCCAAGCCTATTCTATGGAGCATTTCTTTTACATAAGATAGCCAGGGGATCTGATTCATATTTGCCAGTTCTAAGCAGTCCCGGAGGATATCTCTGGTAAGCTGTAAGTCCTCTGATAGCCATATTTTGCCCCATAACAATAAAGGGGAAAGGCGAATGATGTCACTCACATAGGTTAGACCTATTTCGTTATGGGCAAATCTGTTTGAAGAGCCTGATGGAATAGCCAATACACGTTTTAAAAATGTATTCTCCATAATCTGTATCGTGTCAGGGCTATCGGTCCCCCAAACCCCTGCCCCATAGGTAGCAACCGACAAACATTTAGCTTTGTACAAGGTTTTTAGATGTATGACAGGTTTTTGGCCTAATTTGCCACAGAAACGAAACAGACCCTCTATTGAGCGACTAGCACTCTGAACTCGTGTCTTCATTAACGGGGCCCAGCTTAGTTTGTTGTTGAAAAGGTTTCCCAGATAATTAAAATTTTCAACCTTTTCAATAATGGAGTTACTTACTACAAACTTTCTACTTTTGGTGCCCTTTGGGCCACAGACCATAACAAAGGATTTGGCAAAGTTTACCTTGAGGTCTAGGTCCAACATAAATTTGTGGAAGGCATCAAGACAATGCTGCATACTATTTGCTGTGAGTGTCATGAGTACCGTGTCGTCGGCGTAAGAAAGCATTGGAATGCTCCTGCCGTTGACCTTTGGGAAATCATGACAGTGGTCCAACAGATATTTTTCTAGACCATTGGTGTATACAAGAAACAAAAAAGGAGCTAATATGCATCCTTGTCGGACGCCCTCAGTTGAGAGGATAGACTTAGTTTTCTCTCCCCCTGGCCCAAACCTTATGGCTACAGTAGTAGATTCATGGAGTCTACGGAGCAAAATGACCAAGGGTTCCTCGAAACCCATGACCTCCATCATTTGCCACAGCTTGCTCCGACACACAGTGTCGAATGCACTTGAGAGGTCCATGAAGGCAAGATGAATTGAAGATTTCCTTGCCTTCATGTATTTCCCTATGATCAGGGCCAGGTTCAGGCACTGTTCGACAGTACCTTTGCCTTTTCTGAATCCATATTGGGAATTCACAATAAGGCCCACAGAGTCTGCCCATGATTCTAGTCTGGCTAAAATGACCCTACCCAGAATCTTACATGATGCATCAATTAATGAGATTGGGCGATAGCATCGGGGGTCTGATCTATCGCCCTTCTTAAAAATTGGCACCACTACTGCCTCCTTCCATGATGCCGGAATACGGCTAATGACAACTGCTCTAAAAACTATTAACAGCACGGGGGCCCAAGCCTTAACATTGTGCTTAAAAAAGTCCAAAGGCACTAGATCAGGGCCAGGTGCTTTTAATGGTATGCCTTTCGACAGAGCATCTTCCACTTCTTGCTGGGTGAGCGATGAGCTCAAGGACAGGGAGGATTGAGAGACCACCGTTTCCTTTGCATCTCCTGGTGATAGTTCGTTGGGTAAAGTTCCATGGGGATTAAAAATGTTCCCGAAATGTGATTCCCATGTTTCACATGCAATCTGCATCACAATATTGTCCTTGCCATTATTTGTAAAAAGGGGGCGATTGATGACTTCCCAGAAAAGCCTGCTATCCTTCAGTTCCGAGGCCTTTTCTAGATATTCCCAGGCTTGATTTTTTAAATCCGACTTTCTTGTTTTTATGGCTTCTTTATAGGCCAATCTGGATGCTATAACCAGTTCTATATCCCTAGGTTTTTCTTTTAATGCCGCTTTCAGAGATCTGTTTGTTGCCGAACATGCAGCATCAAACCATCTTGGGCCTAGCCTTTTGTTTTTACCAATTGGTTTTGTGAGGCGTTCGGCTGCCTACATAAAGATTCAAAGTTTCCTATGACCTTTTCTGGGTTAGTTGTAGGTGTTAGACATGCCTCGTATTCAGAGCTATATCCATTTAGGATCTCTGCCTCAAGACCCACCCCATCTACTTTACCCCATTTAAGAGTAATGCCTTGGTTCCTGCTATACGTTACAGGTTGCTCCCAAACAGGGTGTGTGGGTTTAATAGGACAAAGCAGGGATAGGATTAGAGGGTTGTGGTCACTGGCAGCATTAGCAATTACTTCCAACTTATCAACATGGTAAAAGTGCCCACTGGAGACAATTACAAAGTCAATAAAACTCATCATACCTCTGGTACCCTGAAACGTCGGTATTGGAGTAGAATTTAGGCCAACCCAGGGCTCCGCTATGCATAAATCATTTAGAATAATGATGTTGTTTAAGGCGTCCCCCTGGGGTGTATGTTTGAAGTGTAACAGGGGTTGATCATGGGAGTCTCTCAAGCCACACACCTTCGAGTCCCCATAGGTGCATAATGAACAGTTGAAATCTCCCACCCAGATGACAAATAAAGGGGTTGCTCTTGGCGTGCCCTGGCTATGGCCTCCTCCAATTTCGACATTACGAATGTCTCATTGTTGTCAAAGATGTTATAATACCAGTTAATCAGCAACAATGGTTCAGGAAACAAATTAACCAACATCAACACTTGAAACCATGGGGAGTCAACTATCATAGAAGTTACAAGTTTACATAGTTTTAAGGAGGTTGCTGTCATTAGGCCACCTTTTGCCCTACCCACTTGTGAAGGTATCGCTAGGGTATTAAAGGCTTGGAAGCCCTCGATGTTCTGGGTGGATCGGCTCCATGTTTCCTGAAGGCACAAGATGTCAGAGTCACCCACAAAGTCTAACCATGCCTCATCCTCCAACCTTGAGGCGAGCCCAGCAATGTTCCAAGAAATTAGATGCATCCTTAGTTCATTTTGGTTCTTTCTGACTGGTTCAGGTAATACTTCCAGGTTATACCTTAAGATGATTGAACTTGGTTCACTTTCTTTAGTAAGGTCTGCCTCAGGGGCTTGGGCGTTAGAAGTACGATCGTCACCAACGGAAACATTCTCCCGTGAGTTATCGTTACAACTTTCTCCCTTCTCCCTCTGGCTGGGCTCACCTATTGTTAAGGTATTAGTAATACAGGGAGGATTTTGTGATGGTCAATCTATCTCTTCCATACCTGCAAGTGGATCAAAACGGTTTCTTAAGGGGATATTGCTTGGGAACCATCCTAGGTAATCTTCCCCCTGATATCTTGGTCTTAGGTCGTTGTGCCAAGTTTGCGAGGGGTTATTATTGTTATAAATTGATCCCCAATAGAAGCCATCACTCTGTTGCGGAGGTCCCCAGTTGTTTTGATTTGGCCATACGGCCCTATTTCTCCGGGCCCACCCAGGGTGTGTTTCACTGTTGAATGCCTGCCCAGTGTTCTTGTAAAGCAAAGTCGGGGGAGCAAAATTCAAATTTGGGTAAAAGTATTCTAGACCTATACATTGAATATCCCCAGCTCTAGCAAATCTAGGTTTACAGCAGATAATATTTTTTACCCAGGTATCACTGAAGTTGATCAGGATACAGTCCCCCTCTAGGTCCTTCTCGCTTGGGCCCACCCAGGGGACTCTGCGCACACTAAGTATTTTTGTTTTGGAATCAGGAGGGAGTGGTCTGTTAATGTTAAGCCAGTATATTATTTTGTTTTTTAGTTCCTGAATTGATTCCGTTTTATTGGGCAAAACTGGGGATACTCCAGTGAGTATTATCATAAAAGGGGCTGAGTCTGGGGGCAAGTTTACAGGTGGTAGTTTCCTTTTGTGTGCTCTCTCGTTGTCGTTACTTACTGCAGGCCCCTGTGAACATGTTTGTTTGGGCCCGTGGGTAGTTCCCTGTTTAGCGATAGTAGCTTCTGGTGTTGGTGTTGGTGTTGCACTACCCATATTTTTACTAGGGGGCCCCACAGTGACCGCCACTGCAGGTTTAGTACCAGCTAATGGTACAGGTTTTGTGCGTACTAAGGGGACCGGTGCTGCCCTAGGGTCACCAGTTGTGAGTGCTTTAAAAGTTTTACTCACATTTTTATTCTCTCCCCCTTTTTTTGGATTACTAATGTTGGTGTTACCATTTTTATTGTTGTTATTAATGCCCCCCTCCTCAGGTAATTTATTCTTCAGTGCTAAAGTTTCAAGGGAATTGGTGTTAAGAGAGATGAGATGTTCCAATTGGTCTAATTTTAAATTAACAATTTGAATTTTCTCTAGGACGGGCAGCAAGAGCATCTGCACTGTTTTCTCAATTTCTCATTATTATTGATATTAAATGAGAAAGTTTTCTGACCCGCATCAACTAGGTGGGTGCCCTTTTGCTTGGGAGGAATTGTCAAAGCTTTAGGTGGTGCTGGCTTCGCTAACTTAGATCTAGTTCCTTTTCCATGCTTTCCCCCTCTTTTACGTTTATTTGGATTGTTAGGTTCCCGCTCACAAAGTACTACATGATCTTGTGGAAGGATAGGCCCATTGTTGCTCAAGTTACTCAAGTTGCCATCTAAGGCATTTTCCCCCGTAATACCTGATGGAATAGGTATAGGAGTGAGTATAGGTGCTTCAGCTTGAGAATCCCCTGGGTCTACTATCGTAGTTGTCTGTGAATCAGAAATTACCACTAAATTTGGGCTAGCCTCTAGGTTACTATCTGCACTATCTGCACTTTGCTCAAGAGTAGGTGGCTTATTGGGGGTGATTTTAGAGGCAATATCTCCCAGGGATGAGCGTTTTCCTGTTACTAAGCCTAGGGACAAACGCTTTTCTGTAAGGGCAATTTCTTTTTCTAAGATCACAGTTGCCCGACTTATAAAATCATCTAAAGTTCCAGTGGCTTTCCCATTGTTCGTTTTTACAGTAACCTGTCTACCCTTCCCTGAGCGCAGGGACATTATGTGAGTTCTGGGAAACAGCTAAATATATAATATAATATATAGTGCTATAACTTACAACCAAACAGTTTAAAATATGAGATCTGTGATCACTGATGAAAGGGAGTAGCTCCGACCCGACCTTGATCGGCCTTAGACGGTCCCGCCCTTGTCCCGGGCTTCTCCCGGCGAGCTCCCGCGCAGCGGTATTCACACGTTAATTTATAGCTCTTACGGTGATCACCCGGTCGTTGGGGGCGGGGCGGGGAGGGAGAGCAGCCCAGGTGGAACGGGCGGGGTTACTGGGACTCCTGGGAAATGTAGTCCCAGCCCTCTTGCTCGCAGCCCTCAGCCCCTGTCTTACCCCAGCAGCAGCTAACAGCCCACGAAGGAGAGCGCCCCTCTGCGAAGCGGGACCCGCGCAGCGGGTTCCACGAGGCGTTGGTGGAGATGCAAGGAATCCACGGGCAATCCAAACAGCAAGGCAGGTTTGTCAAGGTGTCCCACGAAGTGCAGGGCAAGCTGGTATTTGATCACCCGGTCGTTGGGGGCGGGGCGGGGAGGGAGAGCAGCCCAGGTGGAACGGGCGGGGTTACTGGGACTCCTGGGAAATGTAGTCCCAGCCCTCTTGCTCGCAACCCTCAGCCCCTGTCTTACCCCAGCAGCAGCTAACAGCCCACGAAGGAGAGCGCCCCTCTGCGAAGCGGGACCCGCGCAGCGGGTTCCACGAGGCGTTGGTGGAGATGAAAGGAATCCACGGGCAATCCAAACAGCAAGACAGGTTTGTCAAGGTGTCCCACGAAGTGCAGGGCAAGCCGGTATTTGATCACCCAGTCGTTGGGGGCGGGGCGGGAGAGCAGCCCAGGTGGAACGGGCGGGGTTACTGGGACTCCTGGGAAATGTAGTCCCAGCCCTCTTGCTCACAGCCCTCAGCCCCTGTCTTACCCCAGCAGCAGCTAACAGCCCACAAAGGAGAGCGCCCCTCTGCGAAGCGGGACCCGCGCAGCGGGTTCCACGAGGCGTTGGTGGAGATGCAAGGAATCCACGGGCAATCCAAACAGCAAGGCAGGTTTGTCAAGGTATAGATTTGTTTGTCATAGGATATAGTTACATCACATGTACTATCGCATTTGTGTGAGAAATATTATGCACAGTGATGAAATGTTCTAAATGCAATTTTAAATACAATGATAGTATATACACTCCAATAATGCGATATAATTTGTGAGAAGTTTGTCCCTTCTCGCTGTTTATCTATTTGGAGACACAAGAATTCTAGACGTAAATGTAGGCCATTTTCGGCGCGCCTGATTACCATAAAAAAGGTGACAGCCGAAACGCGCCTCGTTACTGTGTCCATGAAATAAACTGTTGGACTTGCCCCTGTGAGTGCTCTTCTTTGCGTTTGCAATAATGTGAGGTTGGGAGTGTTTGTGTGTGTGTGTGTGTGTGTGGGTGTGTGTTTGTTTGTGTGTATATATATATCTATATATATATATCTATATATATATATATATATATATATATATATATATATATATATATATATATATATATATATATATATGTATGTATGTATATAAAAAGAAGCAGAGAACTCCGGTAGTTTCTAAATTTAGGTGGAGAGGAGCAGCTGTATAGAGCATCCTACAACACCAGCAACACTCTCCTCAATTGTCTGCTTTTTATTCGGCCATATGAATCATTGAGTTGGTTACAGGATAACCATGCCTTTGGCCGCAGGGCATGCCCTTGGTCAACCCCCTGTGGGCAGCCAACTCCTGGCACTCATGTCATGGGGTTGGTTGCATGATGCCTTGGGCCATGCCCGGTGTGGGGTTGACAGCAGAGCCTGGTCCTAGTCCCAACTAGCAAGGGCAAGCAACCCACCGTCATGCCCAGCCTTTGGGCATGCTTGCTGTGGGTTTGATTGCAGGCAGCCAATGATTTGACACTCACATCCAGCAAGGTCATGTGCTTCCGTGGTACTTCAGGAGGAGTCCAGGGGCCTTGCTTTTCCCAAAAGACACCCCTAGGATCAGGGAACACCCCCCCCCCAAAAAAAATTGTGCAAATTGCATGAGGAAATGTTTATTGGGCCCCCCTTTTTCTGAGCCTCTGTTTGATGGATCATCCCAAAACCTTTAAGAAGGAGAAGAGGAAAAAGAAAAGTTTCATCAAGGTTTGTCTATTGGCACCAGCATTTTTAGCCAACCAAGAAAGCCATTTACTATGAATCGTAGTCCTAACTATAATTAAAGAGTGGCAACTGCCATATGTCCATATATAGATTCATTGAAAAAACCTGGTGCACTACTGGTTGGGAGATTAACTCTCCATGGCTGCTGAGGTACGGTGGGAGGCAAGAACCCCTGTTGATGCCACAAGTCAATCTCCTACAACGGGATTACTGACACTTTGTTGGAGGCCCGCCCCTTTCTCAACCACTTTGCAAACACACCTGCTGGTGCACTACTGGTTGGCCGATGAAATCCCCTTGGGTGGTGAGGGTCATTGGCGGCCTCTGTCTGTTCATTTCTGACCTCTATTTTGCCTCTTTCTGCTCATTTCTGACCTTTATTCTGTCTCTTGCTGTTCGTTTCTGACCTCTATTCTGCCTCTTTCTGGTCATTTTTCACCTTTATCATGACTCATTCTGCTCGCTGCTGACGTTTATCATGCCTCTTTCTACAAATTTCTCACCTTTATTTTGTCTCTTTCTGGTAGTTTCTCACCTTTATTTTGGCTCTTTCTGCTCAATGCTGACCTTTATTCTGTCTCTTTCTGCTCATTGCTCACCTTTATTTTGCCTCTTTCTGCTCCTTGCTGACCTTTATCTAGCCTCTTTTTGCGTGTTGCTGACCTTTATTCTGCCTCTTTCTGCTTTTTGTTCTGTTTTTTTCTGCTAGTTTCTGGCCTACATTCTGCCTCTTTTTGATAATTTTTATTGTGCTTCTTTCTGATTGTTGCTTTCTTTACTTTGCCTCTTTCTGACCTTTATTTTGCAATCCTTTAGTCTGTGCCCCTAACCCTTTGACATCAGTCAAGGAAATAGAACAAACTTTGCTTCCAGCGGGCTAAACCATTTGTTAAGTTATGTTATGTTATAATTTTGTTAAGCGCACAGCTGCCCCAGCAAAGGGGCTTCCCGGCGCTGTCAGTCTCATTGTACAGAATAAACAGAAGCTGGCCAAAGAAATCACAGTCCCTAAGACAATGGAAAGAGGAAGGTCTTAAAGGCTTTCCCGAAGGTCAATGTGTCCTCTATGCCACGAATGGAGACTGTTAAAGAATTCCACAACTTAGCAGCAGGAGCCGGAATGAACAGCCCCAGGCACGGCACAGTTTAATCCTAGGTATGATTACCAGATGTTGTCCCAATGAGCGCAAGCTATGTTGGGGAATGTACGAGGTTAGAAGAGGCCGCAATAGCTCAGAACTTTTACATTTCAAGATTTTAAATGCCAAACAGAGTGCTTTAAACTGGATCTGTGCGCCAATCGGAAGCCAGTGTAAGCCTCTGATTGTGGCTCTGGCAGAGCATCTACGAGGGAGTCCAACCAGTGCTCTAGCTGCTGAGTTTTGGACACATTGGAGTCGCAAAATCCCAGCTTTGTTTGCGCCCAGAAGCAGCACGCTCGCATAGTCCAGGCGCGATAAAATCGTAGGCTGGACATTAAGCTGCCGAACGGGTGCATTGAAGAACTTCAGGATGGGGTGGAGACCTCTCAACAGGCCCACCCAGGTCGCAGCCACCTTCTTCGTGTGGGTCTGAAAATTGAGAGCCGCATCCATCCAAACTCCCAAGTTCTTAACCACTGGCTTTCGTGCTGGCATGGTACCCAGCGAAGCCGGCCACCAGTGCTCATTCCAGAGGGATGTGTTTTTCCCTACCAGCATCACTTCAGTTTTGCTAGCATTCAGCTGTAAACAGTTGTCAGCCATCCACTGAGCATATAGCCAGTGTCTGACCTAGGGTGGTGTGGAGAGCAAAAAAACAATGGATGTAGGCCCAGATCTTTGTACTGGGGTGAATGTAGGACATTGTTCTGCATTCTGTCCATCAACTGTGTTTTTTGCAATTTTCACCCCGAGTGGGCTGGGTATGCTCAGACGTGAGTCCCAGGCTCTCCACATCACTGGAGTCAAGCTATCCAGGCTGAAGAAGGCTGATAGCCAGAAACCGGTCCTTGGATGCTTGATTCCGGTCTAGGAAAAACATGGCTTGGTAGTTCGGGCTCGACTGTTCCCATGAGGCACAGGGTCAAGGCTGATTTGCATATAGCCAGTGTCTGACCTAGGGTGGTGTGGGGAGCAAAAAAACGATGGATTTAGCCCCAGATCTTTGTACTGGGGTGAATGTAAGACATTGTTCTGCATTCTGTCCATCAACTGTGTTTTTTGCAATTTTCACCCCGAGTGGGCTGGGTATGCTCAGACGTGAGTCCCAGGCTCTCCACATCACTGGAGTCAAGCTATCCAGGCTGAAGAAGGCTGATAGCCAGAAACCGGTCCTTGGATGCTTGATTCCGGTCTAGGAAAGACATGGCTTGTTAGTTCGGGCTGGACTGTTCCCATGAGGCACAGGGTCAAGGCTGATTTGCATATAGCCAGTGTCTGACCTTGGGTGGTGTGGAGAGCAAAAAACCGATGGATTTAGGCCCAGATCTTTGTACTGGGGTGAATGTAAGACATTGTTCTGCATTCTGTCCATCAACTGTGTTTTTTGCAATTTTCACCCCGAGTGGGCTAGGTATGCTCAGACGTGAGTCCCAGGCTCTCCACATCACTGGAGTCAAGCTATCCAGGCTGAAGAAGGCTGATAGCCAGAAACCAGTCCTTGAATGCTTGATTCCTGTCTAGGAAAGACATGGCTTGGTAGTTCGGGCTGGACTGTTCCCATGAGGCACAGGGTCAAGGCTGATTTGCATATAGCCAGTGTCTGACCTAGGGTGGTGTGGGGAGCAAAAAAATGATGGATTTAGGCCCAGATCTTTGTACTGGGGTGAATGTAAGACATTGTTCTGCATTCTGTCCATCAACTGTGTTTTTTGCAATTTTCACCCCGAGTGGGCTGGGTATGCTCAGACGTGAGTCCCAGGCTCTCCACATCACTGGAGTCAAGCTATCCAGGCTGAAGAAGGCTGATAGCCAGAAACCGGTCCCTGGATGCTTGATTCCAGTCTAGGAAAGACATGGCTTGGTAGTTCGGGCTGGACTGTTCCCATGAGGCACAGGGTCAAGGCTGATTTGCATATAGCCAGTGTCTGACCTAGGGTGGTGTGGAGAGCAAAAAAACGATGGATTTAGGCCCAGATCTTTGTACTGGGGTGAATGTAAGACATTGTTCTGCATTCTGTCCATCAACTGTGTTTTTTGCGAAGCCATTCCAAGGCCCGGCCCATGATCCCTATTGCCTTCAAGCGATACAGCAAGATGTCATGAGACACCGTATTAACGGCAGCGCTAAGATCTAACAGAATAAGTGCTGCACTCTGACCGGCGTCAAGAATCGTTCGTAAATGCTCAGTGGTGGCTAATAGGGCGGACTCAGTACTGTGACCCGGTCTAAAACCGTTTTGCGACAGATCCAGGATATCATTGAGGCTCATGTACTGAGATAGCACCTCGTTCACATGTGCCTCTGCAAGCTTAGCTGCCCACGGAAGCAACGAAATCGGCCTAAAAACTATCTGGTATAGATGGATCCAGTGTGGGCTTCTTAATGAGAGGGGAAACCCTGGCCTGTTTCCAGGCCATGGGGACTCTGGCCGTGGCAAAGGATAGATTTAGTATATGGCCTAATGGCTGCTGAAAAAGCGCCAGTGACTTCATAAATTGCGCCGGCCTCATGGGGTCTGATGGAGATCCCGATTTGACCTTCCTACAGAGTTTAACAAGTTCTTCACAACTGATCTCTGGTATAGCTGTCAAAGTAGAGACCCCATCTCTAACACTGACAGGACTCGGAACTGAGGAGTGTTGCGAAAATGTTTTGTAAATTTTTTGCACTTTATTCACAAAGAAAGAAGCGAGTTCTTCGCATTGCTGTGCCGATTTTATATAAGAACTAGAGACTCTTTTGCTCTTCAGCTCCTGGACAATCTTAAAAATTCATTTCGTAGGGTTGGAGCTAACCCTAATTTCTTCAGCATAAAACTTAGCACGTGTAGAACAGATCATTTTATGATATTGTTTGAGTTTGGCCAGGTAAGTAGCTTTATCACCATCTTTATAATTTCTTCTCCATATCCGTTCGGCTCCTTTACAGTCCTTTCTCAGGGCTCTCAGAGCCTCAGTGTACCATGGATTGGAGACCGACCCAGGCCCCCTATAACCCATTTTGCTGGAATAAAGGCATCAAGTCTCCCCCCCAATTTAACAGCTATTGACTGCCAGAAGCAAAGTGTTTACTGTGACTTGGCAGAAGCTCTCAAAAATAGTTTTAAAAATAGAATTTTGGCCCTGACAATGTGGTGGTCCCAGGACTCAGGGTGTTCTTGAGGTCCCCATTGCAAACAATTTAGCCCCAGGGAGGTGGTGGTCCCGTGGGCACTCAAGGGTCCGTGAGGCTCCCCGATTTATTTAGAATTAGCCCTAGGAAGATGGTGATCCCTGGGGCCCAGGGGGCCAGTGCAACCCCTGTTAAACTGTATAAGCCCCAGGCAGGTGCTCCTCACTGGGGTATAAAATATGCCCAAGGAGGTAGGTCCAATGTGCCCACCTCTTTTACATTTTATGGACACCTGCATGCCCCCGGGACCTAGCCAACCCAGGGGCTAAATAGTAGAGAATGGCGGGAGCCTGAACTTTTTTTTATTTTGCTGTGGTAGCTGTGGATCCAGGCAGCTCCCATTGAAATTTTTTTTTTAAAAAACAAGGTTTTTTTGCTCAAAGCGGGGACCATGTGGGACACTTCCAAGAGGACAAGGGGGTCAAAGTATTCCTATCCTGCCCCCTTCTTTTTTTTGCATTTTTGGGGAGAACTCGGCTGAAGCCAAGTCCTAGGATGGCTGCCAACACGTTCTGCTTGAAGTGTTGGCAGCCAATCACATTTAAGCATGTGAATTGTTGGATTCTCTGAGGATCCACATCCCTATATATACATATGAACATTCCCTTTAAAATCTCAAAAACTGCTGAATAGATTTAAACCACATAAGAACAAGCATTTGTATTGCAATAAATTCAAGCATTTGTCAAGCGCACAGCTATCTCCAGAGGGGTGTCCCGACACTGGGGGCCGTCGGGAAGATTATGTGAGCTTTTGCCCAGAGTCACATGGTGCTGGGCTAACCTGCCGCTGGCGCCAGGGATCAAACTGTGAACACAGGGGTACAGAGTCAGACACCCTGGCCGCTGCGCCACATCTCTTCCAATAGGTCTTGCATTTTCAACAGTTAGAGTAACTGGCGTTGTAAATGACAATGGGCCTCATTTATGAAAAGTGACGCATCGCTGCGTGAAAACAGCGATGCGTCACTTTTCACTGCGCACTCCTTACGACATTCCTGATGCGTCATATTTAATGTATGGCACATCATGTCGCAAGGAGTTACAAATACGTCAGTATTTCTGACGTATCTGTAAGCGCAAAAGTGACGCATTGCTGGAGTGTGTCACAAAAGTGACGCAACTCCAGCAATGCGTCCTTTCACATGGGGAAAGCCCCATGTGAAAGGGCTTGTGTCAGTCTTACGCCTGCTGTGAGGCAGGCGCAAGATTTTGACGCAACAGCGTCCTAAAAGTGACGCAGTGAAATCTCATAGATTTCACTGCATCACTATTACGAGGCTTTTTGCGGGGGAATGCCCCGTCTGCATACATTATACCTGACGCAGGTATAATGTGGAGCAGGGGTTTAAAAAGTGACGCATCTACCTAGATGCGTCACTTTTTAAATATGGCGCAATGAGGCGCATTGTTTACACCGCTGGTGCGTCATAAAAAGTGACGCACCGGCGGCGCAAAACTGACGCAAGGCCTTCATAAATAAGGCCCAATGTCTTTTACCCATGTGTTTTTGGTTTGGAATTAAATGGACGTATAAACAAGCATTTGCAATGCAATCGGTTTCACATTTATGAAAAAATAAATGAAAATGTTTTTTACTTTTGTTTCTTTGTATGCAGTAGTGTGATGATATTTGCATAGCGCGTTTGCCATTCATATGAGGTTGTGGTACTGGAGAACCAGAAAATGGTAAATTGGTTTTAAAGGAGGGCAGACAAGAGTAAATCTTGGCTGAAAAAAAGTAAGAACATCCTGGAAATAGCAAATGCTCATAGGAATAAAGATTAAGTAAAGCATGTGAAATGTAAGCAGGAATAACATAGTTACCTTAATGCTTTCACACTTATTAATCAGAAATCATTGAGTGTTTCTGCCTTAAAAGTTAAGAATACGAATAATGGGGCCGAAGAGACCTTTTTTCAATGTCAATTGCTTATATCCTTACAAAACATAAGCAGTATGGTTTAAAAAAGACCTCATCCCTGAAAACAGAACTGTGGTAGACATTTTATAAACTAAAATAAGGAAAACCATTGATAAGGATAACATTAATTATTTTCCAATTTAATTATCAACCAGGAATTAGAGTACTTCCATGAATGGTGTAATTCACCACCCTGGGAAACAATGTTGTTCAAAGAAAGAGGAGAGAATGAAATGTACTCTTCACTGGCAACCTCTGTAAAGTGGCACTGATGTGTGTGGTTATGAAAAAAACAATCTGGCCATTGTTTTACCACTCTGTATTGCTTTATTTCGTTTTTTTTGTTCATACTTTGAACCTTTTTTCTCTTGGACCCGAGGCTGCTTTTTGGAAAATAAAAATGTCATAAAAAGATGACATTTTGCAGCCGTAGTGTTTCTTTCTTTGTTGGATCCATTTCACAGTGGAACACACAAAGGAAAGTATAGGAAAGAGCCATTAGTTGAAGTAATAGTTTTCAGCAAGTGAGGAGGAGTGAGACAGAAAGAATGGGAATAAGGGGAAGAAAGAGGGGACAGGCAGCAGCAGAGTAGAAGATGTGAACACTGTTGTTCAAAGGAAGAGAAAACTAAAATAGCACTTCACTGGCAAATATATAATGTTCCAAGGCATACCATTACTAAGCATGTTTTTATAATGATGATTTTACAATGCAACTTCCATTACAATGCATGTTTTCACTCTGCAAGCCATTACAACACATGTTCATATGGATATATTGAAACTGCCATTACAACACATACCATTACTACGTATAGTGATACAACGCATACCATTACAATGCATATTAATTCTACTATCTCAAAAGTATATGCATTGTTACTTAAAAAATATACCCCAAAAAATTAATATGTGAAAAATAGTTTGATCTCAAAACTTGAAAAAATATATATTTTTTTAAATATAGAAATGTTATTGGATAAACATCACATTTTACACAAACACACTCTACACTTGGTGGCAAAAGCAGCATCCACATACAAAGCATTAAGAAACATGTGTCCTTCCACTATTTTGACTACAGCAGCCGACCCATCATCTACTCAAATTGACTGCCATTCTGAAACGGAATGCAGAAACCAAGATTTCACCCAGAACATCATAAATATATATTCTGTCAGGTTCTGAAACACGTGAAAAAATTGTTTTCGAAACATATTATCATTTACCCCTAACAAACTTATAAATCAAGCCGACCACCACTTTGTGCTCAGTGAAACACTGACTTCCCTGATAACCACAAGCAAGAAGAGAAAAGTGCCAGGTTGGACTTCACACTGACATCTATTGAAAGAATTAAGTGTAAGTTCAAAATGAAACACATTTAGATAGAAAACAATTAATTGCCAAATCTAAAAATATTTAAAAATGTTTAATATATTCACAGAACTTTAAAAAGAGATCCAACAATTAAATACACCTAATCTGTCAAAATAAGTGAATGTTTAAAATAAATCTTATTTAACTTTAAATGAAAAAAGCACAGAAGTCATAAACTAAATTAACATTTTTAAAACATTGACAGACCTTGACATAGACATGCAATAATCAAGATTGGAGCGTATTTCAGAGGAAATTCTTCTGTAAGTATACTGTAAATTGTTTGTATTACAAATAATTTATATTTCCAATTTAAATAAATACATTTTCTTGGGGAATGTGCTGGTCAGTGCTATGAGCCAAAATTACTATGTAACTCCACTGGGAGCTTGCCTTTGTGAAATTGCTAGACATAGTTGGGGGCAAAATTACTTCTAACTCCGCCGGGTTCTTGCCTCAGGGAAGGTGCTGGTAAATGGTGGAGGGCAAAAGTACTATTTTAACACGTGGATTGGCGATCCCCTGTACTTGGTTGGGGGCAGAGATTGTCCCAATCTACAAGAAGGGCTGCTCTCTGCTCCCATCCAACTACAGGCCGATTAGCCTCATAGATGTCCCCCAAAAGCTTTACTCGCGACTTCTATTGGACCAACTCCTAGACTGGATGGAGGATAATGAAATCTTATGCCCCCTCCAGGCTGGCTTCAGGAAAAATACGTCCACCATGGACCAAATCTTCCGCCTTGTCCTCCTTTTTTGGAAATCGGTGACCATCGAGGGAGGGAGACTGTACATGGTGTTTGTAGACCTGAAGTCAGCATTTGACTTGGTTCCACGTAAAAACTCTGGGAGGTCCTAAAGGAGATGGGAGTGCCCACTAACTTATTACAGGCCATAATAAGACTCCATCAGGGCAACTTCGCCCAGGTACGATGTGGGCGTGGTGGAGTTTTGACAAAAAGGTTTCCTGTCTCCCGGGGGGTTAGGCAGGGATGTGTCCTGGCCCCTACTCTCTTTTGTCTCTATGTGAACAATGTTATCTCACACTTAGTCAACGTTAGGGACAATGACGCCCCGGTCTTGGCAGGCAGGAGGGTGCCGGCAATTATGTTTGCTGACAACACCCTCCTGCTCTCCAAATCCCCCATGGGAATTCAGCGAATCCTAGATGGATTTGGTCTTTTCTGCAGGCAGTACGGCCTAGAGATCAACACAGGGAAGACCAAATTCATGATCTTCAACCCCTCTCCCACAACCAGACCTAACCCATCTCTAAATTCCACGGAATTGGAGAGGGTTAAAACATTTCAGTACCTGGGCGTAACCCTACATGAAAACCTATCCTGGGGCCCCCAGATCTCAAGTTCGAGAATAAGGCTTTCTCAAGTCTCTGGGGCTATTTTAAGGGTTACGAACACCTCAACCTACAAACCCATAGCTCCTGCAGTTGAGATGTACAAAACACAAGCGAAATCAGCTGCACTCTACGGTAGCGAACTATGGGGACATCAAGCTGCAAATGAGTTGGTGCGTGTTGAAAACAACTTTCTGAGGCGTCTTTTGGCCCTCCCGAATGCAACTCTCCTCTTTCCCCTACGCCTAGATTTGGGTCTACCATCTATTAGGGAGGACCTTGAATCCAAACCTTTAAGATTCTGGCACAGACTTTGGTCGACAAATGAGCTCAGACACTACAGGCAAGATCTTGTGCATGTTATGAATTTAAATCACAGTGACAAGATTCCTTGGCTATCCTTTGTCAAAAGAGAACTGTTCCGGCTCGGTTTTAACGAGCTGTGGGAGGCCCCAGAAACAGGATGTATTAGGGTCCCCCGGAAAAGACTTGTGGTAGCTTACAAGGAACAAAATCTTGTCTCCCATGTGACTGCACCCCGTATCGGCACCCTAACACAGCGTTTTACTGAATCCAAAAATTCTTATAAGTTCGAAACCTTTATGGATTTTTTTTACCCCATCATGGCAAGGAAGCTATTTTTACAGTGGCGGTTTGGCACTCTTCCTATCAAATCCTTTACCAGTAAATGGACTAATGGAGGGGACAAAATATGCCCTGGCTGCAATTCCTGCGATGAAGAGGAAATTCACGTTCTGTTTTGTTGCCCTTCCTACAAGTCACCTAGGAAATACTGGCTTGTGCCCTTATGCAGGAATTTGGCAATAAGGAACTGTGTAACATCTTTCAGAATATTAAAAACTGATTCCTCCCCCCACATTGTCTTCGCGGTTGCAAAATATCTTTTAGCCATGTGGCGCATTAGGTCCAAGTTGATCAAGGCAAAGCCACCTTAGGATGTATGCCTACACCACCGTGACTTTTTAATATCTGGCTCCCGCCAACAACGACTCCTATTACACTTCGTCTATTCCATTTTTTAATGATATGAAATGTTGTTGCTTACTCTCTTTATGTATTTCACATTCCTGATTTTAAAGGTTATGAATATTGCCACTTGCTCTCTGTTGCACTTTATATTTTTGAATTTTAAATGTATGTATGTTTTTATGCATCTTTTATGGCCTAAATGGCCGAAATAAAGAATTTTTGGATTGGATTGGACTATTTTAACTCTGCAGGGTGCTTGCCTTAGGAAAGGTGCTGGTCACTGGTGGGGGCGAAATTACTATTCTAATGCTGTTGGGTGCTTGCCAAAGGGAAGGTGCTGGTCAGTGGTAGGGGGCAACATTACTATTCTAACTCCTCAGGGTGGCTGCCTCAGGGAAAGGGTTGGTCAGTGGTGGGGGGGGGGCAAAATTACTATTCTAACTCTGCAGCGTACTTACCTCAAGGAAAGTGCTGGTCACTGGTGTGGGGCCAAAATATTAGTCTAACTCCTCTGGGTGCTTACCTCAGGGAAGGTTCTGGTTAGTTGTGGGGGGGGGGGCAAAAATACTATTCTAACTACGACGGGTGCCAGCCTCAAAAAAGTTGCTGGTCAGTGGTGGGGATCAAAATTACTATTCTAACTCTGCCTGATGCTTGCCTTAGTAAAGGTGTTGTTCAGTGGTGGGGGCAAAATGACTATTCTAACTCTGCCAGGTGCCTGCCAAAGGGAAGGTTCTGGTCACTGGTGGGTTGCCAAATTACTAATAAAACTCTGCAGTGTGCTTGCCTCAAGGAAGGTGCTGGTCAGTGCAGGAGAGCAACATTTCTATTCTATCTCTGCTATGTGAATACCTCAAGGAAGGTGCTGGTCACTGGTGATGGGGCAACATTTTTATTCTAACTTCTGCCATGTGCTTGCCTCAGGGAAGGTGCTGGCCAGTGGTGGGGGCAGAATTACTGTTCTAACTACGATGGCTGCTTGCCTTAGGGAAGGTGCAGGTCAGTGGTGGGGATCAACATTACTATTCTAACTCCGCCAGCTGCTTGCCTTAGTAAAGGTGTTGGGCAGTTCTTGCTTTAATAAATGTAAACAATAAAAGATGAAGCATATAGTTATTATCATTACTTTTGCACTGCTTAAATAAGCAGAAAACCATCATCTGGACTGCAAAAAAACATCTCCAGCAGTAGCTCAACAACCAGAAGGCCTGTCACTGGTAAATAGTTGAAAAACCTAATGTTGCAACAAAGACATTTATTTTTACAAAGCCAAAAGCTAAGCAGATATCATTCATAAAAAAATCCACTATATCTTTTAGACCTTCCCAGCATCACGCAGAAGGTAGAAAAGTGAAATCCACAGAAACAATTCTGTACCAGCAAAAAGACAAACAAGCAATGAAAGTAACCTTACTAAGGTGAGGTAAACAACTGTAACTATATGAAATGCCTATTTTTATTTTAACAGGAATCAACTACAAACCATATTAGAAAATTAAAGCTTGCAAAATCCAAATCAAACAATATAACAAATAACACAGGGCCATATTAGCAAGAACCTCGTTAAAATTATCGCTGTTCTAGCGGTATGAAATTGCAGCTAAAACGGCAATAAGGGGCTTCTTAATATGCGTTATAGAATTCCAATAGAAGCCCAGGTTAGATCTGCAGGACATCTAACCTGGGCTTCTTTTGGAATTCTGTAACGCATATTAGCAAGCACATTATCGCCGTTTTGTCGGCAGTTTCCTGCCACTAAAACTGCAATAATTTTAACCCAGTTCTTGCTAATATGCCCCACGGTCTTCAAAAACTCAATTAGGAACTAAATAACTATTAACTAGTTTTTTTTATAGGTTCAAAACAATAGACAATATTAAATTCCAAACGCACTGATTAACAGCAATACACTGTAGAACATGTTTTCTGAAATGCCAGCAGTCTAACATGAATACCTAACAAATGTTTATTTTCAGATTAAATGTTTATTTAAAAACATACAACTCAAAAAACACTTTCTCCCTTCTTTTACAGACATTTCCAAATGGACATCAGCAAGACAAGTTACTTTTGTAAAATCCCAAAGAGGAAACTGACTCCTAAAGCACAGTGACTACCTTTATTGTAAGGAGAGATTAATTGACCCCAGTAGTCATTGGATGCGTGTGCAGTATTACTCATCCCATTTCACAGGCAGAGCAGCTATTCCTGGGGACACTGTTGAAAAGACCACAGATCATAATCCCTCTGCTTCTGCAATGGAGATTGAGGTTAGAGAAAACATAAATCAAATGAAAGAACTTTCATTCACCGCCAATGAACCCTGTGGTGCAGGTTTGAGGAAGATACACAAAACCGTTACTATGTGTGTTGCAAGTTCTTTGCTCACAATTCCAAATTTATGCAAAATTATCCATAGGAAAAAACAGGCAAGTAACTCCCAACGTATAACACACCAAAGATTCTCTGGTATTAACATTCCTCCTGAACTAACTGTTACGGTTACTAATAAAACCTTTCTTTTGCATGACAACAAAAACCCTCAGAAAAGAATACTAATCTTTACCACACCCCACAACCTAGTAAAGTTGGAAACTAGCGATATTTGGATGATGGAAGGGATGTTTAAATCCACATTCCATCCATTCACCCAAATATACACTATTCATATCTACATTACACTCTAGTCCCATTCGTGTACAGTTTACTCCCTGACAAGCAAACCTCAACATACACTGAATTTTTAACAGTGGTAAAATCTAAAACACAGAATACAAGTCCTAGAAAAATGATAATTTTGAATTACCCATGATTAACAACATCACCAAAATGTATCCAGATACCCAAATTCATGGATTATTTTTTACTTTTCGCAGGAATATTGGAGAAAATACATATCAGACAATAAACTCCAATTTAAGTTAAAAAAAATTAACAGCCCTAAGTTGTGTTCCTCCTGACTGTGTGGATGAATACTGCACATCAATTACGGAATCAGAATATTTTACAACAAACCAATTCAAATTGGGTGCACAATTAAATTACTTTGAGGACACATGGACTGGCCATCTAAGCAGGTTCGGGTTGCAGGAGGAATCCAAGGGTTCCTGTAAAGTGGTGGAACTGTTAAATGACGAGCTTAGAGGGAGGAGCAAAAACAGATAATGTCACAGAGAGATGGCACAGCTCCTTCAACAAATAAACTTGAAAAACCTCACTTAAACCTTTATCATTTTTGGGAAATTTTGAAAAAGAAGCAATGTCTCCAAGAAATGAGAACAGCGCAATCATTGACTGGTAGTCTGGTCCACTAATTTCCAAAAGAATTGTCAGAGCGGCTATTGGCACAATAATAAAAAAACATAACCAAGTCTAGGGGGTCAGAGTATTCTTACCCTGGCGTCTTTGACGTCTTTCTTTAATGTTTATTGTCTGTACTCATGAGTCCCAAGATGGCTGCCACAACTTCCTGGTTGAAGTTGTGGCAGGCAATCAGATCTCAACATGACATCTGTCGGATCCCCAGAGGGTCTGCTGCAAACCTAGATATCTATAAAGCTTTTGTCTTTAATAACCCCAAATCTACTGATCATATTTACACCAAATTACAAAAAGCACTCATTCTGGACCAAGATCTAGCTTTCTGCTAAATCTGTTTTAATTCCATTCAGCAGTTTGAGCTGTAGTCGTGTGTACAATCCCTATGGGAATTTGCATGGGAAAACTTGATTTGGGAGCTCCCCTTTTTATCAGTTCCCACTTGATTTATCACACTGAAACTTTCCAAGTAGCAACTAAAGTGACTAGAGCATTTGTTTTGAAACTTTAGTGAAGAGTCGTCAAACAGCACAAACGTTATTAATTGTCTATGGAAACTAAGTGCCTGATTACGAGTTTGGAGGACAGGGTTATTCATTCTCAAAAATGACAGATATCCGGTCCGATGAATTACAATTCCATTATATCCTATGGCACTTGCAATATGGTGGCCGGGGAGTATCCCAGCTGTCAAATTCATGATCAGGCCCTAAGTCCCACCTGCACCTACGTACGGGCGACTGCCAGTAGGTGATATATACGTATATATATATCACCTACAGGCAGTCGCTAGTAGGTAGCTATAGTTAGGACATTGTTTCCATAGGAAAAGCTTTTTTTTTGCTAATAACTTTGGCGCCATTTGCCGTTCCTTCATAAAATTTTCTAAACTAAGCAATAGCACATGTTAAATTACTATTATTTCTGTACTAGTAATAAGTCATACTATCTGTAGAATATCTCATCTGAGTGACTGTGTGACTGATTCGCACACCAAATACATTGCTCATAATCATAAATATAAATTGCATATCACATAGCCATTAACACTATGAAAGTTACAACTATGAATGTGGTATTATTGGCCTGACTTTGTTTTGATATTTATTTATATTACACTTTCCTCTGCTGTTACTTTGTGGTGAAAATGTCTTGAGGTCATTTGCATTACATTTGGTGTGCAAGTAATGTTTGCATGGCTGTTCTGTAGGTTTTGGATTGTGAAATCAACAGTAAACTGCTAATTGCAGTGCCTTCTTGATTTTAATTTGATGCCATTGTCACTTTAAGTGAGTTTCTGAAATTTTTCAAAAATATAAAAATATAAAAAAATAATGTAGTCAAGTCAAGTCAAACCACTTTATTCGATTACTTAAAATCATAAAAGTATGCTATACATATACAAAAACGTTAAAAATGTTTGTTAAAAATATATTATACAGGGTAAAAATACAATACAAATTCATTTAAAAATCATTAACAGTCATTTCCAAGTTTAAAGCCATTGATTGGTATACATTGTCATTATATTTAGAGGATTGGATTTCTTGTGCGGCTTTCTGTCTAACCCTTCTATTTCTAGCAGACGCAGCAAGGAAGCTGGCGACACAAAACATGGTTACCGGGGATTCCAACAGTTGTAAAAACAATAAAGCAGGTTTACACTGGATAAAATTCATCTTTTTCAGTAATGGAAGAATAAACCTTTTCCTGGCATCATGGTACAGAGGACAAAAGATCATAAAGTGCAAGGTGTCTTGGGGGGAAAAATCATCACATTTGCACGAAGCAGCATCCTCGGGTCTACTCCAGCCCTACAAATCCCAAAGTACAGTATGTATTTGGTTGTACTGGAATTTTGTCAATAGCCATCTATGAAAAGAATTAGTCACTATGGACAAGTAGGGAGACATCGCTAATGACAAAGTAACCAGAACATGGCCCCTGACCGATGGTTTACATAGTTCTACTGCTTCCCGCTCTGCCTCCCTTAGCTTAGTGAAATTGTTTTTTACCCACTCTAGGTCAGCCTTATATAGAGATTCTGGATTGAAAAAAATCTCAGGTCGCCCCATATACACAGCTAAAATTTTTATATAAGACAACCACTGGATTTCCTTCATATTATCAAGGTTGATACAGTCCTTTAAAATCTTGTGGTTTAGGGAAAGGTTCAAATTCAACCAAATTTTGATCCATAGCAGGATAGGGGCTATTTTAATTATATCTGCTATGTAACCTATCCCCAATTCAAGATGGACAGAGTGGGTAGCTGTAGACTGCGGAAGGCCTAGGAGGGACAGTAGAAATTTATTTTCTTCTGTTTGGATGGGGTTGGGTTTGGTAAACCCCCATATTGCTGCCCCATACCTTGCGATAGATAAGGTCTTGGCTTTATAGATTGCCAAGATCGCCTCATAGGGTTTCGCCCCCAACCTTTTAGCGAAACCTAACACTGCAGCTGAAGAACTTCTCACTGCATTTACCTTTATTGAGAGCTGTGGGGACCATGAGCCCCTATCATCAAAAACGACTCCCAAATAGGTAAATACCTTTACTCTGGTGATTTCTTCACTGCCACAGTAAAAGGTCTTAACTTTATTTTTTGAGACACCCAATGACATAACATGAGATTTGCCATTGTTTACCACCAGATCCAGGCTTTTCATAAAATCCCCGAAAGAGTCCAGCAATCTTTGTAGGCCCAACGGGGTCCTTGCTAATAAGACAGCGTCGTCCGCATAGAGGAGCACTGAAACCGGTGTACCTCCCATGGGTGGGATGTCAGGAGTCGCTGTTAACAAATTTACCTCCAACGAGTTTACATACAGCGTAAACAACATGGGGGCCAAGATGCATCCCTGACGCACCCCTCTACCGGACTTAAAATTTGACGTGCATTTCCCCTCATTCGTCATTCTAATTGAGGCATTTAGGTCTTTGTGCAACTCGCCCAGAAAATACACAAGGGGCCGATCAAGGCCCATCTCCAGGAGCATTGTCCCCAGCCTTGACCCATTGACTAGATCAAAGGCCGTGGACAAGGCCGTGGACAAGTCCATAAAGCCCAGAAAAATAGAGCCCCTAGTCGCCTTCGTGTATTTAGCTATAATTAGGTGTAGGTTCAGACATTGGTCCTCCGTGCTCCTCCCCGCTCTAAAACCATACCGGGTATCGGACAGTATGTTATTGTCGGAGGCCCACCCTGTTATCCTTGTGAGAATAACCTTCCCCAGAATTTTTATAGAGGAATCTAGCAAGGATATAGGCCTATAGCATCTAGGGTCTCCCCTTTGACCCTTCTTAAAAACTGGAATTATTGTTGATCGAGACCATGATTTAGGGAATCCTACACAGGCCGAGGTGTTAAAGACATTAGTCAAGAGATTTGCCCAGTACATAGAGTTTGCCTTGTACATATCTGAGGGTACCCCATCAGGGCCTGGTGCCTTTCATCCTGCTGTGCCTTCAATTGCATTAACGACTTCCGCTAAGTGAAACCTTACTGGCATAACAGGAAGTTCTGAGGCTGGGGCCACAAAAGTTTCTAGCTCTAAATGACTTCCATTTTCAAAGTGGCTCAACCAGTCCTCCTCTGCAATATTTACTTCTAAGACATTATTTTGAGTACAGGAAAACAAGGGAGTATTAATAATAGACCAGAACTTTGCACTATCTTTTAGGGTTGCTTTATCCATAAGCTCAACCCACGCATCATGTTTAATTTCATTTTTCCTTCCCTGTACTGCTCTTGAGTACTCTCTTCTGAGCTGGGCAACCATGATCATGATCAGGCCCTAAGTCCCACCTACACCTACGTACGGGCGACTGCCAGTAGGTGATATATATGCATATATATATCACCTACAGGCAGTCGCTAATAGGTAGTTATAGTTAGGACATTGTTTCCATGGGAAAAGCATTTTTTTGGCTAATAACTTTGGCGCCATTTGCCGTTCCTTAATAAAATGTTCTTAACTAAGCAATAGCACATGTTAAATTACTATTCTTTCTGTACTAGTAACAAGTCATACTATTTGTAGAATATCTCATCTGAGTGACTGTGTGACTGATTCGCACACCAAATACATTGCTCATAATCATAAATATAAATTGCATATCACATAGCCATTAACACTATGAAAGTTACAACTATGAATGTTGTATTATTGGCCTGACTTTGTTTTGATATTTATTTATATTATACTTTCCTCTGCTGTTACTTTGTGGTGAAAATGTCTTGAGGTCATTTGCATTACATTTGGTGTGCAAGTAATGTTTGCATGGCTGTTCTGTGGGTTTTGGATTGTGGAATCAACAGTAAACTGCTAATTGCAGTGCCTTCTTGATTTTAATTTGATGCCATTGTCACTTTAAGTGAGTTTCTGACATTTTTCAAAAATATCAAAATATAAAAAAATAATGTAAGAAGACCTAACCATAATTTCACTTAACCCTTGTTTTTTACACCAAATCATGTACTATATCCAACTTCTGTTAAAGTATATCCTTTCTAGTTGCATATGGCCTTTGGCCGTGCAAAGGGGAGATTGGCTGAAGGGTCTGACCAATGATTGGTCTTGTGCCATATCCCATGTCCAGCACTCTGATATATGCAAACATTCACAACACTTGACCTTAGACTATGTGTCTAGGTAGCTGGCTGCACAACCCTGTCTCTTTTGAGCAGACTTCTGTGAACCAGGACTCACTCTATCTTGGTCTCCTGTGGGGGCCAGTCTTCAGTGGTTAACTGGACCCTCTTAGGATATGGAGTACTTCTTCATTATGTCACTGAAGCAGGTCAAAAAGGAGCCAAACGTGTTGACCCTTAGAGAGCAGTTCCTGTCACAGGATGCCAGGAGGAGATAGGAGCCCTTGAGTCCTTGTGTGAGATCTCTTCATCCACCAGGAGTCAAGAGTCTGGAGTCTTCTTTCAACAAGGCCTTCTTCTTCAGATGGAGTTTTCCTAGGCCAAGGAATGTTTGCATGAAGTGGTAATAAAGGTGCCATGATATCTTTATGCACCAGCCACTGTTTGGGGAAATTCTAATCCCCAATCCTAATTCAAGTTGCCTGGTTGATGAGGGGTGATGTCCCGAAACCAGTCCCAGGATACTTGTTTCCGGTCCAGCGAGGACCTGGCTTGGCAGTTCGGTCTGGGCTGTTCCCATTAGGTAATAACAAAAACAAGATTCCTTTCTGTGTTGTTTTACGCTTTGTGACCTACTGGTCTACTTTTAGTGTTTGTACTACTAGCTAGACAGACAAGTTGTATAGGTACTTATTATTACACCACACTAGAATAACTTTTTTTTCTCTCAACATATATATTTGAGCATTCCCTAGTCTAATACAAAATAAATCCTATTCTTATTGTTGCTCAAAACACAAACACAAGATAAAAAGCCAATCTTTTTGGCATATGTTGTTTAAAATTCATAGAGTGTATGTTACATCAGGCAGTCCTTTTGTCACAAACACTAAAAGTAGACCAGTAGGTCACAAAGCGTAAAACAACACAGAAAGGAATCTTGTTTTTGTTATTATCTCCATACCCAGTCCTTTCTGGTTTCCTGGGAAACTCTCTTCTTTGAAGACTGTTCCCATTAGGCACAGGGTCAAGACTGATTTGCATATGGCTCGGTCTAAACTGGGGTGGCATGGTAAGCATAAGAACAATGGATTTAACCCAGACCTAACGACTGGGGAGAATGTTTGGTTTGCTATGCATTCCGTCCATTATCTGTGTGTTTTTTGCTTTCTCGCCCTAAATACTTCGCTAGCCTGGCTGATGAGGAGTGATTCCCAGAAACTGGTCCAGGATGCTTGTTTCAGGTCCAGGGAAAGCCTGACTTGGCTGTTCGATCTTGGCTGTTCCCATGAGGCACAGGGTCAAGACTGATTTACATATGACTGGGTCTAAACTGGGGTGGCATGGTGAGCAACAAAACAATGGATTTAACCCATATCTATGGACTGGAGGAGAATGTCAGGACCACCTTTTGTCTTTACCACGGTATACTCAGGTCCTTTAGCTTGTTATGGGTTACACCATTAGTTTGTAATGCCCATTTGGGAATGACCAGTTATGTAATGTAATACAGTAACTTCAATGTTATCCTATGAGAGAAGTAGAACTTTAAGTAGTGAAAAACAAATTTAAGAGTTTTTCACTACCAAGACATGTAAAACTAAAAAGTACATGTCCAACTATTTAAATGCCTTGCATCATGCCTTCTAGGGGGTCCAGGTCTACCCAAGGGGTAACTTGTATGTATTAAAAAGGAAGGCTTGGGCCTGTAAAAAGATTTGTTTTTGAGTAAACTCTGAGGCACACAAAGATGCCACAATTGTGTACATTGTAACAATGTTATAACAGGTGACACAGTGACACATCCTTCCAAAGGCCATGTCATTAGGTTGAAACATTTGACTGATTGCAATAGCAAACATTTAATATAAGCATTAAAATGCCCATATGGAAGAATGTATGTAGGCAAGACTGAGAGAAAAATAAAAGTATAGATTACTGAGCATAAGAGAAATATCTGTAATAAAACCAAAACTACGAGGGAAGCAGCATATTGGATGGAAGCAGGGCACAATATAACACAATTGCATTTTCAGATCTTGGAAGTAGTCATTCCTAAGGTGGGAATGGACAAAAAAGAGTTTCTCAATCTGCATTCTTTTGGATTGGTAGATTAAGTACCATTCTACCACATTTGATGAACGATAAATTGGAATATGTGTGCAAGGTGCACCCAGACGCTTCCTCTCTAAAAAACTCAAATGTTAACAAATGTCTTAAGGTGTCTGGGGCTGCATGTAGCAGATTGTATGCCCACCTGATAATATTACAGATTACTCTTGCAAAAATTCCCGTAACCGATAGCTCAAGTCGTAGGGCTTGAACTGGGGCCGACTGTGCCACTTTAATCAGTTTTCGGAGAATAGACCCTTCTTTTACTTTTAAAGATTGCCATTTTTTAATTTGTAAATATTCCATGGCATATGGTAAAATCGGGGGGATTTTCATATTGTACACTTCCAGCATTGAGTTAAAGTGTCTGTTTCCTGTTGAAAGATACAATCTCAGTAAAGCCCCAATGTGGGAATCTGCCTTCCAGTACAGATGGCAAAGGTGGGCTTTATCAAGGAGGTTGGAAGTTAATGTTCGACCCAGATACACGTACTCACTTACGGTCTCTATTGGCTTGTCCCCTAGAGACCAACTATAAGGTGAAGGCTTCCTTCTGCCCCTAAAAGGGAGTGCTTTAGTTTTATTAATATTTGGCATCCGGAAGTTTTCGGTTGCATAGGGATTTAGTTCATTCAAAGATCTTTGTAGACCTATCGGGGTCTGGTCAAGAGTTACGATATCATCTGCGTACATTAAACACAGAATATCTACTTGAGCTAATTTTGGAGGAAAATTATTTCTTAGAGAGATACCTGGGAGATCGCTGATATAAATAGAAAATAATAAAGGAGCTAGTAGGCATCCTTGTTTTTAGCCCATTCTGCAAAGGGATGGGTTTGGTTAGGCCTTTTTCACCCCCATTTGAAAATTACACCATGTAGATGCAAGTAGGGCAATTATTATTGTTAAGAGATCTTTGGGTATCCCTAATTTAGCCAATTTTCTCCATAGTGTCGGACGGTCTACACTGTCGAACGCCGTCGAAAAGTCGATAAAAGCACAATATAAAATTTGCCAGTTTGACTTTACAAATTTATCTAGCACAGTTTGGAACACAGCAATATTGTCCAATGTAGAATGCTTTGAGTGAAACCCAGCCTGATACATAGGAATTACTTTCTTGGAAAAAGCCCAGTCTTTTAAGTGTTCCAAAATACAAGCAGCAAAGATCTTGCCTGAGGCATCTAGGAGAGCTATTTGCCTATAATTTGCAGGGTTTGTTCTGATGCCTTTTTTTTAAAAGGGGGATGACCACGCTCCCTCGCCAAGATTCAGGAATTTCGCCACTTTCCAGGCAATATTGAAAAAGAGGGGCAAAAAATGTTCCCCAGTCGTCAGAGTTTTTTTGTAAAACTTTGATAGGGATCTTATCTGGGTGTGAACAGCACATAGCCAAATTACATGTTTAAATGTGTGTTTGTTATACTTCCCTCTGAGCACAGTCATTTTTAATGTTGCATTAGGGTGATCAAAGGGGCATGTAATTGTTTAATTTACTGTTTGGCAACGTCCGGCCCAACAAAGCAATTTCATTGGTTAATTCAGTTCGGTTTTGGCTTCACCTCTGTGTGTGGCTCCTTTAAGAAAGACAGGGGCTATTTCTCCATTGACTCAGTTTGAGCCAATGGTATTGGTTTCATTAGGATAAACCCAGGTTATTATTCAGCAATTCCAGTTCATGGAACGGCATACAGCAGGGACACTTTCTCCTTTCGGTCATAGTTTGGGATATGCACATTTATCTGCACAAATAATGTAAGTGTGCCCAGAGACACTCAGGAGCGTGTAACATCACCCACAGAGCAACACTGTTACTCGCGCCAATTAATGAGGCAAAGATAGGCGATTCTCAGCGGGTGACCGGTGAGCTTGTTGATCAGCACACACCATCCATTTGAACCTCACTTGGTCATAAATGTAACCGTCGGCATGAAGCAATGTTTTAGTATGACATCCAGAAATACACATATTTGTATGCATGACATGTTTTGGTTGGTTATTGATACAGGTACAATTCCACTTTTAGTTTTGCACTATTTATCAGGTTGTAATAAGATAAACACCTCTTTCGGTCTTTTTTGTTTTCTTGATCACCTGGTGTTAGATTTTAATATGCTGACTGGAAAGCAATTTATCCTTCAGTTAGATTGGAGCACAGTGGGTGAGGTTTGCACGTTCACACACACTGCAGTTATGGGGAGTCACATGTCTTGACTCAGCAGTTGCTGAATAGCCGTCATATATTTTGCGTAGTTGTGTTTCGCTTTGATGCATATAAAATGTGCATATATTGTTTTACTACAGAGACC
This sequence comes from Lissotriton vulgaris, assembly GCF_964263255.1. Lineage (NCBI taxonomy): Eukaryota > Metazoa > Chordata > Amphibia > Caudata > Salamandridae > Lissotriton > Lissotriton vulgaris. The sequence continues at coordinate 628,693,903 of NC_141694.1, read as the reverse complement.
CATGATGATGGGTCACATGACCCGAAATGCATTGGGTGGTGCATTGGGTAGCATAAGTTATGTGTAAAGACAAACTGTTTGTTTGGATATGATGACAACATTGTCAATTGTTAAGTATCATTATGATCATGAATGAAAAAAATTCACATTAAGAACTTAAAGAAAAATAAATAAAAGAAATGTCATTGATTCTTTTGAATGAAGATGATTCAATTGTATTTCTGGAAGCAATTGAAAAAGCAGCAGGAAACTGTGTATCGTAGTAAAGTGTTCCTGGGAGATAGCATGTGGCATCACTACCAGCACACATGAAAAAAAGGTTTGTTTTGTCAGTTCAAGATGGCAATTTAAAACTGCGCACAGGGCTGTAATGGCAGATGTGAGACACTTTTAAAGTGCTACTTAAGCGGGTGGCACACTAGTTGGATTTAATTTACAGGCCCTGTGCACACGTAGTGCCAATTTACTAGGCACCTACAAGGAAACTAAATATGGCAATTGGCTATAAGCCAAATCCCCCATCAGTTAAGGAGAGAGAACAGGCACTTTAGCACTGGTTAGCAGTGGTAAAGTGTCCACAGTACTAAAGCCAGCAAAAATAAAGTCAGCAAAACAGGAGAGTTGATGGCAAAACCTTAAGGGGAAAACCATGCCTAGAATTAAAGGTCTAACACATGTCCTACTCAGCTGAAAGTTAGGAGTACTGCCCAAATCCCTAGGAATTCTTGTAGCTAAGGAGAAAAACGCAGAGCGACCATTGCTGTGGCCTGTTCCAAGACAGTGTTCCGAGTAAAGTCCATTCCCTCTAGTGAGGTGGACCACCCTAACAGTTTGAGATTCTCACCCCTCATCTGCATTAGTCATCTGAAGGGTCTGTGATCTGTCTGAATCTATATGTGAGTACACAACAGGTATGATCTCAAATTATTCAGTGCCCAGACCACTGCAAAGATTTCCCTCTCTACAGCACTCCACCTCTTTGCCCAGGAAAGTACTCTCCTACTGATGAAGGTTACAGGTTGATCCAGGTCTTCTTTGTTTAGCTGTGAGGCATCTGTTTGTACAATGAATTCTCTGGAGAAATCAGGGACATTGAAAATTTGTGCTGTGCACATGGCCTTCTTCATGGTGTTAAACCCCTTCTTGTATGCTTCCTGACAAATCACCTATGTGGGCTGATTCTTAGAAGTCAGTTCTGTCAAGTGAGTAACAATAGCGCAATACTCCATTCTTCAACCCAAAGGGCATTACTCTGAACTAGAAATGTCTTTCTGGGGTAGAGTACGTGGACCTCTATTTGACCCCCTCTGTCAAGGCAATCTATCAGTACCCACATGTTAAATCAAACGTGGTGAGGAACTTGGCAGCTCCCAACCTATCTTTGTCAGTCTTGGTGATAGCATTGAGTCTGCCAGTAAGCCACACATAGCCTACATTCTGGAGTGGTACCTGGGGAATCTGACTTGGGGACCAACACCACTGGGCTGGACCCAGGACTGTTTGAGGGTTTAATTACCCCTATCTCCAGCAATTTTGGAGAATTTCTCATTTATGCTGGCGCCTGCCTTATCAGATAGCCTGTAGATGTTACTCTTCACAGGCATATTATCCCATATATCAACATCATGGGTGCACCATTTAGTGAGTCCTGGGATAAGGAAGAGGAGAGAGGCAAACTGCCCTAACAACGGGTGGCAGTCCCTCTGTTGCACTAGGGCCAAGGTAGGGGAAAGACAACCTACATTGACAAGTCATTCTCCTTGAAAAAAGGAGGTCATGGAGAGGTTCACTCTCCTCTTCCACTCCATCATCCGTGTCCATGAACATGTTTACCTCAGACCTCTTGAATTGGGGTGTGAAGCATTGACATTCAAAACCCTTAAAGAGTTCCTGGGAATCTTGAGACCCCCATGGAGGTGACTCACTCGTGCTTTCTTTCACCTTATAGGGACCAGACCAACAGTATTGCAGGCCCCTGGTCTCCTCAGACTCAACAACTCCCACTTTATGGTCAGGCTGAAACTCAACCGGAGTGGTCTTCTGATCAGACCACTGTTTCCTGACTTCCAGGCTGACTTCTAGATTCTCTAAGCCATTCTTCCAGAAGCGCTTCAACTGGATAGGGGGTGCCAGCATGTAGCTGACCACATCATGGATGGCCTTTTTGGCAACTTGCTCCCACCCTTTCTTTATCAGGCTGAGCGGTCCTCTCACAGAGTGCCTACACAGACGCTCAAAGGGGCAGAACCCCACCCTCTTCTGTGTTACCTCCCTGTAGGCAAACAACATTCATGGCTAGAGGATGACCCACTTTTGCCTCTAGGGCACTGACAAGCAAATGATCATGCTTTTTAGAGGCTTGCTGAACCTCTCCACAAGCCCATTATTTGGGGCTGGTAGGGTGTGGATAACTTGTTTGTTACCCAACACTCCGTCCGCATGAACTTCATATACGCTGACATGAAGTTGGTACTACAGTCAGAGACTATCTTCTTGGGGAACCATACCAGGGTAAATATCCCCATCACTGCCCTGACAACTAAGGGTTCAGTCATCGTCCTCAGAGGTATAGCCTCCAGGTACCTGATGGCATGGATGAACTTGTTGCCGAGGGTTGTCTTGGAGTCCAAAGGGTCAATGATGTTGATGCCCACCCATTTAATGGGAGTACCAATGACAGAGAATGGCTGCTGGGAAGCGTTTTCTTCCCTTATAGCTTGCTATTGGCCTGGCAGACAGGGCATGACCTACAGAATGCATCTGACACCATCCTTATTCGGCGCCAATAAATGTGAGTGGCAAGCCTTTTCAAAGTTTTGTCCTGTAGTAGTTGAATTGCCAGGGAACATCATGTGCTATGTCCAGTAGTAAGGGCAAATAGCACTTGGGGAATACTAACACATGGGTAGCACCAGGCTCACTAACCTTAGGTTCTCTATCCAGGAGACAATTCTCCCAATAGACCAGGTGACCGCCACAGGCATCTCCAGATACATATGCCTTGGCCTGCCACTGCAGGTACTCTAGAGTAGGGCATTCCACCTGCACCTTACAAAACTCCTGCATGGTGGGACTTCCTTCCTTCTGCCAGTTGGTCAGTTCAGGTAGGTTCCCCGGGGCAGCAATGTCCTCCCCCATAGGTTCTGAGGCTTCACTTGCAGACTCAGCCTACTCCCTGAGCATAGGATTTTGCGAACAGGTTTCCCACTCCCCTGGTCCTTCTTCTTTTTGGCAGGCACTTAGGCCACTCTTCTAGGCTCCAGGTCGTCCTGACTACCCTCTTGGGTGGCAGAATACTACATGGCAAGGCACACACAATCAGGCAACCCGAACATCTCCTGGTGTGAACTGTGCTCCACCTCCATCCAGATGGTGTGTTTTAGGTTATTTCCAAGCAGACAAAGTAGAGGCATGGATGGACTCACAGCTACCCTCAAGGAACCTGAGACCCCCCACTTAAAGGGATTAGAGACACTGGATAGTGACTCTCATGGTTGTAAGCAGCAAGAACCTAGTGGAATGCGTAAGGGACTTCCTGTTCTGATGTCACTTGGTGACATTTCATAGTTGTCAAGTTGACTCCAGTGTCTCTCAGTACCTCTTCCCTCTGCCCACTGATGATGACCCACTACTTATATTTGTTAGTATTAGTAGACATGTTTTAGAAATTGAGGTTTCTGGTTGGAGAGCATATACCCTGTCCAAGCAGGAAGCATGATCCTAGTCAGTGCAAGTCAGATACACAACCTAAATGAACCTGTGCTCATCCTCTGGTAACTTGGCACAGATCAGCCAGGCTTAACTTAAGTGACAATGTGTAATAATAATAATAATAATCCACATTTGTAAAGCGCGAACAATCACCCGTAAGGGTCTCTAGGCGCTGGTGGCCGTCAAGAAGAATAAGCAAGCTATTGCCCAGAGTCACATGGTGCTTGGCTAATCTGCCGCCGGAGCCGGGGATCGAACCGTGACCCGCCGGGTTCTGGAGTCAGTCACCCTGGCCGCTGCGCCACACCTCTTCCACATTTTTAAGACAATAAAGAAGTTTTATTTATTGTCCAACACAGATTCCTGGATATCGCTTTTGATAAATCAATCCTTGACCAAAGTGGTACGAACCTTCACCAACTACTGACATTATCCCTTTCTAATGGCATTTGGGTGTAGCCTTTTTGTGAGGTATGTACCAACCAACATATTGGGTCTCTACAACAAGTGTGTGAATCACAGTCTTACACACCCTGGTTACCTTGTTAACAGATTGGTGCTGACCACTGTATCCACTGTATCCTCTGCGCACCGGTTGTTCTTTCCTTTCCCACCATGGGAGGGGTAGAAGGTTCCTTGTCGGCCATCCTGCCAGCCATTGTTTTGCCTTGCCTGGGCTCTGTTAGGGCCTTGATAGGATTGGCAGCTTGAGGCACGACAAAAAACACAAAGAAACTACCGGTCAAGAACAGAGAAATGAGGACAGCAAAAAGGCTAATGTGTCTAGATCATAAAAATAACCATTCATGGTCATCATAAAATCCCATCAGCCCACCATGGTGGCAATTCTCATCATCTGGGATTTCCTCCTGGTTGCAAACCTGATGCAACCAAAGGCTGTGCTCTTCTAAGCATTCGAAGGGAACATGGGGTGTATTAAACCGTGGCAAGATTTAACTAAGTTCAAATCCCAGAGAGTGATAAAACTGATACTTTTTTCTACAAGGTGGTGCTGATGATTTGCAGTGCATGTAAGTAAAAATGAAGACGTGCAAATATTTAAAATTGGCTTCTATGATGCAAAACAGTTTTATTAGGTGCTATCCTAGTGTCAAACATAAAAACAGTGCATATACAGTTTGAAAAAATAACTGTAAGAGTTGCGATAAAATGGCAGGTCTACATGTTTCAGCCTCAGGATTAGCTAAATCCAGGCTTTCATTAGGACCATTTTATTAGAACGCTACTGCAATATTGTGCATACAATCTGTGCAAAATGAATAAAAGTCTCAGTCCCAGCGTGACCATGATTATGCTCCACCTCTTTCCTCAGAGTAGGTATGGCCCCCTCAACAGCGCATTCCTGCAGGGATGGACAAGCTCCTTTCTAGGGCCATTCCCCAAGTGCTGGCGCCCCTGCAGAAAAGCATTGTTAAGCTTTCTGCAAAGGTATTCAAGGGTACGGGGATACTCGGAGACAGGGAGGGCTGGGCCTAGTGGGGTGACCTCAGTTCACCATGTAAGGCTGGTAAGCGTGACGCAGGGCACCTTGAAGACTTTAGCCGGCTGGCTGAAGTCTTTCAAGGGACTGCATGAACGCTTAAAGAAGCACCTTACCGGGAGGAGGACATATCTAGTGCTACCACAGATTTCAACCCTGAAGAGGGGTTCCCCGACATGGGGGAGGGTGATTTTGACAAAGAAGAGGGTTCCTCTGATGAGACAAAGGACTCGGGCAAGTTTGGCGCCCACAGTCTACCAACTCCGACCCTGGTGAAGGGGAGGGTGCCCCTTCTGACATGTTCGGCCCTGAAGGTATTTTTAGGAAGCGACGTACGGAGTGGGTCCCTGAATGGAAGTTGGCTGAGTACGTAGGCTTTGTACGAAGTATTTGTGCAACACATTAATTAGAGTAACACAGTGAAAACATCACAAAATGCTCCACAACAGTTTTGAGAAATAGAGAACATGTATTTGAGTAAAACAAGACCAAAATGACAAACATGCAATCAGAAGAAGTTGAGATATGAATTTTTAAAGATTGAATTCCAAAACCGTGCTTAGAAATCAATAGCGCTCAAAGGTTACCTGAGGTTATGCTAGACAGGGGTAAATCCAAAGTTCAGGCTGACTGTGATGGAGGGTGACCAGCTACAGGATCCATGCAGGGTCGGCTGAAAATGTACCTTGTACGGAGCAAGTGTCAGCATCAAGGACTCCCTGTGTCAGCTCCGATTCATGCAGTTGGATCAATGCATTGGGGGTCGAGACTCGTAGTCTGTATGGAAGTATCGGCGTTGCACCAAAGTCAAGCCTCACAGTTGGTGTAAAAATGATCAGCACTGCATCAAAGACATGCAGGCAGCCATCTGGGTGAGTACAAGAGTTTCTGGGATTGTAGTGATCCCAAGGAGGGTGTCTCAGGTTCTATCAACACAGTGAGGGGGTGGTACATAGTGACCCAGACAGGTTCCTGTGTGGAAGGGGGAAATGTGTCACATGTCCTTTCCAAGAATAGGAAAAGAGATGAGGGGCCTGAGGCCCAGGGTGTCCTATTTCCAGCCACAGGGCTTGTATTGCTCTCAGAGTGGGCACAAGCAGGGGGACCTTGTTTGTATCAGGAGACCATCCACTAATCGGAGTCCCACAGTGTCAGGAGAGGTGGTGTTGACGGCTGCCACAAATGCCTTACCAGTTCTGGTGTCTGGGTCTACTACTCCACAGTTGAGGGTACAGAAACTTAGGTGGAGGGGCAGGAGGTTGAAGCAGTCCACAGTGTGAGGACCATTGGGTTAGGGTTGCCAGTTCTGAGATCATAGCAACCCAAGACTGACCCTGGTGAGGCCTCTTTTGGTCCAGGGAGCTCCATGCAATCTCACAGGAACAGAGGGCTGGGGACTTACACCAGGCAGACTCTTGAACAACACACCCCAAATATGTTTCCCTTAAGTGTCGTAGCTATACTCCCCTGGAAGTCTTGGCTCACCAGGCACATGTTTAGTTTTAGGGTATAGACCCTGGGATTAAGGACCAGTCTCAGGTACTATGCTGGACCTGGTGGGCGGTGAAGGGGAAGATGGTGCAAGGCACCTGGGGCTACTGCCCCCCACTTTGAGGAATCACAGAGCTCAGTGGCCTTTGTTGGTTGTTGTCCTTATGGTCAGAGTTCCTCCTGGATTGGGGACAGAAGTCAGACGGGAGGGGTGGAATGGACCACATCACACTGTTAGCCATGGCGATACTGTCTGCCTACTGTGATGCATCTGTAAGAACAGGAAGATTAGGAGGTGCACAGATGGGGTCCACAGGCGAGGAGAAGGGTTTCCCTAGGTCAGTTCAGTGGGCTCTGAGAGCTTAGAAAGAGGGATCCAACTGGGTTCCGAGAGGAATAGAACTGGCAAGTGCCCCTGCAGTAGAGGGCCATTGTGCAGGTTCTAATTCCCTAAGCAGGGAGGTCCATCAAGGTATTGATTAGTCTACCCTGGCTTTATGCTGGAAGGGTGTTGAATTAGACCTGGCTCTTTATGCAGGTTCACCCCCAAACATTTTACGTTCATCCTTCCTGACATCGTTTTGTTGGCTTTAGGACGCTGGGCACTTTACCACTGCTAACCAGTGCTAAAGTGCTTGTGCTCTTTCCCTAAAAACGTGGTAGCAATAGCTGATCCACAATTAGCATATTTAATTTAATTATAAGTCCCTAGTAAAGTGAACTAGATGTTCCCAGGGCCTATAAGTTCAATTATACTAGTAAGACTGCAACACTGATTGTGTCACCCCTTTAGCAGCCCTCCAGTCACTCTCACTATATCTCCTACTGGCCTCACAATTTAAAATCACAACATATGGTTTGGCAAAGGCACAGAATGATTAAAGGAAGACAATGGTAACTTTCTAAAAGTGGCATTTTCAGACTTACAATTAAAAATTCAAGTTCACAATAAGATGTGATTTTAAATTGTGAGTCCAAAGTTCCCAAACTCCAAATCTCTATCTTTTCCAAAATGGAAATTACACTTGAAAGATGTTTTAAGGCAATCCCAGTATTAACCTGTGGGAGGGATAGGTCTTGCAGTAGAGAAAAATAATTTTAGATGTTTTTCACTATCAAGACATGTACAATTCAAAAGTAATTGTCCAGCATTTTAAATACACTGTACCATGTCCATGGGGCTGCCTAGGGACTACCTTAGGGGTGACGTATACGTAGTAAATGGAAAGGTTTGAGCCTGACAAGTAGGTTAACTTGCCAGGCCAAAATGACAGTTTACAACTACACAAACAGGCTATGCAGTGGCAGGCCTGAGACATGTTTAAGGGCTAATGAAGTGGTTGGCACAATACATGCTTCAGACTCACTAGTAGGATTTAATGTACAGGCTCTGGGCACTTATAGTGAAATTTACTTGGGACTTATAAGTAAATTAAATATATCAATTATGGATACACCAATGTTTCCACTTTTTAGGGAGAAATCATATGCACTTTAGCACTGGTTAGCAGTTGTAAAGTGCCCAGTCCCCTAAAGCCAACAAAAAAGAGGTCAGGGTCGATCGAGTTGGAATGCAAAGTTTTTGAGGGTGACACTGCAGAAAGGCCAGGTCCAAAAGCATGTGAGCTCTTTGCACCATCTCTCCTTCAACCAGGGACACTAGGACAACCTCTATGCTATCTCCCATTATATCTGCGGCAATCTCTTTCCCAAGTGCTGCACTAGCCAGCACCGGTTTCTGCCTCCCCGGGGGCCTATGCCTACTTGCAGCACTTGCCATCCCCCTTGCAGTGGTCAACCTGTTGACACTCATGGAACTTAGAGGGTGCCCTCCCCTAGGACTTCTTATCAAGGAGCTACTTCTTTTTCTCTTCAGGATGGAATTGGGAGCCCTGACTCTTGGAATTAGTATGGGGTCCTTTAGAGAACTCCTTGTACTTATGCTTGTCTCCCCCTCTTTCTTCTGGTCGTCCCCACTCTTGGGGTAAGAGTCCACACCAGAAGAACCCTGCTCTGCTAGGGAGATTCATCAGCCCTGATCCTCCTGGACCTCCCAGCATTGTTCAACACAGTATCCCACCATACACTCATCAAGAAACTCAATTACTTCAGAATCCAGAGACACGTCCTCAAATGGATAGCATCCTTCCTCACAGGAGGAGCCCAGAGAATCCGCCTACCACTCTTCACTTCTGAAACCAAGAGCACCATCTACTTCGTCCCTAAAGGTTCAACTCTCAGCCCCACATTTTTCAACACTTACATGATGTCCCTGGCCAACATCGTGCAAATGCATTCATCAACAGCATATACTACGCAGATGACACCCAGCTGATCTGTCACTCTCATAAAACCTTTCCACCACTAGGACCAACTTCTACCATTGCATGATGATTGTCACCGACTGGATGAAGAGCAACAGGCTAAAGCTCAACATGGACAAGACAGAAGTGTTATTTTTTGGGAACAACACCTCCCCATGGAATGACACTTGGCGGCCTTCCAAAATTGAACCCACACAAATAACAACAGACCACGCATGAAACCTTGACATTATATTGGACAGTAAACTCACCATGAAATACCAGATAAATCAAGTCTCCTCCCTCTGCTTCCACGCCCACAGCATGCTCTGAAAGATCTTCAGATTGCTCTCATCAGCACCAGGAAAACCGCCACTCAAGCCCTATTCACCAGCCGGCTGGACTGAGGCAATGCACTCTAGGCAGGAATCAATACCCAACTCCTGAAGATACTCCAGATGATCCAAAACTCAGCTGCCAGACTTATCCTCAGCTTTCAGAAATGGATCCATATCACCAGCCACATCAGGAACCTCCACTTGCTCCTCATCCAGAAAAGATGCCAATCCAAGATGATGACACATGCCTACAAGGACCTCCACTACCAAGTCCCAGAAAACATCAACCAATGTAATGTAAATGTAATGTACATGTAAATCTGTGGGACTTGTAAAACGCACTGTTGCCCGTGAGCGTCCTGGCGCTGAAGACTGCTGGGGAACCCGTCCTGGCTTTCCCTGTGAGATGGTCCCTTCTGGGTATCTCCAAGGTGAAGCCAGGCATCCCCAGTGTCTGTGGGGGGCCGCTGTAGAGATGAGGCAAGCTTAATGCCCAGAGTTGCCGAGTGTGATCCCTGGTTAAAGTAGGCACCGAGGCAAGAATTATCGAGTCCGTTGACCCTGGTCAACGACCCTGCCGCGTCGGGGATTGAACCCTGGTCCCGGACTGCTCTCTGCTTCCGGGTCTGCCGCCTCTAACCAGTGAGCCACACCACTCCACCAATTGTGCTCTGCCTCCCTCGCACTTTCTCCCTGCATCCGCCTAAGCTACAGTGGAGGGTGGATCCTTCTCCTAGCTGGCTGACAAGTCCTGGAACGACCCTAACCTACACCTCCGAACATCATCCACTCTCCTGGAATTCAGAAAGGGACTCAAGACATGGCTTTTTGACTGATCCCAAGCAAGAATCTAGCACCTGAATATCCTTGCTGGTGATTAGGTGTGCCCTGCAAATCCTAGTTAATTGATATAATGTGGGAATCCCACTAGATACCTTCATGTGGACCCTGTGCTGAGCTAGTGATCTGCCTCCTGAGCAAGCTCCCTGGGGTCGGTGAGTTTACTATAATTAGGGTGTTGGTGCAGATCTGCAAAACAAGGACTAATCATATGCTTTCTTACTCTAAGTTATGCAGTTCCTAAAGCCAGTATTTATGTGGCACCCTGAGAACTGAACATCAGTTTCAATGAACAAGAGAAAACCAGGAAAATGAAGACCCACTGCACAACAACTGAAGCCTTGCTGCAGAAGAAATAGGTGCCTGCTGCTCCCAGAACTCAACAATCGCTTACTGCTTTGTTATCCTGAAACTGACAGGATTTCAAGAACCCATAAGTTTTCTCTGTCTAATCTCTCTTTATCTGTTTGGTTTTTAGTGGGTCAGGAGCCATCACGGAGGGGAGCAGCTAAGCATCTGTTTTTTTAAAAAAAAGTACTCTGTTGCATCCTCTGATTCCTGACAGCACCCAAAGACACCTTTTATAGCGACTGTCTCCAGTGTTGCAATTAACCACACATACTTCTAAATATATAGGTACAATGAGCTATGAGCTATGATTATGGCTGGCCATATATAGACTACACAGCAGACACACACAGCCAGAGAGAGGTTCTTCCACCCGGCAGACAGCAGGGGCCACATAGACACTACTGAGTCAAAACATTTTTTGCAGTCCATGTCGGTACTGGTTAAAGTGCACCCACGTTCTAGCTCATGAGGAATTTTTCATACTGATTTAATTTGGACCTTCTGAGGCATTCTTTCGGAGAGAAGGTTTAAGCATACCAGGTATAGATGAACATTTCACCTTGTTGTAGCCCTGATGAGGCCAGTACCTAGAGGCCAAAACGGGTCAACATTCATTAACAGGAGCATGATCACCTACTAACAAAGCAACAAAGAGCACTGTGTGGGAGGATATAGCACCATTATTTGGGGTATATATATACCTTTAAGAAGTGTAGCTGTGTTATCTATAGTTTTGACCATATAATAGGAGAAAAAGTGGACACCTTACAATATAATGCAATAACAAGGAGTATAGTGTGCTATGGACTCTCCAAAAAGTGTAATAATGTTTTGATAGAATAAAATGAAGATGACTTTTAATGTAATGCAACATACATTATTGATATTGTTTCTAATATATTTAATACGTTATGATGGTTGTTGGTTAAGGTTAAAATACAGTATTATTTTGAAGTCATATTTTCAGCTAAATAGTTTATCTGGTCCAATACAATAATAGAATTTATATTGCTAATTTATTCCCACAAAAAATCTTTTTAGTACCATGTTAAGCACAGGTTCTTTTAGGGTCATAGGGGCTACCCACTGTGTGTGTCTGGCTGTATATCGGGGTACATTTACAATAAAATGTCGGAGCATGGAGCTCTGCCAAATTTGGCAGTGCTGCACTCAAACATTTTCAAAACACAAGGATGTGCCGTATTCACAAGTATATGGTGCAACACTGTGTTTCTCCCTGCCACCATGTGCAAGGGCGCCTGCACTGCAGGGACAATTGTTTATGTGTAGGAAGGGACACCTTCCTGCACATAAGCAATCAATAATGGTGATTTGCACCTTCTATGCGTGCTGCAGAATGCAGTACACATGGAAAGAGCAAAAAACAAGGAGAAATCAATAATTTGTCCTATTATCGCCATTCTAATGGCTGGTATTCTATGGCATTTATTTTTGTGCGCTGTCTCAGCCTTAATCTGGGGCAGCGTAAAAAAGTAATAGGTTTTGCAGCGGAATACCCACAGCAACACCCATTGCATGTCCTTTCCCACAGAGGACTGCTACAGAAAGGGGTATATTTACAAGGTAGAGTTAAGTTGCACAAAGTGGCTTAGCGCCACCTTGTAAGTATGGAAAATGTCCCTGCGCCGCTGGAGCTTCGAAAAAAGTGACGCTCCAGTGGCAATGAGGGCTTGTATATCTGCCCCATTGTAAGCACATGTACCATCCATCAAAATGGCATGCTAATGAACCAGAAACATCATCTACTGAAAGGCATCAAATGTATGATCATATTTGTAGCATAAATCTCATAAGGAAAGACTCTTTTTGGGAAAAAAATCAGAGCATTAAATAGGGCTGACAAGTTCTAGGAACATGTTTAAAAATGTGTTTTGCATTATTCCTGTCGGTTTAGCCTCTGTAATACGTGTTTTTGTTTATTTTTGCTAAAATAAAGCAGTTTTAGTATTTTTATTTACCCCTAGTCACCAAAAACTGTTATATTGATAAAACCCTGTTGACTCTAAGAATCTAGGGCCAGATGTATGTAATTCCAGATTACCGATTCTTAAATACCGAATCATACCGATTCGGTATTTAGGAACAGGCAAATGGGATGTAGGTAATTTTACCAAAAAAATTACAGAATCGGTAAGTTTCGGTAATTACCGAATCGGTATTTACCGATTCAGTAATTGCCATTTATTCTTATGGGCCTGGAGGCCCATAGGAATGAATGTCAATTACCGAATCAGTAAATACCGATTAGGTAATTGGGGGAAACATTGAAGGGTGGCTGGGTGTCACTTTGACACCCTGTTGCACCCCTCAATTGTGTATGGGTGCACATGTTGCAGACATACATGCCCTAAGGGCACTGATGGAAAGGAAAAAAATGCTTTTTCAAGGGTTTTCATTCTTTACCACCACCTTCTAGTTGGTGGTAAATAACGAATCCTTAACTGAGGAATGCACGAACTTGAGTGCTTCCTACATCCTGGATTCTGTATTTTATCGAATCGGTATGTTAAGATTTCGGTATTTTACCGAATCCTTAAATTACCGATTCGGTAAAATACCGAATCCTTAAAAAATGCCACCTACATCTGGAAAGCCCAATACCGGTCGGTAATGGCCAAAATTCGGTACTTTCGGCCATTACCGACAGGTATTGGGTGACCTACATCTGGCCCTGAGTCACTAAAAACCAGATCAAGGTTTTCTCACCATAATACTCAACAATCACAGAGGCCATCCAAGTTAATTTAAAGTGCTTATGTTATTAATACTTATAGTAACTCAGAAATCTGACAATGCTCTGACGTAAAGAGTATAAGGCCCAACTCCATTTTAAGTAGGTTGAGGCTCCATCTTCTGCATTGTTGTAGAATCCACAACTTCGGCCTTTGATGCAAATGTTGTCTGTCTTTTTATTTCTAAGAAACTGTGAAAGTGTAAAGTAACTCAGATATAGACATTAACTAGACACCTAATGCCTCATCAGTTTAAAACAAGTGCCTAGTTATCTCAATTTCAAGAACAATAGCCAAAACAGTGTAATCATTGGGGCCAATTCCCAGTCCGGTCGGAAGGGCTCCGCACAATGTACAAAAGCCCTTCCGATCGCATCGGAATGTGCCAGCTGGATTCCTTTCCGCCCAAGCCATTCCGATAGGCTCGGTCGGAATGGAATTCGACTCGGATTTCGGGATGGCTTACGACGGGCTCGGAGAGTCCGTCTGCCATCCGGAAATCTGTCAGTACTCCCCCGGTCGCCTCTTTACGACCGAGGGTGTACGATGGCAGCTTTTCACTGCCTTTTTGTGCTAGTGTTTCCTGTATGAAAAGGCAGTCGGAAACTGCCTCTGGGGGCCCCCAGCAGTGCCCCCATGGGAGTGAGGCTACTGAATGGCGGCCTGGGGGCACCTATCGTGCCCCTCTGTTGATCCCTGCACTCGGTGGCACTTTGGGGTGCCGGCCAAAGGGTGCAGGGATGAACTGCACCCCTGCATTTCACAATGGAGGCATGCATTCCGCTAGGAATGCATGCTCCTATTGTGAAGTATACAAGTGCGACCGAACAGGGTTCGGTCGCATCGTACTTGCAGGGCCGTAACTGACTACAGCAGGACGGTCGGTTACGGCTCCTGACCAATGTCAGACGGACCTGAGACCGTCCAACATCTGAATCGGCCCCTCAAATGTCATTTTCTTTACTTATTTTTAAAAAGAATGCATCTTAGACTAGCAGCTTGATGCTCAATGATTACACCAGACACTGCTAAGTTGATGTTGGAAATTTAATCTTAGATAAGATCTGGTATAGAAGCACTGCCTCTTGCCCACTTGTCAAGAGAGGTCTGTAAAATCAAGATAAATCCAGGCACACATGTTGTAAAAGTAGAAATGACTTAAGTTTATTGAAGAGTATAAAGATCTCATCCATATGGTCCCAGTTTCAGGTGCAACTCACTTCCCTAGCTTTCTCCAGGTTATATCACCTAGGAGATATTCATTAACTAACATGAATATACAGGAAAGACCATAACTTAAAGACACAGCATCAATATTTACAAGAATACAATAATTAAAGAAATTAGCACAATATTACACACCTCCCTTCTTTATAACAGAAAAAGAATTAAAGTACAAAGCAAAAACACAGCTTACTTCATTTCATAATCTCTGAACTTAGAAGGAAATCTAGTAATCCTTCTTTCTCTTGCATATGAAGACATGTTAGGATTTTTGATCACATGAGAATTATTAACAACAACAACCCTATTAAGATTCCAGATCCTAGAAGCTTCTGTTTTAACAGCATTAGTGAGAACTTTCACAACCTTATGAACTTTCTTAAACAAGTCACAAGACTTGCGTCCCATAGGTGCCCTTATCATAATGTAATCTCCAACACTTACATGAGTTTCCTTTACAACTTTTCTCTCATCAAACTTAGATTTACGTTTCAAAACCTTATATGACTCAGGATCTTTCCAACTATTATCAGGAGCCTTTCCATAGCCCTTTTTAAACAGCAAATCATTAACCCAGAAGAGTGTTATGAGAGTGTTGGGTTGCCCATTTTTAAGTAAAACAAAATGAGTACACCCAGTAGCAGCATGAGGAGTTATCCTATACATATCAACAATTTTGTGCACCCCCTCTTTCCAGTCAACATTGTTTTGTTTTGATAAAGCAATGGATTCCTTAAGAACTCTAACAAAGCATTCCACCATTCCATTGCTTTCTGGATGGTACAACGAACAGCATTTGTGTTTTATGGCACATTGGTTTAAAAACTCTTCCATCTCTCTGAAAACAAATTGCACTCCATTATCAGTTAGCAAATAACCAGGAAGACCCTCTCTTGAAAAGACTTCCTTCAAGAAATTTACAACATGTTTACTATTTATACATCTGGTAATTTTAATATCTGGCCACCTAGAGAATAGTACAAAAAACAATTTGATGGACAGAATGTAGATCAATGTCTTACATTCACCCCAGTACAAGGATCTGGGCCTAAATCCTTCGTTTTTTGCACTCCACACCACCCTGGGTTAGATAATGGCTTTATGCAAATCAGCTCTGACCCTGTGCCCCATGGGAACAGTCCAGTCCGAACTACACAGCCATATCTTTCCCAGACCAGAATCAAGCATCCGAGGACCGGACCGGTTTCGAGGTAACACCTCTCATCAGCCCGGCTAGCTTGACTCCAGTGGTGTGGAGGCTCTGGGACCCACGTCTGAGCTACCCCAGTACACTCAGGGAGAAAATTACAAAAAACAATTTGATGGACAGAATGTAGATCAATGTCTTACATTCACCCCAGTACAAGGATCAGGGCCTAAATCCATCGTTTTTTGCACTCCACACCACCCTGGGTTAGATAATGGCGTTATGCAAATCAGCTCTGACCCTGTGCCCCATGGGAACAGTCCAGTCCGAACTACACAGCCATATCTTTCCCAGACCGGAATCAAGCATCCGAGGACCGGACCGGTTTCGAGGTAACACCTCTCATCAGCCCGGCTAGCTTGACTCCAGTGGTGTGGAGGCTCTGGGACCCACGTCTGAGCTACCCCAGTACACTCAGGGAGAAAATTACAAAAAACAATTTGATGGACAGAATGTAGATCAATGTCTTACATTCACCCCAGTACAAGGATCAGGGCCTAAATCCATCGTTTTTTGCACTCCACACCACCCTGGGTTAGATAATGGCTTTATGCAAATCAGCTCTGACCCTGTGCCCCATGGGAACAGTCCAGTCCGAACTACACAGCCATATCTTTCCCAGACCGGAATCAAGCATCCGAGGACTGGACCAGTTTCGAGGTAACACCTCTCATCAGCCCGGCTAGCTTGACTCCAGTGGTGTGGAGGCTCTGGGACCCACGTCTGAGCTACCCCAGTACACTCAGGGAGAAAATTACAAAAAACAATTTGATGGACAGAATGTAGATCAATGTCTT
Organism: Lissotriton vulgaris; assembly: GCF_964263255.1. NCBI lineage: Eukaryota > Metazoa > Chordata > Amphibia > Caudata > Salamandridae > Lissotriton > Lissotriton vulgaris. The sequence goes on along the minus strand of NC_141694.1, from coordinate 628,677,387 downwards.
ACATTCACCCCTGTACAAGGATCTGGGCCTAAATCCATCGTTTTTTGCACTCCACACCACCCTGGGTTAGATAATGGCTTTATGCAAATCAGCTCTGACCCTGTGCCCCATGGGGACAGTCCAGTCCGAACTACACAGCCATATCTTTCCCAGACCGGAATCAAGCATCCGAGGACCGGACCGGTTTCGAGGTAACACCTCTCATCAGCCCGGCTAGCTTGACTCCAGTGGTGTGGAGGCTTTGGGACCCACGTCTGAGCTACCCCAGTACACTCAGGGAGAAAATTACAAAAAACTATTTGATGGACAGAATGTAGATCAATGTCTTACATTCACCCCAGTACAAGGATCTGGGCCTAAATCCATCGTTTTTTGCACTCCACACCACCCTGGGTTAGATAATGGCTTTATGCAAATCAGCTCTGACCCTGTGCCCCATGGGAACAGTCCAGTCCGAACTACACAGCCATATTTTTCCCAGACCGGAATCAAGCATCCGAGGACCGGACCGGTTTCGAGGTAACACCTCTCATCAGCCCGGCTAGCTTGACTCCAGTGGTGTGGAGGCTCTGGGATCCACGTCTGAGCTACCCCAGTACACTCAGGGAGAAAATTACAAAAAACAATTTGATGGACAGAATGTAGATCAATGTCTTACATTCACCCCAGTACAAGGATCTGGGCCTAAATCCATCGTTTTTTGCACTCCACACCACCCTGGGTTAGATAATGGCTTTATGCAAATCAGCTCTGACCCTGTGCCCCATGGGAACAGTCCAGTCCGAACTACACCTAGAGAATAGATCAATCAGGACAACAATGTATACTTCACCATCATTACAATTTACTGGCCCCAAAATATCTAGAGCCAACTCTTCCCAGGGTTTGGACAGACGTTCTCTTACAACCATCAGTTGTTCCCCTGTTTTTAAGCTTTTCTCACTTAGAGTGCAGGGGACACACTCACGCACTTGTCTCTCTACTTCTAGATCCATGCCAGCCCACCAATAGTTAAGTCTTATCCCTTCTTTGGTTTTTTAAATTCCTTGGTGACCTTGGTGGGCTAATTTAATAAGATCATTGCGAAAACATTTCGGTGGTATTAACTTAGTTCCCCGAAAAATCAATCCATCAACCTTTGCCAACTCATGCCTAACGTTCCATTATCTCACTGACACCCCTTGCTTTCCTTTTACTCAACCATTCTCAATAAGAAAAGACAGCTCTGTGAGTTCCTCATCATTCTTACATTCCTCACGCGATCTAGTTTCTTTGATACCATCATTTTCAATGTTACACACCCAATCAAAGTTTTCTTGAGGTTGTTGAATAACCCCATCTTCATCAGGGTTCACTAATCTAGAGAGTGCATCAGCTGTACAAATTCTCACCCCAGGTAGGTATTCAATCTTAAAATTAAAACCTTGAAGGTCAACAACCCACTTAGAAATACTGCTGGAAATGGCATCTATTCCTTTTCTGTTGAACACTTCTACTAGCGGTTTATGGTCAGTGCGCTCCACAAATTTCATTCCCCACAACAAGTTTTTGAGTTTTTTAGCAGCCCAGTGCAGGCCAAAGCCTCTCTTTCAATCACTGAGTAATGACATTCTGCTCCCCTGAGGCTTCTTGACAGAAACAAAATAACATTTGTTTCATGTTTATTTTCCTGTTGCAAAACTGCAACCAAACCTTTCATGCCTTCATCTGTTATAAGAAAGGTTTTGTTGTTTGGATCAAAACTTCTGAGTTTTGTGGTATCTCTCAGCAAAGCCTTAATACCCACAAATTCATTCTCACACAACTCACTCCAAACAAAATCTACTCCTTTGCACAACAAGCGTCGCATGATGATACATTTCCCAGCAAAACCTTTAACACATCTGCTATAGTATTCAGCCATCCCTAAAAATTTCATCAATTCTCCCTTGTTTTTGGGTGACGCCAATCTCTCAATAGATTCTATAAGATCTTGCTTAGGTTGGACTCCCTTATCCGAGATGGTATGTCCCAAATAATCAATGGAGAACCTTCTGAATTTTCATTTGTCAATCCTGAGAGTAAGATTTTGTGAGCTGAACTTGTTTAGGACTTCTCTTAATCTTATGTCATGTTCTTCAACATTCTTCCCATAAATCAGAACATCATCTTGGTACATTTTTACCCCTTTCTGCCCCTTTAAAACTTTTTTAAACCAACCCAAAGGGTAACCGTACAAACCTAAATGTTCCAAAAGGCGTAATGAAAGAAGTATAGTCTTCCGACTCCTCATCCAACATAATCTGATGATACGTCGACTTGAGATCGACCGTGGAAAAAACTTCAGCACCATTAAATAACATCAGCATGTCAGAGATCTTAGGCAGAGGGTATTTATCTACAATGACTTGCTTATTCAATTCTCTGAGGTCAATGCAGAGCCGGAGAGAGCCATCCAATTTCTGAGTGGCTACGACCGGAGCCAACCATTGTGTCCCCTCCACCTCCTCAATGATACCATCTAATTTAAGTTTATTCAACTGCTGTTTCATTTCCTCTCTTACAGACAATGGGATACCTCTTACTTTGGTAGTAAATGGAACAGCACCATCAACTGATTTTATTTTGTGGGTATAGTTCAATAAGCAACCTAACTCATTCCTGAACACCTTGGGAAATAAACTTTTTAATTCTTCAACAAAGCTTTCACTGTCAATCTGAGAACATCTTTCAACACTCAAAGTTCTCTTTTAAAAGGATGAGAGGATCACTATTTGGATCAGGCATGACCCCTAAATCTCTCTGGTGTAGCCAACTTAAAATGCTATCACCCTTCTTAGACACATATACCTTTCCAGAAGTATACCTTCCTTTGTATTCAACTAAACCGTAAAAATATACGATCAACTTTATTGGCTCCCCACCATAAGCATAGGGATTAATGTTGGGTTTCAGTAGGCTGACCTTATCTTTCAAGTGACAAAGTTAAAACTCTTTAGAAACAATTGTTATTTAGCTCCTGAGTCAAACAAGACACGGGTAGGACAGTGTTCCACCATTACATCATCATATGGTCCCTTTTTCTTTTCACTCTTAACTTGTGAGACAATTTTTCCACAATCACAGTCAGATTCAGAGTCACACACATCTTCATCACGCCTATGTATCATGTTGACTTTAGGTTTACTCTTCTTTACTTTACATGAAGAGGTAAAATGACCAACTCGTTTCCGAATGTCGCACTTGGCTTTCAACGCTGGGCACTTTTTATCATTGGCAAGGTGATTCGGGTTCCCACATCTGAAGAACTTGAATTGAGAAAAGGAACTCTTAGAATTTGCACCAATCTTTTTATCCAAACCAGGTTAACTATCATAGTTTGTTCCCTTTCCTTTTACACGTTTATTCCCTATAAACTGTAACTTAACCTCGGACACAACATCATTCTTTTTCTCTTGCTTGGAAATAACCTCCACACATTTGAGAGAATGTTCAATTTGTTTGGCTAAAGTAATGACTTCATCTAGAGAAGGTTCGTCTTTCTGCCAAATGTCATTCCTTACCTTCTGTACATTACACCCTAACATGAACTGACCCCTTACCCTTTCTTCTAAGAGAGCACCAAATTTGCAAGATGAACCTAACTTTTTAAGGGCAATGATGTAATTTTCCACTGATTTTCCATCGTTCTGATTACGTCTCCCAAAATGGTACCGCTCTAAAATAGTGCTTACCTTAGGTAGGTAATGTCTATCTAATTTTTTTTTTTTTAAGTTTGAAGTTTATTGAAGTAAAAAGAGACAAAGGCAGAAAATGAAGAAACAGTCAAAAGTTATGGAAAACAAGAAATCTCTCTTACAAAATGGTGGAACTTATTAAAAATATCTTATACATAAAAATAGGATAAGCAATAAATGTCAGGAACATAGGGGAATGAAGGAACAGCCTGAATAATAAAAACGTATAAATGATACGATAAAACAGTAGATGCAATGAAAAAACAGTACATGCAATTAAGAAAAATGCAATCACGGTGGTTTCCGAACTTCGACATTACGTATTGGAGAGGTGGGAGGGAGTCTGGCAATCCTAGATAAATACTCGGTAAGGGAGAGCCATAAAAGATCACGTTTGATTGCTAAAGAAATGGGGGAAACAAAATTAGTGTCTAGACGATGATTAAAACAAACTGCGTTCCACCAAGCAGTAAAGGAAACATCTTTAGCCTGTTTCCAATGCGATGTAGTATGGTGAAAGGCAATGGCTATTAAGAGGTCAATTAATTTATGTTTGTGGTGTGACCCGGTAAAAGCAGGAGAAAGAGAACCTAGGAAAATATGAACAATGGAAAAAGAGAAAGTAAAATTGAAAATCTTTTGAAATTGGGACCAAACTAATTGCCAGAAACACAAAATGGGAGGACAATCGAATAACATATGTTTCAAATCAGCCAAAGGGCAGGGACAGGACCAACAAGTGGAGGGAGTGTCTGGGGAGAATGATGACAGAATTAATGGAGTAAATAGTGTACGGTTATAAACAAAGAATAACGTTTGTGTAGTGTTAGCAGCTCTGGATGTACTGTGAATCTTATACCAAATTTTATCCCATAAAGTGAAGGACCAAATTTGAGACAAATCTTCCTCCCAAGCCAACTCAACTTTAGATTTAGTACGGTCAGTAGAAGACTGCATAGATTTATAGAGAAAAGAGGCAGAAGGGGATTGGTCGAGGGCATTAGAAACAGGAAGATGTGTGATAGGGATAGAGTTGGTGATCGGGAGAGAAGAAAGGTATTGGGTAAGGGAGGGAATCTGTGATAAATATTGTTTACGAGAAGAGGAAGGCAACGAAAATTGAGTTTGAAGGTTTTGAAAAGGAAGAGGTTGAGTACCTGAAAGAAGTTGAGAGATCCATTTTAAGCCGAGGGAATACCAAGATTTCCAATATAATGAGCGATTACGAATTTTAAGGTGTTTATTATGCCAGATAGGTTGGGTGTGAGTAGAAGAAACAGAAGGGTAAGAGGATAATAAATAAGGTCGAAGAAGAGAGCGGGAATGAGAAATAATGGGGGAACAAAGAGATGTTACATTAGAGGAAAAGGAAAGAACCTCTCTAAATTCATAAGGATGAAGAAAAGAAGATTCTAACGTTAGCCATAGAGGAGGAATATAAGGAAGATCAGAAGAGAGCCAAACGCAAGGCTTGCTTTAAGGAAAAGGCATTATGATATGATTTAAATTTAGGAAATTTGACTCCACCCTGGGATTTATCCTTTTTCAGAGAAGAGAGTGCTATTCGAGATATTTTACCCTTCCACAGAAATTTTAATAGAATAGAGTCTATCGACTTGAAATAGTGGTCCGGGATACGAATGGGAATCATGGAGATAGAGTAGAGAACTAAAGGTGCTAGCATCATTTTGATGGAGTCTAAACGACCCCACCAGGAAAGGAAGAGAGGATTCCAACGATTGATAGATGCAGTAATCTTAGTGGAAAGAGATTCGAAATTGAATTTAAGAGTGTCGGAAAGACAAGGTGCGAACCAAACACCTAGATACTTAATCTTAGAGGGCTGCCAGGAAAAGCCAGAGGCATCAAAGAGATGTTTTTGACATAGAGGATTTAAGGGCAAAATTTTGCATTTGTCAGTATTAAGACGATAACCTGAAACATTAGAGAAAGAGGAAACTTGATTAAGAAAGGAAGGTAGAGTTGTTTGGGGGTCTGAACAATAAAATAAAATATCATCTGCATATACCGATAATTTAGCTTGTTTTTGAGAACCATAGTGAAAACCAGAAATATTATCATCGAGTCTAATCTTAGTTAAAAAGGGTTCTAAAGCTAAAATAAACAAAAGAGGAGATAGAGGGCATCCTTGACGTACCCCTCTTTGAAGGGGAAAATATTCGGAAGTCATACCATTTGCAAAAATTGAAGCATGGGGGCTAGAATAAAGTAAAGAAATAAGAGAAATGAATTTAGAAGGGAAACCAAACCAACGAAGTGCCTGAAACATAAAGTCCCATCCTATTCTATCAAAAGCCTTCTCGGCGTCAAGAGAGATGGCAGCTAGGGGAGTAGAAAGGGAGGCGGCCTTACTCAAAATGTTAAAGAAAACACGAGAGTTATCTGATGATATACGGCCTTTAACGAACCCGGATTGCTCAGGGCCGATAAGTTCTGGTAATAGAGGATCTAATCTAAGGGCTACAATTTTGGCGAAAATTTTATAATCTGTGTTTACCAGGGAGATAGGGCGATAATTTTTACAAAAGGTATGATCTTTATCTGGTTTGGGTATTAAACATATTAATGCTTCTTGGAAAGTTCCCTGAGAAGATCCGGAAGTCGCAAAGGATTGAAATAACAGAAGTAGTCTAGGGAGGAGAAGGGATGAAAAGTGATTGTAGAACTCAATGGTGAAACCGTCAGGCCCAGGCGCTTTACCGCGACGAAGGATTGAGACTGCATGTGAGATTTCAGAGAGGGAAATATCTAAATCTAGTGATTGAAAATCAACATGAGAGGAGTTAGGGGAGGGGATATCTTGAAAATATGTAAGAAGATCAATAGGGTCAGGATTAGATTCAGGAGTATATAAAGTTTGGTAGAAGGAGACAAATTGAGCTAATATGTCCTTGTCTTTAAATAGAGAAACACCAGCAGGGCCTTGTAAGGATTCAATTTTTGTTCTTTCTTTTCGTATCTTGAGGTAATTGGCTAGAAGTTTGCCCATCTTGTTTTGACCACCGTAATAGCGGGAGTTACATTTAAGGAGAGAATTTGAAGCTGCATTGGTGGTATATTTATTAAAATCAAATTTGGCAGATATAAGTTCACGAAGAGAAGATTCAGAATTAGAATTATAATAGGCATATTCTAACTTCTTAATTTTATCCAAAAGTTGAGTTGATTTAAAGATTGATTTCTTTTTCTTTTGAGAAACGAAATTAATGATAAAGCCCCTAGCAGCCGCTTTAAATGAATCCCACACCATGACAAAGGAAGATTCAGGGAGATGATTGAGTGTAAAAAATTCAGTGATAAATGTTTTAAATTGAGTGCAAAAGTTGGAATCAAGGAGTAAAGAGTTATTAAATCTCCAACGCCCTGAGTGAGGAGAGAAGGGAATAAGGTCAATATCAACAAAGACGGGAGCGTGGTCTGAAATTAAAATGGAACCGATGTCCGAGTGAATGGCAAGTTGTGCTAGGGGTTTGCTGAGGAAGAGGTAATCAATACGGGATTGGGAGTGATGAGTGGGGGAATAAAATGTGTACTCTCGAAGGTCAGGATTACATAGCCTCCAAATGTCAACTAAAGCATTATTTCGTATAGATGTGATAAATTGGGAATGCATTTTGGAGGGAACAAACTTAACTTTTGAATTCCTGTCTATAACGGGATCTAGGACTTGATTGCAATCACCACCGAAAATAACATATTGTTCATTGAGGGTAACAAGTTTGTCAGAAATAGCAGGCCAAAACAATTTATCAACACCTGTAGGAGCATAAACATTGAAAATAACTATAGGTATTTTATCAATAGGAAGATTAATGAGAACCCAACGACCATTAACATCGCATTCTTGAGATATAACTGAAACTGTTAACTTTTTATGACACAATATAACGGTACCATTTTTCTTACCTAAAGCAGGAGAGTGAAAAACATGTCCCACCCAGCAACGCTTAAGTTTGGTAGCCTCCTTTTCTGTAAGGTGGGATTCTTGGAGGAGGGCTACATCAGCTTTAAGCCTTGTCAAATGCGTTAAAACTCTTTGACGTTTAATGGGGTTATTTAACCCCTTAACATTCCAGGTAACTACACGGAATATAAATCATCAATAGAATGATATAAAAGAAAAGATGGAGTAAAAATTGAGTGGAGAAGAAAGGAGAGAAGTAATCAGAATACAAAAATAGAGTCTGTAAGAGAAATAAATGAGGAGAAAAAATTGAGAATATAGTAAGTGAAAGGTGGAGAAAAGAGTAAAGAAAGAAGATAGTAAAAGAGAACAGTAGAAAAAATATAAAGGAGTGAGAAGAATGTAGAAACATACCAACAAATACAGAAGAAGAATGAGGGGTGACGACGCCAGAAGAGGACGACATCGACAACGGAAACTCACGCCACCGAACACCTGAGGAACCAGCATAGGACCGAATTGAAGGGGAGCAAAAATACACCAGGGTGAAGAACATGGGGAGAGGATCTGTAAGAAGACAAAAATTGAAAAGGGGATGTTAAAGAGACATAAGAAAAACAAAATATATAAACTGCACAATACTACGGCAAGATATACTAGGGCTAGGTGTACTCAGTAGGATGGAGGAAACAAAAACTAGACACGGTAGGATAACAGAAAGGCAACCATTTTAGTCAAACAAGATAAAACATGGATAGTTAAACAGCTCTTGCAGTGTCCATGCTGTCGGCTTCATGATGACGAAGAAATTCTTCAAGGACTTGTGGTTCTTCGAAAGTTGTTGTCTTGTCTTTGAAGGTCACCTTGAAGAGGCAAGGGTGAAGCAGACCAAACCTGGCACCGAGAGCTCGCAGTCGTGGTCGCAAATCAAGGAACTGTTTCCGACAATCAGCTGTCACTTTAGCTACATCTTGAGAAAGATATAAACGGTGACCCTCCCACATAACTTGTTTTTTAGCTTTTGCTGCTGAAAGTACTTGAAGGAGGTCAGTATATTGTAAGAACAGCATGATGACTCCGCGGGGTTTGGTGGAAACTTTTGGACCAAGTCTGTGTGCACGTTGAATGTTAAGTGAAGAAGAAGGAGGAAGATCTAATATTTTCGGTAAGAAGGTTTGGAAGAAAGCAGTTGGATTGGACCCTTCTGTAAGTTCAGGAAGATTATAAAGGTGTAGGTTATTTCTACGATTTATTTTTTCCAACTCCTCTGTCTGCCGTCTTAAGAGAGAGACATCCTTCTCTAACAACGAGATTTTAGCACAGGAAGTTTGAAGAGACTCCGTAGATTGCTCCACCAAAAGAACCCACGATTCAAGAGTAGACCATTTGTCGTGAAGAAATTGCAGAGTTTTAGTAGTTTCGGCCATGAAGGGTTTAAGCGCACGAATTTCCTCAAGGATAAGATCCATGGATGCTGAGTGCGACGAGGAACCTGGAGAGGGAGGATCCTTTTTCAGACGTTTCGTTGAACCAGGTTGCAAAAGCTTACTGGAGGTAGTAGCTTTAGGAATTGCCCCATGGGTAACATCTGGCTTAAGGGAAACAGGATCATCCATGGTCTGCGTCGTGGAATCAGAATCTGAGGATTGACGTGGTTTGGCCTTAGAAGCAGTAAGCTTGAGGTTACGCAGCTTCCCCATATAAGGCAAGGGAGAAAAATAGCAGTGCTACCACAGATTCCAGGAAAAGAGGTTTTATGAAGAAATTGTGAGGAAGGCACTCTTTGATGTGATATTATAGAATACGAACAGGTAATGCGTAATTCAATGTGCAGAATGTTAGTTGTATCACATACGGCCTCTTTGTAGAAAAACCTCCACAAATATAAAAATATAGAATGCGTCACAATAATATCACCGCATGGTAAGGAACAGAAAATCCAAGCGCAAGGACCAGGTCAGCAGTGAAGAGAATGTACAATAAATTCAGGAGATGAGTTGGACACAAGAGTCAGTGGTCATGAGGAAGAGAACTGCAATAACAATGCGTAGTGAGGAACACTGTGGCAGACATGCAAGTTGCTCGTGAATTAAATTGCGGTGAGAAGAGGCGCCATTGAGGAAGATGCAGCGTGAAGCGCTAATGCAGCGTGAAGGAAAATGGCGCGTGCGCGTCAAAAAATGAAAAATAAAAGTTGCTGCTGGAGAGGCATCATGTAAGTGCGAAGACTATTGAGGCAAGAAGCTGACAATTTCAGGGTTTGCAGAGGAAAGACTGTGGCATAAAAGCGGCATTTGCCGGTTGAGGGAAAATCGCGGCAGAAAGTGAGAAAATGGCGGCCGCCGAAATAGCGAGCAGCGTCACTGAAAGAATGAGCGCATTACGCTGGAGTAGAGGGAAGCAGCTTATATCTTCCTGCTCACCTCATGCTCCGATATTGAAATATGCTGGTGGTGTCCGCAAAAGTCCGGTATATGCGGAGAAATTTGCTGGCGCCGGTGCTCGATCAACGGAGCTCCGGAATCAAGCCGCCATCTTGTGCGGCGCTCAAGCCACGCCCCCATGTCTATCTAATTTTAACATGCAATTTCGTATTCATTAAGTGAGGAATCATCTATGTCAGGCAAATTATTGAAAACCTCTTGGCCTTCTGACCCTAAACAATATAATAAGAGAGCAGTGCGTCTCTCAGCGTTTAGATTAGTCCCACAAACCTTGGCATAACGTTTGAAGTCCTTCTTCCATTTCTGCCATTTTATGGGCGGGTCACCAGGATCAGATAAGAAAAAGGTGGAGTGGCAACATTCTGCATGGTCAAGAAGTCTACTTTCCTTTTTTTTTTAAATTGTTTAGAAAATGGAAGAACAACAAACGTGTAAAGGATGTTTTCTAGTAACAACAAAAACAAACATAAGCTTGAAAAACCAAACTAAGTTATTCGAGTAGGAAGATGCTAAAAAAAAATAGGAAAATCGTTAAAAAATAAACAAGCTTTACTGTCTTTAAATTTACTCCAGACTCTGAAGAGTGACATCCAAATTTGTTCTTGAAGCACTGTGAAAATAAAGGTTTTAGGACCTAATTAAGAATAAAATTTGATTAATTTGATTAATAAAGTGAAATGCTGAATAAAAACGAATATAATCGCAAAGAGTTCAAATCAGCCAAACAAATGCTGAGGCGAAGTTCAAAACAGAGGAATTGTCAAGAAAACGCTATTTCAAGGTGCCAAAAACTCGAATTTTCTCTGTACAAATCTCAGATAGTCCCAACAAAGGCTATAGGGTGTAGTAAGCCCACAACGAAATCTCCCAAACCAATTTGAATTAATATGAGATATATATGTGGCGAATGCTTAAAGTCAGAGAAGTAAAAATAAAAGACACTTCACATTTGAATTAACAGGTGAAGGAAGGTTCACAAGAAGAGAAAGTTCATGCTTGAAAAAAAAAATTCTTGATGTTGATATCTTTTCTTTTAAAGTTTTTTCTTTCAAATCTTCTTTTTTGAAAAATTCTTTAAAAAAATAAAAAAAATGTAAGTATATACACTGTGCTGCTGATCCCGTGCTCGTCGCCAGTGTAATATCAAGATAAATCCAGGCACAGATGTTGTAAAAGTAGAAATAACTTACGTTTATTGAAGAGTATAAAGATCTCATCCATCTGGTCCCAGTAGTCAGGTGCAACTGACCTCCATAGCTTTCTCCTGGTTGTATCACGTAGGAGCTATTCATAGACTAACATGAATACACAGGAAAGACCAGCAGTTAAAGACACAGCATCAATATTTACAAGAATACAATAATTAAAGAAATTAGCACAATATTACAAGGTTCTTTGTCCCAGAGTATCACAAAAGATACTGCCAGAGAACACCTTGACTGCCCGCGATGCTGCTGCCTTACACCTTCTACTGAAAGCTGATATTGTGCCTAAGTCCAGAAGGAGCTTATGCTGATGCGACCAGTGTTTACCTTTCGCATGGAGCACGTCCTCCCTGACAACTGATAATTACAGTGCTTAGCTATCATAAGGTATGCTGTGCACTCATTCTCCCCAAGAAAATTCAGACGGAGGTTACACTACTTCATGCTCTCCTATGATAGTGCATAGAAGTAGGTTTTAGGGTGTTTAGATTACATTTTATCTGTGGTAGAAATGTTCCTTTTATACTCATTGTTCGCAACATGCATTTGTGCGTTTTAATTGTGTTCTGTGTGGTTTTTTAAGTTCTGCTGAGCAACAGGGAACACCTGTTGAAATAAACCTACTTTTTAGAGAAAGCACCTTTTCTCAGTGCTGTTTCTATGTAGTATCCAGAAGAATTAAATAGGTTTTGTTTCCTATCACCACAGTGTCCCTGGATCCCTGTTTAGGGACTGTTAGTAACATTGACACCACTTCAACTATATATTGAGTGGGGGTTCTACTGGGCTAAAAAACCTGTCTCTCACATTCAGGCATTGGTGCATTAAACTAAGTTCACTCATGTCACCTGTGGGTGTGAAAACAAACATTGTAGAGATGAGCCAAAGGGCCTTATTATGAGTTTGGTTGTCCATGGACTGCACCACAGTACCTGTGATCGCAGTCCAAATACTGCAAGCTCGATGGTCCGACTGCCATATTGCAAGTTGTGCGGATTGCATACGGGAAGACCACCGCAGTCGGGGTAAGGCAGCTGCCGAAGGGTGGTACAGGGGAGTTTCACCGCCGGCCCTATAACGAATTGACTTTTTCATGGGCCTACTGGGCTTGTGTTATGCAATAATTATGATTTATGGAAGTTTTTTGGCCGCTTAATACTTGTCATAGGACCAAGCATATCTTTAAGCAATATTTGACTGATTTATAAATGTAAATATTTTTGGCTGTTCACAATGGGCCTGATCCATAGAACTTGCATTCTTGCGTAATTTCAATATTTGAGTAAATTGAGTACTTTTTGCTTATTCAAACTATCCAAGTGTAAGAAGTGTAAGCTATTACTGGGAAAAAAACAGTAGTTAGTTCAGCAAGACACATGGCCTTCCAGTGGTACTGCAACACCCTCCCATAGAAAATAATGGTGGTAAGTAATTAAAATAATACCCCATCGGAAACAACTATATATATTTTACATTTAAACTTAAGAAAAATAATATAGATTTAATATATTTCCATTTCTTAAAGTTCATTTATTAAAGTTGTATTTCACAATTAAATGAATGCTACAGTAGCATTTTGCATATTGTACTGCATTTAAAGAAAATATATAAAATTAATTTAAATTCATTCTTATTATACATACATGTTAAGTTTCTATTTTCGAGTCAAATACATATTTTTAGTTTTCCATATAATTTAACATATAGAGAATTTGCACATGGAATGGAGATCTCCACATGGTAAAGTAGAATGAAAATTTCTAAAGGTTTTCTAATTCGTGATTCAGCTGCTTTCTACTGCAAAATTTGATATTTAAATAAAGCTGTATTGAATGAGAAGGGTACAGAAGGTTCTTAAAATAAAATTATTTGGCCAAATTCATAGATGTATATTCTGGTGTAAACATACATTTTTGGCCATTAATAACTCCATTTATGCCTGCTGAAATTTACAATACGATTTTTGGCAGGCCTAAAGGTATTTACTACTGGGGACTTCTCACCAACAAGTACATAGGCATTCCTAGTAGTACATTGCACACACAGGTTTGGAAATTAGTTTTAGAAACAAGGTATGTTTGTGAATACTCGCAAACTGGTAAATTTGTGGGCATTCACAAATTGAAATCTGACCCTTTCCCTCCCTGACCCTTTCAGCTATTTACTCTAACGAGGGGTGGAGTAACTCTCCTTTTCGGGATGAGAAAGAGACTGGTTCACACAGATTTTGCTGGGGGTGTGGAGGAAGGGCTTTCTCAATAGGGAAAAATGTTTTCCTCAGTGCGCACGTGGAGCTACCCAGGGAAACACTTGAAAATTCTTACTTCCAGGCCTCGCACGTCCAATACATAACTGAATTCCTCTCCGAAAATAGAAGCTCAGCCTCCTCGCACAAGATTGAGTGGG